>NC_058096.1:115510000-116135000 GCF_020171115.1 Neogale vison
GTGGAGAGTAGCTTCGGAAGTGAGGAGCTGGAGGTCAGCGTAAAATAAAAGTGGAGGCTCGGTGACCTTTATGAGTCTTCATCATGGTCCAGGTGTGAAGTGACAAGGGTCACAGCCTGACCCTGGCAGTAAGGATGAAGCTGATGGGACCAACATGGGGGTTCACTCTTTGTCCGTGCTGGTATGGGGGCGGGGAGGAGCATGGGTGTGGTCAGCGTTTGAATGATTCCCAGAGAAAGCCATCAGGAAGGATGCCCCGAAAGTGGGCAAGGGCGGCAGGTGGGCCAGCTTAGCTCAGCTGGACTTGGCCCCGTCCTGGTGCTGGCCTGGACTTGGCCTTGATTCCAGAGACAAGGTTCTTCTTAGCTTCCATTTGCAGAACTGAGATGGACTCAAGCTCCCAAGGCCTGGTTTTAGGCAGTTTGTTGGTGGCCTGCTTTTCCCTGGGCACCCATGTCTCAGCACCATCTCTCTTACAATCATTGGGTGAGGTATGCTTTATTGTGCCCAGTTCAGATGAGAGAGCTGAGGCTCAGAAAGGTCAGCTCAAATACATAGTAGAAATAGAACTATAGTTCAGGTCCCGTGATTCCCTGACCAGGGCTTTTTCCTGAGATCATACCAGGCCATATGGAAAGAGATGTAAGAGTTTTTTTTTAAAACAATACTTACTGGTTTAAAAAAAATTACAAGGATCATATTCTTTTTTTTAAGATTTATTAATTTGAGAAAGAAAGAAAGAGCATGCATGCATGTGCAAGAGAGAAAGAGAGAGAGAGAACGAGCACACAGAAGGGGGAGAGGCAGGGAGAAGGAGAAGCAGACTCCCTGTTGAGCAGGACCCTGAGATGATGACCTGAGCCAAAGGCAGCCACTTAACCGACTAAGCCACCCAGGCAACCCACAAAGATTATATTCTTAAATTGTTATTTTTAAAAATTTTAAAATTATTCAATTTAAATTAATAATTTAAATTATTAAATTGTTATTTTTAAATAATTTTAAAATTATTTCAAAGTCACAGAAAAATTACAAGAAAAGTGACAAGTATTCCATGTACATTTCACCCTGACTCTTCTGTTGTTAAAAGATTAACATTGTTGTTTATGTTACGTATATTTCCTTTGTATTCAGGCATTTAGACCATTTTCATTTAATGTGATTATTGATAAGTTGGTCTTAAATCTATCATCTGACAGTCATTTTATGTCTGTCATCGTGATATTTTCTACTTGTCTGATTTTTTGTTCCCCTTTTTCTCCTTCTTTTGGGATAATTGAATATACTTTATGATTCCATTTTATTTCCTTTATCAGCATGTTAGCTATAGCTCTTTGTTTTGATTCTTAATGTTAGCTTTGGGTTCATGATGTAAATCTTTACCTCAAATAATATTATACTTCACATATAATGTAAGAACCTTTCAGAGAACACTTCCATTTTGTACTCTCTCAACTTTGGGCTATTCCGTCATACATTTTACTTCAACGTATATTACAAATTCTCCAATACATGGTTGTTATTTTTATTTTTTTAAAGATTTTATCTATTTATTTGACAGAGAGAGAGATCACAAGCAGGCAGAGAGGCAGGTGGGGGGGGGAAGCAGGCTCCCTGCTGAGCAGAAAGCCCAATGCGGGACTCGATCCCAGGACCCTGAGATCATGACCTGAGCCGAAGGCAGAGGCTTAACCCACTGAGCCACCTGGGTGCCCCAAGACTTCCTTTTTTTTTTTTTTTTTTTTTTTTTTAAAAGAATCTTTCAAAGGGATTTACATGCTTTTATGCCCTTACCCACGTTTGGTCATTTTTGGGGTTCACCATTCCTTTCTGTAGATCTCAGATGTCCCCCTGGTATCATTTTTAATAGATTTACCTTAGTATTTTGCATAGTGTAGGCCTGCTGAGGATGACCCCTTTCAGCGTTCATATTTCCCAGGAAGTCTTTACTTCACCTTCTCTGGGTATAGAATTCTAAGTTCGTTTTCTTTTTTTCAGAACTTTCATGACGTTTCATCACCATCTTCTGACTTGCATTGTCATTCTTGTTTCTTTTTTACACACTGTGCCTATTTTTTCTAATTGCTTTTATTTTATTTTTTTTCTTTTTGCCACCAGTTTTAAGCTATTTGATTAGAATATGCCTTGTACTTTTCTTCATATTTCTTTTTCTTGGGGGTTTATTGACTTTCTTCAATCTGGGCTGTTTTTGTTTGTTTGCTTGCTTTTTTAAATTAAATGTACAAAAACTTTAGCTATTACTTCTTCAGTATTTTCTTGGGCAACCTCTCCTCTTCTTCTGTGACCCAATTAGATATATTAGGCCACGTGGAGCTATCTTGCTACTCATTGACTGTCTATTTTTCCTT
The DNA here is from genome assembly GCF_020171115.1 of Neogale vison. Taxonomy (NCBI): domain Eukaryota; kingdom Metazoa; phylum Chordata; class Mammalia; order Carnivora; family Mustelidae; genus Neogale; species Neogale vison. The sequence continues at coordinate 115,512,370 of NC_058096.1, forward strand.
TTCTCTTTTTATCTCTGGGTCTTATTTTGGCCCTCATTTGGTATTCTGTTGCTCCTTTGTCATCAAATCCACTCATCTTCTCCTCTATAGTCACCAAACTGCTCTTAGTTCCATCTAGGGTATTTTTCATATCAGACCCAGGATGATGGAAACTTGGGGGTGGAGGATGAAGAACAGAGGGCCTGCATGTGGACGAATCGCAGATGTCATGGAAGAGGTGGCATCTGAGATCAGCCTCAAGTGACAGGGGTAGGGGTATTTTACGAAGAAATGGATGCGAAGAGAGAGAGGAGTACTCAGCACTGGCAGACAGACCAGCAGAAAGCAAGGCAAAGAGGTCAGGAAGGTCCTGCTGGTGTAGACACCAGCCTCCTGGAGTATGCTGGAACAATAAGAAACGGGCAGGCATGTGAGTGAGGAGAACCTTGAATGGCAGAGTGACTCTTGCATTTTTAGAAGAAAAAGCATTAGGCTGGGACTGCAATAAACATCCTGCCATAAAGCTCAAAACCAAATAAAACAAAACCAGAATTCCCAAGACTGGTGGAATTACAGATTCCTTGCATCAAAGTCACTCCCTTTCCTTGGTAATTAGCTCTTCCATCAGAAACAGGAGGGTTGGACATGACTTCTTCCCAGTTTTGTATGCTTGATCTCTAAGGTCCCTTTTTGCTCCAAACATGCACAACTCCATGAGTCAACATAATTTAGTAGCGTTGGGAGTCATTTTTTGTGTTTGGGCAAGAGAGTGACATGCTTTTAAGGAGATGATTACTTGAGCATTATGAACAGGTCCAGTAAGTAAGTTGTCGTTATATTCATGCATAGTGAGACTCACAGGGAAGGTGCTATTTACATAGATGAGAGCATGTGTTTTTCCCACTCATGGGAAAAGTGAGGATGAAGAGAGGGTCAGTCAGAAGCAGCATGAAGGATGGGTTTTGAAGGTCTATTCTGCAGTCAGGTAAACATCAAATGATGGCTTCATGGGTTGAATACAACCCAAAAATGTTTAAAGGCTGGGACACCATTTATGACCCAGCTAACTTTTCCAAGCTCTACTGCTGTAGCAAGAATTATAGCAGTCGTGGGTTCTAGTTCTTTTTTTTTTGAACTTGAACTTGAACTTTTCTTTTTAAGATTTTATGTATTTATTTGACAGAAAGAGAGAGAACACAAGTAGGCAGAGAGGCAGGCAGAGAGGGGGAAGCAGACTCCCTGCTGAGCAGAGAGCTGGATGCCATGCAGGGCTTGATCCCAAGAAGCCTGAGATCATGACCTGAGGCCAAGGCCAAGGCTTAACCCTCTGAGCCACCCAGGTGCTCCATGGGTTCTAGTTCTAATGCAATTCTGTTACCTATATGAGTGTTGGTTTCTTCATCTATAAAATAGTAAGAATAATGCTAAATTCAAAGATTTTTGGTAAAATTCAAATATGATTAGCATGTAATTAAAGATAGGAGTTTCATCAATATGCCAGCAGATTTTTAAAAAAATTTTAAGTAAGCTCTATGCCCAGTTTGGGGCATAGAACTCACCACCCCAAAATCAAGAGTTGCATATTCTACTGATTGAGCTAGTCAGGGGCCCCACAGCAGAATTTTTTTAGTAGAAATTGACAAACTGATTCTAAACTTTATATGGCCATGCAAAGGACTTAAAAACCAAAACAAATTTGCAAAGAAGAATAAACCAGAATAAGATAATCAATAAAGCAGGTGGGGACAACATGATATTATGTTAAAGACAAACAAATTGGTCAATGGAACAGAATAGAATACAGAAATAAACCTATGCATATATGGACACCTGATTTCTGACAGATGTTCAAAGACAATTCTACGAAGAAAGGATTTTTCTTCAGCAAATGTTTCCAAAACAATTGAATGTGCAAAAAAAAAAAAAAAAAGCTTTAATTCATCATATACAAAAAACAACATGAAAAGGATCATGGGCATAAATTAACTATGAAACTTATAGAAGAAAACATAGGGAAACAATCTTTACAACTTTAAATTAGGCAACCATGTATTACATACTACACCTAAAGTACCATCTGTAAAAGAAGAAATTGATAAATTGGATATATTCAAAATGTAAAACTTCTGCTCTTCCAAAGACAAACCACAGACTGGGAGAAAATATTTATAAATCTTATGTCTGATTAAGGTCTTGTGTTTAGAATGTATAAAGAACTCTCAAAACTCCAGGTAAGCACTCAAACAACCCAATAAAAATAAGGGTGATAGATTTGAATAGACATTTTAGCAAAGAAGGTGTATGATGGCAAACAAGCACATGGAAACATGAGGTTCCACCATCCACCATACCTATTAGAAATGTTAAAATTAAAGACTGACCACACCACGTGTTGATAAAGGTGTGGAGCAATTGGAATCTTCATACACTGTTGGTGGAAAATGTAAAACACTACAACCACTTTGGAAAACAGTTGACCCATTCTTAAATGTTTAAATATGTAACCTACCATACGATCTAGTCATTCTATTCCTAGGTTTCCACCGAAGAAAAATGAAAGTATGTGTCTATACAAGAGTTGTGTTTTATTATTTTTTTAAGATTTTATTCACTTATTTGAGAGAGAGAGAACGAGCAGGGGGAGGGGCAGAGGGAGAAGGAGAAGCAGAATCCCCGCTGAGCAGGGATCCCCATGTAAGGCTCCATTCCAGGACACCAAGATCATGATCTGAGTCCAAGGCAGATGTTTAATCCACTGAGCCACCCAGGTGCCCCATCTATACAAGATATGTACACAGATATTCATAATAGCTTCATTTCTAACAGCCAGAAACTGAGCATAATCCCAATGTCCACCAACAGAGAAATGTATAAACCAACATTGGTACATCTAGGCAATGGAATGGTACTTGACCATTGAAAGGAACAGACTGGTGGTCTACACAACAACATAAGTGAGTCTTAAAATGATCATGCCAAGTGAAAGAAGGCACATTAAAAAAAAAATAGTACATGTTATATGGCTCTAGGAATCATATAGGAATTGTAAACTAATTTCAGTAAGAATACATCTGTGGTTGCTCCAGGATAGGATTAAGGTGCTACAAAGAGGCACGAAGGAACTCCGGGGAAATGAGTACGTTCAGCACCTTGAGTGGTGATGGTCTCATGTACACTGAAAACAATCAACTCTACACTTTCACTCTGTGACATACATGCTTTGTCAGTTATACACGAGTAAAGAAAAAGAATATAGTCTTCCCTTTTGCACAGACGTGGGTTTAAATCCCAGTTCATCACTTACAGACTGTGGGACCGTAGGCAAGTCACTAGAACTCTTCGAACCTCAGCGCTGTCACTTGTAAAATGAGGACTGTACTATTCCTTCCTTCTTTGTAAGATTGTTGGGAACCTAAAGTGAAATGAGGGATATTAATTGTTTAACAGAGTGCCTGGGACATAACAGATGCTTAATACATATTAATTTGTTAAGGTGCTTCCCACACCACCAGGCATTCAGTAAATGCCCCATAACTTTTCCCCACTGAACCCTCTGTCTTTGGTCATGACATAGTCTTGGCACCCTAGACAAAGAGGGGTCTCTATCTGCACTGGGCAGAAGAAGGCCGCCTTGGAGTGAGACAGCTCAGCTGAGTTTCAATCTCCCTTCTTGCTCCCCAGTGGATCTGGTTGATGTTGGCACCATTAGGCAGGTGAGGGCTGGCAGCCGCTGTCCCTTGGGTTGTGACTTGGCCTAAGAGGGGCCTGGCACAGTAGAAGCCTGAGCTCTCCGTATCTCCTGGGCTTCATGGAACTTTCCACGTCCACAAAGTCCTGGGGAGCCAAAAGTGTGTGAGCCCCGGCCCTCCCTCCAGGGTGGAGGAAGCATTTTGAGGGAGGGTAGCCCTATTGTCCAGGAGATTTCTTTGGCCACAAAGGTCCCACTGAAGGCTTCACGTCCCTGGAACAAAACTGGGGCTAGAACTTTCAGGAGTGAACAAGGCCGGCTCTGTGTGGCCATAGCAGCTGAAACTTGAGCAGGGATGGCAGAGACCCAGCCCCACGGCTAACTTATTCTGGCCCCAAAGATGTCCCCCTTCAGTTAATCTTTCACTTCTCAGATCTTTGACAAAGGGCTGTTGAACAAGGTGGCGGCAGAGCTTGGAGGTGTGGTCCAGCGGGTGGTGGCCAGGCGTGGTGAGCAGGTTTCAGACACTCCTGAAATAAAGGGAGTTTGTTAAAAGCTTCTCATGGAAAGTTTGCTATTTGCCTGCTAGCCAGTGATGTTAACAGTATTTAAGTATCAGATCAGACCCACAAATGAGGCCAGTGGGCAGTGAGCTGAGCTCTGAAGGCCAAATATCTTCAAGAGGGCATCCGTATGCATTATCTGCAGCATGGGGTTTGGGGAATTCTGGAAAGAAGGTGGCTTACATACCCCTCTGTTTACCAAACAAACATCTAGGACCCATTTGTAACCTCACACCAAGTCCATGAGGTTCATATTATTTCTAGATGAGGCAATGGAAGCACAGGATGTATTTGAGCTTTGGAGTGAAAAGAATCTTGTTTCATTCATTCATTCATTCAACAAATACTCAAAATTGCATGGCATGGGCAGGGTGTGGGGGCTACAACAGTGAGCGCAATGCTGTCTTACCCTCAGGTTCTTTGCAGCAGAATAATTTGGTTCCATTGTGTTTCCTTGTGCAGCCTCGAGCAAGTTACTGACGTCTTCTGGACCCCAGCTCCTACCACTGATACATGGCGTGATGACTCTTTGAAAGGATTCCCCATAAAGATGAAGTGGAATTAAATGAGATGATGGATGTCATAGCCTTGGGGTGTAGCAGAGAACAGACACCTCACAAATCCTGCCATGGTGGCTATCAGTGATGAGCAGGGCTGGGTCCGGGCTGGGCTCATCTTGTCATGGGAACTGTATCAGATGGGAAGAGCCAAAGCAAAGCATGAATAGAGGCAGCTAGAAACTTCCTGGGATGGGGGAAGACCCAAGGGGCCACACTATCCAAAATGTAGCTCCCTCACAAACCCTTTGCCCAAGTTTTCACTAACAGGCTCTCCTGAAAGCACTGGGTACATTTGAGTCACCCTCATTCATTCCACACATGTATTTACTAGCACCTTCCATGGGCCAGATGCTGGACATATGAGATTGCTCTGATACCTTTTCAAGGAGCTTACAGTCCAGTGTGGGAGACCGACAAGCCACAGGCAGCTGTAATGCCGTCTCTGGATGGGGGTGCCTTGGGGTAACAGATGACCCACTCATGATGTCATGGACACTGCTTCTTGGCCTTCCTTCCTCGCCCACCAGAAGGTAATCTGCAAAGGCCCCTTCCTTTGGGGGGTAAAGGGTGGAGTCTGAATCCACTCTCTCCTCACTGTTGCCACAACCCAGTCCACACCTGCCTGTCTACTATGGCCACCCACTCATGGTGGCCTTCTCCCTCGTCTCCATCCTCCAGCACAACCTGTCATAGTCACTGCACTCAGATGGAGCTCACAGCACATCACCTCTTGGCTCAAAAATCCTCGAGGGCTTTCCTAATACTCACGTGAAGCCTCTACAGATACCACTCATCCAGCTCGTCCAGACTCACCTTGTGAGTCCTCTTGGTTCCAATAAAACCAGTTGCCATTTTCCATTCACATCTGCATGGTTCCCTTCCCTGATGTCCTCCTGCCTTGCCCCGCTTCCAGCACCAGGGAGACTGTAATTTTATATAGAGATCCTTCCACATTCTTAATTTCATTATCATATAAATCAAAAGTTTGGGAATTTTTGAAAGTAGAAAATACCAAACGATTGTGAATGCACAAGACCCCTGATAGATCCTTAGATATATACTTAATAGGGAAAATAAAACAAAAGCAAAAAAACTCTGAGCAAACCATTTTCTTGTTCTTGCTATAAACCAGCGTAACACTTGGGATGAACCCTCTTTGCAGCCACACAAATGGTACACGATGCCCATGGCCAGCCTCCGTATTCTTTATGGACTGGCAGCTTTCGGCAGGTTTTCCCAGCTGGAGGCTGGGCCGCCTCGGGCAGGCATGGGCTCCCCTGTGGCTGGGAACATGACCCACTCCTCAGCAGCAGTCAGTCCTGGCTAGGTGATGGCCGGAAAGAGAGACCTGAGGGCATGTGCAAAGGAGCGTTCCTCTGAGCGCCCAGTGTCCTCCTGGGGCAGGGAGGGCCCCACCAAAGCCTTGGAAGGAACAATTGAGATTTAATTGTGCAGACCCACGTGGCTGATGGGAAGGACAGGAGAGCGGCTCTAAGGGGCTTCTTTTTCTTTTCGTCCCTTTCTTTTCTCTCACTTTTTTTCCCCGACTGATGAGATTAAAAGAAACGATGCGATGCGTCTGTCTGTCGCAGCCTGGGGACTTTCTTAGGGTTCTCTGTGTGGTGTTATTTGAAAAAAGACAAAACTCCCAAACAAAACATGGTTGTATTAACACAAAAGTCCAGCTCCACGGTTGAAATCTCCCATTCCATTCCCAGGGACAAGTTTCCCGAATGAACCCCGGCTTATCCGTGTAGACAATGGAGTCCCCAGGGAGCTGCACGTGATGGGAGCTGGGAGTGAGGGGCCAGTCAGGTCAGTGGGAGGCGAGACTCTCCAGGGCTGCCCACTGGGTCCCTGTGACCTCCGCCATAGCCCTGTGCACAGGGCAATGTGAGTTTCCTATTTTTAGCCTTCATCTCCTGTGTTCAAGTCTGATCCCGAATGTCTGGAGGATCAAGGCACAGGACATGTCCGTGTTAGCTTCTGACATCATTTTCTGCTTGCTTATCTCGTCTGCCTCCCTCCTGAGACTGTCAGCCTGGCACCCCGCACAGAAGCTGGACCAAGGGCACATTTCGCTGAATGAATGTGCATGGGTGTGTACACGTCTTCCCATGTATTCCTAAAAGTTTATAAAGATTCCTAAGAAGAGGATATCGCTGAGCTGCTGGAAGCGGGGAAATAGTTGGAAACCTGCACCAGGACCTAAAAAGGGCACTTTCGGACCTGGAGGAACCTGTGGGATCCTCCAGGCAGAGCTTTGGCTGAATTAAAAGAAAGCCATGGTGACTCCTACCTAGATTATTATATTAACCTGGTAACTGGTTGTCATATAATGACACACCTGAGGCTGTCACGGAAAAATGGAATATTTTCTTGTTTTTGATGCTTGGTAAAGCAGCAGCCTCTCTCTGGGATAAAATATCATGTAGGTCCTCCTGGAGTGTCTGGGGACACAGGCTTTTTGAAAGTCAACGTGTGGGATTTAGAGTCACAGGAGAGCGGAAGAAACACTGAAATTTCCTTCAGCCCCTTGTCCCACAGATGTGGAAACTAAAGTCCCCAAAGAACCCCTACTTATGAGAAAAAATTGAAAACCTCTTCTCCAGCTTCTCAGTGTAGAGTCCTCACTGGAGGGAGGGGATGTCTGGACCATCCTTGCCTTGAACTCCAAGATGCCAAGGACTGGGGCTAGTGGGCAAAACATAGGCACAGGACCAGTCTAGTGATTGGTTTCCTCTCTCTCCCCTTCCCTCTTTTTCTCCCTCTTTCCCCCCCTCCCTCCCTCTTAGTTTCTCTCTCTCTATTTCTCTCTTTCTCTCTCTCTCCCAGTCTCTGTTTCTTATAAATGACACTGCCAGGTGAGGCTGCCACGTTGGCCATGGTCCATGACCCTCCTCCTTGATTTGGCCACATCCCTGCCCTTCTTCAAAGTATGGCTTCAAGGCTCTAAGGCACCTGTGTGGCCTCGGTGTACATGCCCTCGGGCCCACATCAGGGCCCTTTGTCTGTCGCCAATCCTGTTGCTGAGCCTCCTGAGCAAGCCCTCTGAAGCTCTGAGCACAGGAACTGGGGTCGGCCAGGAGGAGCTTCCTCTTACTTCCAGCCAGACCCCCACACTCAGCTTGGAAGGTCTGGGGCCAGAGCAGGACGCACAGGCTTGGTGTTTGCGATCGCTGCCGTGCCAACGCTGGAATTCCAACAGCTCTCCGTTCTGTCATGTTTTTCTTTCACCTTTCTCCTCCTCCACCTTCCCTCCCCCCTGGTATTGAAGGATGGCAGGTATTTGAACGGGGCAGCAGAACTGGTCCAAGAACAAAGACGGGAGGAAATGAGGAAGCTTCTAGGGTTCAGGGCTGGTGTCGGGTGGGGTGCGGGGGAGGGCGGCCCAGAAAGAACCTTCAGTGAGGAGTTGGAAGACAGAGTATAAACCAACCTCTGCTGCCAGGGAGCTGTGCGACCTTAAGGAGGTTCTTTCCCTCTCCTTGTCTCGGCTTCTCATCTGTGAAATGGGACTCAGACCTCCCACATGCCTTACTTTAAGGTTATACAAAATAAAGAAGATGGTGGAGTTTTGCACCGTCATGTGGCTCAAGTCTGCCGACTTCCAAGGACCCACAGAAACTTCTCTGGCAGAAACCATGCTCACAGACAAGGTGAGCATTCTCTCTATGCTAATCAAGTGGTTACTGGATACTATTCCAAGCTCCCCACTGCAGGGAGGAAATCTGACTCCCCCTGTGGCTGGGTAGAGCAGGTGCAGAAAGGAGGTCTGGCCATCAGGAGGACAACAGGAGGCTTCCAGCGGGACTCTTGGGGCGTCCTGAAAGAGATGGTGATTTAGGATTGCCCTGATTAGCACATGTCATGTCTTCTAGAACAGATGCTTGACCAACTCTTTAGAATTGAGGGAATTTTTTTAAATGATGGGTTGGAGAATTCCCATCGATTCCGGGTCCTGAGCTCCATTCACAAAATAATCTAAACCACTTCTTGAAGCCAGTGAGCCTCCTCTGGTCAAGGTCTGGGACTGACCTTACCTACGACTGGATTAACGGGCAGCTGGGCAAGTTAGCAGGAGCCTCCCCACCTACACTCTCCTCTGTTACCTATCAGCCTACCCTGCTGCCTAAAATTTGCCCATGGGAGGGCGATTCCTCAGATTCCTTTTGGAATCCAATCACCCAGACAGAGGAGCCAATATTTGCTATCGCTGAATATGTCGAATATATGTTGGATATCTTTCATTCTAGGACATGTAGACTTCCTACGGGAACTTATAAATTTTTTTTTTAAGATTTTTATTTATTTATTTGAGAGAGCGAGAGAGCACAGGGGGAGAGTGAGAAGGAGAAGCAGACTCCCCGCTGAGCAGAGAGTCTGATGCAGGGTTTGATCCCAGGACCCGGAGATAATGACCTGACCTGAAGGAGACGCTTAATCGACTGAACCACCCAGGCGCTCCCCCACCACCGATGGGTGTTTTTTAATTGTTGCATAGAGTTGGGGGGTACACCCAATAATCAGAGTTGTCCGGCAGCCATAAGAGCAGCCTTGAAAGGTGATAAGCTGCCTGTCGCTAGAGGAGGTCAAGCAGAGAGTAACTGCATGTGAGTCACCGTGAGGATTCCTGCAGGGGGTGTGCAAGTTATAGACACATGAATTAGTAATTGATAGGGAGCAAGCATTACGTCTCCAGGACTGTTCTAAATACTTCACATGGGCCCTCACCTGTGATATTCACAGAACCCTAAGAAGTAAGCACTGTTATTGTTCCCATTAGTACAGATGAGAAAATGGAGTTACAGGGAAATGTCCTAGGTCATAGAGCTGGAACCTCACAGAGCCTGGACTCAAACCTGGAGAGGATTCTTCCACAGTCCATGGTCTCAGCCTTAATAGGATAACACTGACCTTCACAGGAAATCTCTGAGCAAGTACCCTTCCACCTCCAGAGTCCAGCGAGGCCCCACTTTGCTGAGGGCTGGTGCCACTGATGTTCTTGTCCAATCAGCCCTGACTGGCTGGTACCTTCCCTTGCTCACCCAGACCGTAAGGCCCACAAAAGATGCATGTCTTTGAGGGATGAGAGGCTTCTCTTAGGAGAAGAAGAAGAAGACAATGGGAATGTCCCCCTGTGCTGCATGGCTGGCCCGGGCAGCTGGGGTGTGTCCTCTCTTGGCCATCCCCAGCCTAGTCCCAGGGGAAACAAGGGCCCTGGAGCTCTCACCATCCTCTCAGGAGCTCCTGCACTGCCCCTCACATATTTGACCCCGCCCTCCATCTGGCTTGCACACATGGGCTGAGCCTCCAGACTGGGAGGAGATGAAACCATTTGGAGCCTGGCACATCCTGACTTGGCAGCCCACGGACTGGAAGCCGGCCAGGCCCAGAACTCCTGGCCCACTGAGACCCCCGGATCCTCCATGGCCAGAAGGCCTTCTGTAGCTTCACAGGAACTCACTCCTGCTGATCAGATTTCCTTGCAAAGATTACTAGATTTTTTTTTTTTAACAAATTCTGGAATTTATGTTTTTGAAATTTGAGGATTTTTTTTTTTTTTTTGAGAAAACACATTTTGGAACACAGACTTTTCGGGCTAGTAACAGTCCTAGAAGCTACCATTTATGAGCAGCTACTAGGAAGAAGGCCCTGGACAAAACACCGTTTCTATAGGTGCTCCCGGTGTTGCCCCCACTCATACCAGGCAGCGCTGAGGGGGTGCACGCATGGCAAGTGTTGGCTGTGCGGGGAATAGAGCGCCATGGTTCCAAGTGAGTCAGTACTGGCCCCTCCTCCAAATGACTGCATGACCTTGGGCAACTGGCGGACTCTTTCTGTGCCGCACTGTATTCCCATCCATGAAACAGGAATAAGAAGAGTATGTTGTTCAGAGATTGAGATAAGACCTGTTTAGCACAGAACCTGGCACTTGATAAGCATTATCTTCCATTATTATTAGTGATAACTTATTAAGTCCGTGTTAGTATTATCCCCATTTCATAGATGAAAGAAGGAAGGCACAGAGAAGTCCAGCACATTGCCCAAAATCACACAGCTAATACACGGCAGAGCCAGGATTTAACCCCGGGGGTTTCTGGCTCCCAAACACTTACTCTTACCTGTCACTTGAACGGCCTCCAGAAATTCCTAGAATGTTAACATAAAATTAAGGAATGTTCCTTAAATCGTTTCTAGTCATTGGTGTTGTGGGGAAATGTCAGATATTCCCATTTATACCAACAGGCTGCTTATCTGGAGAAATTGCTCAAACTGATCAAAAGGGCAAAGGCCTTCCACAAAGAATTTAAAGAATCAACTTTCCAGAGAGAAAGCTGTTGGCAGACATGAATTGAAAGGTAATATAGTTTGCTGCCAGAGCCCTGGTCTGGGTCAGGAGACCCGTGTTTCCTTTGGAGTCCACCGCCCATTTGCCATATGGCCCGGTGTGTTATCGGCCTTCTCTGGGGTCAGTTTCCTTATCCATACAGTGAGGGTTGACAGTCAGTGCTCTTCACGAGGCTTCCTGTTCAGTGAATCCTTTAACTCACAGCTTCATTCAACAAATTTTGTCAAGTACCGACTGTGTGCCAGGAACCCTTGCAGAGCTAGAAAGCCAAGATCAAACAGCACTGTGGTTGTGGTCTGTGACTTCAGAGAGTCTGGAGTGACACAGAGAGAAACAAAAAGATAATGGCCACAAAGTGGAGGCCATGCTGGAGGTACAGGTTGGAGGAACCCTACAGGAAGGCTCCTAAGCCAGCTTGAGGGGCCAGATAGGTTTTCTTAGAGGAGGGGACATTTCAGCGGAGACCTGGCGGATGCTAGCTAGCATGGGGCCAGGGGGCAAGGAAGACACAGACTTGTAGATTCTTGAATGTGGATTTGTAGAAGCGAAGTGTGGCATGGTTGGGTCTCAGAGGGTGAGGGGCAAGGAGGTGGCTGGAGAGAAGGATGGACAGGCAGGCAAAGCCCTGATATCATGCCAGACCTTGGCAACCCCGGTGAGGATTCTGATTTTATCTTGACGTCATTCAGGAGTATCCCCAGAATTTTAGATCTTTACAACGATCACCGTGGCTGCCCTGCAGGAAGCTGAAGCAGACTGAAGAACGAACCTGGGCAGCCCTGTAAGGTAGCTATTGCAACAGACTGCTACAGAGGCTGTGGTGCCTCTATGGGGAGAGCAGACCAAGGAGCAGGAAAACAGGAGATGAGGGCGAGTGAGAAGTTGGAACTGGTAGGGCTTGGTCTCTGGTAACCTGATGTGGAGCAAGAGGGTGGGAGAGAAGCCAGTAAACAGCAGAGTTGTACTGGCGGAAGGGGGTGGGGTGGAATGGGGAGGAGACCCACCCCCGCAAACCTCCTGCTGGGCCACATCGGGGCCCTGAGCCCGGCCTTCCCTACTTTGCCCCTGACACGCCCTCCTTGGCGACCATAGCTCCAGCCCCACATCTGAGGTCCAGATCCATCTATCCACTAGCCAAGGTCCCCCTCCCTCTTGGCCATCCCTGACCACCAAGATGCCAACGTGTTCAGCCCAAACCATTCGTCTCTCGAGCCCTCCTCCTCCTCCTCCTCCCCTTAGACCCCCGGTTCTGCATCAGGCACCCCCTCCGTCCCGCCCACTTTCCAAAGCAGGCTGTCTGCTGCTCTGAGGAGCCTTGTGTGCTTGCAGGATCCACGTGCATCTCGGAAACCTGGGGTTCAGAGCAGGCTGCGGTGAGGGGAAGGAGGGACAGAGCAATTATCGGCCTTCAAGACGCCGCCTGTGCTGTTGGCAGGAATGTTTTTTTCCTGGGTGTCAATACGAGCCCAGGGTCATTTTTCAGCGTTTGCCAGTGGCTGTAATTGCGTAAGGCTGAGCGGCTCTCCAGAGAATCCCCGCCGTTCTCCATTCTCTCCTCCTGGACAGTGCTCTATAGACACGCCCCAGGCCATGGATCATGTTTTTCACATAACCCGTTAATTACTAAATAAAACAACCGAGCTTTCAACCTGATTAGCCCAGATTAATGGCCAGCAGCGGGTTTCACGCGCCTGCACAATTTATCACTGAAAAGAACTGTGTCTTTAATGATTTAGCTACCTGGCCTAGCGGGGCCTGCTCAGGGCCGTGGGCCTCCGGGAGAAGTTAATTGCTGTTCTTCGTTTCTGACCTGGAAAGGCCCAGGTGACAGTTCCCATTAGCTAGGCTTGGCCTGCTTGATGACAAAGGATGGCAGGAAGCCCTTCCCTCCCACTTTGTTCTGAAGATATATCGAGGTCAAGTGTCCCCAGCCCCACCACACCAGCTGCCAGCTGGAACAGGTTGAGTCAACCTGTAAATTTATGGTTTTCTCTGCAAGCCCCCCCCCCACCCCGCGGCTCCCTACCGCCCCCCCACTCCTATATGCCCCCACTCCCCCACCCCCACCCACCACAGGCCCTTTTTTCATTCCTTCCTCAATACATTGAAAGAGTGAATCATTTTTTGTTTGTAATTGTTAAATTTCACCAGGAATTCTAAGACCTTTCATAAAAATGAGAAAAAAGAGATTTACCCCTGTTCTTTTCCTTGACATTTTAGCCCGGTTTGGTTCTTCAGTGGGGGGGAGAGAGCGAGCGAACATTTCTTTAATCATTTATCATTGAAAGATCCTTTGATCAAGAGGCTCTTCAAATGTCAGAACTGGTCACAGGCATCTGGTACAACTCTTGCATTTTCTAGACAAAATGGAAAATACCTCTTGCTAAGGCCTAAGATGGGGGAATAAAGGCTCCAACGTGACATGTGAGTAAGCCGTGGCCCTGAGAGTGGCCAGGTGGGGCGTTTTCCAGCAACCAGCGCTGCCCACTCTTTGTTCATCATAACAAAATCAGCACTTAACAACACTTAGTTCTAGACATCACTTTTCTCAGTAGTCACAGCAACCGGTGAGGTGGAAACCATGCCCATTTTTCAGGTGAGGCCATTGAGCCCTTGTTCTGTGTTTGGGTGGTGCTGTCCAACAGAGCTTTCTATGATGGTGGGAATATTCTGCATCTGAGCTGTCCTATAGGGTGGTGGCCAGTCTCACGTCGCTGTTGAGAAATTGAATTACAGCTATAGTGGATGAACTTTCAGATTATTTATTGCTATAATCTAGAAATACAGCTGATTTTTGTATGTCGATCTGGTATCCTGGAGGTTTCCTGAATTCACTTATTCCAATAGGCTTGGAAATAGAATTTATTTTTTAGAGCAGTTTACAGAGCAATGAGGTGGAATGTATGCAGAGTTCCCATGTACCCTCTTGGGAAAGCCCCCCCTCCTTGCACACGGCCTCCCGTAGGTTAGGGTGGTCTGTTGGTTACAACTATGAACCAGTATTGATTTCATTGTTAATTGAAGTCCTCAGTTTGGTGTTCGCCCCTTGTGTTGCCAGTTCTATGGAGGCTGAAACACGCACAGTGCCATGTATCCATCATTACAGCATTTTACAGAACAATTCTGCTGCCCTAAATATCCTCTGGGCTCCCCCTGTGCATCCCTCCTTGCCTCCCCCAAACCCCTGGGAGCCACTTGTCTTTTCAGTGTCTTCACAGTTTTGCCTTTCCCAGAATGTCATATAGTTGGAATCATACAGCCTTTCCAGACTGTCTTCCTTCACTTAGCAATTTGCATTGAAGTTTCCATCTTGTCTTCTTATAACTTGAGCAGAAATGAAAGCTCACTTCTCAGTGAATAACAATTGTATACAACAAATTGAGTGTCAGAATGTTTATCTGTTCACCTACTGAAAGACATCTTGGTTGCTTCCGAGTTTTGGCAATGATGAAAAGGGCTACTGTAAACGTTAGTGCACAGATATTTGTGTGAACATAAATTTTTAGCTTATTTGGCTAAATACCCAGGAGTGCGATTTCTGTATTATGAATGAGAGTTCCCCTTGCTCTACATCCTCGCCAGCATTTGGTGGTGTTGGTGTTTTTCATTCTCACCTTTCTAATAGACATGATGCGTATCTCAGTATTGTTTTCATTCTCAGTTCCCTGATGACTTACTGTGTTGAGTATCTTCTTTTTCTTATTTGCCATCTGTATTCCTTCTTTGGTGAAATGTCTGTTCAGATCTTTTGACCATTTTTCAATCAAGTTGTTCCTTTTCTTATTGCTGTGTTTTCAGAATTCTTTTTTTTTTTTTTTGAAGATTTTATTTATTTATTTGACAGATGGATCACAAGTAGGCAGGGGGGCAGGCAGAGAGAGAGGGGGAAGCAGGCTCCCTGCTGAGCAGAGAGCCTGGGCTCCATCCAGGACTCTGGGATCATGACCTGAGCTGGAGGCAGTGGCTTTAACCCACTGAGCCATCCAGGTGCCCTGAGTTTTCAGAATTCCTCATCTACTTTGGAAAACAATCCTTTATCCAATGTGTCTTTTGCGAATATTTTCCGCTAGTCTGGGGCTTTTCTTCTCAGTCTTTTACAGAGCAGAAGCTTTTAATCTTAATGAAGTCCAGCCCATCAATTATTTGTTTCATGGTTCGCACCTTTGTGGTTGCAGCTAGGAAGTCATCACCAAACCCAAGGTCATTTAGCTTTTCTTTTATATTCTAGTTTCACCTTTTACATTTAGATCTGTGATCTACTTTGAGTTAATTTTTGTGAATGAATTTTTTGCATGTGGATGTCCAGTGGTTCCAGTGCTATTTGTTGAAAAGATATTTTCTTCATTGTATTTATTGTCTTTGCTCTTTGTCAAGATCACTTGACTGTATTTGTGGGGGTCTATTTCTGGGCTCTTTCTTTGTTCCATTGACCTATTTGTCTATCTTTTCATCAATACCACTCTATTTTAATTACTGTAGCTTTATGGTAAGTCTTGAAGTCAGACAATATCAATTCTCTGAATTTGTTATTCTCCTTCAATATTGGACAGCTATAATTTTGTCTCTTTATGTAAACTTTAGAATCAATTTGTTGGTAGTCACAAAATACTTTTCTGGAACTTTGATTGAGATTGCATTGAATCAAATTAGGAAGGAACTGACATATTGACAGCACTGAGTCTTCTTATCCACAAACGTGAAATATCTCTCCATTTATTTAGCTTCTCTTTGATTTCTCTTCTCAGGGTTTTGTACTTTTCTGCATTTATATCTTATATACTTTGCATTAGATTCATACCTAAGTGTTTCATTTTTATGGTATGTAGAAAAACTATTGACTGTATATCACCCTTACTCCCTGCAATTGCTATACTAGCTTTATGTTTTCCAAGAGTTGTTTTGGTTTGGGGGTTGTTTTAGTTTTTTGTTTGTTTTCGTCAATTCTTTTGGATTTTCTATATAGATAATCATCATTTGCAAATGAAGACAGTTTTATTTCTTCCTTTCCAATTTGTATGTTTGTACTTCCAAGCAAACATTTGTTTTTAAATGACATCCATGTGCTATTGTTTTCTTTTTTCCTCCTTTTTTTCAAAGGTCCAAAAAATTTTAAAAGGGTCTAAATTTTTAACATGGATAAATGGCAAAAAAGTCCTTAACGTCTAATACTTCTTTTTCAAATCCTAGTACTACATTTAAACTACAAAGTAACATAAATTTGTATGTAAATTGTTAATAATTAAAAATTGTTAAAGGAATCTTTGTTCTACATGGGAAATCATTCCTTCTTGAAGCTCAGAAACTTCCTGGCAGGAATTTTTTTTTCCTTCATAGTAGTTCTTTTTTAGAAAAATCCTTTAGTAACTATTCTGTTTATGGCAAAATTTCTCAAGTTTTGTTCTTCTGAAAATGTATTTTTGTCCTTTTTCTTGAATGATATTTTAGTTGAGTTTACAATCCTGGGTTGACAATTTTTTGTTTTAGCACTTGGTCTTTCTGTTGACTCCAAAAATATGTATTCTGCATATTTCTTTTGATCAACTTCCCATTTCACAGATTCTTTCTTTGGCTGTGCCTAATTTAATGCTTAAGGTTCATGTAGGTTTTTTTTTTCCTCTTCCACTTCATTTTTAACTATGATTCTGTTTTCTCATGTTTAGAATTCTATTGGGTTGTTTGCTACCAATGCCTGGGGTTTTTGAGAATATTTTGTTCTTTGCATATGTTTTTTTATCACCTTATTTATTCCCTAAAGCATTTCCTTTAATTTCCTTAAAACATACCAATTTTTTATTTTGTGCCATGTATTTCATATGTATATATATATGTGTGTGTGTGCATATATATATATATATATATATATATATATATATATATGAAGTCCTTGGGAGTTCACAAGGCTGTTTGTTGTTTCTTCAGGTTTTTGTTATAGTGCTCATTTTTTTTAAGATTTGGGATTGTGAGCTCCCATAATCCCATGTTCAGCTGCGCTTTTCTGTGGAAACCCATGAGGTCTGGCTTATAAGTGCATCCTTACAGAAGGATATGACTTGACTTCTACCAGGTGACCCTGGGATGCTGTAACCCCAGATCACTTTAAAGTAAATTCTTCTGCTTGGGGCTTCCAGTCAACACAGGGAGTGTAAATTTAACCCCTAATGCAGCTAGGTTTCATTTTCACCTTCCTTTGATCAATGCTATGGTTATTTCCAGTCCAGCTTTCTATGAGACTGTATCCCTAAGGCTTCCCACTTTATGATGGGCCCGTTTCCAATACCACAGTGTTCTGGGGCTGAGTGTCTGGTCTTCTCCAAGGCAGGACCAGCAGAATCAGATTCATTTCAGACTCTGACCCCCCACTCTCAAGAAGAGCTGCAGGGTCAGCACTGACTCCCTCTTTTTTGGCTCCTGGTGATTTTCCTTATGTTCTGACTGGCTCCTTTCTGAATCTAAAAAGTGCACATGGTGTATTTTACCTAATATCTAGATATGCTTTTTTCACAGGAGGAATTTTCAAGCCTTCTAGCTATTTGCCAGAAATGCCATAGCATGAATTTCTTTCTAAAAGTAGTCACGTTTGGGGGCACCTGGAGGGGTTCAGTCAGTTAAGCATCTGCCTTTGGCTCAGGTCCTGATCCCGGGGTCCTTGGACCCAGGTCCATATGCGGCTCCTTGCTCAGCAGGGAGTCTTCTTCTCCCTCTCCCTCTCTGTCTGCTTGCTTCTCCCTCTGCTTGTATTTGCTCTGTCAAATACATACATACATACATACATAAATCTTTTTAAAAAAATAAAAGTAATCATGTTTTCACTTCATCGTTAAATATCAACTTTTTTTTTTTTGGAAGAGATTGGTTGTGTGTATATTAAAAATATCTTGTTTATAAGAAAGTACCAAACTCTCTCCCAAAGTGGCTGTGCCATTTTGCATTCCCACCAGGAATGAATGAGTCTTCCCCTTGCTCCACATCCTTGCCAACATTTGCATTGAAGCTTCTATCATGTCTTCTTATAACTTGAGAGCTCACTTCTCAGTGAATGACAATTGTATATAACAAATTGAGTATAAAAATGTTTATCTATTCACCTACAGAATAGATATCTACCACAGAAAAGGGGAAATTTAGAATAATTTGTCTTTTCATAAGAGAAAAAATGTGTGCCTCATTTTTAAGTGCCTTGTCATGAGAAAACCAGAGGGGTCTTCATGGTTATTTACCATCCGTGATTTAAAATAATTACTATGGGCGCCTGGGTGGCTCAGTGGGTTAAGCCGCTGCCTTCGGCTCAGGTCATGATCTCAGGGTGCTGGGATCGAGTCCCGCATCGGGCTCTCTGCTCAGCAGGGAGCCTGCTTCCCTCTCTCTCTCTCTCTGCCTGCCTCTCTGTCTGAAAAAAAAAAATTACTAAAAACACCTAATTGGGCTCATATGAACCGTAACACATCCTCATAAGCTGAGAGGAGATAGAACAAATGAGTTTTCTGTCTACCTGCCAAGTTGTCTCACTGATAGATCTTGGATGATGGCATCAGTAATGTTAATCAAACTTAAATTCTATGTATTATCATCAAGTGAAAATCTGTAGAAGTTCTAATAGTCTCTTTCTCTCTTCCCAGTGGCAAATCTCACCTGCCCTCGGGGGAACAGGTACCAGTCTCTACACCACAAATATTTTTGGTTGTCACAGTTGGAAGAATGTACTTGGGGCATCTAGTGGGTGGAGGCCAGGGATTCTGGTAAATATCCTACAATGCACAGGATAGGTCCTCTGGAACTGAGAATTATTTGTCAAAAATTTTTAAAGCTCTCAGGTTGAGAAGCTCAGAGCTACAAATCCCTCAGAGCACCGTGGCCCATGTTTCAGTCCTATTCCTCACCTCCCCCTGACTCGGGTCCTGTGGGCTGAGCACGCCTCACTCCCCAGATCGACTATATCGATTTGGTTTCTCTGCTTCCCATTCTCAGTAGACTTCCCAGGTGTGGGGTGTGAATTGTTCTCCAAGGGTAGTGTTTCTGATTTAGTATCTCTGCTTCAGAACTAGATGGTTTACT
Organism: Neogale vison; assembly: GCF_020171115.1. Taxonomy (NCBI): domain Eukaryota; kingdom Metazoa; phylum Chordata; class Mammalia; order Carnivora; family Mustelidae; genus Neogale; species Neogale vison. The sequence goes on from NC_058096.1 coordinate 115,531,564, forward strand.
GGGTTCAAAAGAAAAGCACTTTTCTTAATCTTTTGCTTCAGGTGATTATTCCAATAATGTCATTATTCTACACCAAAGGGACTGTAGGCATTGACCTCTCCTGGGAAAGCAAACTTGGGGGGACTGCAATGCTGTCTCCTGTAATTTCAGGGTTCTGGTTCTAAGAGTGGAGGTGCGGGATGGAGGGAGATAGGGTGGCAAGTTCAAGAATGGGATAAACATGGCGGGGGTTGCGGGGAGAGACAGGGACCCAAATGACACACCTGAAGCTTGGGTTACTTGAAGGCACTGGTAAGCAAGGTCCAGGGCAGACAGGCAAGGGAAGAGGCCAATGAGGGCCAGAAGTGGAATATAACCCCCAAACCAGTCATTAAAGATTTTGAGAGATGTTTGCTAGAAATTAGTGGCAAGATTTTCACCTGTTTCTCTTCAGCCATGACACCAACCAGGCTCTGTGGAAGAGTGAGAAGCCCTTTGCTGGAGACATGCCTGGACTCCGCTGGCCTGAGGGTCAATCAGGGCATCCCTCCCCACTTCTTCCCTGCTGGCTGACCCCTCAGCCAGAGCCCACCCTGCATCCAGATGCTGCCTGGTCCCTCGGTGGCTTTCCACCCCACCCAACACCAGGATTGGAAGGTCCTGAGACCTCATTCATGTCATCTTTGCAGGATGAAGAAAGATGAAGATCATGTCATCTTTTCAGGATGAAGAAACAAACGGAGAAGGCCCTGGCTCCCATTTGGAGGTAGCCCCTTGTTTCTGAGGGTGGTGCTCTGTGGTTGGAAGGACCTGGGAGCAAGCATTGTCCTCGACCTCACAGGCCCAGAAAGGGAAGCGAGACAAGTCAGAAGTGTGCCCAGGGCACACCTTGGCATAAGGAGCAGCCAGCTGGGCCTGGCAGAGCCGTCCTCCCAAGTGGGACCCAACTCTCAGCCTCAGGGAACACAGGCAGAGAAGCTTTTGAAGCCAGGATCAATGTCTTCTCCCACAAGGAGGGAGAAAATAAAATCCATGTTGAGCCCTCTCATGCAGCTAATGAAAAGGAGACAGGGCTGCAGGAGCCCCCAGGGAGTGCAGGGGGAGGCATTTAACCATTGAGCTTTTTCTGCTTATGCAATAGATCTTCATTATCTCCACTGTCCTGTGGTTCCCCAGTTCCCCAGGGAGATGCTTAACGACAGAAACTGCTTACTAAGCGGTGCCTGTGCCCTCCAAGAGCTGACGGAAGGAGGAGGCAGCACCTTCCTCCTCCTGGTTCTGGTCCTTTCCTTTCTTATAGCCGATCTTGGAGCCACTGGCCAAAGTAAGAGAGCAAGGGCAGTGGGCTCCCCACAGGGGCCTCCAGGTTCACTCTGAGGGAAGCTGACTCCAGGGCAAGGCTGCCAGTCTCCTTCCCTGGTAAAGGGAGTCTGAGCCGCCATTTTGTGTGCCCTTCAGTGTGGATTTCCCCTTGGGCACTGCTCAGGCTCCCCCCAGAAGCCACATTTACACCAGGTGCCAGTTCCAGACACTTGACCAACATTAACCCACTGCGAAGGAGTATTACAGAGTCAGGAGCTGTTCCTAGGCTGTTTTTAAAGAAAAGAAAATGGACAGCCACAGGAGTCACGTTGGCCAGCTGTAGGAACATGTCTGCTTCCACGTATTTCTAATCTCTGTTCTGCATGCAGGCATGGGCTCATTTTTCCTCTGCCCACTGTTCTGACCCAGTCCTGCACGCACTCCTTTTCCCCCACCCCCAGAGCCTTCCCAGGCTGTGCCCCTCTTGTTGCTCCGCCTACTTGGCCTCTCTCTGTCCTGTGGGGCACAGTCACCTGCACCGCTCACACACATCTTCATTTGTACATTTTCTGCTATTTATGCCAAAAATTTCCTCAAACATAAAAACACAAGAAGAGGCATTTCTCTTCTAAGGAAATCACCTGAAAAAAACATCAAGGTCTTAGGCACAGAGACATCATCCCAGTGTTGTTTGTAAGGTTGACAAACTGGGAACAATCTTAGTGTTCGAGGATGGGGGATCAGTTAACAAAATTTGAAGAAGTATCAGGCAGGAGTATCAGTAAAAACTCCTATTTTAAGTCCAGCATAGGAAATAGAGTCAATGAAATGTAACAACATCATACGGTGACAGATAGAGGCTACCCTTGTGGTGAGTATAGCGTCCTGTATAGAGAAGTCCAATCACTACGTTACACCTGCAACTAATGTAACATTGTGTGTTGACTACACTCAAATAAAAAAAGTTCCTATTCCAGGAAGCTTCTAATGAGGAAATATGTTTATGATTAATGTTAAGGAGAAACAGGGGACCCAAATTTTATACACACACACACACACACACATATATGTATACATGCATATATACACACACACACACACACACACACACATACATACCATAGGGGCTTAACTGTTGTCATCAATGGTAAGTGGACCAGAGTAAGAATATTTTGGGAAGTAAGCAATATTTCTATTGCTGATAATGTTTAGAATTGCAGTCACATAATGTAAAGCAGGCAGCTTTTAGTCAATTTCATTATTATTATTATTTTTTAATCCAGTCTGGCAAACTGCCTTTTGGTTGGTTTGTTTAAGCATTTTCTTTTATTTTTTAGATTTTTTTTAAAAAGGTTTTATTTATTTATTTATTTATTTGAGAGGCAGAGAGAGAGCAGGAGCAGGGGGAAGAGCCGAGGGAGAGGGAGAAGTAGTTTCCCGGCTGAGCAGGGAGCCTGACACCACGGGCCTCTTGCCATGGTTGTTTCTGTATCTTGGTTATTCTAAGTAATGTTGCAAGGAACATGGGTGTATGGATATATTTTTAGGTCAGTGGTAGTAGTCGAAGTGGAATTGCTAGATCATGGGGTAGTTCTATTTTTGATTTTCCAAGGAAGCTCGGCTCAGGCCATATGCTGAGGTGGCTATAGGCACACCTCCTTGGCTTCCTGCCTCTCGGGGATCCCTGTCCTTCACTGCCTGATGGCCAGTGTCTTCAGAGCTGTTGTTTCCTCTGCCTCATCCGCTTTTCTCCTTGTTTTTGGTCATTTTAGCTCTAAGAGTAAATCTGATCCTTGTTAATCATCTTGACTAGAAGTGCAGGTTCTGACTGGCATCTAAAGTCTCACAAATTTTGATAAGATGCATTTGTAATCATAGCTTAGATCAAAATATTTTGTCATTTCTCTCAATAGCTTCTTTACATTTAAAGTCTTATCTGTAAATTCTAACATCTCTTTCACCTTAGGGTTCATTTCTATAGATTGATTCTTTTCTATTGATTTTGTTGGATCACCCGTCTTAACTTCTTCCCATGTTTGGTGATTTTTGATTGCACATTCCTCAATACAAATAATAGAATATAAGAAGTTCTGACTATGACATTTTCCTCTGAAGGACATTGGATTTTGTTCTCGAAGGCAGTTAAATGATTGAAAGATCTTGGGGCGCCTGGGTGGCTCAGTGGGTTGAGCCGCTGCCTTCGGCTTGGGTCATGATCTCAGGGTCCTGGGATCGAGTCCCGCATCGGGCTCTCTGCTCAGCAGGGAGCCTCCTTCCCCCTCTTTCTCTGCCTGCCTCTCTGCCTACTTGTGACCTCTCTCTGTCAAATAAATAAAATCTTAAAAAAAAAAAATGATTGAAAGATCTTTGGGGTCCTGTCATTCTTATTTCTTTTTCTTTGCAAGAGTGAGTCTGTTTTTGTGTTGAGCTTAGTTTTGATTTGGCCCTAATCCTAGGTCATGGTTCTTCCTCTTAAGGTATAGCTTTCCTGGGGTCTCAAGTGAATCCTCAGGGCATCTCCGCTCAGCACTGCCAGACTCATGGCCTCTCTGTAGAGTCTCCGCCCAGCAGCATGTGACATTTGCGAGGCCCTGTGCATTCTTGGATTCTGTCTGTGCAGCCCACTCTCAGTGATAGACCCTCAGTCAGTCCCCAAGTAGGTGTCAGGGGCCCGCCTTTCCGGGAAGTTCTTTCTCCTCTGATGGCCCACCACACAAATTCCAGCCTTTTCTATAGTCTGGAGTTCACATCCCTGCCTTGTTGGCTTAGAGGGAGCCTGGTTCAGCGTGGGATCTAAGTCAACTGTTGCAGGGAAGCTCTCCTGGGCACAAAGCTGGGGTGACCATGGGTCTGTCCTTATTGAGTTCACTTCTCTCCAAGCTCAGTCTCCCACTGCCTATGTTCAGTGTCTGAAGTCAGTCCCTCATATGTTTTGTCTCTGTTGGTAGCTGTTTAAAGTGGGAGGGCAAGTTATGTACCAGTTAGTCTGTTGTGACCAGAAACAGAAATCCCCATGTGAGATTTTAATTCTTTGCAACATCAGCCTTCCTGATGGTCCAGAGTGGGAGGGTCTGATTTCTCTTAAACTGTTGTAATAGTCTTTAACAAGTTCCCTGTAGTTTAAAACAAGAAGTCGTGTATCTTTCAGACTTGGCTGACTGAGTGACTTCACTGAGAAGACTTAAGGGGGTTAACTAGAAACTGGCCAAAATGTACTAGGAAGAGAGAAATGGATTCTTTATTGCTATACAAAATCTTCTCTGACCGCAAACTCCCCAAAGGGAGGGGCTTGGCATTGGGCAGCCTTCTTATTCTGGTTTTCTGTCCTCTACCTAGGAAATAAATGTGATGTCAGAGCCCAGAAAACCATCAGCCCATCCCCCTCCTCTCTTTCTGCCAGAGTCCCCATTTCCAGGTTAACAGAAAATCGACATCAACCTGAAACCAGTGAGCACTGCACATCCTCGGAGTACATCCGTCGGAGCATAAGCTGGTACTTCCTCACTGGACCACCCATTATTTCCACTTTCCACCCCCCACCCCCGCTTGAACTTCAGTGCCCTTAAAGCCGTTTGGGATCACACAAACACAGGTGTTGTGTGATCCCCACCCCGCCGCCACTCATCTGCTTGTCATAGATTGTAAGCTCCTTGAGGGCAGAAACCTTGCCTATAGCTCCAGAGCTAGCAAAGTGCCTGGCATATAGGAGCCAAGAATTGTTCATTGAATGTTCACAGAATTGGTGAGTGAATCCACAAATGAATAGATTCCTCTGGAACTCAACCAAAAAGGATAAAAATAGGAGGGCTTAAAGGATTGAAAGAGGAAGGGTTAGTTCCTAAGTATGTGTAGTTTTTAATCTATAAGACACAAAGACCTCTTGGCCAGAGATGACTGTGAAGAGCTACTTTTTACTGGAAACAGAAGTTGAGTCAATAGAAGGATGCTGCTGATGGGAACTGGGTGTGCTTGTGTCCAGGCTTTCTGTTGGGGCATTTGTGACACACTGAATCTTGTCCCAGGGATGTACACCTTAATTGGCCCTCCCTCACAGTGACACATACCAGGGAAGGGTTTCTTCTTTTCTATGGAGGGCTTGACATATATGGGTTTTAATAACTCCGAGGGCACTGAGCCTTCCACGTATGGCTTAGTGAACATCTTGCTTTCTCTTAGTTATGGTGGCAGAAGAAACCAAGAACAAAAGCAGGACATTCTTTGATTGAAAGAGCCCTAGACATAGAACACTAGTGACTACTTGTCATAACATCTCAACTCGTCAGGGGGGAAACCTGGACTAGGGACTGAGATGGGACAGAATGAATCCAAGGGCACCTAGGGAGTAAGGAGCAGCACAAGGTCCACTTTCTGGGACATCTACCTCTAGCTCAGGTTGTTTCTGTGTGTTTGTCCCCCATCCCTTCCACCTTCCCCACCTGCTCCTGCCAACATAGAAGGCTGTGTTTCAACTTGAGTCATTTATCTTCCCAAGTAAGGGCAGGAGACTTCCTAATTTCATGTCATTGGAGAGGATCAGAACAGAGGCCTTTTTTTTTTTTTTTGGCAACATACCCCTAGGAAAGTGTGAAATCTCCAGGGCAGTGAGACCGTGGTCAAAAGTCGACTGTTTAGAATCAGTAAAGGCTGTGATGGGGATCAGAGCAGGATAGAGAGAGAACCAGCCCAGGAGCTGAAAGGTCTGAGCACATCCTGTCTCTGACTTGTTGCATGAACTGAGGAAGCTTATTTTACCATCCGTGAATAAGGGGCTGGAATAGAGCATCTTACTTGTATCTTATTCTAAACCAGAAGCACATTTAGAAAATGTATACGATATGGGGCGCCTGGCTGTCTCAGTTGGTAGAACATGTGACTCTTGATCTCGGGGTTGTAGGCTCGAGCCCCATGTTGGGTATAGAGATTAGTTAAAAAGATAAATCTTTAAAAAAATGTAAACTACCATGTGTAGATTTATAGAATCCCTGTTTCTCTGTATGCTTTCAGAAACAGAAGAGATGGGGCACCGGGGTGGCTCAGTGGATTAAGCATCTGCCTTTGTCTCAGGTCTTGATCTCAGGGTCCTGGGATCGAGTCCTGCATCAGACTCTCTGCTCAGCAAGGAGTCTGCTTCTCCCTCTCCCTCTGTGCTTGCCTTCTCTCTCTCTCAGATTAATAAACAAAATCTTTGGGAAAGCAAAAAAGAAACAGAAGAGACTCCCAGAAATACACATCCAGAAATCTATACTTGTATCCCAAATAAGCAAACTGAGTGGACTTGTGACAGAACCTGAGGCAGTCAGAAAGTCTCTTCCACTCACAAAGTGGATAAAAGTGACCTTCTCTGCTCAACCCTTCTTCTGGGGTTCAGAACATCAGGATTCTATTTCCAGTTTCTTCTCCGATCCACGTGCAAGTCCATGCAACTCCCTTTCATGGCAACCTCTATCTACAAGTTCAATACATAAACACAGAAACAAACGATTCATGACTTTACTTGTATCCTAGGATGAGAGTTGTGTTTGATGAGGAAAAAATAACTAAAATGTTCTTTAAATTGTTTATTTATGGGAACATAAGGTTTCCAGGGTAAAGGTTTTATGAAGTCCTTTTAAACTTCCACAGATGTTTCCAGACCAATGCTTATCAACATCTTTCACATCAGCTATATGAACCCCCCAATGAGAGCCCTGAGGAAACCAACTGCTAATTTGAGCATCTCAAAGTCACGAGCTACTCCTATCCTAACACCTCTGGCATTTTAGACAAGGACTGGCATGGCGGGTACTGATGATGCACTACTTCAAATAGACAACGCTTACTGTTAGGAAAACTGAAGAAGGGATGAGTCTTTCCTGACTCTCAGCTCCCACACAGGAATCCAGCTCCATCTAACATCTTATGAGATGTCAGCTGGGATGGGGTCAATGGTGATGAAGAATGCTGGGCATGACTGGCAGGAGAGCATTTACAGAGGGCAGGAGAAATATTCTGGGTGTCATTAAGGAAACTGGAAACTAACAGCTTGATGTTATTGAAAGTGGGGGAGAAAATGGAACAAGACCACCTTTTTATCATGCTTGACCATAAAAAAATATGTTTCTATGAGAAGCTGCAATATCCTTCTTAGATGGAGCCAGGCCCTTCAGGGTATACTAACTCTCAGAACATGTACAAGGGTGGTGGTGTTCTAGGAGATTCTCAGGGTCGTCTTCTCTAGTCAAGGATTCTGAGTTGGCAGAGAGAGGTAAGGTAAGGCAGGTCTTGACTGAGAAGTGGCCTTTCTTCCTTCAGCTCTGCCTCCTCCAGGTGGAGCACTGCTGACCTGCAGGCTACTGGAAAATCACAAGAAACTGGAAGACTTCTGCTGGGGTGGGCCTGGGGAGAGGGGTGGTGGGGAATCACAGATCCAGAAGAGGAGAGGCCCTTGGAGTTCAGATTTTACCCAAGAATAGTATTCCAGTTGCTTTCCTCTCCTACATGCTCAATTTCCCTTCTGTTAGTCCACCATCAACAGCCAAAACAGAAGTCATAAACAGGATCCCAAATGTCCTTTGACTACACCCTCCTTCTCTCCTTCCCTGTCCTGCCAAACACCTTAAGAGATTTGCCTTCTCACTCTAACACCAAATTCCACTCCTCTAATTCTTGCTTGGTGCTGCTGCTGTGATCACAGCCCCTACCCCTGACCTCCCCACCCAAATTATTCTTTTTCTTCCTAAAAGCCACATCCAATTTCAGCAGCAAATTCTATTGTATCTCTCTGAAAAATGCACCAGTATCCTCCCACTTCATACCGTCTCCAGTCCTATCAGCCTGTCTTAAGTCACCATCATAGTCTGCCCAGATTATCACAATACCCTCCTAACTGTTGTTAGCTTTCTGTACCTCACTGCTGTGCTCTATGCTCCACACAGTAGCCTGAGTGATCCTGGTAACACCTAAGTCGGATCATGCTATTCTTCTTCTTAAGACTCTCTAATGGCTTCCTATTTTACTAATAACACCAACCAGGCCCTACATGTCCTGTGTCTTCATTATCTCTCAGGCCTCACCTCCCATAGCTATCTCCTTCACTTGAACTCCTATCTCCTTCTCCTTCACATTGAACTCCTAGATAATCTTTCAGATGTCAGGCATATTCCTGCCTCAGGGCCTTTGCACATGTGGTTCCCTTTGTCTCAGAGGCTCTACTCCCAGATATCCATGTATCTCACTCTCTCGTCTTTCAGGTATTTTCTCAAATGCCACTTTCCTGACCTCCATAGATTACAGTCCAGCCCACATGCTCTACTTTAGTTGTTGCTCTCAGTCTATGTATTTTATATATTTGTTTTTTTTATTGTTTTTCCCCATCCATATAATTTAGTCTCTTCCTCTAAACTATAAATTTCAGGAGGATAAACATTTTTGTCTACTATGTTACTTTCTATAATCAAGTACAGTGCCTGGCATATAGTGAGACTCCATGCACATTTGCTGAGTGAATGAAAAGAGTCCCCCCCCCCCCCGCCATATAGGTCCAGGAGGTCAGTGAAATGTGGCATTTACTGCACCTGCTCTTTAATTAATTTAGTCACTCAATGTTTGCTGAGGGTCTACTCTGAGCCTAGCCCACAAAGAGCTCACAGTCTTTGGAGGAGATACCTGTGCTGTGATATCATGATTTATAATAAGAAATACATATTTGGTCTTCATCCCAGCTCCTGGCACAGAGCTCCTAAAATCCTTGGAATTTCCTGTGATAAGAACAATGAGATGAGTTGTTATGCTACTGAGGTGACTTTTGGACCCCGCTTAAAGATGAGGGCTGGCTGCCAGTGGAAACAGCCATGTGAATAAAGGGTTGAAAATTTCAGTCCCACCCTCTGATTTCTGGGGAGAGGTGGGGGTTTGGAGATTGAATTCAATCACAAATGGCCAATGATGCAATCAACTGTGCTTATGTAATGAGGCCTCCATAAAAAAACCAAAAGGATAAGTTTCAGAGAACTTCCAGGTTGGGGAACCAGAACACTTCCATGTTGCTCCATGCTGGACCCCAGTCTCCATGGAATAGAAGCTCCTTTGTTCAGGACCTTGCCTTATGTATCTCTTCATCTGGCTATTGATTAGTATCTTTTAATATCCTTTGTAATAAATTTGGAATCCAGTAAGTAACTGCTTTCCTGAGTTCTCTGAGCCACTCTAGCAAATTAATTGACCAAGGTGTCATAGAAACCTCTGATTTATAGTAGTTACTATTTACAGTCTATCAGAAGCACAGCTAACAACTCAGACTGGCAAATGTCATGTGAAGTGGGCAGTCTTGTGGAAGCAAGCCCTTAACCTATGAAATCTGATGCTATCTCTGAGTAGATAGCATCAGAATTGACATGAATTATAGGATACCCAGCTGGTGTCTGAAGATTTTTTGGTGGTGTGGGGGGAAAAAAACCACATGCATTAGAATGGGTATCAGAATTTGACATGAAACATAGAACTTTTTTTTTTTTTAAGATTTTATTTCTTTGAGAGAGGGAGAGAGAGCACAAGCTGGGCGGTGGCTGGGGGATGTTGGGGAGCAGGGAGCAGAGGGAGAAGCAGACTCTCCCCTGAGCAGGGATCCCAAGGCAGGGCTCAACTCCGGAACCCTGAGATCTTGACCTGAGCTCACCAGGTGCCTGGCAAACCCCTAACTTTAATACAAAGCCGACTGAGAAGTGCTCCAATATGAGTTCATAGTGCCATAGGAGGGCACAGAGGAGGGAGAGAGACATTCTGTCTTCCTGGTGGCTTTGAGTGATTGTAAGTGACTTCATGGAGGAGATGGCATTGGTGGCCTTCAAGCAGTCCTGGAAGATTCAGGATCCAGGGCTCGAGGTGGGGTCAGTGTTTCCTCAAATCACAGCATGGCACCTGGTGCAAGGACTGTGACCTGAAAACCCACCAGTCTAATAGTGGAAAGGCTAAGATCCTTTTAAGCTCAGCTTGGCCTATCCCAGAGGTCTCTGGGGGAAAGGATTAAAAAAAAAAAAAAAAAAAAACACCTGCCACACAGCAGGCAATGCCTTCAGAGAAGTCAAAGTAGAAGCAGTGTCTTCCTGATGTTATCCCCGGGAGTCTGTGCAGAGAATCTGGGCAGATCAGAGTCTTGCCAGGAGGAGCGTGGGCTGGCAGGAGCCCGGCCACCTGGGCCCACAGACTCTATGGTCGTTTAAGAGCAAGGATAGAGTAGCAGCCATGCAGTCCCGAACAGCTCTTCTATCTCTGCCTCCCCATGAACTTGGAGTCCCAGTTTTCCCCAAGAAGATGTAAGTTTTGTGAGCAAACAATGACTGGCTGCCAGGCTATCTCAAATCAGACCTTCGCTTTCCATTTCAGACTTCAGACTGGAGTCATCTTGGTTCCCTGCTTCTCATTTTCTTCTTCATTCACTCAAATGTCTTTCAGGGCAAAGGCAGAAGCAAATCAACTAAAGACTAGGTTTTACAGTCACCGTGGGTTATAACTGCCCCTTCCCCTCTTGCTGGTTGCTTGGGGGTCATGGGCTTTCTCATGGGTTTGAGTGTGTCATGGAACTGGACCATGGTGGGGAGCTGCCCCTGTATAGACATTTATGTCCCTTGACAGGGCAATGGTGTTGTCCAGTGGGGTGGTGTTGCCCAGTGGGCAAGTGCCGGTGTCTGGCACAACTCCGAATTCTATGGTGCTGCAGAAGAAGTAAAGCTTGTAGACATACAGGCTGGAGGCAGTGTGTCCCGGCCAGAGGGTTGGCCTGTATGAGTGGTATCCGTGACAGAGGCCTCTGCTGGCATGGGTAAGGCCTTCCCCTGCTTCGTGGGGCTTCCCAAGGTGGGAGCAAGAATGCTGAAGCATGATCTCCATGGAGAGCACGAGAGACACAAGGTCCTGGCTTACCCCATCTCTGCACAGGGTCTGTCCCTTTCTCTAGGGAGATGGCAATCTTGCTCTAAGTTGTAGCTCTTGTGTGACTCTGCTTCCATCCAGCTATGAAGATGAAAGAAGAGAACTGGGATCACTACATGGGCATGGGGACCACACAATGAGCAGGGGAACCTCAGAGTATGTGGGACCATCGGCTCATCTTCTCTTTTATCAAGTGATGGCCAGCATCCTGATCTCTATCCCTTTGCTTGAGGCAGGAGATGGATTAAGCAAATAACTTACTTTAGGGAAAAAAAAGTGCTAAAAATCCGTGCATCTGTGCGAAAGAGTCACCCTCTGTAGGTTAAATTCTAGACCCAGACGTTCTGGGCTGATGCACAATTTGGTGTTTGCAGATGAAGCTCAGAGAGACCAGACAGAGAGGAGGCAGGTGACAGAGAACCTGGCTGGGGAAGATGGGAGGAAAGCAAGGAGGCAGGTGGACCTCAGGAAGCTGCCGTCTCACACCCTGGTCCTGGGAACCCACTGCAGTGGGCACGGGGATGGAAGTTGGAGCTTTAAGGTTGAACACGAGTTTCTCTGCGACCCCAGACCTGGTAACTTACTTTCAAACTCTTCACTCAATTTTTCAATAAAAACTAATTTTTGAAAACACCAAAATGACAAAAGTCAAGTAACAAAATCTCTTTTCCTTGTGTGATATTCTCTCTAGCCTCTATGAGTCTTCTGACTTACACATACATGACGTTTTCCATAGATGATCTGGAGGCTGACTGCCTGTTTAGGAATCTCTGCTCTGTCACTTAGCAGCTCACCGTGGGATGGGCAAAAATCTTAACTTCTCCATGCCTCGGTTTCCTCCTCTGTAGGATGGATCTCATAACAGAACAACCTTTTTGAAGATCAGATTAGTTAGAACAGTGTGTTATACAGATTGAAATAAAATCGATTCTCCAGGTGGATTAGCCAGCTGGTCACCCTCCCCTCCCCCTACCCCGGGGACTCCCCCATGCCAGGCAGCTTTCCCTCTCCCCGCAGACATCCCTTATCCAAGCACTTCCTCATCCATTACGCATTTGACCCTTACAGCTCTCTGCCTAGGTGGGCTCAGAGAGTGGGCTTAGAGAAATAAAACCCGTGCCTCTGCCCTAAACAGTCTCTTCCCCACAGGGAGACTGGACCCGGGAACATGTTACCACTTCTTTGTCTTAAGGCTCTCTGAGGCATGAGTGTCTTAGTTATCTCTGTGTCCCTTACATCCTCATGGTAGGAGGCACATGGCAAGGACTCAGAGATGCCTGTTGGAAATACATGAACATGTTCTCCACCTAATGATTCCTGGTACTGCCTTTGCCAATGATTTTCCAGCAGCTGTGGGAGCTTTCCAGGACCAGGAGAATGGTCTCCTGTTTGTGAGGTCCAGAAAGCGGACAAGAGCCTCCAGGGCCCCATGAGAGGTGGGGCCAGGGTGCCAACACAGGTCTCTGTCCAGGGTACTTCCAGCCAGCTGGTCTAGGCTTTAATGTTTTTCTTCCTTTCCCTCTCTCTTTCTCTCTTTCTTTCTTTCTTTCTTTCTTTCTTTCTTTCATTCTTTCTTTCTTTCTTTCTTTCTCTCTCTCTTCCTCTCCTTCTCTCTCTTCCTTCCTTCCTTCCTATATTTATTTATTCATTTGAGAGAAAGAGAGAGAGAGGGCACAAGTGGGGAGGGGGGAGAGAGGGAGAGGGAGAAGCAGGCTCCCCACTGAGCAGGGAGCCCAACTCAGTACTCGCTCCCAGGACCCTGGAATCATGATCAGAGCCAAAGGCAGAGGCTTAATGGACCGAGCCATGCAAAAGCCCCTCTTTTAATGCTTTTCTACCAGTTCTTTCCCAGTGACCGTATTCACTTCCTGACTTCCTCTAGCCATCCCAGCTGACCCTCTTAGAATGCAGAACAGAGGCCAGGGAGGCAGGGGCTTGCAGAGCGGGATTGGCTGCATCCCTGGATGGCCACGGCCTGCACTCAGGACAAAGCTATAAGCCAGGGATGCAGCCTTTGGGACCCAGCTGCTCTGGCCTGGCCACAACGATACCTCCTCAAGTACCAGTAGTCTGCGCAGCAGACATCTGAGCACTGACCCTCTCTCCAGCCTACCCCACCTCACTCCCGAGCACCCAGGCAGGAAAGGGCTTACTGTGGGAAATATTACTGGGTCATTAAGAAGAAAACAAACAGAAAGATGTGCGGGTTTTTTGATTTTTTTTTTTTTTTTTTGGCTGCATCAAAACGCTTCTGGCTTCCAAATGGCCACGTGGATTTGCCCCATTCCCCGCTCAGATGCAGCTGCTCTATTTCTGGCTCCTGGGCTGTGAAGCTGAGTCAGCAAAGTAGGCTGTGTGGGGAGAGAGAGGCTGCCACTCACTCTTGGGGCCAGGGGCCCTAGGAAGCGCTGGCGTAATAGTAATTGTATCTCAGCTCTCACTTTGCAAGCCAGTTCTTCATCCATTATGCATTTGACCGTTCCAGCTCTCTGCCTAGGTCAGCGGGATATTAGCAAGAGCAAAAAGGGACTGTGTAAATCTCAGTAAACTCAGATTGTCTGTGACCCTAATCGCTATTGCTGGTGTGAAACCTACAGCATAGGAATCTAATACTGCCCATGATGGAGATAATGGAGATATTCCAAAAACAAAATGTAACCTTGGGGCACAGCCAGCACACCTGGCTTCTAGTCTCATGTGCCAAATGAACTCGGGCAAGGTATAGCCTCCTCTGGGGCTCAGTTTTCCTACCTGTAAAGTGAGATTTATGAACCGTAAGATCTTGGGGAAAGATTTGGAAGATTTGGAAGAAGATATATCAAGAGATAGCACTATAGGGTTATTACATCCCTAATGCTGGACACCTCCCCCCCGACCCAACCTCCACACCCACATGCTCTGAAGTGGAGTAAATGTCTGTTGAAATCAACAGATTCATGAACTTGTCCCCAGTTGTTAGCAAATCAGCAGACAATGCCTTTCTTAAGCATTTGAAACTAACTTCATTGTGTGATTGTCTTTTGTAGTCCCGAGCTCATGACCATCTTCTAGAACTTCCAAAGGGTCCTGAGAAGATGGGTCGGGACCTGTACACCAACACATTTTTATGTGACCTCGGGCTGTGATCTTCCTGCTGTTTCCTTGAGGACAGTGGGGGGAGCCAGACACAGAGACCTCCACAAATCCACAGACGCCCTAAGAAACAAAACATAAACAGAAGCTCAGTCCATGATTTTGCCAAGGTCCAGAGCATGCAGCTGACGATGTGAGGCACTAAAGCCCGTGGAGATGACAGTCGTCACCAATTCAATGAACACAATGCAAGGTCGAACACCAAGACTTTCAACATGTGTTTATCGTCAGTGGATCTGAAACACACAGTCACATATCTCCCTCCGGGGCTGAAACCAACTCCCGACAGAGGACAAATGAAGAAAAGTTTGCTTTCACTTTAAAAAGTACCGTGAAAAGAGCAAAAACATATAATAACTTTATGAGATTTAGTATCAGTCCTTTAAACAGATGTAGTTTATTAAAGCCTTTATAGTGTTATCATGTCAGAGAGGGAATTTATTAAATAAGATGAAAATTCATGGTGTGCACAAAATGGTACCAATTGCTTTTGAACTCAAAAGTGGTGTTCTTTTAAATTTAATGAGATGCTTCAAATCTTCATCATAGTTTTGTAGTCCTTGCAGAAAACCCAACAAATACATATTAGTTATACAAAATATTAGTGAGAAAAATCAATATATAGAGAGCAATGAATATTTGTTATGTCTCAAATGGATATAAAATATTCTTTCAATGGTGTAAATAGATTTTTTAAATTCTGTAAGAGATAATTGCTTTGAAGTCTAGATCCCAGCAAAGTGAATGATTTTCATAGTCTAATTTGTATGTGTTAAAGTTCAAGAGTCTCTCAAGAAAAAAGAAAATGAGAAGTTTTTTTCTTTTAAAGATTTTATTTATTTATTTGACAGAGATCACAAGTAGGCAGAGAGGCAGGCATGGGGGTGGGGGGAGAGCAGGCTCCCTGCTGAGCAGAGAGCCCCATGTGGGGTTCGATCCCAGGACCCTGGGATCATGACCTGAGCTGAAGGCAGAGGCTTTAACCCACTGAGCCACCCAGGTGCCCTGAGAAGTTTTTATTAAGGTTCCTAAAAAGTAGAAAACAAATGATCACAGAAATTCTTGCCCCTCCATAAAAGGAGTATCTATTTTGAAAGAAGGAACAGAAAGGAAAGAAAAGAGCCAACCAGAGTCAGGCAGGGGCCGTTTGGAGCCTGGACGTCAGGTGAGGGCTGTGGAGGGCACCGGACAGGGATCCGGCAAACCCTACCCCAGAACTTGGTCTCCAGCACAGATGACCATGCTATCAGCCACAGACCTGTCAAGGTTTCTTAAAACAAGGCTGTTCAAAGTTCCAGAGTCCAAACACTGGGGGCCTGGTGAGCGCCCCACCCCACACACCCTCTGCCCGATGCCCCGCCTCTCACAGCTCATTTCCTACACATGTCAGGTGTAAAGCGTGCCCTATACAAACTCTGATCTCGCTTTGGAATCTGTCATCCAGCCATCCGCCCATCCGCGAGTACTTCACGTTCTATGGAAGGAGTTCGAGAGGCAAAGAAGGTGAATGACCTGCCCAAGGTCATGGGGTCAGAAAGTAGGGCCAATGGAAACGGAGCCTGTCTGCCCAGCAGGCTCCCCCACCTTGGGGTTCGCTTGCCCTCCCAGCTCTGTTCTGGAACCCATGAAGCAACCCGGGAGGAAACAAAATGAAAGAGCAATTTTCGTTGTCTTCGCCTCGCGGGCAGCTGGAAACACTGCTCTCCCGAGATGGTGCCCAGTCTTTTTCTAAAACACTCGGTATAGGATGTCAGTCGCACCCATGCCCCTCCTTCCTGTTCCGTCATTACGATTGTGGTAGTGGTGGTGATCGTGGTGGTTCCCAGCTCTAGAGTCTCAGGCTTATCCCCCCACAGCCCTTTAGAACTACAAATGAGGCTTCTGATTTTGAGGTAGGAAGGCCACCCCTGCCCCAAATGCCCATGTGTGCCGGCCCACAGAAGAGGGGGTAATTGGGTGCCCATCAGAGGGCTCCAACCCTCTGTTAGATTTAGGATCCTGTTCAGGACCTGCTGCTGGTGACTGTTTGTTTTCACCGTCTCTCACTCCCTGTCCACTGTTGGACACTTACAATCAGGTCCTCGTGAACTCCTTCAGCATGAGAGTTTCCAGGAAAGAGAATGTGAGTTTTGTTGACAAATTCCAGCTCCCCGAAGCCCCAGGTCTTAATTCTTTGTGCAAACTCTCAGTCCTGAGTTTGCCTATTCCCCTTGTGCCCCTAATTAGTCTTGTCATGAGCCCGTAGGCTATTGTTTTAAACACAACCCTGCGCCCTGGGAGTCAAGGGGTCCTCCAGGGTGAGTAGAGTTGTATTTGCGTATATTTAAAAAAAAAAGGTCATCACTCCTCTCCCTGTGGCTGCCACCATTTTTCAGTGGAGGTGTTGCCATAGAGATGTTGTCTGATCCATCTCTATTGCTAGCCCCCTCTAAAGGGGGCCGTGAATAGGCACGGAGGTAGGTAAATGTATGCAGTGACATTGAGCGGATGATTCTATTCGGAAAAATTCCTGCACCATTTGTTTCTGTGCTTGTCTGAGGGCTGGGACACGGTGCTGGGTTTTGTTGCACGTGCTCTCCTCACAGGCCCGGAGTTAATGCAAGCCTTGTTTGCAACCACTGAAGCAGAAATTTCTCTGCTGCCAAGGACAAAAGCTTCACAGGCCACCTCGGAGGCTGCTTTGGGAAGGCCGTGTCTCCTGGGCTCCCAAAGGAAATGGGAGATAACGTGGAACATGCAGGAGAGCCCACGGAATTCTCCCGGCCCTCCTGGACCGCCGGACACATCTGGCCCTGCTGAGTTTCCTCCCGGCCAAGGGCGGGCTTCTCCAATCAAGGGCTTTGATTCGATTTGCCCTTTTCCAGCCCGTGGAGGGACAGCTTGAGGATGTGTGTGCTTCGCTGTCTGCGGTATTCAGGCTGTATTTGCACACCTCTCAGCTCTGCCTCTCCCTCTCTGGTGCCGGGGAAGTAGCTCTCTTAGGGAAAACAATGATAATTTCATTGGTTCCTGCCTTTATGTTTAAACCAAATAACACCCAAGTCCTCTTCCCACTCTGAGCAAAAGAAAGGGAGGGAGGGAGGAAGGGAGGGAGGGAGGGAGGGAGGGAAGGAGGGAGGAAGGGAGGGAAGGAGGACTAATTGAATGCCTTGTGTCCCTGAACGGTGTCTGGGACTTGGAAAGTCACCATAAACAAATTTTGTTGAAGAACGAATGAATGAATGTTTAAAGCCAGGCATCATGTTAGGAGTTTCCAGAAAGATGTTTTCTTCCCATTGACTTGGCAGAGCCCGGTGACACGGGAGTCAGTGATGTGTCCGAGGCCATGTGGAAGACGAGTGATGGTCTTTGGGCTCGAGATGGGTCTTTTGGTCCCAAGTCTAGCGCTCTTTACTCTGGACGGTGGGAGTCCTGCCCCATGCCCCTGTTTGGTGGTCTCTGCCTTCGGGCCACAGCTTTTTTGCATCAGGGCACCGGAGGCTCTGGGGGAGGCCACCCATTTCCTGTGCTTCTCTTGCCCTGACCCCTGTCCTTATCTATTTGGCCGTGGCCTGCTGCTGCCCAGAGATAGCAGGACTACAGAGGGAAGGGCATGAGGACTAATGTGGGAACTGCCCCACAGTTCCTGAGCTTCGGGATCAGGTCTGGGGGGTTTGTGTAACAGGGCTTCTGGGTCCCAGATGTTTGCTTCTCTGCTAAGCTGCTCCATGTATGAGTCACGTCAGCTGAAGGCTGGGAGGCAGGGGAGGGGACAAGCTTTGTCTCTGCTCTGCAGAGCTTTGGTATGGAGAATTGTGTACACAGAACTCCAGCGTCCATCCACCCATCCATTCCCTTGCTAACTCATCTGCGAACCTACTCTTAACCTCATCATTCATTCATTGCCATCTTCCGTATACACTCTGGGTAAGACATGAGCCTCACACAGGGGTCTAGTGCAAGGGCACAGAGATGAATACGGCATGGGTCATGTTTCCCAGAAGAGTATGATTACAGCACCAAAAATAGCAACAAGGGGCATCTTCCCTTCATGGTTACAGAATGCTTCCAAGCCTCTTCCCCAGTCTTCAGCAATATACATTGCTGAACCCATTTTATAGATGAGGAAGACAACCCTCAGAGAAGTTGTCCGAAATTAGTTAACTGGTGGGGCGTGAGCTTAAATCCCAGTCTTTGGAACCCTATTCCTGCGTGGTTTTGAATGGTTGCAGTCTGGAGGGGCTTTTCTTCATTTCTCTGGTACCTTTTTATGACCAAGGCGTCAGCTGGTTTCGGGTAATGAGAAGCCACTTGTGTTAGTTCTGTCTGACTCCTTCAAATACTTGAGGCGGGTGGGGGTAGCAATATTTTACAGAACTCGCCCTGAAAGCCTGCTTTGGCTATGTTCTCGAGAGTTCCAAAGTGGATTGCAAGGGTGTCGCTATTTTGGACTGAAGTAGTGATTTTCAATTTTGACTGCACATTGGGAGCTCAGAAACACTCAGGCCTGGGCCTCATCCCAAAGCCTGTGATTAATTGGTCTGAGATGGGGTCCAAGCATTGCGTTCTTATCCATATGTATTCTGAGCTAGGGTGTTCCTTGGCCTGACTCAGAGACTCAGTTTTGGCCTGTTCTGCGGATGTCTTCTGACAAGGGGTGTTAGGGGGAAGGAGGCGTGTATGTTCCAGTGGTGGTCTGGGCTGGACAGAGCTCATGCCCTGCTGGGCCCTGTGCGGCACTGTTGGGACTTCCATGGACCGTTGGATGGACACTAAAAGTTGACATCTAACTAGCAGTGATCTGGAGAGTTAGACTAGTGACCCAGGAAATTCCTGTGAAGTGGTCCAACATGATGGTCCCCCTTCCGTGTGTGGTACATACAGAGATATTGACCCTGTGCCCAGGAGGGGAGGCACGAGGATGAATGGAACATGCCCCTCCCTCCACGGAGCGGACTACCTGCAGAGAACATTTCGACAGATCGTATCGTAGCAGTCATAGGACCGTAGCGGTCATATTGACAGAGATGGGACATGGAGAAGGGGGTGGTAGGAGCCGGCCTCCACCATGGAGAGGCTGCGTAATTTGATTTTGAGGGGCTCCTGGGTTTTTTCCATTCCAAACTGTGGAGAGTGTTTTGTATGTAGAAGGCACAGCCAGAGGAAAGGCAAGTGGTGCTCAGGGAGCACGGAGAGGGCAGTGGGATAACTGGGGCGAGGATGGGGGGAGACTGGGGCAAAGGTGAGGCTGGGGCTAGAAGACTGCAGCTTCGCTGTTGATTCTAGAAGCATGGGTGGATCAGGAATGAATTCTGAGCCAGGGAGTGAGAAGGTCTGTGTCTGGGGAAGATGGTCCAAGTAGCGGTGGAGGGGATACACGGGGCTGACGGCGATTTCAGGGAGTGGTAGAGACTGGAAGGAGAGCCCCATTCAAGCGATTCCTGGGTTGGAACTGGGCAGTGGCTGCTGGTTGGACAGAGGGGGCCAGGGGGGTGCTCTAGCAGAGCCTCTGGAGAGAAGGAAGGGATCCCTCAGGGCAAATGAGAGTTCAGCAATAGCTCCTGTACATTTTCCTAGGAACTGGACCTGGGGCCCCGCCGGGCTCCATCCTCCCTCCCACTGATGGCCCCACCCAGATCCATTTCCGGGGATGCTCCCCAGGAACCTGGTCCCAGCACTGCCTCTCCCCCTTCTCGCCCCTCAATTCCCTGTGGGGCCCAGCTGCAGTCACCTCATAAGGCGCCTTAGAGGTTCTCTTGTTGACCAAATGCTCTGGGCTCCCCAGGGCTGAGAGCTATTAAGGAAACAAAGGAGAACCCTTTTAATTAGGCTCTCTGCATGTCCCTGCAGGGGCTGGGAGGGGCGGTGCAGAAGGCCCAGTTGTTCTGGTGATTAAATACAACAGGGGAAAAGCTTAAAACATCTGGGTGTATTTATACCTCCAAAGCCATGACTGAAACACACGAGGATTTAAATGAGCTGAACCTTCCTCTAGGCTTTTGTTTAAATTTATTTGCGCCCCCCCGGGAGATCTACTGATGGATGGAGAGCCTCAGGGTCAGCCCCCTCTGGCTCTCTGGGGACACTCACCTGCCCTTCTGGCAGGGCCAAGGCCTGGGGAAACTTAGCATCTGCAAAAGTTACCTTCACAGTGCCCTTAAGGGCACTTTATGTTTTATAACTGGGTATCCCCTGCTTTAAACCCAGTGGACACATGAGGGCACCCAAGCAGGGATAGCACTGACTGCAGAAGAGATCTCCAGGAAGGTCAAGATTTTCAGCTGGGAAGTATACAAAGCTGCACACCCAGCTTCCTGTAATACATAAATACATATCCGAAGAGGAAGGGAAAGAGAAGGAACAATGGATTGTTCGAGACCTGTCCTTGGGAGTCACTGGTGAACTCATGCAGAAGACGGAGTTCCCTTCTCCCCCAGAAGGGTCTGCTTTGCAGCACCTGGCCAAGTTCAGGTGCCGCTGAGATCCTTCAAAGGGACTGACTTTTTAGTGCAAATGACAAAGAAGAATGCCCTTCTCTGAAAATTGCTCCCAATATAAAACCTGTATCTTACACTAAGGCTAACAGAAAAAATAACTAAAAGGAGGCAAAGTCCTTCTCCCTTGATAAAATGCCCAGGGCTCATGTTCTAGACCTGTCACCTCTCCGGGAGTCACAGGGGAAGGGAAGCCACTCTCCTGCTGATACTGCCTGCACCCCCCACCCCCCCACCCCCCACACCCCGTCTAAGAAAGCCTGCTTTGCAAAAAGCGTTTTGGACAAATTGTGCCATTTGAAAGAAGGGAGGGATAGAACAGAAGCCGTCAAGCTTTAATTTCTCTGCTAATTAATGGTTGATCATCAATCCTTTTATGATTCTTGACCCCAGAAGGAAAATTTATTAGTACTTTTAGGTTTTGCACAGTTGTGCTAAATGAGGCGTGTAATGCACTAATTTAGTGCCTTGTTAGCATAAGCAGGGCCTCCCCAGCCGCTCCCTTCCCCATGGAAGGATTTCTCTAGAGCTGTGAAGAATTTACCTAGGACAAGCATGGCAGGTGCCTGGGAGGCCAAAGAAAAGATATGGGCTGACTGCACCCATTCGGGGCTTCAGACACTGGGTGTGCCTTTCATTTATTTATTTAAACATTTTATTTTTAAGTAATCTCCACACCAAACATGGGGCCCGAACCCACAACCCGGGGATCAAGACTTGCACACTCCACCCATGAGCCCGCCAGGTGCCCCTGTCTTTCATTTTAATGAGAATATCTAAATGCCCAAATCTTGAAGCCACTTCCTAAGAGTTCCCTGTAAAATCCCATTTATAGGAGGCTCAGCCCTGGGCAGCTGTTTTCAACATCTCAGTCTTACCCCTCAAAGGAGAAAACAAAACATTTTATCCTGAGGAGAGGATTTCTGTTTGTGGAGATCATGGGCAGTTGGTGTCCCAGCTGGCGGTGCTTCTATTTCATGGGCATTTAGCCTAGACCTTTCTCTGGTGTGAATGCCAGCTCAGTAGATGTCCAGGTCTGTGGCACCTGCGTTCAAACCCTGAGAAATGTGCTCCAAGCTGATGTTTCTCAGGGTCCCTCGGGGGGGGGGGTTACCCAGGGCAGCCCGCGGACAGAGAGTCAGGCCCCCGCCCTAACTCTGCCGCCAGCTCCCTTTGGGAACTGGAGAAGGGCACTTGCCCCTTCTGGACCTCTGTTTTCCCATCTGTTAAACGATCCGTAAATCTTCATGCCTAAGCTCCCTTCCGGTTTTGACATCCCATCATTCAGCCAGTCGGAAACACCAGAGACAGGCTGGGTGACTTAGCTACAGCAAGGAGGTCAATGAAGAAGAGAGTTTTAAAATATCAGAAATGTTCAGAAAACCCATTATTCCTGAGAATTTCTTCTCAGTAATTCTCTTTTGAAGAATAACCCAAGGAGGTAACTAGACAAATGCGTTTAAGGGTAGTTATGAGACCTTAAAGGATTGGTTAAGTAAAACATAGTGTATCTACCTAATGGGATACTAGGACACCATTAAAAATCACACCATGGGGCACCTGGGTGGCTCAGAGGGCTAAGCCTCTGCTTTCAGCTCGGTCATTGTCTCAGGGTTCTGGGATTGAGCCCCCGCATTGGGCTCTCTGCTCAGCAGGGAGCCTGCTTTCCTCTCTCTGTCTGCCTGCCTCTCTGCCTACTTGTGATCTCGCTCTCTCTGTCAAATAAATAAAAAATATTTAAAAAGAAATCACATTGTAGGGGCATCTGGCTGGCTCAAGCAGTAGAGCATGTGACCCTTGATCTCAGGATCATGAGTTCAAGCTCCATGTTGGGTGTGGAGCCTATTTAAAAAAAAAATAACACCATAGAATATTTGAAGGCATGGAAAAATGCTTATAGTATTTTGTGATGCAAAAATCCAGGATTTCTAAAGAGCATCTCTCACACGACACTAATTTTGGAGAAGAGTATCTATAAATGTGTCTAGACAAAGGTCTGGAAGGAACTCAACCAAAGGGTTCACAGAGATCCTTGGTGGGGGTAGGATTCTAGCAGATTTATTTTCCTCTGTGAACTTCTCTATATTTCCAACATTTACTCATAATAAATATGTGTCACTCTGAGAATCAGAAAAAAATAACAAATTATTTAAGGGAAATGAAATCTTGGTGCTGAATATGTGTGTTCTTTTCCCATCTCACTTTTCACACCTATGAAATGGCAACTAATAATAATCTCAAAGGGTCAGGCCATAAGTGATTTATTGGTTGGACATTCTTTTTTTTAGATTTATTTATTTATTTATTTATTTATTTATTTATTTATTTGACAGACAGAGATCACAAGTAGGAAGAGGTGTAAGCAGAGAGAGAGAGTAGGAAGCAGGCTCCCCACAGAACACAGAGTCCGATGTGGGGCTCGATCCCAGGACCCTGGGACCATGACCCAAGCTGAAGGCAGAGGCTTTAACCCACTGAGCCACCCAGGCGCCCCTTGGACATTCTTAATGAGAACTATGGATGACTGAAACGGATATGTATACGCTCTGGATGGCTTCATTTTGAAGACCGAATGCGCGAAGGTTTTCAGATGAAGGGCTGCTTGCCTGATGTGCGTCCTTGTGATGCCAGGGTGCTGGTCTCCCAGAGGCCTTCATGATGAGCCCCACCCCGTGCAGATGGGGGAGGAAGTGCCTTGAGGCTGAGAGCTGGTCACAGCATAGCCAGGCATCAAAACTTCGACTCCCATCTCTAGACCAGTGCTGTGAGAAGACCTTCACTCTCCGTCAGCTATGGAGGGTGCTGGGGATTCAGATTTCCTTCTAGAATTCTCCAGGTGTGAATTCTAAGGGTTCAGGTTCCTTTCTTCTCAGTGCAGCTCCTCAGCTCTGGAATGAGGCCTCCCTGCCGATCCTGAGTCTGGAGTAAACACGTCGGGAGCTGGTGAATCCGTAGCATAGCCGTTCCCTACCCACTGGAACTCCGGGCCATGCTCTCTCCTGAGAAGGATGACCGTGGTGAAGAGTTTGTCTGTTTTCCCTTAAGTACGTTGCTCTTCCAGGTTCCTTTGTCCTAAGGAAGCATAGCAGAGATTGGAAAAGTCAAAATAGTGGGTTGTCCGAATATCACTTACAAGGTTCCCTAAGAGCATCCTTACTGCTGGGGACAGTGTCACTGGAGTGTGGGAGGGAGTGAGGAAAAAGATAGAGGAGAACTCCATGCTGCTTCTGCCTTCAAGGTGCTCGAAATCTATGAGGGGCTGTAATCCATGGGAGCGTGGGGCTATAAAATAAAGCAGTCTACAAGAACCTGCAGGGGTATAACCAAGTACGGACTGGGAGAATCAAAGGAGATTCTTTTTAGTTAAGGAGGAGATCCCCGAAGGCTTCCAGGAGGGGGTGACCTTTGAAATCAGCCTTTGGAAAACAAAATATCACATGTGGAGGGAGAAGAAAGAACATATGAGGTGGCAAGAAGCAGGGGAAGACAGCAGGGCCAGGGTAAGCGCAGAGAAGCTCGGCATGGGGGGCGGGTGGTAGAGACAGGACAGGTGACAGGGAAGAACCATGTGGCTGGTATTCAGTGCAGGCACGAAAACACGGCAAGAAAGCTCAGTGATAGAGAAAGGTGGTGGTCATGTCTTACGGGGCTTGGAGACCTTATAAAGCGTTTGGACTTATTCTACAGGCAAAAAGGGGGCCTTGCTGCCAGGCTATCAGGCTGAGCTGTTTCAGGAAGATTTTCTTCACAGTGGGGAGAAAAGACTAGAGCCAGAGCCAGAGGTTTTAGAGAACAGACAGGGAGAGCCCAGCCCCTCTTTCTTCCAGGTGGGGTGAGGAGAAGAACTAAGCCCTTCAATTCTCCTGGGACGTAGGGCTGCTCTTACAACCTGCAGAGAGAAACTTCTGATCTGGTTATTCCAGCAGTCTTAGTTGGGAGCCAGGAAAGGTCAGCCGTGTCCTTGGTGGCTCCTCCGTGGGTAATGGCAGGCTGGTGTCCTGCCGACCACCAGCCAGGAGAACGTCTGCTCCCACTTGAGAGCTGTGATCCCAGTATGGTTCTGAGTTTGGAACTGTAAAGCCACATTTTCCAACTAAAGGAGCCGCAGGAAATAATAAATCTCTCAAGATTTATGGGTTAGGAAATTCCTTCAGGAGGGTAAATAGAGAAGAGGTGGATTAGAGTCAGGGCAGGGGAGCTGCTGCCTGGGATCCTACTGGCACCAGGACCGGGTTGGGTGGAAAGTGGTTGGTCCATCAGAACTCAGGGTTGGAGACTCTCCAGGTAATCTTAGCTGATCTCTCTTTTGCGTTTTCCTCACTGAATGCATGGTTTTTATTCTGCAAATGGTGAGGATGGGCTGAATGACCTCTAGGATCTTTGTCCTCAGGCCACGATGCTGGTAGCCCTGATCACTTGGCCGTGTCTCACTCTCCCCAACTGAAAATGCAATCAACTGAGTCTCACACATCACCCATGTTTGGGCTGAGGATTAAGGAGAGGACATCTGGAACTTCCCTGGGAGGGATACATCTGGGCCTGATTACCTTTTTATTTACTGTCTTTTCCCTCTGGAGACCGTCCCATAGACTCACCCTATGGAACAATAACAGAAGCACGCACACCATCCCAGCACACCCTCCCAAAGACTCACAGCCTCTCGGGAGGGCGGTCAACGCGGATGAATCTGCAAAGGCACAAACTCGGGCTCACACACGTGCAGGCGCAAGCACACCCCCTTGCTCTCCCTTTTCTGTCTGACGGCTGTTAAACAGTGAATTCTCTTCCCTGTCAGAGCCTGGGCCTGTCCCCCTCCCCTCTCTTCCTGCCCCGCGGGCTTGTCCCTGGCCTCCCATTCCAGGCAGGCTGCCCGATTCCACCAGCAGATGGCGCCCGCAGCTCTCGGACGGCGGGGCCCAGCCCTCCAACCTGAACTCCTGGCCTCCCTACCCCCACCCTCGGAATGGGATAATTTGGGAGTCATCTGTGGGAGGGCTGCCAAGGCCTTAAATTTACTGCTTGGAACTTGGATAAGTTTCCCCAGACGGGGCACTGGAGGGGGAAAGAGGAAAGGGAAGGGGGGTGGGGCAGCAGGTCCCTGGGGTGTGGGGAGGATCTGGGCAGGATCTGGGCAGGGTCCGGCCAGCTCCCGCTCTGGCGGCCAGAGAAGTCCTTCCTGCCAGGCCCCACCCAGAGGGGTGTCTGAAGCAAGGGCAGGTCACACCCAGAAAGGGGAAACGCTTTCACTGGTGTGAAAACCCAGGAGAACAAAAGGATTCGCAGACCAGAAACGAAGCCAACGAGTGCTCCGAAATCATGTCCGTCTTCCCACTCCCAGCCTCTGACTCAGCTGTGAACCCCAGTTTCAGCCTCACGGATTGTGCGAAGCCTTGGCGGACCTATGAGCCTCAAGTCAGAATTCATCACCAGCAGCTCCTTGGGGCCCGATGGTACTCAGCCTCCTGCGTGCCGCTTCTGTCACAGCTCTCCCAGGAGAAGACTGACGTGCTTCAGTCTGTGTCACCCCCGCTTGACTGTGGTTACCCCAGGCCAGGGGCCAGACCCTATTCATCCTGAAATCCCCCATGAACCCCCAACAGGGTCTGCTCAGAAATCCCAGAGTGTCAATGCACAATTAAGAACACTGTTGAAGAAGGCACTCCTATCTCTCGTAGATAGCACTGGGACCTGGAGAAAATTCTACCAGTGGGAATCAAGAGGTCAAAGGAGAAAATCCCTCTTAGTCTGGGTCACAGGGCTCCTGTCCTTTTCTCCTGAGGTAGGTGAGACACACACACACACACACACACACACACACACCTCACAGCTCCAAAGGCAGCAGAAGCAGGGAATGTAAAAAATGTGGTGGTGCCAGCCTCAGAGAGGTCTGCAAATGCCTTCTTAATTGAGCCTTTCTGGGAGCAGGCTGGCTGGAGGAGGGACGGGAGCGGAGAGGAGCCTGGGGAGGACAAGCCTGGGGTGCTCTGATCCTGCCTCTTCTGTGGCAGCCAGAGAGACAGCTGAGGCAGAGCCTTCAGCTTCTTCCTCAAATCACCCCTATGTCCGGGATGCCCATTAAGAAAGATTTGCTTTCTCCTCTGACAGTCCCAGAGGAGACTTTTAAAGAAAGTCCTTTAAGACTTTCTTAAGGGGCGCCTGGGTGGCTCAGTGGGTTAAGCCGCTGCCTTCGGCTCAGGTCATGATCTCAGGGTCCTGGGATCGAGTCCCACATCGGGCTCTCTGCTCAGCGGGGAGCCTGCTTCCCCTCCCCCTCTCTCTCTGCCTGCCTCTCTGCCTGCTTGTGATCTGTCTCTGTCAAATAAATAAATAAAATCTTTAAAAAAAAAAAAAAAAAAGACTTTCTTAAAAGAGTCCGAGTCCCTTTTCCCGCAGATTTTGCCCACTGGAGCCATGCAGGACACCTTATTTGCTCGGACAGGAAATGTGTGATACAGGTGGGGCTCTGCAGGGTGCCTACTAAGTGCTAGATATCTTGCCTTGTTATTTCTTGAATGAGAAAACCCTAGGTACTATTGTTATAAGTGTTACTGCCTCCTCAGCACAGAGGGGGAAATGCAGCTCAGAGAGGTGGGTAGCTTGCCCCCAGATGCACAGACTGCCTGGGGGTCCTCATCTAGCCTGTCTTCTGGGTTCCCTTCAGATGGCTGGAGACAGGTGTGCTCTGCAAACCCTCTGGTCCCGAGGTTACATGCTGATGCCTTCAACTCTCCCTTCCCGAACATGCGTCCAGGCTGTAGCCCAACCTGGTCGGCTTCTGGATCGCCCTCTGGTTGATCTGACTCCTTCTACAGCAAGGTTTCCAGATGGGGACAAAAGCATTCTTGTCGCTTTGCTTGTAAAGCATTACATGCCAGCTAGTAACCGATGTGACTACTTCTTTGCTTGCATGAAGAACTAGCCAGAGCCTTGACTCCTGGACCTTAGCTCATTAGAGTACTCAAGGTAGCAGGAGGAACCCATGCTGGGGTCAGGGGACATCACCACTATCAGCTGGCCTGGCTGAGCCAGTCCCCTCTTCGTCCTGCTTCCCAACCTTCAGACCTCTGAACCATTCAGGGGTCACATTGTGCTTTTAGTGAAATGTTATGTATTCTTTTATAAATAGGTAATATGTTCTCATGGCTTAAAATCCAAAAGTTACAAAATATCTAAAGTGGAATTCTACCCCCTACCCCTTCCTCCCATCACTTCTTATCCTTTCTTATTTTTTAAATCTTGTTTTCTTACCCTTTCTTAGAAACCGGTGCTATCAAATATATCTGTCATGCCATTAATATGAGTAAATATGTGTGTATTCATATACTTTTTTTCTTTTCTTTTTTTTTTTGTTTTAATACTAATGTCATATACTATATCCACCTTTCCACACTTTTTCCTTTTTCTTCTCACTGAGCATTCATATCTTCCAATTTATGGACTGGGAGTCAAATTGACCCTTTTCTACTCTTTTCTACTCTACTTACACACCAGTGGTCCAGCCTGAACCCTATTCAGCTCACCTAAAAGACAATGCAGATGAAACCATCCATCAAGGCTTATTAAATAAATAATCCTGGTGTAGTTATTAGGAGATTACTGTACCAATACTCTTGTTCACACTTCCCATGTACATTTTCCAGGAATTCAGGGGACTTGGCGTAAATCTTCCGGAGACGGGATCCTACTTTATATGGAAAATAATTACCCAGGAAATGAAATTATTTATTCAAACCAAGCTGCTGCTCTATCTCAGCTACTCTGATTTTCTGCTTTGGAGGCAGGAGAGCTGAGTCTCTGAGAGAGGAGAGTCTTGGCTGAGTTTTCCTCCATAATAATTTCAGTATACAGAGCCGTGCTAGGAAGGGCTCAAGCTGTCAGTGTGATAGTCATGGGACTTCACTTCCGGCTTCCACCTTGAACTGAAGACAGAACATGCACCTGCCCATTTTATTTTTTTTTTTTTTGAGCTTTCTTTATCTTTTGTGGCTGCAAAGCAGTGATAATTCAACCTGCTATTAGGATTTGAAGTGCTCCAAAGTATTAAGTACCTAACATTAAACAGCACAACAATTTCTTTTAAAAAGAAATACTACCTAGCCAAATGTAAGAATGACACTCTGTCTTTGCCCGAGTATGTTATAAGAAATGGAGATATCTGGCCTCCGGGGGTGGGGGCCGTCTGCAGAGCCTGGGAGTCTCGAAACCTTCCATGATGTATGTGCAATAACTTAGTTATACCGGAGAAAAGATCTAAAACAGACATAGCTTTCGAGCATTCATGATAAATGGTTCTTAACAAATTGAAGCTGATTATTTCTCTCCCTCACATTCCCAAAGAGGTGGTCCCTGCTTTTTAAACACAGTTCATTCCTGGAAACTCCATCTTAAAGGGAAATCCTGCTTTAATCGTATGGTTAAGGGCTTCTCTCTTCAAGCGCATTCAGTCTCATGAGAGCAGTGAATGGATGAACGTGACGGGGAGGAGGAAGGGGTATTGTTAGGCCACGTCTCGCCAGGGTGGCGAAAACTGAAGCCTGCTTCAAATAATGCTCTCGAAAGAGAATGAGGTTTATTGTAACAAGTAGTCGGTGTGCTGACTGAATGATGTAGATGGCCGCTGAAAGGGAAAGAAATAGCGATTGAGACACACAGGAGGGAGTGAAGCTCCCCTGGGGGAGATTTGGAAAGTGGTTCCCCAAGGAAGCCCTCTCCGCTGCCCCCCAAGAGAAGTCATCCATCCCCCAGGGCCCTACTACCTCCACACCTGGGTCTAGCAGAAACGACCACCGCTCTGGGCCTCAGCTTCCTTCCCAGGGAAGCTGCCCCGTGTGGAAACACTAGAAGGTGGTCCAAGGATAAGACTCCAGAAAACGCTCGTGGGTCTCCTGAGGAGGGAGGGACCACCTTCCCCAATCGGTGCAGAGCCCCCTCTCTAAGCCTGAAGAGCCAGGAGAGCAGAAAGGCAGAAAGCAGCTAATGAAGAGGTTAGCCACAGGGCCAAGCCCACCTTTGTTGGCCTTACATTCTTTGTCTACCATCCTAAATACCAAATTTAAACATGTGAGGGTTTGCCCTTTGAGCTGATGGATGACACTGGCTCCCGGCAGAACAAATCTGAGGAGAAAGCAGTGAGCTCTCTCCCCAGAGTGGAGGGTACATCCTCCTGTGGTCTCCCCCTGCCAGAGGCAGCATGGGAAACTGGAACAAAGCCATGAGAGTCTGCTGGGAAGGAGTTGTTCGCTGGTCCCAGACCTGGTAGGGAATATAGAGGCAGGGACAGGTGGTGTGTTGGGGGGTGTCTGGAGCTGGGCTTGGGTCCTTGCAGGTGCGCTGGCATAGTTCTCTCTAGGGAAAGTACTAGAGAGGCCTCGTTCAGAGCAGGTTGGAGGTTCACTTGTCCGGCATCTTCCTCAGGAGAAACAATCTGAAGATAGCATCTGTCCCCACCAGCTTGGCGGGAGTCTGCTCCTGTGTGGGGAGGTGAGGTGTTCTCTGGGATCAGGTGAGCACTCTTGAGGGAGCCAGCACACAGAGCACCTTGTCTCCTCTGCAGACAGAGGGAAACTGGTGTCTGTAAGAGGCAACAACAGAGCTGCCCAACCATTCATGGCTTCCCTCAACACACATGGCTGTGTTGTGGTCTAGTCCTCGTGGACTCAGAATCCATTTTCCCTTTCTTCTTTGGTGACAGACTCCAAGCTGACTTGGAGAGTCAAGGAGACTAACTCTCAGCCACACCTGCCCCCAGAATGGCCAATGAGATGCCAGTAAACATCATTAGAGAGGTCTTCAAGGGGGCCTGACCTGGTGGGAAGTAGCCATGCAGACCCTGACCCTTCCCCTCTTCCTCTCTGGAGTGCAGAGGTGCTGGCTAGAAGTTAAGGGGTTCATCTTGGTTTGTGAGGCCCATAAGGAAGTTGTGCTCTAGAAATGACTGAGGAACAGTCTAGAAACAGCCTTAACTCCTGATGCTTTCGAGGACTGCAGCCTATCCTCAAAGACACCCTTTAGAGGAGCTGATAAGCCCCCAATGTGTGATTTGGACTCGATTACTAATCAAACAAAATGCCAACTGATTCATGCTGACTCACAAAGTAGTGAGCTCCTCCTCACCAGAGATGTGCAAGCATCAGCTGCGATTTAGTGGAGGGGAGGAGTGGTAGGGGTGGGGGTGGGTGAGATCAGGGCGTTGGGCCAGAAGTCTGCAGTACTTCCTATTTGGTGACCCATGCTGTATTGTGCCCAAACCAAAGGTCCCCTAGATGTGTTTACCCCCAGACTGTTGTGGCCATTGTATCAGGGGCTTTAGTCTGAGTTTTAAAGCACCAGGCTAAGAGGAGAGAGAGGTTCCCCAAATTAGTGGCCAGTTTGAGCCGTGGACTTCTGAACCTGAGGCTGTGCAGGGGAAGTAGCCTTGGGTGCCCAGGGGGCAGGGGGCTGGCGGGACAACTCCAGCTTCCGAGTAACTGCCCTCTAGGCCTATAGGGGGCACTAAGGAACCACAGGATCTCTGTCTCCTGGCCGCCTGGGGTCAGGTCTCTCTTCCCCAGCTCTCCCTGGCCAAGAAGAGAGCAAAGAATGGGGCTGGGGCTAGCACAGAGTGGGTGGGAATGAAATCCTCTCCCTGTCCTTCTTCTTAAAGATCTAAAAAACGCAGAGCATCTGGTTTTAAGGTTCAAAAGAAAATGCCCCACCAAAGTCCTCCACGAGAGCTTGACATTTCAGTGCCTAAGTTCGTGCAGAGCAGCCAGTCCTCAGCCCTCATTTAGCACCGGAGGAAACTGGAGGCCCCGGAGAGGGAGGCGCTGGGTCTGCAGCGCGCGGGACGTCCGTGGCAGCAAAGGGCCAGGGATCCGGGCCTTCCGATTTCCAGTCTAGAGTTCTTTCCACCACACCCACCGCCGTGGCCACATGTGTTTTCTTTTCTGGCCCTTGGGGGACTCTGGCAGGGCTGGGGGTCTGATGTGAACTGTAGTCTGTTCAATTTCACCTCTCATTGCTCCTGCCAGCTCGCCAGCGCTGGCTGACGGAGGCAATTAGAACCAGACATCCCAGAAGGGCATTCCAGGGAGATCTCTTAAAATTCCACAGCAGCTGGGGACTTGCCTTTTCCTGCAGGGATCATCTGGTGTGCAAACACCCAGGCGTGTAAGTCCCAGGGTGGGAGACGGGTGCGTACACACGCTATCTCTTGATACACACTCACCCACAGGCAGAGAAATAGAGAGATATTCACCAGCAATTCTCCTTCCTTCTTACCTCCCAAAGAGAGAAGTTCAGAATTTACAGGCCACCCTGGGAACACCTAATGACTTGCTGCCGAGGGAGGAGGACGGTGTTTGCACTGGGCAGTGGGTGGCAGAGGGCGGGAGGCCAATCCTGTTTGTCTTCCACCCCCTGCTGGTGGTTGCTCACCTCCGGGCTCTGGGGGACAGCCAAGGGGTGTTGGTAGCCAACACAGCTAATACACAATCACGGGAGCCTGGTTTAAAGGTGTCACCTCAGTTTCTTTGTGGGAAAACTGAGCCTCCAAAAGACAAAACAGAGAAGCCAGGAACTCCAACCCTGGGACCACTGCCTTCAACTTCCCCACCTATTCTTCCCCACCTGGGGACCGCAGCATCCCAGGCTGAAAGACAGACCCTGGCGCAGGAGTTGCTGGCAGCCCTCTCTGTTTCTCAGGGCTCCTATTCCACAACTGTCATCAGGAAACCTCGTTTTGGCCAACAACGTGCTACTGTCAAGTTGACTAATGTTCAAGTAAACCCAAAGGGTCTTTTGTTAGAAGTCCGTGGGAAATGGCCAAAGGCATTGGGAAAGCAGGTGGGAAAACTGTACGTCTTCTTTAATCTAAGGGTCACGTAGTACCACCTGGTCTAACTGTGATTTATAAGAGGAGAGGGGGAGCTAAGGAACATTCTTCTGACCCAACTGCATACCCAATTGTTTGCAGAGCTTGGGTTAGAACCTCCATTTTCCAGCCTAGGGTGTCACCAACACTGTACACTCCTGCTCCCAGGTTACCTCCTGGAGGTTGATTATTTGCTTGAATATCCATCCTGGAAGAATAGACGTAAACCCATTAAAACATTAAATCAAGTCATGATTACTATGATTTTTATTAGATATACCCTATAACTCTGACTACCTTTTAAAAATATGTCCCGGGCTTTGTTAATTGGTTGTGGTTGTTAATTGCCAACCCATGCACAATGGGACTTCACATTGCCAGTGACTTTCCATGTCTGTGCTACCCATTTCCAGAGATCTCCACTTGCTGACATCCCTTAGCTCTCCTGTCTGATCCATGTGCAGCTTTCTTCATGAGGCTGAAACCCAGAGAGAAAAGGATGCATTCCCCAGGCCATTTAGTGAAAGTAGGAGTGCATCCATGCATTGATTCTTTCAGCACCAAACCCTTACTGGGTCTAGCAGTTCATTGTGCAAGGTGCTGGGGTGGGGGTGGGGGATGGGGGAACAGCACAATGGAGAACTTGATCTGGAGCAATTCACACCATGGTAAAGGGTGATAGAACATGGCCCTAATGAGCTTTACTAAAAAAAACAAAAAACAAAAACAAAAAAAAAAAAACAGACCCAATAAGAAAAGGACAGATGAAGTGAATTCAAAGGAGAGGAAACCTCTTCTGTTGGGAGAGGGTAGGAGAAAAGTCAGGGAAGCGTCCCTGCAGGTGGTGGCATTACAATCACGCCTAGAAGGATGGGCCTGCTTCTGTTGTGCAGAGACTGTGGAGGTGGAGGAGGTGGGGTAGAGCACTCTCCGTGGGAAGAGGCAGGCAAGGAGGAAAGCGACAGTTTGCCAGTTTGTTGGGCAACCGGGACAGGGTGAATATGGTTGGTGAGGCTGGCCCATCCTTGGAAGATTACCGATGTTTGTGAAAGAGTTTGGGCAGCCTGCACGGTGGAGCTGTCGTGGCTTTCTCAGTGGACAAGCTAAGTGGGCGTAGCCATCTTTGAGAAAGGTGCGCCGGCAGCCATGTGCGCGTGCGCACACGTGACCCCGCCAACCTAGGTGAACTTCCCGGAAGATCTCTGCAGTAACTACCTGTATTCCTAACTCCTGCTGGAGCGGCCCTTCACGGTTTGCCAGGAGCCTTCACGACCTTTACTCTTCCAGTGCCCACAACACTGCTGTGAACAACTTGGCATTTCTATTTGCCGTCTCTTGAGACAGAGGACTAGCCCCAGGTCGAACTGTGAGGCCAAGTCACAGGCAGGATCCTGCTCCCACTTCCTCCGACCCCAGATCCTGGACTTTGCTCGGCACCACCCTGGCAAACCAGGTAAGAAGGGAGGGTCTGTCCCAGAACACCAGCCTTGGGGGCTTTTTTCCCCTTCATTAAAGAGAGCGCCATGGGAACAACGTTAGTCCGATCAAAGGGACAGGACAGCATGTGTGTATGTTGTGTGAATGTGCGTGCTCATGGCCTGGGGTGCTTTATGTGAAGCTGAGATACTTGGCTCACAGGTTTTCCTGTTTCTCTTCCAGAAGTATAACCATGGCCCTTAACCCCAGGGAAGTCGGTCCTACCTTGGTGGTACCACAGTGCTCTCACCACTGCTGGGTTTGTGAGCAGCAGAGCTATTGTGCTAACAGGGTAGGAAAGCACAGGCCTTGTCATTGATGCTAGGATTAATAAGGAGAAGCCACCGTTCCAGTGGGTCCCTTGTGAGTCTAGCCTATGTGAGAGAAAGGAGAGCTTTCTGTCAAACACCTCCACCACCAATCACTAAAAGCATCTGTTATTTATTGTCCTTCATGTTGTTCTTTCTTTTTAAAATATTTATTTATTTATTTTTGGTCGTGGGGGCAGGGGGAGAGAGAGAGAGAGAGTTAAGGAGACTGTGCTGAGCCGATGTGGGGCTCCATCTCACAACCCTCAGATCAGGACCTGAGCAGAAACCAAGAGTGGACCACTCAGCCAACTGTGTCACCCAGGTGCCTCTGTCCTTCATGTTCTTGATCACAACCTTTCACCCAGGCATTTAGGGGCCTAGACGTCTTCATTGGCAAGCTGGGCATAGGTGTTAGGGGTAACATTGAACCACTTGTTCTGAAAAAAACACTCCCAATTCTAAAAGGGGGGGAAGTGTAATGTTACTTGTGGTTCTGAAGTTGACCAGAGTGACTCAGGTGTAGTGATAAAGGGATGGCTTCAGCCATGCCCAGGTTCCAAGGATAGAGACCCCTAGGCAGGCCTGGGCCAGCAGGTGCTCATTAACAGCACGTGTTTGTGGTTCCAGTGTGGTGAGATATTTAAGTTCTGGGCCAGAGTCAAAGGCTAAGAATGACCCCTTGGGCCGCTTGATTCAGGAAGATGGTGATGGGCTGTGATTCCAGAGGTTATTTGGGAAAGAGAGGTGCTCTGGCCCCTCAGCTGACAGAGGCTCAACAAATGACTGCGTAGCCTTGAGAATGGGAAGGGAGGGAAGAAAGGGCATTCTCCAGAAGGATATGTTTCTAAGCTGCTGAGGCCACCAAGTTAAGTATTTCCATGTAACTGATGGGCACCCCAGCTGGGGCTGTGACTTGCCCAGTACCACCCAGCTAACTGGTGATAAAGCTGACTTTTAAGGGGCAGGGTGGACCCTTTGCAGGATGAAGGAGGTGTTAGGATGGAGGTGAAGAGAGGACCAGAGGAGCTGGGTAAGGTGCCGAAGGGGGAGTGGTCGAGCCTCTCACAGTGAGGAGGACTGATGTACACTTGGATGATGGTGAGCAGGAAAGGTCCTCTTTTGGAGCCTGCGGGCTTGTCTGCACACCGAGGAGATGGTCCGAGAGAGGGCAAGTCTCTCCAAGCTGGGATGCTCAGTGGTCCCACTAGAACATTGCTGGGGATCTGGGGGGAGAACTGCCCTGGGTAAAAGCAACTGCCCCTGGGTTAAAGGACAAACATTCACATTCTTGGGCAGGAAGTGGCAGGATGACCTGTGGGGGAGCAAGATAGGCAAAGGGAAGTGCTCTAAGTGAGACATAAGACAGCTAAGGACTGTATGGGGCTGGTGGTGGAAAGGAAGAAAGAGACTGAGTCAGCTCATTCAGAAATGAGGGAGGAACAGTAGGAATCCATGACAGGCTGCCCTGAAGGGCACCATTCCAAGGTGTAGACCAAAGACCTGGGTTCAAGTTCTACCTCACTACCTGCTAGCTGTATGACCTAAAGAAGTCACAGAACCTGAGATCTAGTTTCATTGGTTGTGAAAGGGGAAGACTACTCCCTACCTTGCAGTGCTCCTGAGAGAGTTAAATAACACAGAATATGTGAAAATGATTTAGTCGTATCAGTTGGTTAATTTATTCCTGCATTCAGCAAGCATTTGCAGGTACCCACTGTGTGCCTGGAAAATAATTTAGGCACTCAATCAGAGTATTAAAAACATAAAGTGGAGATAGAAAATAAATTCAACTTGTCTGGTTTTGAAGTCTAGAGTAATCACAAGTATTAAGGACACTGGCATATGGAACCATCCAAAGTGTACATGAGCTCCTTGGTAGTCACCTTTTTGGGGATAGTTGGTAGAGAGATCAGATCTATTGAGTGAATATCCTGACTGGCAAGATCAAACAGAGGGGAAACAAGGATAGATGCCATCTAGAGACAATAGTGGGTCTCCTTTAACACGAGAGAAAGACAGAGTTCTAGATTTCACACCCTGAGCTTGGCTATTTGAAACAATTTTTTTTTTTTCTACTGTAGGGATGGTGGGTTCTATCTTCTTGGCCTAAGCTTCAGAACGTTAGACATAGATGGTTTCTCTAAACACGCTTATTTCATCTTTTCCCTCTCCATTTGAGATCCTTAAGGTTTTTAGGGGTCTATGAGAATTGCAGTAAGGATTTGCAACCTATTTTCAAAATTTCAAACATCCTATAAAAAAACCACATGTCCTTACAATGAGGTTTTATTTGGCTAGAATAATATCAGCCAGCCCTGTTGATCAGAGCCTCTGGTGTGTGCTTTGATGAATAGAAAGGAGAAGTAAAATAAAGCCTGCTTAATAAGTTCAGTGTGTTTAGAAGTAAAAAATCTCTCCAACAAGGGGGCCTAGAGCAATAAGGATCTAATAAAAAGGATTGAAAATATAGTTGAGAATGTTGGTAACTATGACTTTGATTCAACTCTTCCACTCTCCAATTATGAACTCAAAAGCCAGAGAAGCAAAGAAATTTGTCCAAGGTCAGAACTTCTCAGTGGCAAAGCCAGACCCAGAACCTGGATGCCATGTAACTGGGTTTTATTGTGCCTTCATGTTCTTCAGCGTGATTTTGAAATCTACTTAAATTGGTGTGTGGGTATTAGTAAAAGCAAGTCACCTTCCTAAAAATCACTGCGTGGGTATCAAAGGGGAAAAGAATTCTACACAAGGCTTTTCCTTGGGCAACTCCTCATCGGAGTCCAGTCACCTGATGGGTCATTAGTCCAGCCCATGTTTGTCTGATGGAATTCCCCAAGGCTGGGGGAAGACTGACAAGCAGGAACACCCTGGGAGCTTCTTGGGGGAGATGGACATCCTCTCCTTATCTTCAAAGCGAACGTTCAGGAAGGGAAATGGTAGCACTTCCCAGAATTCAGACTGAAGCAAAACACAGATGACGTATCAGACTGACATCTCATCCATGAGAGGCAGATGCAGGATCACCAGGGGTTGCTGAGGAAATGGGTTGTTCATCAGGGGCAAGCAGGAGAGCTAGAAACCTCTCCAATCTGAAAAAGGGGCATCGGGGTCAATCTGGGTTTTCCAAACAAGGAATTATGCGTAAGTCCCCAAAATTTTGAGCTGTTGAAGAAAGGTGTTTAGTTGAAATGTGTTCCCAAGCTTGTCAATTAACAGCAGGACACATTACAACTTTAAAAAAATTTTTTTTTAAATTTTTAAAATTTTTAATTTATTTATTTGACAGGCAGAGATCACAAAGAGCCAGAGAAGCAGGCAGAGAGAGAGAGGAAGGGAAGCAGGCTCCCTGCTGAGCAGAGAGCCTGATTCAGGGCTTAATCCCAGGACCCTGAGATCAGGACCTGAGCTGAAGGCAGAGGCTTTAACCCACTGAGCCACCGAGGCACCCCACATTTCAACTTTTTATTAGGATGCAAGAATTCTGGGAAAATGAAGTAAGTTGAATTTAGATGCATAATGGCCAACTGGTCACATATTTCCATTTGGGAAGGCTAGAGATGCCTCATTTGAAAACACTTAATGATTACATTTGGAATATGCAATTAACTTTTCTGTTTAGGAGCTTTCCTAATTTGATAAAATATTCTGCATGGATAGTCCGTTCAAGTTGGTGGTCTCTGTAATTTCCAGATTTGAGATTCCATCCTGGTTCTGCTTTCTTCCCATGAACTGACACACTCTGGCTCCAATAGGATGTAATTAATAGTCATGGAATTTGCATTCCCTTTTACCTTCTTCACATGAAAAACACTTGGATCTTTCAAGAAAGCAAATCTGATTATGCCATCACTCCCTGCTTAAAACCTCATGGTGGATTCCTGTTGTTATTAATAGTTAAAACCTCTTAATGAGCCCTATTGGGTCTTGTGAGCCTGGCGTCCCCTACCTCTCTGGCCTCAACCGCTCTTGCTCTAGCTGTACTTCCTTTTCTTTCTTTTTAAAAAAATTCCCTGTAATCACCAGTGTCCCTCCTACCATAGGCTCTTCATATATGCGTCTCCCTTCACCAAATACCTTGCCCTTCCCTCTTTATCTGATTACCCTTTAGATACAAACCTACTTGTCACTTACCCAGGAAAATTTCCTCTACACTTCTGTCTACATCAAATTCCCCATTTACATGTGCTCAGAACACCATGAACTCCTCCTTTAGAGCCCTGAAGACAGTTCCACTTTAATTTGTCTGTAGTTATTTGGCTAATGTCTAATTCCTCCATTAGACTATGAACTTGAACTCATGAGGACTATTGCTATCACCACTGTGGTTGAGACAGAGCCTGCTACAGAGTAGATGTTCACGTGGGTTTGAGAGATTGAAGGGATCATCTCATCACTGGTCCACAGGAGGTGCTAGTTAGAGTGCTAAATGAAAGTGGGAAGAGGAGAAGCATTAGGAGCCAAGAGAGCGAGGTCCTCAGGCCTGTCCTTCCACCCACTTGTTCAGTGCCTTTGCTCTGGGCCAGGCCTGTCCTTTTCTAGGCACCAGGACCTCCTAGCAAGGCAGGAAATGGAATCACTGTACTGTGCCATATGGAATCGGAAGGACCTGAGGTTGGATACTGGCTCTACCAGCTTCTAGCTGTGCAACTTTGTCTGTTCCTTTACCTCCCTGAGACATTATTAATTTGATTAAAATCTGCCCACGTTCTCAAAGTTTAGAAATCTGGGAGGGCCCAAGCAGAGCCGTTGGCAGTGAGAATGGAGAAGAATGGAGAGAAGAAGTACTTTGGACAGTGGGGAAGTGAACCAGTAAGTCTCAGTGTAGTCCTAAGACTGACAGCAGCAGCAACACCTGGGAACTTGATAGGACCATAGGCTCCAGTCCCATCCCACACCTACTGAGTTAGACACTATGGAGGTGGATTCCGGGAAGCTGGGCTTGGCTTGCCCATCTCTAATAAGAGTGACCCCCTGGCTTGTTAGGCTGTCCATGAGGCACACGGGGTGGAGGAGAGGAATTGAATGCGGGTCATCTATAGATAGAAAACCCACTTTCATGAGGGGCATCAAAGAAGTTACAGTCAGAGAGAAACATCTTGATTTCATGAGCTGTCCCAGCATAGCTTGAAATAGGACAAGGCCTTGGGAAATGGGACCATCCCATGCACCTGTGGCCTGGAGCATCTGGCAACCCCAGACACAGGGAGAGTCAAACAACACTGAAGAGACTTAGGTATTTCCTTTCCCCGGAAACATCCTGGGCCTGAGTGATCCATTTGTGCCTGAGTGGTCTCTCTCTGAATGAGGGGTCCAACTAGGCGCCCTGTAGTTCATTCACAGGAATGTTTTCTATTCTTGCCAAATAATCAGAACATTTAATAGCTAGGACATTGAGGGATGGTGGCTACACACAGCCCCACCCATATCACCACAGGGTTTTGAACAATAAGCCCAACATCTGGTTTCTTGTCTGTGACATTACCATTGGGATATGTGGAGACCAGGGAGTCATTGTTGTAAATTCACAGCCCTTGGAATCCAATGAGCACTTTCTTCACTGATGTATTTTGCACATGCTTTGGCTATATTCTTTTTACGTGTGCTTGTTTTAATCAATATGTTCTACATATGTTGACAATCAATAGTTATCTCTGTTTCTTAATCCTCTTTTGTATATCACAAAGTTTTTCCAAGGAATGCTTATTGTCTTCACTGTCCTCATTATCATTATCAGTATTATTTAACAACTGGTGTTCAAAGAGGGGAAATCTCTGGAAGATGAGGTTAGAGAAACATATTCATTTACTCACGCATTTGATAAATATTTATTGAGCACCTATTACATGCCAGGCACTGGGGACACAGCAGTGAATAAAATAAATGAAGTTCAGCCTTCACAGAACTTATATTCTATTTGAGAATACAGACCATAAATAATAATAAGTGATTAGATAACCATATAGTACATCAGAAGGTTATATGAGCTCTGTTTAAAAAAAAAGAAAGAAAAAGAAAAGGCAGTAAAAGATAGAAAAGGTTGGAGAAGTCAGAGAAGAGGGTAGTCAGGGAAGACCTCAAAGTACCTAAAAGAAACAAGGTAGTGGGTCATGCAGACACGTTGGGGAACAGCTCTCCAGGCAGAAGGAATGCCAGGCACAGGGTTCTGAGATAAGAGCTTGCCTAGAATGTGGATGGGGCCAGTATGGCTGGAATGGAGGAGGCACTGGAGAGAATACTAGAGATGGGTTTAGGAAGCTTATGAGGGACCAGATAGAGTAGGATTTTCTAGAACACTGTAATAGGTTTTGCTTTCACTCTGAGCAAGGTGGTAACTGCTGATTTTGCACAACTGGCTCCTGGGTCTGAACAGAAATACTCTGGCTGCTATTTGAAAATAATAATAGTGGGGTAAGGGAGAAGGCAGAGAGACCAGTAAGGAAGCTTTTGCAATAATCCCCGTGAGAGATCTGTGAGATTTAATTCAGGGTGATGAAATAGAGGTGGTGAGCTATAAGGATTCTGGATTTCTGTTGAAGATAAAGACGGCAGGGTTTGCTGACTAGATTAAATGCAAGGCAGAAAGGAAGGGTAGAGCCAGCTTTAACTCCCAAGTTTTTGGCCTATACAACTGGATGAATGGAGCTGTCTTTAATTAAGATGGGGGAGAGTATGAGGGAGAGGTTAGGGAAGGACATTGGGATTTCAGTTTGGAGAGATTA
Source organism: Neogale vison (assembly GCF_020171115.1). Lineage (NCBI taxonomy): Eukaryota > Metazoa > Chordata > Mammalia > Carnivora > Mustelidae > Neogale > Neogale vison. The sequence continues at coordinate 115,572,713 of NC_058096.1, forward strand.
ACTGAGAAATTAATTACACTTACTGAAGCTAGAATTTAGGAAGACACAGTGATGAGTTTTTGATTTACAAAGCTAACAAAAGATTCAACTTCTAGTGATCCTGTGTAAGTTAGACTGGAGGCAGGGAATATGCCAGGAAACCATGGCCATAGAGCTGAGCGGGAAGTACCGAACAAGGACAGATGGGAATGAGGAGAGAAAGCAGAGTTGAGAGAGATACAGGAGGTAGGCTCAACTATACAAGCTAGCAATATTATGTATCAAAGGCTGAATGATGAAGCCCAGCCCAAGCCATATTCTCCAATGTGAAGGTTCACAACCCATTATAAGAGACACTGGGAAAAAGTTCCCGGTTCCACCCAATGGCCTGCTTCTGAGCTCCTACCTAGGAAACCAGAACTACAGGGTCATCAACACACTGAGGCAGCTATTTCAAGTTCTGATAATAGGTAAAATATGAGACATGTTACTTATTTGAATATCAATGCACAGCACCCAAGCTTCAATTTAAAGCCTTGGCACCTCTGTGTAAGTAGGAACTGAGTAGAGTTTTGCTATCACTACGCCACCATTCTGCTATCTTCTGGCAGTGGCTTGCACTCCTGCTAAAACTTTTCAGTATTCCTTCTGGGCCATATCTGTTACCCAAAGCAATACATAATGGACTAGACAGGATTATTGGCCCAAATGACAAAGCCAGATGTAATATGGAAGAGGTTTTTTTATTTTGGGATGTTTTGTTGTTGTTGTTGTTGTTATTGTTTTTAGCTACATATATATCTTTCGCCTCACATAGCTGTTCTTTGTAAATAGGAAGATTCACACCAGGGTCTCCAAAATAGGCAATATGGAGTACAGAACAACCCATCAGTCCTCCAGGAGTAGGCAGTAGTGAAGGAGGGTTCCTCAGGTTTCAGTTACTGTCCCTGGGAGCCTTAAACTGTTGCCTAAAGCATGTAATTTTTGGACTCTGAAGGGGCCACTCCCTAGGAGACAGCGTAATGGGCAAAGAGTCTGGATTGGAAATGGGGGCCCTGCTACTTCTGCCATTTCCAAATCCTGAGATCTAGGGCAAGCTGTGTCATCACTCTGAGCCTTGGTGTTCTCACCCAAGGTGCAGGGATAATATTCATTTTCTTAAATGTCTTTCAGGTTTTTGTAGAAAGATTATGTTAGCCTCATAAAATGAATTAAGAAATGGAGCTTTCACATCTATTTTTGTAAAAGAGTTTGTGTATAATTGGTACTATTGATTCCATGAATACTTGGTAGAACTCACCAGTGAAACCATCTGGGCCTGGAATTTTCTTTGTGGAAATGTTTTTGAGTAAGATTGTGAATTGAATATTTTTAATAGACATTGGGCTATTTAGATTTTCTCTTTCAACTCGAGTCAGCTTTAGTAAGTTATGTTTTCAAAGAATTTGTTCATTTTATCTATAAATTACTGACTTTATTAACATGAGGTTTATAATATTGCTTATTACCCTTTTAATATCTATATATAAAATATTCCCTCTTCCATCCTTGAAATTGGTCATTAGTGCCTGCTCTTTTTTTCTTGATTAATTTTAATAAGGATTTATACATTTTATTAATTTTTTTCAAAGAACCAACTTCTGACTTTGCCAATTTTCTCTATTTAGGGTATATGTTTCCTTTCATTGTCTTCTACTCTTATGTTTATTATTTCTTTTCTTCTAGACCGGATTTAATGTGTTCTTTTCAAGGTAGAAGTTTATACCATTGATTTTAAATGTTTCTTCCTTTATTTTTTAAAAAGATTTTATTTATTTATTTTTCAGAGAGAGAGAGAGCACTCACAAGCAGGGAGAACAGCAGGCAGAGGGAGAAGCAGGCTCCCTGCTGAGCAAGGAGCCGGATGCAGGGCTCGATCTCAGGACCCTGGGGTCATGACCTGAGCTGAAGGCAGCTGCTTAAGAGACTAAGCCACCCAGACATCTCTGTGTCTTCCTTTTTAATACAGGTGATTAAACTGTAATTTTTCCTCTAAGCTTTAGTTTAGTCCCTCAATTTAGTCCCTCAATTGCTTTAGTTGTATGCCACAAATTTTGATATATTGTATTTTCTTTATTAGTCAGTTCAAAATTGTCCAGTTTTCCTTATAGTTTCCCCTCTGATTCATGTGCTATTTAGAAATGTGTTATTTAATTTCTAAGTATTTGGTGGAATTTTCTAGATAATATTATTCTGATTGATTTCCAATTTAGTTCCATTGGTTTAGAGAACATAGTCTACAGGATTTTAATTGCTTGAATGTACTGATATTTATTTAATGGCTCCATAAATGTTTGATCTTCGTCAGTATTCTATTTGTAGCTGAAAAGGATGTGTATTTTACAATTATTGGGTAGGAACTGTTCTATAAATATCAATTATGTGTTCTTTGGGTCTATATCTTTACCGTTTGCTTTTTTGTATACTGACTGTATTAGTCACTGAGAAACAGGTTCAGAGCAATCTTTTTAAAGCATAAATCAGAATATGTCCCTCCCAATATAAAGTTCTCAAAGGTATTTTGATGTACTAAAATAAAATTCAAACTTTTTCGGATCTCTAAGAGATCACATGATATGGGCTATGCCCTGCTCTCAGATCTTCTGCACTTGCAGGAGAGGAGGTCTCCTCTCTCCTAGCTACTCTCCAGTCACGCTGGCCTTTCTTCTGTTCTCTGAACCCACCAAACTAATCCTTACCTTATAGCATTTGCTATATCCCTTTGCCTGAGATTATTTACCCAAATAAGCACATGTCTGGCTCCTCCCTACCCCTTTGGCCTCAGCTCAGGTGTCTTTCCCTCAGAAAGGCCTTCCATGACCTCTCTCTCTGGGGAACTTTTTATCGTATCACCCTGATTTATTCCCTCTGTAGAACTTTTCACTATTAGAATTAACTCTGTTTATTAACATTCTTTTTTGTGGTCTGCATGCTGCTCTTGCTGAGTGTACAGCATCCCCAGGGGAGAGACTAGAGCTCATTTGTAATGGATATATTTCATAAATACCTGTTGGATGGAGTGGATGGAGGGCTGCTGGATGGAAAGACAAATAGGCGGACTCCCAGCCTTTATGTATTCAACATTATCTATCTTGTTTCATAGTCACCTCTCTCTAGGTGTCAGGACTGGACTATGAGTGTGTACAAACAGAAACTCATTCTACTTTACCTCTATGTCTTTGACACTGCATAACCATTGGTCAGTAAGAGATTATTGGACAAAAGCAGAGGTGACCCTGGTGTTTCCCAAATACTCTGTGCACACCTCTGTCAGCAGTCACCTTGTTGCCTCTCTCTTCTGAGTAAACTAGACCAGAGCTTGGCACAGGGCCTAGTACATAGATAGGCTTGATATATTTAACAGAAAGAAGAAAAGAAGAAAGGAAGGTAGAAAAGGATTTGTCATACCTCTGGTGAATGCGCTGATGGCCAGTTTCAAGGCCAAAATGTCAGAAAGGGGTTCCTTGCTCTTTGTTAGCCAGAGAAGTCAGAAGAACTTCAGTTCTCCAGTGGATGGACCATTTCACCTCCAGTCACAGGCCCAGAAAGCAGGGGATGTGGAAATGAGTTTAGAGAGTCATGGTTCTTTCCCTATAGCCCTGTGGTATAGAACAAGTATCATTGCGGTAGCCAGGAAAAATGGTGACCAAACACTTTCATGCACATCTGACTAGCCAGGGAGGCTTAACTACCTCTTAAATGTTTGTTGGAAACAGATCCTAGTGACAAAGGGGTGAGGAATATACCACACAGACCACGGAATTGTTCCTCGCCCTCCGACCAACTGTTGAACACCCACTGTTCTTTTCCTTTGAGATACTCAAATTATCATGAGAATATAAAATTTTTATCATGGTTCTGTCGGATACTGAGTTCTTTAGAACTACTAGAACGTTCTTCCCACAGGACTCCAAGTTCCTTGCCTGTAACAGCTTATATATTCACCTTCCGCCATGCCTGGCCACATGCTTGACCCCAGTTTGCACTCAGGGAGTGGGCCTTGAGTTGAAAAGATACAGACTTAAGAGCTGCATTGTTCTCCTCCGAGGTGCAGAAATTCTGAGGTGGTCACTCAGCCCCTGTGTCTCCGCTGTTCCTCTGATCCGCACGTACCCGCTCTGGCTCTGCAGATCTCATGGTAGGGGCTGTCCACGTTGCTCCTGGACTTCTCTCTGTTCTCTTTGTCTAGAATGGGAGGGAGACCAGGGATTAGGTGGGGTTTCGACATATGGTATTTCTGTTTCCATACGGTAACCAGCCAAACCATTACAGAATATTAGGTATTTTAAAGAGTGGAAAATCTACTGCAATTTGGCTTCCTTAGACAGGGAGATATAATTTTGGAGAGGTGTGAACATTAGGACTAACCTATTTTGGACTAAAAATTGGTACTATAGTCCAATAATAAAAATCAGTAAATGCTATATGTAGAAATAAAGGCTAGCCACTGCCCAAAAGCCAAGGTGCAAATTGACTATGATTACAGAGTTAAATCAGGATTCACATGCATGCAATTTACCTATCAGATCCTAATGCAATATTGCTTTAAGTCGCATCAAATCAGAATCTCTGATGTTAGCATTGTCAAAGTGAAGTTTTAGAATAAAAATGTTTAAGGAAATGGAGACATTTCCTATCATATATGACTTTGTAAAAGACATGTATATCCATGGTGTATATGACAAGATTTGAACTCACTAGCTTATTTTGAAATTGAAGAAAATGAATTCTCTACCAGAAAAGCCAAAGCTCAAAGGGACCTTCATGACCAGATTGCCAACACTGTCTATGAAATAAGCAGATTGGCCTACAGCAGCAGGGGCTTCTGAATGCTTGTTCTTGGTCTGGAGCCAGGCTCCTGTGGTGTGATGCATCACCTAGCGAGTTTATTAAACAGGCAGATGGCCAGGCCCCATCCCTGGAGGTTCTGAGTCAGCAAGCCAGGTGTGGGAACCATAGCATTCAAGGTACCCTGCCAGACATGACATTCAAGGAGTCGATGAAACCAGGCTTGACCCTGCCTTTCATTACCAGAGTGGTCAAAGTAAGGATGGAAGGGACGTGGGTTCCATTTGTGTGGGACAGGCCTCTGTGTTATCAAAGACTTTGGGTGCCCAACCATTGCTCAGGCCCCTCAATTTATAGGTGACACTCTTCTGGTTGTCCACTGCAATCTCATAGCTCCAGCTGCAATGGTCTTGTTTCATTCACTCATATCACGGATAATCTGAGTGCCTGCCAGAAATGCAACAGGCAATTAGTGCAGGTTCCTCGTGAGTCTAGGGAGGGTCACAGGCAAGTTCATGGAGAATTACAACCCAGGGATCCCAGAGAAAGGCCAGGGTACTGGGTGAGCATCTGGGAAGACCACCTCTCCTAGATGCAGGGGAGTCAGCTTATGCTGAGAGATGAGTGAAGGTTAGTTAAAGTAAGAGAAGACTTGTTGACTCCATCCTTTGAGGATGGACACATTTCCACTAAAATTTCAAAAAATGAGGATAAAAAAGATTAAAAAAATGGGGATAAAAAAATGGGGATAAAAAAGGGGGATAAAAAAGAAGCTGGGAAAGCAAACTAAGTAACCAGGAGTATCTGTCGCAGAAGCCAAAAAATCATTCGGTACACACTGTTAACTTCTCAGTTTTGATAACTGTACCGTGGATTTGCAAGATGCTAACATTAGGGAAGCCAGGTGGAGGGAATACAGGCGTTCCCTGTAGTAGCCTTGCAACTCTTCCATAACTTTAAATTAGTTGAAAATAAAAACAATCATTTGAGATAGAGAGGACAGGGGACAGGCCCCAGGTGCTGACTGTGGGAATGGCTGATGCAGGTATATTTGAGAGATATGTAGGAGGTAGAGTGAGGAAAATTTCACCGAATTTGACCACATGTGGGAGGATGAAGTAGAAGGGTGCTTCGGCCAACAAAGGGATGTGGGGCACCACTGCCTGGGATGGAGAATAGAGAAAGGTAGGAGATCAGATGTGCACATGGTGACTGTGAGGTGTTGGTGGGATCCTCAGGTGGAGTTGGTCACAGGAGCACTTGGTATCTAGGTCTGGGGCTCTGAAGAGGGGTTGACACTAAATATAGAGATTTGGAAATCAATAAGAAACAAATGAGCACAACATGACCAAGAAGGTAATTGAAATAATTGAAAGCAGATGAAATTTTCCTGAAGATGGTATACAGCGTGATAAATAAGAAAGGAGGGCAGGATGTTAAAGGAGTTAGAGAAAGAGTAAATTGTAAAGAACATCCAAAGAGGGAGGAGGACCACTAGCCAAGTGTGATGTGGAAGGCAAGGGAAGAGGAATTTTCAAGAACAAGGTCAACTTTCAGAAAGCTCAAGCAAGATAACAGCAGTGACTGGGTTGTTGACATCCTTGGTGAGTTCAACCTTTTATCTCTTCACTAAATGTTTTGGATAGAGCAGAAACAACATGGAAAAACAAATGAATATTTTAAGTGCCTACTTTGATGAAACAAGTCCTTAATATCAACCAGCCTAGCATTACAGAGAAAATATATGTGATCTTGGATGTTGGACAGACCCAAGTTAATGTCATGGCTCTGTGGCTTGCTCAGTGACCTTGAGCAAGCTACTTAATGTCTTGAAAACACAGTGGGAGCTCAACAAATGGCAGGCATCATTATGGGCCATGTGGTCCTATTCTGGGCTCTGACACATCCTGTGCATCCATGTACTAGGTCTCTAACTACAGTTTACTGAAACGACTTGGTCTTTATGACTCTTCCCCAAGCCCAGCCTCTGTCAGGATGCCAGCTTCTTCAGGATGTCTTGTTCAACTTAGGTTCCCTATCAGCCAACACTGAGCAGACATCCCAGATACAACCTTCATTTTGCATGATCACAAGGAAGCCTGAGAGGTGGGCTCTGCCCTAGATATGCCATGGGAAGATTTGCTCGATTGGGATAGCATAGGAAGATAGTCATGTGCTCACATGGGTCTGCAGAGAGCCGGAGATCATTTTTCAAATTGTGCAAGCAACCTAATTCTGGAAATTACAAGGAAATGTTGGTGAATCAGGAAACTGATGAGGACGCTTGGCACTAACAGGTTGGCTGACTCATGCAAACTCACATAGTATGATTCTAGAATTACTGAAAGTAAATCTTTCTGGAAAAAAAAAAAGAAAAGAAAAAGAAGGGAGAAAAGAGATAAAAATAAAGATATGTGATCTATTAAGAATTGTAAGCAGGTATAAGAAGGAATCTTGAGGAGTAGTAACTTGAACATCTGTGTATGAGAATCTTCAAGTCATTTGAAGAGTTCCTTGAGAAATATCTCTGAAGCCAGGGGCATTCTAGGTAACCAACAAGTGAGAGTTCAGAGTAGCTCATATGCCCGTTATATTAATTTCCTAGGGCTTCCAGAACAAATTACCACAAGCTGGGTGGCTTGAACAACAGAAACTCATTGGATTACAGTTCTGGAGGCCAGAAGTCTGACATTAAGGTGTCAACAGTATTGATTTCTTCTTGGAGGCTCAAAGAAAAAATCTGTTTCATGCCTCCCTCTTAATCTCTGGTAGCTACTGGCAATCCTTGGCATTCCTTGGCTTTTAGAGGTATCGCTCCAATCTCTACCTGTCTTTACATTCACATATTTCCCTCTGTGTCTCTATGTCCAAATTTTCCTCTTTTATAAGGACACCCTCCTAATGACCCCATCTTAACCTGATTACATCCACAAGGACCCTATGTCCAAATAAAGTCCCATTCACAAGTACCAGAGGTGAGGAATTCAATGTATCTTTTGGGGAGACACCATTTGCCCTGTAAAACTTCCAGCATCCTCTACTGTCCTTCCACCCTTGCACACTCTTCCCTAGCCTCTGAGACCTATTTGCAGTTCTTCACACACATTACATGTTCTCACACCTGTATGACTGCACATGTGCTGGGTCTTCAGCCAGGAATGTCCTTGTCCACCCCTTCTCTTCCACAGGAGCAACTCCCAGTGGCTTTCAAAACTCAAGGGACATTTTTTCCTCTCCTGTGAAGCTTTTCCTCCCTCTGAGCATCTCTCAGAATGAGCTGCTAGATTTTTGGTGCTCCCCTCGAACCCTTCTATGGATCTCAAGTGTGACATTTAGCAAAGGTAGATTGTAAGCTTTTTTTGTAAGGTAGATTGCCTGCTTTTCCCACTAGACCACGAGATCTGTGAGAACAGGGGCCATACGCTTTTATCTCTGTATACACTGTGGCTATTACACAGTGGCTATCCAACTGTGTAAGGTCAGCACTTGATAGGAAGCTTTACCTGGTGCTCTGTGGCTTTCCATGGGTCTGACTGAATAGGATACCCTGGCCAAGCTAAATGGACCATTCCTTCTAGCCCCAAACCAGCACTTTCCATGGGGTCAAATGTAGGTTGCCAGTGAATTTCCAACCTGATTTCCTCTGTTTCCAGTCTCCCTGGGAGGTCTCCATGCTGGACCCAGCAGGCCAAGCCCAGTGAGAGCTGGCAAACTGGGCCAGTCACTCCCCCAGTTGCTCTAATGGGGACTGCAAACAGAGGCTGTTGGCTCATGGGTCCCAGTGCCACAATGCAGCATTCAGTGGCTGCTGTGGGTTGCCCATGTGTGTGTGTGTGGGCAGCTTGTGGTCCAAGGCTAGCAGAGTCCCATAAAAATGTCAGGCCTGTGCAAAGGCCAGAGCTCTTTGGGCGTTTTTCTCTCCTTGCTAGTGGTTTTCTTCTTAGTCATCTGTCTCCTTAAAATAGACTCTTCCATTTCGCCCTCTGGGGCCTCTGCTCTCTAATGCTCTTACTGACAGGCACAGCAAAGCAGAGGTCAGCAGAGAAACTGCACGGATATTAATGGCATTTCAGAGCCAAAGAGTTCTCTAGAAAGAGTGTGTGTCTAGTCTAATCCTTCTTGCCATTAGATGGGGAAACTGAGGCTTGAAATGAGAAAAGACTTGCCAAACGTCATGCAGAAAACTGTCAAGAGGGAAAAGGATACAGCCTGATTCTCTGACCCCAGACCAGGGCTCTTTCCATTTGACCACACTATCTCCACCTGTGTCTTCCAGGAAAGAAGACAGTTAAGGTGTGATTGCCATTCGATGGCAGAACATGCTCTGAAAAGAGTTCACTTGAACCCCTCCTCTGCCTCTGTGCACTTGAAAGGGCACAACTATTCAAAGAGGCACTGTCCCCATTCGAAGGAACTTCTGCCCAGGACTGAGACAGAGTGGAGACAGTGTTTGCTGTCCAGGGTGGTGGCCATCAACACATCATGGGTACCGGAGACCACATCTCATGGAGAATTATAGAGGTAAAAATGGATTTGGATGCTGACTACAAATTCAAATTGAGCCAACTTAAACTTCTCACTAAAACAAAAACTGGTTCATTCTTCACCATTCATTTATAAGGCCCAAGTGTTCACTTCAATTAGTGTCTTAAAAATAAAGGAGGGTGTAGGATACTTAGATTCCTTTGAAACGCAAGTCAACAAGGACCAAATTAAACACCAGCACCCTCAGTCTTGGGTGTTGATTCGGTCACCACCATTCTTTAGCCATTTCCCTCCCCACCGTGCCCTAAAGCCAGCCCCAGAGCTGTGATAAACAGAAGGTTACATTCCTCAGTCTGGCCACAAAAGCCCCACCCTGGTCTGCCAGCCACCTGTCCTTATCTGCTTCTACTCCCGTTCTTGCATCTTGCATTATTGACACGAATTCCTTCAGCAAGCTCTGCACCTGCACGGCCCTTTTTTTCTATGCTTGAAATTCCCTCTCCTTTCTTCCTCCCCCCTCTTCCATCCCCACTGCTTCTGCGTCCTCCTGCCTGAGTTCTAAATCCACTCTCAAGGTCATAAAACAGCACAGCACCTCCCCAGTCTAGTATTTCCTCCAGTGAATGTCCAAGGCACTGGATTTGCCTGCCCCGTGGAATGCACAGATTCCAGCTCCATGGTGGGCTCCCTGTCCATTCCTGTGTCCTTCTCTTCACCATGTAACCACCATTTACTGAAAGCATTCTATGTGCCAGCCACATAGAAGAACCCCCAGGAACTCACACTGCTGTGGAAGACAGAAGACAGAATTACAGCAGAACAGCCACAGCCATGAGATTTAACATTTATTCTGAAGACAATGGGCGGGACCTGGAGGCTTTTAAAGTGGCAAAGGGATGACAGGAACAGATCCACATGGTAAGGAATGTTCTTGGAGTGATGTGGAGGACAGATTCGGTGAGGGCGGGAGTGTGGGTGTGAGGGTAGTGAGGGTGCCAAAGTGAAGGTTAAAAGGCTAATTAAAAGGTTATTGCAGTAATTTCAGCGAAATATTAAAGCGTGCCCCAAGGGAAGAGCAGAAGGCCTACAGAGAAGGAGGAATGTGGGCTGGAGCTGCTAGGAGGTCGTGGTCGTAGTCCGGGACTCGGTACGTCTAAGATCCCCGGGTCTAGCTCTTGCGTGGAGGGTGATATCAGCCTCCAGTCCAGGAACTGTGGGAGTAGGACCGGGTCTGCGGGAAGGGCTGAGATGCTCGTAGGTGCACATACTGTGATGACAGAGACGGAGACGGTGACATATATGGATGTGGAGCTGAGGTCCCCAGCAGGCTGTAGGTACTGATGGACAGATTTTCCCTTGTGACTTCTTGAAGCCAGGCACAGGCACTGAGAATTATTCCTGTTTTCTTTCTTTCTCTCTTGAGCACAGTAGATTTTCATTTGTTCTGTGAGTCAGTGAAGGATTCGAACCCCCAAACAGATAACATTAATAGAGAGAAGGCAGACACATTTATGGGACAGAGTAATGAGCAGGAGTGTGTCCCGACTTGTCCCAGCTGCCACCCACAGCAGCTCTCTTCCCCTGAGCTGGAGAGGTCAATACTCAGGATATAGGACCACACGATGTCAAGTTCCCATCACACAGCGCCATGAGTCTGTGGAGTAAGAACCAGTGTCCGATTTGGGAGTCTGTGGTTGTGTTTCAGGCCTTTCCTTGACAAGATTTTGGTTTCCCTACTGTGAACTGAGGGAAGATTGGATGGCAGTTGTCTTCAGGATTAAGATACCTCAGCCCAGAGATACTGTGAGAAAATACTCATGTAGAGAATGTAAAGAATTGTAATCAAGCCCGGCACAGCTCCCAACTCACTAAATGAGGAAAGAATAGCCAGGTCTTGGGAGGATTAGTCACTGCAGTCTGCTCCTCCTAGCAGAAGGTGGTTAGCATTTGCTCTCCTCCACAAACAGACTGAGGGACGTCTTCACCCTGGGGATGCCTGTGCCTGCAGTGGTGACCCATGAACCATGTCTGCATTTCCTGTCACAACTCACTTGGGGTGGAAAATGTGGGAGCTTCTGTGACTGTTGATGCTGGAGGAAGGGGATGGAGATATGGAAAGACAGAAGCTTTGGACAGGGTGGGGCCTCTGTGAGGATACCCAGTTGACTCCTGGATTCTGCCATGAATGCCTGTGTCCTCACGGGGAGACCATGGCATTGAACCCCAGGCATGATTTGTTTGTAACCCAGCTCTGCTGCCCACTCGCTATAGGACCTGGGTTAGCAACTCAAGCCCTCTTCGTGGGCATCTCCTTACCTGCAAAGTGAGGGTCGTGACACCAACCCTGGGGAGTGATTGGAAGGATGAAAGGAGAGAATGTAGGACCTGGCACTGAGGATGAGGCCGAAATGTTCAGACGCCTCTGGAGTCTTAGAAACATTTTTAAATCGCCTTTCTCTTTTTCAAACCAAGTCCAGGCTGCCAGTGGGTGGATGGGTGGGGGGTGCGTGGGCAGCTTGGGGTCCTGGGGCTATGGTAGAGGAGGGGGCACCCCCTTCCTCCACACCCAAGGGAGTAGGCTTGCTTCCTGCAGTCTTGGGGAGTCCTTTCATATGCCTAGGCTAGTGGATTAGGCAAATGCTGGCCACATTTTACAAAATAGCCTATGTGTCTGGGCTTGTTGAATGAAACTTTGTAGGAGTGCTTAGCTGGTGAGATGTCAGCGCTCAGATGTGCACCCTTTTCGATCACAGATCAATCTGTGGGCGAGAATCAATCCTTGCTGCCTTTTCCTTCTTAGACTCCCAGGGGTGGGGTTCTAGTTCAAATGACCTGGGGGTTGAAGGAAATCCAAGATTTGTTTTCTGATGTGGAGCATAGCAGAGAGGAGTCTCTTTAAGTCACCCCCCCACCTCCCCACATTACTTTACCCTTCCTCCAGTGCTACCAGCAGCCTACCACGGTGGAGGTGTCAGAATGTGTGTTTGGGGTGGGGGGGGGAGGTGTGGGGGCAGGAGGGGACTTGGCGTGATTCCAGAGCATGAAAAGACAAGCTGCATCCGGGGTATTCAGGGCAGCGGTCATCCCCTTATCACCTACTTGGGGTGCTAGACGCAGGCAGAACTAGGGGAGAGGCAATGCGGGTGCTGTGGGGTTTGACTTCAAGACACAGAGGCCACCGAGGAAGAGGGGCTCTGAGTGGCTACACCACAGAGCAAAATACAAGCACCCAAAAGGAAGTCTGTCCTGCTAATACCAGCCTGCAGTCTGTCCTGCTAATACCAGCCTGCATTCCAGGACACTGACCCTCACTCTTCCAGCCTCCGGCTTTTAAAGACATTCTAGTTACATTCCATATGTGATGCACCTTCATCTGGAAGGGAGGACAACGGAAGACAGATGCCTGAGAGATAAGCAGAACATACCCGTGCCCTTCTTCATTCTCTCAGAGGCAATTTAGGGGGCTTTGGCACCCCCGTAATTTGTTTCCTTTGATTTGTCCTTGGCTTTGTGGTGACCTGACATGGAGGACATCTCAGCTGGAGGCTGGCGAATGAAGGCTGATGAATGGGTGAATGACTGAATGAATGAGTGACATAAAGATGAGCACATCATGGCCCTGCTGCAGAGACACTGGGGGCAAAATTCAGAGTCCTCTGTCACACTGTCAGCCACCTGCCTGAGCAGTCAGCTCGATGTTTATGCTGCCGGGCACTGTATTAGTCCTACTCAGAGTGAGTCCCTTACTAGGGAAGAAGTCTGGCATCCTACGGATGGAAAATGGAACCCCAGTTCTTGAGCCTGCACTTATCTGGTGGCAGAAATTACCAACAGCACAAACATATCTGCCTTGTAGTTCTCATTGAAGGGTCCAGCTGAGACCTGAACGTGAAGACCAGAATGACCATCTGAACTGTTTATCACAGCATTTAAGACCACAGCCTGCCTCCTATCCTCTCCGCCTGCTTTTCTTTTTCTCTTTCCATCATGATAAGTGCTCTCTTTACTCCCCATAACCTATTTTCCTCCTCTCCTCTCCTGCCCGGTAGCCATCAGCTTGTTCTCTGTAGTTAAGAGTCTGTTTCCTGGTTTGCCCCTCTCTCTCTGTTACTTTCCTTTGCTTATTTGTTTTGTTTCTTAAATGCCACGTATGAAATCACATGGTTATTTGTCTTTCTTTGAATGGCTTATTTCACTTAGCATTTATATCCTCTAGCTCCATCCACACCATTGCAAAAAGCAAGACCTTTTTCTTTTTGGGGGCTGAATAGTATTCCACCACATATCTGTATCACATCTTTTTTATGCATTCATCTATCAGTGAACACTTGGGCTGCTTCCATATCTTGGTTATTGTAAATAATGCTACAGTAAACATAAGGGTGCCTGCATCCCCTTGAATTAATGTTTTTGTATTTTGGGTGTAAATACCCAGTAGTGTGATTACTGAATCAAACGTGCCTCTATTTTGGAACCTCCATACTCTTTTCCACAATGGCTGCCCCAGTTTGCCTTCCCACCAACAGGGCATGCAGATTCCTCTTTCTCCACACGCTCACCAGCACTTGCTTTTTCTTGTGCTTTTGATTTGAACTATTCTGACAGGTGTGCAGCGCCTTCCCTGCTTCTTGCTCCATGCTCACCTTGCTCACCTCCTACCTGATGTCATCACACACTTCCCAGCCTCCCACCGATCCCCACCTCCTTGACTTGGCTCACGGATCTCTGCCTGTTCAAACTTTGGCCTCCTACAGAAGTCCTCACCAGTGAGGTTGTCCCCAGCCCCTCCACTTGAGATTAATCTGCCCGTACCGTGTTATGGATGGCGGTGAGGGCACGTCAGTGAAGGAGAACTTTGATGTGGGGTAGTGCCTGCGAGCCCACGCTGAGACGGTGTCTGGCACGGTGGAGAAAACAGACATCTGCGGGGAGCAGCTGATTTGCTGGAGGGCAAGGGGTCTGGGCAGTTACTGAGATGGAGACAAGGTGGTGTTAATTCAGAAGACTGCTCACTATGGAGGGAAGCTGTAGGCCAGGATGACAGGGAGAGAGCTGAGTGGGACCGTGTCTTACTGCGGCCTTCCTGCGTGCTTGTCCCCAATTTGTTCCTCACACCGATGGTGAGCTAGGGTTGATTTTCTTCCACAACAGCCAGTGAAGGCTCTGCAGGGTTTGTACAGTACAAGGGGTGGAGTGAGGGACGGAGCCCAGGCCGCTCTTTTTTTCCTTCCCCCAGCAACATCTGCAAGGCGATCTGTGCCCAAATCTTGACACCCTGGCCCACATGTGCAAGTTTGGCTGCAGTGATTTTTTGACTGGGCCTGGGCCTAGAGGTGGGCACCCTGGCAGTGTATCCCTTGGTGACCCCAAGGAATGCACACCCTCGGGGCATGACCTGTGCTGGAAAGGACAGACCTGGGGGAAGACCTGTATGGGCCCTGGAAGTGCTTAGTGGGGTTTTGGTGGGGAATTACAGTCTTAAATAGGGAATGCAGGTTCTTTGTAGCCATGGCTCTTGACCTGCTGGATGCCTGCCCTAGCAGATGGGGGTGACGCTATAAAGTGTAACACTCTTTGTATAGGCCCAAGAGTGGAATTGCTAGATGATAGCAGCCTAGGGTGCTAAGTTCCATGGCCGGGCAGGTGAGGCTGGTGAGCCAGGATTATGGGCCTCCACCTGACACTACGTCATCTGCCCAAGGGCAGACTGTGACATCCAGGTATCACACGTCTCCCCCTGCATGTGGTTCTTTAATAACAGGTGCCTGGGCTTGTCATTTTTACTCTCACTGGCAACTCGTACTGTCCTTCAAGGCCTAAGTGTTCAAGGGGTACCTTTAAAATTTACTTTTGTAAATGCTGTGAAAACAACCCTGGACTTGGACTAGGACCCTCAGGTTCTCTCCCGGCTCTGCCACAACACACTCTGCAGGCTAGACTTATCACTGATAACCCCCAACTGTAAAATAAGGGGTTGGTCTGAACCATTCTCAACCTCCCATTCTGATCAGAAGATCTGGGGTTTCTGACTTCCTAAAGCTCTATCTTTCCTTATCTGACAGTCCTTCTCAACCCTGCGTTCTCATAAAAATCACCTAGGAAGCTTTACCACAAAAAACAAAAAAACAAAAAACAGGGCCCAAGTCCTACCCCTAGAGGTTCTGATTCAGTTGTTCTGGGCTGGGGCCTGGGCCAAAGCTCCCCAGAAGCTTCGAATGTGCAGCCAAGGTTGCAAACTGCTGTTGGAGTTGCCTGAAGTCTCCCCCGCCCACCACCCACACACAGACAAGGAAGAATGTGGCAGGACAGATGCCTGACACAAAGGCAGAGCAGCTGTGAGCAAGGCTAGACAGCCAAGCCCAGGGCTGGGAGGCTCTCCTGGTCATTCCCCCAGGAAAACATGCATAAATCGAGCCCGTGTCCTGGCCTCGCACTCCTCACCTCCCAGCCGTCTTCCCCTCCTCCAGCTGAGAACCGAGGGGGAGGAGGCGAAGGAGCAGGCAGCTGCCTAATCTAGGGAGATTTTCTCATGGGTTGGGGGAGGTGGCCTCTTGGCTCCAGCCTTGGTCCTTGCTCACAGCTGGAGCTGGAGCAGCCTGAGTGTGAGCCAGGGCTGCGGTCCCAGCTGCTGGCAGTTGTTCCCAGGCTGCGTCCCCGACAGCTGCGCACCTCCTGACGTGTTGCGTGTGCGCGCGTCCACGTGTGAGCGTGTACTCTCCAGCAGGAAAAACGAGAGGAAGAGGTGGAATGTAGACCAGGAGATTACTAGTCTTGCTAAACCTCAGCATACCCTGTAAGCCTTTCCTGACCCTCACCCACCTCCTTGTGGCCCCTCTAAGCAGGGGGGGCGGGCTCCCCTTCGTTGAGATGCTATGCCAGACGCAGCTTCAGAAATTACAAAAGCTATCGTTTATTAACGGGGTGTTGTCCCGGGGCACCTGGGTGGCTCAGTCAGTGAAGCATCTACCTTAGGCTCAGGTCATGATCCCAGGGTCCTGGAATCGAGTCCCGCATCAGGCTCGCTGCTCAGCGGGGAATCTGCTTCTCGCTCTGCCTGCAGTTCCCCCTGGTTGTGTGTTTTCTCTCTGCAAATAAATAAATAAGATCTTAAAAAAAAAAAAAAAAAGAGTGGCATTGTCCTAAGTGTCCTAGGCCAATGATTCTATTTAACCCTGAGAACAACCCTATGAAGCAAGCAGTTACTATTCCCAATTATATAGATGAGCAAACCAAGAACCGGAGAAGTTAATATTTACTGCACGATCACACAACTGCTGAGATTTAAAGTTCAGAAGTCTGATGCCAAAACTTGAGCTCTTTACCAAGTGGCCATTTTTGCTGCTGGTTGGAAATTGATGGTGGATGAAGGTCTATCCAAATCACAAACAAAGTTGTGATCCACCACCATCATCATGAGTCTCTTTCAGCTCTCATGCTCTACCCATGATATTGCCCACAGTGACATACCCTCTATATTTTGATGTTTTTGTTTAGTGTGGGGTTCTTCCTAGGCTACACTGGCTGAACGTATAAGACACAGACTCAGAAGCACCTGTCATGGCTCCAGGAGGGCTCTGCTTCTAGTAGGACTGTAGGAGAAGTGCCTTGACCGGAGAATGGTCCAGAGCAGCACAGCTCGAACTGGGGCTTGAGGGACAGACCAAAACATTGTCGGGAACGGCCCAGAAGAGAGACCCTCTGAGGATGGCGCAGAAGGTAAGGACCTGGACTCTCCCAGTTGCAAACATTTCTGCTCCCTGGAAGCCTGTGTGCACTGACTGGGTCGCTTTCCCCACAGCGGGGTTTGGTTGTACTGTAGTCCCCACGCTGTTGATCTCAGTGATGATTCATGGTACGCATTTCCAAGATGGCAGGTCAGGACCTGAATGCAGCTTGGGACCTGCTGCCTGCAAAGCCTTTTGTTTGGGGTGTGTTTTTTGCTGAGTTTACTTACCTAGTATATATGTATGACTGTGGGGAGGGAGTGAATCCTGAGAGGGGAGGGACAATGAGAACAGCCAAGATCTTCATCTCATCAGTCCCTGTTCCAAAGCAGGGAGTTATCAGTCCAATGACAAAGGGGGAACCAGTCACGGCAGAGTTGCGCAGGGTCCTCTCCAGCAAGCTTATCTCATGCTTTTAATGAACTGAAGTCCCTTCTCCTCTTTCTTTAATCAGATTTTATTCCCATCTGGTTAATTACTGGTTGTATGGACAAGTCTTTCCATTTTCTCTTATGAGACTTTAAATGTTCATTTATTGATACACACACACACAATTAAAGTTCTTTACCAGAGAGAGTTGAATCCTGCTTTAGGAAAGCGTTTTTTATGGTATAACATGGTGCTTCTCAGCCTTTAATAGATATAAACATCTCCTGGATGTCTTGTTAAAAATGCAGATTCTGGCTCCAGAGGTCTGGGTTGGGGTCTGGGATTTGCCATTTTTAACAAGCTTCCAGATGATGTTAATGCTGCTGGTTCCCAGACCACGTTTTTGTTTTTCTTAGAGAGAGAGAGAAAGGGGGAGGGGCAAAGGGAGGGAGAACCCTAAGCAGGCTCCACTCTCAGCCCAGAGCCTGACCCAGGGCTCCTCCATCTCACGACCCTGAGATCACGACCTGAACTGAAACCAAGAGTCAGACGCTTAACCAACTGAGCCACCCAAGCGCCCCACATTTGGGATGCTTTTAAAATATACATATATATATATAAAAATTTAATATATATATATTTTAAATTTAAATAAATAAATTTATTTAAATTTAAATAAATATATTTTAAATAAAAAAATATATATTTTAAATTTATATATATATTTAATATAATATATAGGGGCGCCTGGGTGGCTCAGTGGGTGAAGCCTCTGCCTTTGCCTCAGGTCATGATTTCAGGGTCCTGGGATCGAGCCCCGCATCGGGCTCTCTGCTCGGCAGGAAGCCTGCTTCCCCCTCTCTCTCTCTCTCTCTGCCTGCCTCTCTGTCTACTTGTGATCGCTCTCTGTCAAATAAATCAATAAAATCTTTAAAAAAAATCATATATATAAAGTACTTCTTTCTTCCAGTTTTATTGATTTAAAGTTGACATATGACATTGTATAAGTTTAAGGTGTACAATGTGAGGATTTGCTGTATGTATGCGTTGTGAAATGATTGCCACAATAAGGTTAGTTAGCTTACCCTTCACCTCACATAGTTAGCTTTTTGTTTTATTATTTTGTGTGTGTGGTGGGAGCCTTGATGGTCTACTTAGTTAGCAACTTTCAAGTGTACAATATGATATCATTAACTGTACTCACCATGCTGTCCATTAGATTCTCAGAACACCTTCACCTTCTAATGGAAGTCTGTACCCTTTGACCACTTTCACCCATTCCCCATCCACTCCACCCCTGCCATCATCAGTCTGTTGTCTGTATCTATGAGTTTGTTTTTTGTAGATTCCACATGTAAGACAAACAGTACAGGGGCACCTTGGTGGCTCAGTGGGTTAAGCCACTGCCTTCGGCTCAGGTCATGATCCCAGGGTCCTAGGATCGAGTCCTGCATTGGGCTCTCTGCTGAGCAGAGAGCCTGCTTTCCTCTCTCTCTCTCTCTCTCTCTCTCTGCCTGCCTTTCTGCCTACTTGTGATCTCTCTCTGTCAAATAAATAAATAAAAATCTTAAAAAAAAAAAAGACAAACAGTACAGTATTTGTATCTCTCTGACTTATTTCACATAGCCTAATGCCATGAAGTTTTTGCTCATGTTGTAGAAAATGTCAGGATCTCTATCTTTTTTTAATGACTGGATAATTTCCCATCATCTCTTTCTCTCTCTACATAGATGGATAGATAGATCTCACATTTTCTTTATCCATACATCTGTTGAGGGTAAGTTAAGTTGTTTCGCATTATTGACTATTGTAAATAATGCTGCAGGGAACACGGAGATGCAGATCTCCTTGAGACAGTGATTTCCTTTCCTTTGGATATATATCCAGAAATGGGATTGCTGGATCATACTCAGACTACACTTTGAAATGCAAAATTGTGTGTCTATGAATCCCATGGGGATCTCGTTAAAATGCAGACTCCAATATAGCAGATCTAAGTGAAGCCTGAGATTCCACATTTCTAACAAGCTCTCTGGTATGACCCCAGTTTGAGTAGGAACAATGGGAAGTCTCAGGCACAGCAGGAAGATGAGTGTACTAGAGCACAGTGAGGAAGGGGAGGCTGGTGGGAGATGAGGCCAGAGAAGGGGATGGAGCCATGTTACACAAAGCTTCAAAAGACATGGTATAGGGGTGTCACTTCTATTGGCCAGAAGCGGTTGGAAAGTTTCGAGCAGAGAAGTAACGTAATCTGATTTTGACTGTAAAAAGGGAATACATGGGAGAGAGGGAGGAAGGAGAGTAAAAATAGGAAGGAGAAGGAAGTGGTTGTTGAAGTATCTAGGTGAGAGGCAGGGGAGGCTGGGTTTGGTAGAAGCATCAGACGGAGAGACATGGATATACAGAACTCCCCTGTTTACCTGTTGGGGACCCCTTGAGACTAGGGACTGGTTCCTAACCATTCTCTGTCCTTCCTGTTTCATTCAGACTTCATGAAAGTTAATACCCCTGCTGTTCTATCGAAACTGACCTCCCAGAGGCCACTGGTGACCTTTGTTGAGTAAAATAATTCCATTTTCAAACTCAGTTCCCACCCCTATTCAACATTGTACTGGAGGTCCTAACCAGTTCAATAAGGTATGAAAAGGTGGGGAGGGGAGGAAGGCATACATATTGGAAAGAAAGAAGTAAAACTATCTTTTTGTGAACAAGGTAAACATGTATGTAGAAAATTCTAAAGAGTCTTCAAAAGAGCTAATAGAACCAGTAAGTGAATTTCGCAAGATCATAGAATAGGAGATTAATATACAGAAATCAATTGTATTTCTATATGCTTGCAAAAACAAAACAAAACAAAAAATAAGACTCCAAAAACCCATTCATAGTGGTATATACATACTCAGGAATAAATTTATTAAAGATCTTTAAGGCCTGCACATTGAAAACTATGAAGTGGTGCTGAGAAATTAAAGACCTCACTAAACAGAGAAATATGCCAGGTTCATGATTTGGAAGTCTCAGTATTGCTGATTAGAAAGAATAATTCTCCCTCAATGAATCTATAGATTTGGTGAAATCCCAGCAAACATCCCAGCAGACTCTCTTGTTGAAATTGATAAAGTGATCTTAAAATTTATTTGGAATACAAATGACCTAGATGAAACAAAATGTTTTTAGAAATTTTTTAATTGTGGCAGAATACCCGTAACAATAGTGGAATCATTATTGGAAATAAAGGAAATCACCGTCTTAATGATTTCCCAAGTGTCCAGTTCAGTGGTGTTAAGGATACTCACATTGTTATGTAACCAGTCTCCATAACTCTTCATCTTGTAAGGCTAAAACCCTATGCCCATCAGACTATGACTCCCCATTCTCCTTCTCCCCTAGCTTCTGGAAAACACCATTTTACTTTCTGTCTCTATGAATTTAACTTCTCTATGTACCTTATCTAAGTGGAATCACACAGTGTTTGTCTTTTTGTAAATGGCTTATTTCACTTAATGGAATGTCCTGAAGATTGTGTTAGAATCTCCTTCCTTTTTAAGGCTGAATAACATTCCATTATATATATAGACCACATTTTCTTTACCCATTCATCCATCAAGAGGCATATAGTTTGCTAACCTTTCAGCTATTGTGAGTAATGTTGCTATGAACACAGGTGTACAAATGCGTATGTAGCCAGAAGCCTAAGTGCTGGGCCATAACTATTTTTAATTTTTTGAGGAAAAGTTATTCTGTTTTCCCTAGGACGTGCACCATTTTACATTCCTGTTAACAGTGGACAAGGGTTTTCAGGTTCCCTACATTCTGGCCAACACATCATTTTCTGTTCTGTTTTGTTTTGTTTTCATAGTAGTCATCTTAATGTGAGCGGGGGTGATATCTCATTGTGGTTTTGATTTATATTTCTCTGATGTTGAGCACCTTTTCACATGTTTATTGGTCATTGTATAGCTTCTTTGGAGAAATGTCTATTCAAGTCCTTTGTCACAACCCAATTTTTTAAAAGAACAACAACAACAAAAACCCCTTATACTACACAACTTTAATACTTACTATAAAGTAACAGTAACACAGAGTGGTATCAGATAACATCTCACATAGAGGTACATGGAACAGAAATAGGCCCTCATTTAAAAGGTCAATTGATTTTGATAAAGGAATCAGAATAATTCAACAGGAAAAAGATGAGTCTATAAACACTTTTAAAATAAGTGGATAGTCCTTAAAAAAAAAAAAAAGATACTAACCTTGATCTTTCCTCATACCACACATGAAAATTAATTCAAAGTGGATCACAGACCCAAATGTGAGAGCTAAAACCATAAAACTTCTAGAAAGGAAGACAGAAGAAAATCTTTGTGACCTTGGTTAAGCGAAAACTTCTTAGATGGGACGTAGGAGTACAAATCACAAAAGGTATTCATTCATTGGACTTCATCAAAATTTTAAAATTTGCTTGCAAGAGAAAAATATAAAGATAGACTACAGATTAGGAGAAAATATTTGCAAACTGATGTATATATTCTGATGTATTCAGAATATATAAAGAATTATCACTCAATTAGAAGAAGATAAATAACCCATGTAAAAAATTGGCAAAATATTTGAATAATTATTTCAGCAAGGAGGATGTGTGAATTGTCTAGGAGTACATGAAAAATGTTCAACATCGCTGGTCATCAAATATAAATTAAGATCACAATGAGATAACCACCTTATGCCCACCAGAATAGTTTGAATTGTTCAACAATGGCAAGTGTTGATAAAGATGTAGAGAAAATGGAATCTTCATAAGTTGCTGGTGGAAATGTGAAGTGGTATAGCCTCTTGACAAAATAATTTGACTATTTCTTTTAGAAGTAAGCACACATTTACCATGCAAGCCAGCAATTCCGCTCCTATATGTTTACTCAAGAGAAATGGAAATACATGTCCTCCTAAAGAGTACACATCTACTGTAGTGTAATTCATAATAATCGGTGCAAATGTCTGTCAACTGGCGAAGGGAACAGAATGCAGTATATTCGCAGTGTGTGTGAGTCCTTTCTCCCACATTCCCACCAGCACTCGGTGTGGTCAGTCATTTTGAAGATAGCCATTCTAGAGAGCTTGAAGTGTTCTTTCATTGGAGTTCCATGGTAAACATTGGAGTTTTAATTGGCATTTCCCTGATAAATGACGGTGTCTTTCATCTGCTTAGTGGGCATTCGTGGGTCTTCCTTTGCAAAATGACTGTTCAAGTCTTTGCTCATTGTTTTATTGGATTACTTGTCTTTGTGGCTTTCATTGTTTGGATGGTCTTGCTGATTTTTAAATTTTAAAAATCTCTCCTTTTGGTCCCCTCCTTTCCATCCTACTACAGCTACACTGGTTCAGGCCCTTCCCAAAGCTCACTGAACCATTAGAGGAGAATTGTAACTAGTGTTTCTGACATGGTTCTGCCCACCCCCCACACCCATATTATGTCTTTGAGGAAAGGCAGAAAAATCCCTATAAAGTAGGTCCATGTTGCACCTGTGTTCCCATAACCCATAGGAAAACATCAGGCGCCTTAGCATGTGTCCAGGCTGACTCATCCCCACCCCTCCCCACCAGTCTCCTAATTTGCAGACTAGTAGTGCTGATCACTTGTAATGGCTGCCATGCAGCTTCTACTGGGCCTTAACTAGAATACATTCCCACTCCTTCTTCTTGCACCTGCTCTTTTCTCCTTAAAGAGCCAGGTCAAATGCCAGCTCTCCTGGGAGGCCTGCTGTAAACCCGGGACTGAGGTCCCTCCTCTGTGCTCCCATAGCAACAGGGTGCACACCCACCAGAGTGGTGTCCTTGATGGTTTGGAGGCTGAGACTGTTATCTCTGAACTTGCAACCCCAACCTGTGACAGGAGCTCAGCAAATGCCTGCTGACTGGGGGAATCAATGGCAATTCATTTACTTCTTAGACAGTGATATCAGGAAAAAGATACACTTTCAACTAAAAAAAGAAAGAGCAAGAAGTGTGTGTAGGGAAGGGTAGGCTGGAATGAGGGGGACGTGCATGGTAGGCACGCCCTCTGCTGAGAAAAGGGGGGGTGTGAAGAGGGCAGAGAGGCTGTGCCCACCTTGGGACTGGTGCCGCCTGCCTTGCGCTGGAGGGGCTCAAGGTGGCCTGCTGCCCATGTGTGCCACTCTCTGCCCTCTGCCTGTCACCTCTGAAAGAAACCACAGACTCTCCACCCCAGGCCGAAGTGTGGCTGTCAGCCCCAGAGGCCAGGAGGCATTGCATGGAGCAAAGTGGAGGATCAGAGGGTAAGCTTTGGGTCTGCAGAATGTTCTGCTTTCTTCCTTTTCCTCTCATCCCTATGGGCCTTTGTTACTCCCTGCCCCAGCTGGGGGGCCAGGTCCACTGGCCCACTGGCACCTGGGCCTGTTCCAACAGGAACTTAGCTGCTGGGTTCATCAGCTCATTGAATTATAGTGGGAAGAGGAGGCGCTAAGGCTTTCAGGCCAGAGTGAAGGTTAGAGGGTCCCTCCCTTTGATTCTCAATTTATCTCTTCAGCAACTCGTTCCGAGAGCTTTCTGTCCTGGACCACAGGTCCTCCAGTGGTGGATCCTTGCCTCCCAGTGCATCCCTATCACCTGGGGGCAGCCCTGACTAGGGAGGACCCTCCATTTGGAAGCCCAGTCACTTCTCCTGGACTCATCCCCCATTGCAGTGCTTCCTGGGTCTTCCCCACCACACACTCCCAGGTATGGGAAGCCAGTTCAGCTCAGCTCAGTTCCCCAAGTCTTTTCTTCTCCAGGCCAAAGTCTTCCACAACCACAAATCTCCTCCATGTGACATGATTTCAGGTTCCCTCAGCAACTGCCCTATGGTTACCATGCCATCAGAGGCATTTCTTGGTGTCCAAGGGATCAGGGCTCAGACACTGTCCTCACCCTCCCAAGTCCAGCCATCTCACCGAATCAGATTCTCTGGTTTGGTTTGGTTTGGTTTTCCTTTAGTTGGTCCTGCTCTTGGCAAATAGACACAGGCTATGAGCTTGCTCAGCTGTGGCAGCAACAGGAAAGACCACGTCTCATTCAGTGCTGTCTCCCCTGGGGAACCTACGACAGTCCTTGGGAATGGGTGGGTGCTGAAGAAATGTTTGTGAAAGTGCACTGAACTGAGAGAGTTGGATGGAAACTTGGAAGAGACGATCATCACATAGACTATGGCCTACGCAACTGACTAGGAGGGTTTTTTGTTAGGTCCCAGCTCTTGTTATTAACACAGTCACCCCCGAGGTGGTGGAAGGAAGTTGGAAAAGGCAAGTCCCCTTCAGCTGAGGCGGGTCTATGGAGTGCCTGCCATGGGCCACTTTCTGTGCCAGATTCTACCCTGAAACATAGCTTTTCACCTTGTTTTCCTTAAGGACACCTCGGAACCTGCATTTTGTCTCCTTCTTCTTCTTTTTTTTTTTTTAAGATTTATTTGCGAGAGCATACACGTACATGTTGGGAGAGGGGCAGAAGGAGAGAGAGAGAGAGAGAGAGAGAATCCCATGCAGACCCCACACCGAAGTGTGGAGCTCAGCTCGGGGCTCTGTCTCACAACTCTGAGATCACAGCCTGAGCCAAAACCAGGATTCGGTTGCTCAACCGACTGCACCACCCAGGTGCCCCATATCTTGCCTTCCTTATCTCCCTCTTGAAACATGTCTCAGGAAAGAAAAAAAAATTAAGCACATCACTTTGGAGAACCCATTCCTGGATTGGGGATTCATGTGAAGGGCCCCTCAGAAGGGCGAGGGGTGGGCATCTGCCTCCCTTAGAGGACAAATGCTTTCCCAAGAGACCTGTGGCTTGTCTGATGCGGTCTACAAGGCCACCAGTCCAGCACCCCATGCTCAGGGCTCCAGACCTTGACTTTCTCTTCAAAATAAACCACCAGGAACACTAGCCATCCGTGGCAGGCCCTTACAACTCGTGGAGGGGAGGAGAGGCTGTCCATCCCAGCACAAGTCCTGAGTCTGAACTCAGCCTCAGAGACCGGGCTTCCGGCATTGACCATCAGTCTCCCTGGAGATCTCAGGCCTGGCTATCTGGAATGATCCACATGGCAGTCCCCCGATACTGGTTAAGGGCGCTTGGGTTTCTGGAAGCACTCGAGAGCTGAAGAAGGGGGCGCGGGGACAAACAAAACCTCAATGGCAGGACAAAAACTTCAGAATCAAAAATACTTCTTTATGCCTTTACTTTGTAGCCTTAAAAGTTTTGTGGCAAAAGTTTTGTGGCAAATGTAAGATTCTACTTCTGGAAGAGTAGCATGTTAGAGATCGTTGCCTCAAGGAATTTTTTTTCTCTTCTTTTCCTTTTTTTTTTTTTTTTTTCTTTTAGCTTTATGGGGCATTGGGGGAAATTACTGGATTTGTGTACTCTAGGGAAAGGAGGAAAAGCTCTCCAGAAACCTCACTAAAATATAACCCAGTTGTAAGACAAAAATCCCATGTGATTTCAGGCAGGCCTTCGATGTTAAGGTTTGATTCCAATCTATTCCTTCACCAGAAAGGGGTCTTCCTCAGTTTCACAGATCTGGGGGAGTGAGGGACCCCGGGGTCTGCACCGACCAGAATCACTCAGCAGAGAAAAATGCCCTTTGTGACATTCAGGTTACATTCGTCTGGGGTTCCCACACATGTCCATGGAATCGGGAAGATTAACAGTGAAAAATGACCTATTTTAACAGGTGCACACTTGTGTGTAAGTGGAATTTAGCCGAGCGTGGAATTATTTTAACATGGAAATAAGTTGTGGACATCCCTCTTCTGACCACACAGGAATCAGACACATGGTCAACATTTGAGAGTTTCTCAGGACTGGAAACGGATGTATTGCTTGGATTTTTCCAGAGGAAGCTACAATATCACAGGGAAATAAACACTAATGTCTACAAAACATGACTGTTCAGACTCAAATTCCTTCTGTAAAGCATGTCTGTTTTCTCAGAGGAGGAGAGAGCAAAACTTGAACTTACTGAATCTGTTTAGGGAAGATCATTTCAATGATGGCAAACAACAGGGGACGGAGATAGACACTGGTCAGCGGTGTGCTTTTTAAAAGGTGTGGTGATCTGACAAAAAAAGCCCTCTTTGGGACCAAAGCCGAGGTTTCACCCTTGCGAGAGGCCTGACTGGAGGCCAGACACAGGACCGCTCTGGGCTTTGACTCTCTCTCCTGGAGAACAGGGTGGGGAGCCTGCCTGCAACCCACCGCACCAGTCTGTGGACAGAACAAATTAGTTGACGAATGTGGAGACTCTGTGAGTGTCAAGCACTGCCCACGTGAGTCGGGGCTGTCCTGGTCACTGGGTCCATCATGGCTGTGAACATGACTTGAGGCTGCACAGGAAGGAGGCAGAGCAGCACAGAAGAAATCCTTGAGTTCCAGTGGTGTCTCCAGGAGACAATAAATTTTCTTTTTTTTTTTCAGGGTGACAGCTGTTCTCTTCTGCGACTTGACTTTCCCAAGAATCTGTTCAGGGAATAGGATATGGGACTCATCAGAGTCATCACAGCGTGGGTGGAAGCACATTTCCTTAATGGGTAAAAAATCGAAACCTGCCTTTTCAAGATATCTAAATGATACCTTTGAAAAGGAACCGGAATCAGCCTAAAGGTATGATTTCAATGTTCCCATCTTGCAAAAGAGGAGAATGGAACCATGCCCCGTCTGCTGCACAGGGCTGTGTGTATGGACAAGTTCGTGCACACACACACACACATATATATACACATACATATACACATTTTCTAGGAGAGGGGAAGTGTGGTCACCATGTGTCCAGTTTTCCTTTGTCTCTCCTGGTCTCTCTCTCACACATGCATATGCATATGCACACTCCCACACCCCGTCTGAGGCTATGCATAAGGTGAAATCATTCAGAGAGAGGGCTGAGTATATATATGGAAAGTAGGTATGTGAGGGGAGGCTTTGAAAAGGTTGGAGTGAGCCACATTTGATCAGGGATAAGAATTCTATTTATTTAATGCTTGCTATGGGCTAGGCATATGATAAACCAGGTCATCATTGAACCTTTACAACAGGGCATGTCTCCCTTTGCAAATGAGAAAGCCGAGACTCAGGCCCACCGAGGTGTCCAAGGTCACACAGCCAACAAGTAGCGGCATTGGTAGAGGGTTCTGTTCTGTGTCCTGTAGAATCTGGCCTCTCCCTGGCTGGCCCCAGGAGGCAGAGAGAGCGGGGGTGGGGGGCAGTGCATGAGTCAGGGGTCCCCAGCTATTCAGAAAGCATGGCAAACTGGTTTCTGAACCCTTATGCCTTTTGGCTTTGCTTGGAGCCTGTGTCGTCTTCATGTGTCTCTTTTCCCAGGATCACTGAATTGGTTGTCTTTCCCAGTCTGTGTTCCGGTTCTCAGGACGACTCAGCCTCCAAGGGCTGCACTAGGAACGTGCCAGCATCTCTGCCTTCTCCCAGCCCTGTTATGCCAGCTTCTCAGGCTGTGTGCAGGACCCACAGCAGGAGAATGGCAACAGGGGCCTCGCTCAGGAGGGAAGCCTGTCAGACCCTCAGTCCTTGCAGCAGGGGGCTCCTGGGGTCCTGGCTCTGCCCACCCCCCACCCCCAGCCCCCGGAGACACGGCCTGCCTGGGCAGGGCAGGCGGCTGTGGGAGGTCCTCTGGTGGCCTTGTTTACTGTTGCCCAGACTCCCGGACTCCCAACCCTGGCCCTGTCAGCCTGGGCCTGCCTGTAGCCCTGAGAAGTGACAGAGAGGGGGTGGTTTCAGTCACTGATGAAAGCCACAAAACCAGAACCCAGCACACATGAAAAGGAGGAGAGAAGAAGAGGCACAGGCTGACTGCCAGTGGCAGGCGTGATCAGGCTTGTTGCTCCCTCGGGGAGACGGAGACAAAGAGGGCCTCAGCCCCCAGAATGAGTGAGTGCGCTTCGGCAGGGCTGCTCGGGACCAGAGCTCCCAGGCCAGAGAAGTTTTGTGAGAAGGATGCCTTTGGCTGTCTGGGCTCCCAGCAATGTCCCCGGGTAGAGCGGGCTGTTCACATCAGCACTCAGGAGTCCCGGGCGCAGAGGAACCTTGAACACCGGGAGCAGAGAGGTAGCTTCATCAATTCCTGTCTAGACTAGAGTTCTGGAATCCAGGTTCCCAAGATGAAAGGGTACATTATGAGGAGAGGGGATAAATCTACTATGCCCACAAGACCCACATTCACCTCAGATTACTTACAGCTTTCGGCCTCCCTCAGCTCGTTGCCTGGCCCACAGCAGGGCACTTCCAGGTTTTGGCAGATTCACTTAACACCGCATCCCCACAAGAAGTCCATCACATATATTTCCATTTTTGTGGTGGTCCCTCACCCGAGGCTGATGTAAACTCCCAACTCCCTGCAGAAATCTTCCTTCTTTACTTGGGACCTTAATGACACCTAGAATGCCAAGTAAGAGGTGGGGTTAGTCATCAGCAAGCAGTGAAACCTGGCTGGGGTGACGGGGTCACCACGTGTGCTCTACTAACTCCGTCTCCGCCACACCCTTGGTCCCGAGCCCGGCACCTTTGTGTGGCAGTTACTCAAGGATGTGGGAAGCCACCCAAGCAAGGCTACCGACGCGGCCCTTCTCAAAACTGCCAGGCCCGGCTCCTTGGCAACCAGAGCTCGCCATCTGCCCAGTCACCCAGGGAGAGCACAGAGGTCAGTGAACTTCTGCCAAGGCGGACAGTTCTGGCGCTGAAAACCAGCCATGGGGTTTCAGTCAATCCCGGGGATCCGGTTCTGCCTCTGGCCTGGTCTTGGTCTCACGTTCCCGACTGTCCGTGGGGTCCCTTGATGCTTACAGCCTGAGAGCAAGAGGCTGGCGTGAGCCGTGTTATCTTTTAAGGACCACCCCCCATCTTTATCCTAATGAAGATTGGACTGGAAGGATCTTCCAAGATCCCTTCCGGCACAACCCAGTGGAAAAATAGGATATGTGGGCTTTGAAATCAGAAATGTCCATGTCCTGACCGCAGTCAGGCTTCTGAGTCTTTTCCCACCCTCAGTTCTCCAGCTGTGAATTAGAGATGAATGACGCCTATGGGCCCATTGGGATTGTTATTCCTGGTCTGCAGCAATGCTCAGAGCAGCTAACATTTACTGCCTGCTTCCCAAGATCCAGGCTCTTCTCTCGGTGCTTTGTAAATACTGACTCAGCTACTATGTAAGCGAACCTCTACAGACACTAGGCTGAGGGGGTTGCTTCTTCCCCAAGGCCAGTGATCAGGTACGATATAGGATTCGAACCCAACAGTACAGATCGTTATTATTACTCTGTCTCCAAGAGGAACCTCATAAATGTCAGTGTCTTCTCCTTTTCCTTTCCTCCTTTAGCTCTGTAAATTCTTCTGTTTGGGTCCAAAAGTAATATCCACCAATTCTTCATGTTTTCCCTACCAGCCTCATCCCACACAATTGCATATGGCTCTGGCCATTCCTCCCAACTCTGTTTACTTCCACATCTAGTAGTGTTCCACTGAGAGGGAACAGCTTGTGCAAATGTCCTGGGGCAGGAGAGAGTAGGGAGGGAAGACTAAAAGAGGGAAGAAGCCAGTGGCTTCCTCAGGGAAAGCCAAACTTAGTAAGCTGATGGGGCCCAGATACTCTGAGCTGTGAGGATTACACGAAGGAATTTTTTCTGTATGTTATGAGAAATGAGAAACTTCTGAAGCATTTAAAAGCCAGGAGAGACATGATCCAGGCTATTTTTTTGAAATGCAATTTTCACCCTACCAGAAACCTATCCAAGAGCCATCAGTGCCTTCCTATGCCTCCAAACCCAAGTTTCTGTATCTCCCATTCCAGACCTCTGCCCAGCATCCAATGGGTATGTGTCTGGGTTGTGGTGAGGTGAAGGACTTCCTGGATGGGTGGAAGGTCGAGGTGGTCTGTAAAAGCCTTCCATCTGAGCAAGTCCACAAGTCAGAAGCCACCTCTAACTCCTTTCACCTCTAGTGCTCAGCCCCTTGCCAGCTCTCCACCCTCAAGTTCTCTTCCCTGTCCTCCCACAAATCGCCAAACTTTCTTTTTTTCCGGTTCATCTTTGAAAGTGCTTTCAATCGGGGCGCCTGGGTGGCTCAGTGGGTTAAAGCCTCCGCCTTCGGCTCAGGTCATGATCCCAGGGTCCTGGGATGGAGCCCCGCATCGGGCTCTCTGCTCAGCGG
This sequence comes from Neogale vison, assembly GCF_020171115.1. Classification (NCBI taxonomy): domain Eukaryota; kingdom Metazoa; phylum Chordata; class Mammalia; order Carnivora; family Mustelidae; genus Neogale; species Neogale vison. The sequence continues at coordinate 115,603,294 of NC_058096.1, forward strand.
GGAGCCTGCTTCCCCCTCTCTCTCTGCCTACTTGTGATCTCTGTCAAATAAATAAATAAAATCTTCAAAAAAAAAAAAAGTGCTTTCAATCCATTCTGATTAACTCTGGCCTCCACATCCTCAGAGATCCGTACGTCCAACCACCAGGGCTAACAAAGATGTTTACTGAATACCTGCTAAGTGCTGGGCACAGTGTTAGACTCGAGGACACATAACCCTGACTTGAAGGTGTGCCCAGTCTGGCCTTGGGGGGTGAGTAGGGGAGGTGCCAACTTTCGACCTGGCAGAGGAATGCAGATCAGCATAGTTGGTCATATTGATGTGGGGGTGGGGAGGCATCTGAATGGGCCTCACAGGCATATCGGGACACTCACATATGAGAGGAAGGACACTCCAGATGCAGGGAACAGCAGGGAAAGGCCAGGAGGAAGGGCAAGTGCTGGTCAGGTACGGGTGAGCCGGGAAGGCGCCTGAGAGAGGCCTGAGGACGTTGGGCAGAGCGTTGTAGGGAACGGCACCACTGCTGCTTCATGCGGAGCTGCCCCCTTGGCTCTAAGCTTCGAAACCCCTACAAGACAAGGGCAAGTGACCCGCCTCCCCTGCCTCTTACAAACAGGATCAGCACCCGGAACTGTGATCTGAATAGCATGGGTGCTCAGAGACACTAAGAGAATCTCATGGGCTCTGCCTTGTGGGCCCCGTGAGAGGAGAAAGGACAGGGGCCAAGAAGTGGTGGCTGGGCCCTTCGAGGTTCATCCTCTCTGCCTTTGCCCAGGCCATCCCTACCATCCATGGTTCTTCACATCCATCCCTTCCAAATTCCACAGTCAAGTTCCGGGGGCTACCCTGCCCTTCACCTTCTCAGGATCCCCACCAGGGGGATCCTCTTGGGGATCCTGCCTCCTCTTTGGAACTTGGGAACTTCTTCGGAACGGTCCCTGCCTCTCCTGCATCCCTGAACCACCCCCACACACACACACCACACACACACACACACACACACACACACACACACAGAGTTGTCTATGTATGGCCATTCCTGGCCTTGAGAGTGGAAGGTACTTGAGGCATCCCTCATGCCTCCGCCCTCCTGTCACCCTCCAAGGCCCGAACACCTCAGTTCTCATGAATCTCTTGCCCAAGACGTGTGTGCTGCTGAGACAGTGGCTTTAACCAGAGGCCTGACCCCTCCCAGAGCCCGGGAGGTGCGTGCCAGGGGTGGTGAAGTCCTGGGCGGGGCCTGGAACAGCCTCTGGCATTACCTGGAGCTGCACTCATCTGACTCTGGGCCTGCTTGGCCGCTGACTCCTCTGCCCTCGAGAAGCACCTGTGACTTGATGGCTAGGAGCTGATAAGGGTGGATGGGGAGGCTCAGGTCACCTGACTCCTCCCTCAATCAAACCTGCAAACCCTCCTCTGAGTCACTCAGGGAGGCACCCCTTCTGCCTTGTGGGTTTTTTTTTTTTTTTTTAACCTCTCCCCACGTGCAGTAAAAGCAACAGGAGCCAAAATACATAGCAGCCAGGGAGCTGGGAGCACTTAGTGGGGTCGCAGGAACAGGACAAGTGTTTCTCTATAGGATTTGGGGGGCATTTGCTTTTTTTCTCTTTGGGGCAGAATCTTCTCGTTCCCAATGTGGTGACAGAGTCTTATAAACCCTCCTCTTTATGCTGATTTACAAGCACCTCAGCTCCTTCTTTCCTTCTTGAAATCAAGGTAGGTTATCAGGGCTTTACGAGGCATTTATTGCCCATCTCCATGCCCAGTGGTGTTTTAGGGTTTACAAAAGAATTCGGGCTCCAACCTACTGTGCGGCTCCAATCCCAAGTGCTCAGTGCTCCAGCGAGCCAGCAGCAGCAACATGGGGCTCCCATGTCTTTCTTTGCTCTGCAGACCCATTCCCACCACCACCAGGGTTCCGCTCAAGCTGTGCCCTCCACCTGGAATCCCTCCCACCCCCATTTGTTTATGCATTTCTACCTACCTTTTAAGTCCTAGCTCTAGGTGGGCACTTCTGAGGAAACGGTGGCTGCTTCTCCCAGCCAGAACCCCTACCCAGCCCCCACCCCAGCGCCTCGCTCTCATCACGGACCTCTGTGCCCTCCCTCACCAAGATACAGGTGGCTTTAGCCAGTGGTGGTGGCCGTCGCCAGGGCTCTCGCCCACACAGAGAATGTGTCAGTGCTGCACACACAGAGACAAATATCCGGACACCAGGGGTCCCGGGTCTGGTCTAGATGGAACCTGTAGAAGCTTCGGTGACCTTGGGCCCAGGGTCTTCCTCCAAAGTCTTTCTGCAGAATGAAGAGCTTGCCCAGAACAGGGCTCCCCTTCCCCAACTCCTGGGGCACCTGTCCAAAACACACGCCGCTGGGTTCTTTCCCCAGACGGATGAAATTAGACTCCCAGAGAGTGCAGCCGAGAATCTATATTTTTAGAAAGCTTCCCAGGCAGCTCGTACACAGCCCGTCTCGTACCTATCTCCAGACTAGGGTGGGAACCACTGCCTCCAGAGGATTCCTGACCTGTGTTTTCTTCAATGATTAATTTTTCTTTTAATTTCGTGTTCCCCGGATTAAACTACAGCAAAACCACCACCAGGAAAACACGTCTGGTGCTTAATGGGAGAACTCTGGGTCGTGACTCTGCTTTCATGTCTCTCGAGGGGCTGCTAGTTTTGGTAGAATCCCAGGTATTTGAAAACACATAACTTCCACCAACTCCCCTGTCTGAGGTGGTGCAGGCTGCCATGACGAAATGCCACAGACTGGCTGGCTTACACACCATGCCTTTACTTCTCACAGTTCCGGAGCCTGGGAAGTCTGAGATCCGGGTACCTGAAGATTCACTTCCCCATGAGGACCCTCTTCTGGCTTGCAGATGGCCGCCTTCTGGCTGTGTTCTCACATGTGGAGAGACAGCACTCTGGTGTCTCTTTCTCTTATAAGTCCCAAGTCTGATCAGAGTAGGACCCACCCTGATAAACTAACCTAAACTTGATGACTTCTAGGGGTGCTTGGGTGGCTTAGTCTGTCTCAGGGTCCTGGGATCAAGTCCCCCCACATGGGGCTCCCTGCTCAGCAGGGAGTCTGCTTTACCCTCTCCTGCCCCTCAGCCCTGCTTGGGCTCTCGCTCTCTCTCTTGTTCTGCTCTCTCTCAAATAAATAAAATCTTAAAAAAAAAAAAAAAGTTTTATCACCTTCTCCCAGGCCCTTTCTCCACACAAAGTCACATTGGGGTTAGGGCTTTAACAGATGAATGGAGGTGGGGAAGGGTACGAACATCGTGTTCACAGTATCATCTCTGGCTGATGCTTTAGAGAAAGCTGAGCTGACGTATGGGGCAAATTTGTGCTAGATAAATTCTACTACATATCTTGCCCAAAGAATTCTCTAGAAATAGCTGCCGTTCCCTCCATTTCCTGGGTAATTCAGCACGCATAATTTGAAAGACCACGGTTGCTTCCCCCCTTGTGGGGGTGTGGGTACCACTTCACACCAGGGTGCCCCTAGCCCAGGATGCTTCTGGACACGTGTCAGGGTGCTTCCAGCTGTCTGAACATCCCTTGTCCCACCCGCTTTTCAAGCAGGATTTCCATCTTTTCTGCCAATTCTGCGAACACCTTCATTTCCTCTTAATGACAATGTCTTTTCTACAGCAGTTAGCTAACATGGGTTTCTGCTGCTTGTGGTTTAGATTTCGATGGATATGTCTATCACATAAGGAACCATTAGGGGCTGTGAGTATTCGGTCTGAAGCAGGGAAGCCTCAGGAGGTGCTGTTTATCTACAGATATCTGAAGGGCTGTCATGTGGAGGAGAAACAGACTGCTTCTGTGCGGCTCCAGAAGGCAAAACGAGACGGATGAAGAAAGCTTGGAGGAGAAATACTTCAGCTCAACACAAGGCAGAACCTTCTGAACTAGTCCTCAGGAAGATGACGCTGAGCAACAGAGTGGGCTTGCTCCCAGTCACAGGGGCAGTTTGTGGAGACTGAACCCTTTTGTCAAGGGTGCGTTATAGAAAGGATCTATTTACTAGATAAGGTGCCCCTGCTTCTAAGATAGTCTCCATTTTTAATTGCATTTCTGTACAACCCAGGTGCCACTTTAGTAATCAATCAGCCACAGGAGGAAAGGAAAGGGAAAGGAAAGGCAGGGAGAGAACCACCCAGCCGCATTCTTATTAAATTTTTATAATCTTAATTTTCATGATGATAAGAAGAAAAAGTAAACCGTGTGCTATGACCAAAATTTGGTTACTATAGAAAAGTCTGAAGTAGAAAATACCTATCACCTATCTCCCACCACACATTTTGGGTATCTATTTTTACTTTTCTTTTATCAATATATACATAATTTGGTAACAGTTTTATTGAAATATAATTCACATACCCCACAATTCAGCCATTTCAAACGTACAGTTGAATGGTTTTTAGCATGTTCTCAGAGTTGCACAACCACCACCACAACCCAATTTAGAGTATTTTCCTAAACCCATTCCCCAAACCCTCTACCCTTTAGCAGTGACCCCATTATTTCCTCCACTTCCTCACACCCCTTCAGCTCAGGAAAACCACTGATCTATTTTCTAACTCTATAGACTTTCTTATTCTGGAATTTTCTGTAAATAGAATATTATATAACCATAATATGTGGCCTTTTGTGGTCAGCTTCTTTCACTTACCATAGTATGTTAACAGTTCATCCATATTGTAATATGTGTCATTACTGTAATCATCTCTGTTGCTGAAAAATACTCCAGTGTAGGAGAATGCCACATTTTCTACCCATAACTTCAGGCCGATGGATTTTTGGATTGTTTCTATTTTTGCCTATGATGTATAAGGCTGCATGGATATTTGCATACACATTTTTGTATGGGCATATGTTTTCATTTCTCTTGGGTACATACCTAGAAATAGAATTTTTTAGGTCCTATGGTAGCTATCTTTAAACCTTTTGAGGAATTTCCAGACTGTTTCCCAAGATGCTTATACCATTTACATTTCTACCAGCAGTGGATGAGAATTCTAATTTCTCCACATCCTCACCAACACTTGCTATTATCAGTCCTTTTTATTCAAGCCATCCTAGTGGCTATAAAGATGCATCTCATGGGGCACCTAGCTGACTCAATCAGCAGAACGTGTGACTCTTGATCTTGGGGGTCATAGGTTTGTGCCCTATGTTGGGTGTAGAGATTACTTATAAAATTTTTTTAAGAACATCTCATTGTGGTTTTTATTTGCATTTCCTGATGGCTGATTATCCATATTTTTATGTGCTTATTGGCCATTGTATATAGTCTTTGGAGAAATACGCAGATCTTTTATCCATTTCTTAATTATGTCATTTGTCTTTTTTATTATTGAGCTTTACTAGTTCTTTATATTTTCTAGATAAAAATCCCATATCAGATATACGAACTATAAAAATTTTCTCACATTCTTTTGGTTGTCTTTTTACTTTTTTGATGGTGCCCTTAGAAGTACAAAATATTTTTAATGTTGTTGAAGTCCAACTTGATCTATTTTTTTCTTTTGTTGTGAGTTCTTTTGGTGTCTTATCTGAGAAACCATTGCCTAATCCAAGCTCATGAGGATTTATCCCTATGTTTTCTTCTCAGAGTTTTGTAGTTTTCACTTGTATATTCAAGTTTTTAATCCATTTGGAGTGAATTTTTGTGTATGGTATGAGAAATGGGTTCATCTCTCCATTTACATGTGGATATCCAGTTGTTCTAGCACCATTTGTTGAAAATATTATTCTTTTCTCACTGAATTATTTTGGCACCTGTGTCAAAAATCAATTGACCATAAATGTGAGGGTTTACTTCTAGACTCTCAATTCTGTTCCTTTGATCTCTAAGTCTGCCCTTATACTGTCTTGAATGCTGTAGTTTTGTGGTAATCTTCGAAATCAGAAGATGTGGGTCCTCTAATATCTTTCTTTTTCAAGATTTTTGTGACTACTCTAACTCCCTCAAATTTCCATGTGAATTTTAGGATCAGCTTACCAATTTCTGCCAAGAATCCAGCTTGGATTTTGAGAGAGTTTGAGTAATCTGTAGATCATTCAGGGGAGTATCATCATCTCAACAGTAATAAGTCTTCTGTTCCATGAACATAGGATATCTTTCCATTTATTTACTCTTAGCTTCTTTCAACAATTTTTAAAAATAATTTTAGAGTACAAGTTTTGCATTTCTTTTACTAAATCTATTCCTATGTATATTATTTTTTATGATTTTGTAATTATATTGTTTTTTAAATTTCATTGTGCCGACTTGCTGATGGAGTTCTAATAGCTTTTTAGTGATTTCTTAAAATTTTTCATATGCAAAATCATGTCATCTGCAAATATCTCCAATCGCAGTGCCTTTTATTTTGTTTTCTTGCCTAACTGCCCTGGCTAGAACCTCTAGTGAGATGCTGAATAATTTTGTAAGATAACTAGTAAGATGCTGGATATCTTTGTCTTCTACCTGATCTTAGAGTAAAACTTTCATTCTTTTACCCTTAAGTATAATGTTAGCTGTGAGTTTGGTTTTGTTTGTCTGTTTGTTTTGTTTTATAGATACCCCCTATGAAGTTTGGAAGCCCCCTTCTATTCTTGATTTGTTGGGTGTTTGATCATGAATGGTGGGGTGTTGGATTTTGCTGAATGTTTTTTTCTGCATCTACTGAGATGATTATGTATTTTTTAAAATCTATTTACAGGGTACATTATATTAATTGTTTTTTGGACTCTAAATGAACCTTGCATTCCTGGGATAAGGTAAGTCCCATTTAGTCATGGCATACAATACTTTTTATATTTGCTGAATTTGATCTGCTGGTATTATATCGAAGATTTCTATGTCATAAGAGATACTGGTCTGTAGTTTTCTTTTCTTGTAATTTCATCATCTGGGTTCGTATCAGAGTAATTCTGACCTCACAAAATTAGTTGGGAAGTTTCCCCTCCTTGTGTTTTCTAGGGCTGCCATAACAAATTACCACAAACTAATCACTTAAAACAACATAAAGTTATTCATGCACAGTTAAGGAGGCCAGAAGTCTGAAATTAAAATGTCAACAGAGTTGGCTCCTTCTGGATGCTCTGAGAGAAAATCTGTCCCATGTCTTTCTCACAGCTTCTGACAATTCTTATATGTATCATTCCAACCTCAGCCTCCATCTTTAAATGGCCTTCTCCTCCATACATCTCGGTGTCTTCTTTTTTTCCTATCTTTTCTAAGGAAATACTCTAAATCCAGGGTGATCTCAACCTCTTTAACTTAATTGTATCTTCAAAGACCCTCCTTCCAACTAAAGTCACAGCCTCCATACTTTATGGCATCCACTGTTCACCTGTCCCACTGACTACCAGTCCTTGCAAGGTCATGTACTCACTCATCTGCTCACTCCTTCAACAGTTAGACCAAAGATCACAGGAGGAAATGGGGATATGGCGATAAATTAGATAGAGTCCTTGCCCTAAAGAATAGTAATGTCTAGCAGGGCATTGTGGGGGCACAAATAACCAAAATATAAAGAAGGGGATGCTAAGAGCCATATGACTTGGAGGCTGAAGGACTAATAGGAACAACCCAGAAAATGCAAGAGCTTAACAAACAGAGGGTGGCATAGTCAGCAAAGGCAGGTACTAAAAAGCGAGGGCCAGTAGGGATTGCTGCATTTGAGTTTGACAGAAATACGGGGTGTGGATGGCAATAAAGCCAAAGAAGCAGTCACCCAGAGAATTCAGATTCCAATAGCATAGTTCATCTTAGGGTGCGTGAGGGAGGGCTGGGGCTTCAGGCTGTATGCAAGACTCTGTATTCATACCTTCCATAGGCTCCAAAGCCAGCTTGAAGGTCTATGACTCCAGGTGGGGATCATCTTGAGCTGATCCTACAGCTAGAATATGTGAGCTGACCATGAATTTCATATACTTCCCTGGGGGAGGCCTCTGTGGATGACAGCCTCAAGCCAGTCCGGTCCCTAATCCAGGCTCATGCAAAAGCCAATTCTGAAAATCTCACTTCCTCACCTGACAAGAAAGCCCCGATACCGGGGTTTTAATTTCTTTCATACAAATGTGCCAATGACAACAAAGAGAATGGGGCTGCTCCTTGGGGCTCAGTGAATGTGGACCTGGTGCATGTGTCACTTTTAGAAGTCACAGGAGTGGCTGTTGTGATGGGGATGTACAGTTGCTCCAGAACCCTGTGACCAGGATCCTGGGGGGGTGGGGGGCATGCAGGGTGTGGAGGGTACAGTGTGGGAAAAAGGATCACCCCGGTGTGTGAAAGATTGATATTCCGAGTGAAAGAGGTGGTCACTTTACCCCACTGGACCTCACCCACGGTCTTTCCCCTCTGCAGGGCAAAGGTGGACGGAGGGGGGTAGGTGAGGGGGCAAAGAGGAAAACAGATTAATATCATAAAAGCTTCTGGGTCTTCAGCCAAGGAACAGCAAGTCCCAAACAAATTGACTCGAGGTTGTTTGAAAGGAAGCATGTCGCAGAAGCGTAACAATAAACAGCCGTGTCTAGCCGGCCACACTTCTGCCATAGAAGAACGGGCTCAGGAGCCGATCTCCTGGGAGGAGCCCCCTTTGGTGGAACATTCAGACACACAGGAAGAACACACACTGGTGGGGCCTTCCTCTTGCGGCACCATCTGGGTGAAAAGGAGGTCAGCATGTGCAGATCGGAAGCTTGAGGTTATGACATGGAGTATGGAGGGACTTGCCTATCCTGAGCCACAGTTCTCCCAGATTCACAATGAACAGAGTAATATCCCCTGCCAGCCTGCCCCACCCTTTCTTGTAGTGTCCCTTATCTCATCTAATTCAGTCTGGGGCTGTCAGCCAGCCAGAGAGCCCGCCTAAAACCGGCCACGAGAGCACTCCTCCCTCTCCCTGCCCCGCTCCCTCCCCACCCCTACCTTGGCCCTGGGAGACCTCAGGGCTACAATGGAGGGGAGCCAGGAGACTTGACTTCTAGCTCCATTTCCACTGCTAACATACTTGGTGGCTGGAGGACCGTCTTTCAGCATCTCTGAGCCTGAATTTTCTCTCTGTAAAATAACACAGGATTAAACGATCCTTGTGCATGCAAAACTCCTCAGAGCTCTAGCTCATGAGTCCCTGGCTGCAGCCTAATGGTCAATGCTGTTCACAACCTCTTTTTGCAAATAAAGTTTTATTGGAACACAGCCATCCCCTTCATTCACATATTGTTCATGGCTGCCTTTTCACTATGTGGTAGAGTGGAATAGTTGAGACAGATACCACCTTGTGACCCAGAAGCCTAAAATACTCACTATTCAACCCTTTATAGAAAAAGTTTGCCAAGCACTGCTTTGGGCCAACACTGTCATTTTCACAGCAAGGGAACTGGAGGCATGGATGGGGCAAGCAGTTTGTCAAAACTCATGCACGTCAGGGCAGAGCCCGGGACAGCCCCGGTTTCCTGATTCATAGCAGCCAAAAAAGTTCTCATCTGGCCCCAAGCTCTTTGTTCAGTTCTAAATACTGGTGGGAGCGGTGTTGGGGTAGAGAGTCCGTGGCCATGGGAGGCAAGTTCCCAGGAAAGAAGTCAGTGGAGTTGGGGCAGAACCTGGGAACTTCCATGGCAGGGGCAGATCTGGGGACTCCTGTGTGGTGGGGCACAATGTGGGTCGGTGTGGGGCACCCACACCTCAGGGCCCCCCAGCTGAAGTGCAGAGCCTAATGGCTCTCCAGAAAGGCAGCTGCATTTCAGGTGGGAAGCAGATGGCCGCCAGCCTCGGAGGACATTTTAACTACAGGTCATGGATCTTGGTCAACTTCAATTGGCTTTTGAACCCCAGGGAGACATTTTTCTTGCCTCTTTACTCCCTGGCTACTTCCTCCTTCTAGCATTTATTAATCTAGCTGGTTAAACATTGACCCCAAATGCAGACAACTCTTGTTTTAAGTCCTGTTCTCCCTGTTGGTTTCAGAAGAGAGCTCCCACTAAACAAACCTACTTTTCCTCTCTTTCTTTTCACAGCCAGGGTCAAGTGATAAAGGGGAGGGGGGTCAGGGGTGCTGTGTTGCTATAAAAGACACACCCCAAAACCTGGGCCCCACAGGGCAGGAGGCCCTTTGACCGCAGACTAGCCATGCTCAGAAAGAAACTCATCAGCTATAATACACACAAGGCAAAAGACACTTAAGTGGTGTAAAGGCACATTGTAGAGAGAAGATTTATAAAATGTTAATTTTTCTGTCGTCTCTGTCACTGCACAAAGTATCCTATTCCCTGCTTCTAAAGACAAATGCTGTTTTGCTTTAATTCTCCCTAGTTAAAAAGGAATGGCTTGGGGAAAGAACCATGAAAATGGAGGAGGAAACAGAGACAGTTGCTGTGGGAGGGGAGTGGAGAAAGGGTCTGTGGCAGGGGAGGGGAAGAGCCTTCTAAACAGAAGGGCCTCAGAGCCTGGCGTTGGTCCTGTTGCCACTTTCCTTTGAATTGTTAGAATTCTCTGGAATGTGAGCCCCATGGAGGTAGGGATTTTACTTGTTCACTGCTGAGTTCCCAGCACCTAGAATAGTGTCTGGCAGGGGGCAGGTCCTCAAATATTTGTTGAATGAATGAATGAAAGATTGGTGGTCTGATCACTGCTCAGTGGGTGACAGAGGCTCACAGTGGTTCACTCAGAAGCTATTCCCCGGGCTGGGACTGCAGCCACCATGTCTAACTTCATGCAGGACAAGAAGAAGGACTTTCTCCAGAACCATTAAGACAAGCTCCAGAGTAACATCACTCCCAAGGGCAACCTTTCCACCAAACACCCAGTGACACCTACATGGTGACCAACATCGCCCTTTTGCGATGAGAGTTTCTCTCTCTTGTTTAAGGGATTTTATATGTACAGACAGCTACATTCAATATAACAATACCCACTAACTAGTGAGTGCCTATTTGTGTCGGCATTTTATATATTTTTTCTCACTTAGCCCTCACGATAACCTTGCTAGGTAGGTATTTTTACCCCATTTTATAGATGAGAAAATGAAAGGTTAGTGAATTTGCCCAAGATCCCATAGCAGAGTTTGGATCAATCCTTAGCTTGTCTGACCCCACAGACAGTGTCCTTTTCCACCAACCATACCTGTTCTAACAAGCTCTGCAACCTCAGGCAAGTCACTTCTCTCTGGGCCTCTAACCCACAGAGCTGAGGAATATTATTTAGAAAAGTTTTCCCAGGGGCTCCTGGGTGGCTCAGTTGGTTAAGCAACTGCCTTCGCCGGCTCAGGTCATGATCCTGGAGTCCGAGGATCAAGCCCCATATTGGGCTCCCCACTCAGCGGAGAGTCTGCTTCTCCCTCTGACTCTCCCCACTCTTGTCTTTCATTTTCTCATCTATAAAATGGGGTAAAAATACCTACCTAACAAGGTTATCGTGAGGGCTAAGTGAGAAAAAAATATATAAAATACCAACACATATATGCACTCACTAGTTAGTGGGTATTGTTATATTGAATGTAGCTGTCTCTCATTCTCTCTCAAATAAATAAAATCTTAAAAAAAAAAATCTTAAAAAAAAAAGTTTTCCACATGTGGTTCTGTGAACAGAAGACATCATTGCTTTGGGGGGCCACAACATAATTTTACCATTAGAAGCTGAAATAGTCATATGTTTTATGAAGGGCAGCTCAAAATGTTTCTTGCCCACTTGGCCCGGGGACAGTCCGGGCTCCTATGCTAAGTGCTGGTCCTGCTTCCTTTTTTGAGGCAAAGAAGATACCAGCTGTGTTCCCAGGACCAGCCTCACTCTTCCGGTGGCTGCATGTTTTCACAATGGCCCTATCTTCTTTCCCCGGTGTTCTGCGCCCTGGTGAGAGTCAGCAGACCCCTTCAGGGGAGCCGGACGCAGGGCAGCATGCTGACACAGGCCTCCCCGTGTTCTGTGAGCACTTGTCTTGTGGCAGGCAGCCTTGTGGGGCGGCTGCAGACGCGATTCCTTCTGAAGCTGAGTTGCTGGGGTGAGAAGACAAAAGAGGGGTGCCTGGGTGGCTCAGTGGGTTAAAGCCTCTGCCTTGCGCTCAGGTCATGACCCAGGGTCCTGGGATCAAGCCCCGCATCGGGCTCTCTGCCCTGCATCGGGCTCTCTACTCAGCCGGGAGCCTGCTTCCTCCTCTCTCTCTCTGCCTGCCTCTCTGCCTACTTGTAATCTCTGTCTGTCAAATAAATAAATAAAATCTTAAAAAAAAAAAAAAGAAAGAGGGGAGGCTTCTGAAGGGAAAAACCCTGGGGAGCCAGCTGCACTCCCAGCAGGGCTGGGAGTCTTCATTCACTTGTTGCCCAACTGGGAGATAGAGGAAGTTCACACTCTTAGCACCCAAAGGAAGCTGAACAATAATTAAATGCATGGTTTCCAAGCTCTTATGGACTGCAAAATCCAGTGTGTTAAACAAAAGCCTATCCTTCTGGTTAAATCCAGACTAGTGGGGCCAATAGCGCTCTTTTCCCTTCTCCCCAGCCTGCCCTGCTTACAGGTGGACTGTAGGGGTCTCCACAGAGCCCTGTTGGAAATTGTTTTAATCTGACCAGAACTCCTGAATTTTCCACCCAGAGTCCTGGGAGGTGAGTCATTTACCAGGCTTGACCACGTGGCTGGTGGCCACCCCACAGCTCACACTGAGGACTGACCCGTCGCTGGTGAGGCAGTTAGGAAAAGGGTCAAAGCTGGTGCCGCAGAGAACACTCCAGACTCCACATGGGGCAGGGCCAGGCTCTTCCCCTGGGCAGCCTTGAGAGCAGCCCACCCCAAGAGAAGCCCACAGCAAGAGCAGGCCAGTAGGGGTGCTCTTGATGTCCTTGATGTCTTGAATGTCCAAACCTGTTGTCTTACCATAATTTCCTTCCTATTCTCACTCATTTACCCTCACTACACCTGCTTTGGAACTTTATCCAGATGCCCATGTGCTCAGTTCCCCCGTTTTCTCTAAGTCTACAGCTCTCTCCTGGATGGTTTCTTTGCATACCCATCACAGACCCTGGGATCGAACACTCTGAGCAATCTCTAACCAAGGCCCAAGGCCTCAACTCCTTCACTCTTGGGCTATGCTGATCTACGGATGATGACTCTGCGCTCCAATTGCCAGTCCTGGCCTCTCTCCTTGGCTCCCAACACGAAACCAGGTGCTGAGTGGGACTGGCCCATGGGTCCTGGGCCTGAGCCTACGCGTCTAAAGAAGGAGGCCAAAAATCGGGTGCATGTGTTCTTCAAGCTTGACCTCACATTAGAATCCCCTGGACAACTTTGACACCATTAAGCTGCCTGAGTTCTACCGTAGACCAATGAAATCAGGGTCCCTGAGAATGGAAGCTGAGCAGTGGTATTTTCCTTTAAATGTAGCTATAATATAGGGGCACCTGGGGGGCTCAGTCTTTAAGTGTCTGCCTTCAGCTCAGGTCTTGATCCCGGGGTCCTGGGATTGAGCCCTGTGTTGGGCTCCCTGCTCAGCGGGAAGCCTGCTTCTCCCTCTCTCATTCTCCCTGCTATGTTCCCTCTCTTGCTGTCTCTCTCTGTCAAATGAATAAATATATTCTTTAAAAAAATAAATGTAGTTATAATATCCAACATAAAATTACATAAAAAGTCCTGCTCATTTTCACCAAGTGAATAGCACCCGTCACTACCACCTGCCTCCAGGAATAAAAGCAGCCCCAGCCGCCCAACCCCCCGGCGTGTTCTTTCAGCTTCTCCTCCCCAGGGCAGTCATACTCCTCTGATTTCTAATCAGATATTGGTTTTGCCTGTTGCAGATACTTCTGGAAATGGAATTGTGGAAGGTGCCCTCTTTGTGTCTGACTCCTTTGGTTCAACATTTCATTTGTAAGATTCATGCATGTTGTTTGGGGGAGCTGTTGCTTGCTTATTTTCATTGCTGTAGAATATTCCATGGTCTGAGCGTCCTCATAATATATGTAACTCTTCTCTGCTTGGTGAACGTGTAAATTGTTTGCAGGATGATGCAAATGCTTTCTGAAGTAATTGCACCATGCTGGAGTTTGCAAAAAGCTTCTCCGGTGATTCTAGTGGGTGGCTAGGGTCGACAACCCTGTATAAGGCTGACGAAGGGGTGGCCAAACCAACTCTGCTGACCGCCATGACCCTGAAGTCCCTCCTTCAACAGAAGGCTGATGAGGGGAGGTGGGGAGGGCGTCGTTGTTCTAAGTGAGAGGCTTAAAGGGAGGTGCTACATCCAACTCCGAGGCCAGGTGAGGTGGGATCTTCCTTAGAGGTTGATGTGTCTTCAGGCAAGGAAGATGGACACCTCAGTCCCTGAGAGTTCAACCAGAGGCCCACGCTGACACCACCAACCAAATGGCAAGAGAATTCTTAGGACCACTTAACGCATAGCCCCTGAAGGAAAGGGCTCTGTGGGAGCATAGAGACAGTGCCCACTTGTTGTCTGGCCTTGCAGGACTGGCTGCCGACTATAGGGATTAGGAAGGACTGTGAGTCTTTGCCTGCCAAGAGAAGGACAGACGCCTTGCCCCAGTTTCCGGCAGCCTTCTGAGTATGAGCGTCGGCCATTCCCGCTGCTCCCAGTGAGCAAGGACAGGAGCCACAGGGCTGCCCAACAGTGGCCAAGGGAGCTGGGGGTGTAGACTGCCAGCGTCTGAGGGGTGCTTGGTAACAGGAGGGACCAACGTAAGGCTGAATAACATATTCACATTTCTAGAGAGATGGTCATATTGGTGGAGGCCACCGGAAGCTCAAAGAATCAGAGTGAGGTCAGGGACAACTCCCTAAGATAAGGCCAGAAGCACAAAGTAACCTTCACCACCCTTGGCCCTCCTTCCTCCTCCATTTCATAAAGACAAGGAAGCCCAGAACAGGAAGAGGAGAACAGTGAGAACTGCTTTGCACCTTCCCCACAGAAATCCCTCAGTGGGGGAGGACAGCCTGCACCGGGCGGGTGGGGAGGGAGATGAGGGGTGGGCTGGCAAGCTCTGAACCAGACAGGAGACTGAGGAGTTAAAGAAAGTTCAACTGCAATTTTTTTTTTTTAAGATAAAAGTCATACAATGCAAAATTCACCATTTTAAGCATTTTAAAGTGTGTGATTCAGTGGCCTTTAGTACATTCACTGGACTGAGATTTAATTAACTGAAAATGATGCAGTCTGTCCAAGACGCCATTAAGGGCTAGGAGGAGAAGCAGGGATTTTCCCCTGACTGATTCGAAGGAATGAAGAACAATTTTATGACAATTCTGTGAACTTTTATTAACACTGAACCTCTCCATTCCTATATCCCACAGGCCACTCAAACTCACGCCCCAGTGCGAATGCTTCTCTCGCTCCTCTACTCATGCCTCTTGGGAGAAAAGAAAAGAAACCAGCATTCTTTCCATGCCCCAGGTCTGCAAATCTCCCAGATTCCTTCACCCGGACTCCTGTCAGTCACAAAGTCTGCACACAGTACTGCCTGCTTACCTCGCAGCTTCCTCCTGCCCCCTCAGCTCCCCTCTACAGCAGCCTTTGCTTGGAGTGTGGCTGTCCCCACCCCGGACTGTGGTGGTAGCCTCCTCTCCGGCTGGTCCCCTTCTGCAACACCCACCAGATCTTCACACGCTCTGCCCCAAAAGCCCTACACACCTGGCACCACCTGGTGTGTCACAATTAGCCTCCCTTCCATGGCAAGTCCTTGCCTGACCGCAGGCACTCATCAGCATGGCTTAATGCTTTCATTCTACGTGTTCATTCTTTTTCACACTGCTTCTCTCTGTCTCAAACAGCGCTGGTTTACTTTCTTACTGGCTTCCTCTCAAGCTCCACCCTTCCCCGCTAGAATATAAGCTACCTGAGAGCAGAGACCTCGCCTGCTTTACCCTCCACTGTGGCCCCTGCATCTCGAGCTGCCCCGCCCAGTACAATAGCCACAAGCCACATGTGTGTGGTGAGCTTTTGAGATGTAGCTAGTCCAAGGTCAGGTGTGCTAAGAGTAAAATACACACCAAGTTCAAAGTCTTAGAATGAAATAATGTAAAATAGGCCAGTAACTTCTTAGATTGATTACCTGTTGAAATGACCATACTTTGGAACTATTGGGTTCAGTAAAATATATCATTATAAAATTAACTCATCTGTTACTTTTTCCATTTTTAAATATTACTATGAGAAAATTTGAAATCACATACATAGCTCACATTGCATTTCTTTTGGACATGACGTCTCTACAGCATGACTGGGTCAGTGACTAGCAACATCTGTTGCTCAGGGAACATTTGTTGAATGAAAGAAGGAAGCCAACATGATCTAAGAGCAAATCTCATCATGTAACTCACCTGCTGAAAATCCTTTATTGGCTCTCCATTTTTGGGAGGAGCAGATTTCTGTTTTATGACCTGGCATATGAGGCTGTTGTGTCAGGACCTGCTTCTCCCACTAGTTTTTATTGCCTGCTCTTCTCCACCCAGGATATACTATCTTTTTGCACACGAGCCTCCCTCCAGTGGGCCACACCTCTTCCACCACGTCAACTGGTAAGCTCCAAGGCACTTTTCAAAGTAAAAATCAATGAATGTCATCCTTTCAGAAAATCCTTCCGTACTCTATAAGCAAAATCCACTCATCTCCCGGCAGGGCGACCTGTCCACTGTGGGGCTCATTCTTCCTGTGTTGGATCCCATCAGGTCACAGCCTCATGCATGTGTCCTCCCAGTAGATGAGGCTTTCTGAAGGTGAGAAGGTTTGTGTCCTAATTGTCTTTTATTCTTCAAACCTAGCGTAGTCTCTGGGTTGACTGGGTTCAGCTGCTGTGTGGCTCTCACGTGAGGTCTGATTAGAGTCAGTTGGAAGCCAGGACTGGGACCAGCTGAAGACTCGTCTGGGCTGGGTGTCCAAGATGGCTTCTTCTCCCCTGACCCCTGCTTGGTGCCTCACCAGGGGTGGCTGGAAGAACTGGGGCCTGGTTAGGCAATCCTCTCCAGGTGTGTAGTTCAGGAGCCCTCACAGCATGATGATATCAGGACAACTGGCCTTCTTGCATGCCAGGGCTTTCTTCTGAGTGAGTATTCCCAGAGACCCAGGCCACAGCTGCAAGGCTTCTTCTAACCGGCAGCAAAAGTCAAGCAACATCATCTCTGCTGCAGCCCATTGTCCACAGGTGAGCCACAGGGCAGTGGCGACTCAAGAGGAAACTTCTCCAGGACTTGAACGTGTGAGGTTCATTTGGAGACCATCTCTGGGGACAAACTGCCACAAGTCTAATCTGAAAGTTAAACCAGGAAAGACAAATGAAACTCAGATCCCTTAAGAATCTCTGGGAATGACACAGGACAAAAATAAATACTTAATGAAATACATATATGTTTAAGCAAAGTCCTTTCAGAAGGACTCTGGGCCTCCACTGTTTATCACATTCTACCCCATAGACCACACAAGTCATCAGGGTAAACCTTTCACACTTGGAGCAAACGTGTGAGTCTCTACGAAAGCCAGGACACTTAAGAGTGTCAGAGAGTGGCTGAAATCATCTGGAGAAATCTCTGGGAAACTTTTGCTTAATAGTGAGGCAGCCCTTGCAGCGTTTGGTACAGAGTATAAGAATGTTCAACTCTATTATTTATACCGAAAAATTGGTATCCAATGTAACCAGCTGGTGGGCCATTATACAAGCCTGAAACACTGCTTAATGAATATTCACAGCAAAGTGCATAACAAACAGAGAGAAAAAACTAATAGGCAACACGTTGCATAAGATATTCCAATTATGTTTAAATATGTACCTGCATAGAAAAAAGACTAGAACGGTAGTCATCAAAATTTCAGCCCTGAGTATAACCACCCAGCCAAATCATGGGAATTGTTTTAAAGCTTTCTTCTTTTGACTTTTCCTACTCTGCAAGTGTCATACGGTGAGCATGTACTATTTTTATAAGCAGAAAAAACAAAGGAAGAGTAAAATGAAAATCAGCTCAGAAGGTGGGTTGGGCATCATGGTTCGGTTTTACCCCAAGTGACTTTCCCGCAGCACTTCCGGGAATCAGCATCGTCATTCCTGGGGATGATATCGGTATGATCCCTGAGACCTTATCAGCTCCTACCTTAGAGCCTCATGGTCACACGTGTTTCTTAGGGGGTTAGACGGTAAGATGAAACCTGTGGAATTGCAGAATTTACAAGCATTTTCCTGTATCCTCTCCGAGCCTTGCAGAAGCCTGAAGACAGAAGCAAGCCCAAGCTCTTGATCACCCTTTGACCCACAAGAAAACAGGGGCGTCAGTAGGGTAAGGTCACAGCCCACCCAGGGTCACACAGTCAGGGATCCAGAACCAGGTCTTTAGGCTTTATGCCTGGACCCTCGCTGCCAAATTGGGGTTTCCTTCCTAGGTGAAACATACATTCCCATCCTTTGATAAAATTCCAGCTGCAGTTTCAGCCTTCTGAGGCTGCATATGCTAAGCTGAATCTCTCTTCCTCGTTTCTGTATTCAAAGGATCATAAAGGCAGCTCTGATGTCCCCTCTGAGTCACGCACAGCTTTAGTTCTGTCTGTTCTCCCTCAAGTGGTACTGTTTGGGGACCACACACCGTTTCCGCATCTTAGAATTTCAGAACTGGAAAAGATCCTTAAAGGTCATCTGGCCTAAGCAGCTTCTGCCAGCCTTTTACAGACATCATCTCATCTGAAAGCTATGTGCCTCCACAGTACTCCCAAGGGGGTGCATGGGGGCTGAAACAGGACGAGAAAGGTGTACTCTCCCCTACTGAGCCACCAGACATTCGCCAGCTTACCTGCATTCAGAGGGCAATGTCGAGCCTGCAGAGGGCAAGGCAGAGTGACTCAGCCTTCTAACAGGGACATGGCACACAATGGAAAGATCCGAGGGTTCCAAAAGGAAAGAAAACCAAAGGCCAAGACAAGTCACACACAGAGAAAGCCAGCTTAGAATAAATCCCACGGGCCAAGAAGAAACCCATGGGAAAAAAAAAAAAAATCTCCCTCCTGAGAGAGCTCTATTGTGTGTGCTCTGGGTCAAAAGAGCCTCACTGTGCTAAGGGGCTCCCCACCTGCTGGGACTCTCCAGAATGACTTCTTTTTCTTCTGTCTGGGTTCAGCAAACTTCCTGCTTCCTCTCTCACCAGGCCAGGGAGCCCCTTCTGCACCGGTCAGTGAGGGCAACAGGGCTTGGCAGCCACGGTGGCCGCTCGCCGGGCACTGGCACCGAGTTCCTTGGTAAATACCACAGCTTTGATAATTTCTTGCTTCACTAGTCTCTTGGGATTCTTTCCATCTGCATTGAGAAAAAGAAGCTGCACTTCCCTCTGCCCACAAAATCAGATGCTTTTATTCTGTGGGACACCAGCATAGATGGCTGCCTATTTCTAACACTGATCCCCTGAGGTAATATATTTTAAATGGGTAGCAAGCAAAATTTTTAAAAAGGAAAGCCTTTCCCCACCCGCCTCCTACTGTCCACGAAACCTTTGTTAATATAGACATCGAAAAAGTAAAACTTCCTTCAGATTGAAATGGAAAGACTTTATTTTCGAATCCCTTTTGACCCAAATGGCTTATACAGGTGAAAAACTATGAAGCACAAAAATCCTACAATTGTTTTCTCCTCCAGATAAAATCCTTTTCTGTTAATAAATGCTCCTTCATCCTGTCCAATATTAGGAACTCACAAAGAGATCCACTGAGGCCATATTCCATTGTGTCTTGGATTCCCTGAAATCACGCCATGCGTAGAAAGCGACTATCATGAGCTATGCCTATCAAAACCTGTAACCCTCAGTCCTCAGTCCACGCCGCTGATGTCACAGCCCCTCTCAGGCTGTCTCGAATCCACTACGTGCCAGGCTGGTGCATGCTAAGAATTTGCATGACATTCTCACATAATTGCCCCGACAGCTGCGTGAGAGATACGCAATCTCCATGTTCAACTAATGAAGCCACGTGAAGAGAGGTCAAGAAATCTGTCCAAGGTCATGGAGCCAGTTGATAGGAAAGCAGGACAGAAAGCCTCCTGGGTCCTTCTCAGTCAGGTGGTGGTCACTCAGCACTGCTCCAACTCGGCACTGGTCAGAAACTCATCGCCTCAGGCAACCCATTCCAGTTTGAGACCACTTCAGTCATTCTAGAGAGTTCTCCCTGGTAGTGAGCTAAAGCCGGCCTCCTTGTAACAACAGAAGAGTGATTCTGCACGTGGGGCAGGAGCCAGAGCTGTCATGGAGGATATTACCGGAAGGGCATTCTAGGAGATATAAGCTGGTGACCCACTTAACCAGGAAGTATGGTTTCCAAACTCTGAGTCAGGAGAAGTTGAGGGTGGCACATGAGGAAGTGTTATCCCAGGGCAGTGTCGTGCCAAGACCACAGCTTCTGCACTGCCAGGGAGAAGGAACTGCTGGGGGATGGGTAGTATAGGAGGGGAAGCAAAGAGTGGACCATGACCCCCTACACCACAGGCGCCTTCCTAGGAAGACTTGACTCAAGAGGAAGACACACACTGTGACTAGCCGTGAGCTCATTATCCCACTCCACATCTGTTTGCCACCATTTCCAGGTTCTTGGGGGCCAGTGGCCTGGAAATACGGACCCAGAGGTCCTGATTCTAGAAAGGCTGTGCGAAGGCCTCACCAAGCTCCCCAGCCACATACGCACTCTGCCTGCACAGCTCTTTGTACTTCTCTCTTTACCACATTGTCTCAAAGCGAGCCATTTGCTTTTGTCTCTCCTCTAGCCCGTGGACTGTGGTACAGGGGTGAGAAAACCAGGGCTCTACGGTGAAATCTGTCCACCATCTGCTCTTGCCAATAAAGTTTCATCGAAACACAGTCACACTTGTTTACGTGTGTGTTGGCTGTAGCCACTTTCTCTACAGTTGCAGAGTTGAACAGTTGTTACAGGGACTGTGTGGACCACAAGGCCTAAAATAGTCACTGGCTGTCCCTTTCCAGAAAAAGTTTGCCAACTGTTCTGGAGAGCAGGGGTGGGGTCTCGTTCATCTCCATGTCCCCAGTGTTATAACTGTCATTTCTTTATATGCAACATAGCAACGATCACTTTGTCATAGAGATGTAGTGAAATAGAAGGGAGATATCCCATTTAGGGGCAACATATGCAAAACACCTGGTACAGAGTCTGGTATAGGACAGGTACTCAAGAAGTATGTAGTGGATAAGTGAAGGAAGTAGAAGGTCCATCCACCCAAAATAAAAAGATGGATATGAAAACACTTCAAAACCATGAAATGCCCTCTAAGAGCCTGGTGGGTTATCACCATTGTTGTCAAATACAGAAATGTTCTGGAGGGAAGCCTGGCCTCCCCTCTGGCTTCCCGGATCCTGATTTTATGAGTAACCTCTCACAAACGGTCTTAGCCAGATTCATGTTGTTATGTAGGCCCTCTCCAGCCCCCTTTCTTGACATCTCCCTCTAAGCACTTATCCTTGGGTTAGATAAGGAGGTTCTTAAATTAGAGTTACCAAATCTTGACAGCTGGGGTGATATTGTATTGGACCAGACTAGCTACATTCTGGCAACATTTCCTAGATTTCCCTTCTTCTTAAGACCCAGCAACTAGAATAAGAGAAACTGGCATGAGGTTTGGAAGGCAGAGTGAGGGACGATCATTCCAGTTACAGGTCTGTGTGACACGTCCAGTGCCACCAGGGCTCATGAGCACTGACCTGCCCACTCACCCCCTTATCATGGAGAAGGAGCCCATTATGGAGCCCCACCAGCTCCTGCTGCATCCTGGATCAGGCATGTGTGCAGTTCCATGGTGGGTGGGATGAGCTTCTTCCTTGCTCCCACCACCATCATCAGGATTAGATGTGGTAAGAAACGGTCGTGGGTCCCAGGGTGTCCTTGCTCGGTCCCGGTTCAGATCCAACTTGTCTTCCTGATGGGCCACCCTTCACTGATTTCAGAAACAACCAGGAGACGCAGAGGCAAGAGTCTCCTCCAAAGTTCTTCAACAGTTGCCTTTTGCCATCCTTGATTAGTAACAACATTTTGTTTCCAGACCTTACCTTCCACAGCTTCTCTCACAAATCTAAGGGTGCCTGGATGGCTCAGTTGGTTAAGCATCTCCCCTTGGCTCTAGTCATGATCCCAGGGATCCTGGGATCAAGCCCCAGATGGGGCTTCCTGCTCAGTGGGAGCCTGTTTCTCCCTCTCCCTCTGCCTGCTGCTCTCCATACTTGTGCTCTCTCTCTCTCTCTCTCTCTCTCTGTCAAATAAATAAATAAATAAAATCTTTAAAAAAAAAAAAACCCTCAAAACAATGATATAAAGTCAATCCCTATAAGAAATCCTTCATTTTGTATCATTGAGAATGGCCCTACTTCCCCAGTCAAGACATGAGGAAGGGAATCTAAAGGATGGTTTTTTTGAATTGATTCTGAAATTGTTTTCCTAGAATGCTCTCTAAAATCTCTGGTCTGATTATAGTTAAAGGCAGTAATGATCCTGACGCCAGTGATAAAGGGGACACTGGCAGTCCATGGTATGCAGTGGCAAAACATGTACTTAAATTATCACCTATAATACCTATATGTGCCTTTAAAAAAAATCTATAAGTGCCTATAGAAATCAAGGGTTTGGATGACCAAGTCATTGCTGCCATAGAACATTTTAGTGACAATAAGAAGGAAAAAGGGATTCGTAGGTACCTTCTAGGTATGCTGGAGAACTTTGAGAAAGAAAATTATGATCTTAAGACTGTAAGTCTCCAGCTCAAGGTCTGGCTAAGGAAAACCCAGAGCTCTAATGGTTACAGGGCCAAGATATTCAAAATCAAATTCACAGTCTGCTCTGGGGCTGAATAAAGCAAATTGAAATCATGACCTCACGGGATCTCTTTTGTTACAGTTAGCATATTGACGGGGAAGAAGTAGGACCCTGAAGACTGGGATATGGGGAGATTCAGAGGAAACTGAGGGGCTAGAACTCAGAATTTTGCTGAGTCTTCTTTGCTAAGAGTAGCAGTTTCTCCTCCCTGAATGAAGAGCTCAGTCTCCCCTCTTCTGAAGAAACTCACTGGACCCGAACCAGGATCAAGGACCTCAGATGCCTGCCAGGAAACTACCAATTCTCCTCAGAACCTGTCCCCCCCCACTCTCCCCACTTCTAGACTTAAAACTAAGGTTTTAGAAGGCCCCAAGGGTATGAATTAAAGTGTGATCCATGTGAAAATGTCATAGACAAAAGAATTGTCAAGTTTTGCCAATTTATATTCGTAGAAACCTGAGGAACATGTTTAGAAATGGATCTTATTGATGTTGAATCAGGGTGGAAGGAATGTAATGTTGGATCAGGCAACATAGATACACTGAGCAGAGATTCTGAATTCAGTGTGTTACTTCGAGTAGCTTAGGGTGGCCCTAACAGTTTGCTTCGCTTATTGAAATAAAACCTACAACCAATGGTGGCTGACACCTAGTGCAATTAAAATTCTAGAACATTCTTGCTATAATACAAAGGAAGGTAGCCAAAGGCTTACAGAAATTAGAACTCTGAAGTAGATGTATTATGTGAGACCTGCTTATGCACCTTCTAATCATGTCCCCAGGACGGTCCAGAGGACACTCCCTTTACCAAGGCCTTATAATATGGTGCGCATACTGCAAGCAGGGAGATACCCAGTACCTTTGAGAAACCCATGGTAGCTAATAACTGTAGACCAGCGGTATTGCTGTCATTGAAGTAGGCTCCACAGATTCATGGAAATGACAGGATGACCAGGTGGCCAAGACCAAGGGTCAGACACTTAATCACCAGAGACAATGGGGTTACCATCATGCACACAGAGCTACAATGTTGATCAGAACAGTGTGACCAGCACTCTGGTATTGACTAATTGATCATGGTGTCCTCAAAATTGAAACCGATGGGTGGTCTAGTCAAGTCTTACTTGGTTTATGTAAATTGAAAACTCTAGATCTGGTGAATAGATGACTTGATCACAGTAGAGAATCATGGTCCCCTCAGTCAATACCCACACTTAAGCCAGTTCTCGGTCCCATGGCCATTTGAATGAAACAGAAAGGGGATCTCATAAGGAAAGAGCTAGGTGCTCAGCCCCAAATTTATACAGTCAATATTTTTTCGAGCTTTCTCCAAAAGTCCCTGAGGGCATTCACCAGTGTGAGTTTGTACTGGGGAAAAGGAAATTATCACACTTTTCAGGAATTACTGGGCATTGTCTTCGAGCTGACACTAATTTCAAGAGACTGAAAATGCCATTGTGGTCCACAACTGGAAGAGGGGCTTATGAATGTCGAGTGATGCATGGGGTTTAGGCTTGGGTCCATCTCATAGTGGGCTTAGTGTGTGGATATACCGCATGGTTATTCCCCCAGCTCCAGAACTGATCATTCGGGAATAGTCATCCTCAGAATCTGGTAAAGTCTTCACATGGTTTTCCTTTTTTATGGAGTAAGGGCTGTTACAGTAGGAAAAATCAAGTGCAACCCTGTAGAATCATCTCTAGCAGTAAGAGTTTCAATTAAAAAAAAATTCCTGGAAATACAGCAGAAATGAGTGCCACCACCACCACGGACTTGAAAGATGCAGAGAGGGTGAATCCCATTTAACTTGCTTCTTTGGCCTGAGGAGTGGATCTTGGCAAATCAAACTGGATTATTATAAACTTCATAGGTGGTAAGTCCGACTGAAGCTCCTTTTCCAGATGTGGCTTTTTGATGAAGAAGAAACAAGCTCTGGTCGCTATTGATCCAACAAACGTTTGGGTTTCTCTCCTCTCTCTTTCTCTCTCTCTCTTTCTACCTCTCAATAAAGACCAGCAGGGATGGTTTGCTTTCAGCTAGCAGGCCTAGAAACACACCTTTGCTGTCCTGCCAAAGGGCTGTATTTAGCCCCCAGGCTACAGTCAGAATCTAATTCAGGGACCCTGCTGGCCTCTCCGTCCCACAGGACGTCACGCGGGCCGACTCTTCTGAGGACATCATACTAATCGGTCCTGGTGGGCCAGAAGTAGCAGCCACTCTGAATACCTTGGTAAGCAAAATGCAAGCAGATGCAGGAAAATGAGTCTCACCAAAAAAAATTAAGAGCCAGCTTTTTTGGAAGAATTTCTCAGAACCCACTGAGCAGGACACGTTGAGGCTCTCTGTCCAAAGTGAAGGAGAAGTTGCAGCATCTGGTCTCCCTTACCACTGAGGAAATGGCAGAATGCCCAGTGAACCTCTGGCCTGGGAGGCAAGTGTGCTTTATTTGGGCATACTACTTCAACTCATTTATTGAGTAACCTGAAAGGCTGCCACTTTTGAGCAGGATCCAGAAAATGAGAAGACTTTGCAACAGATTCAGCCTGCCAAGCAAGCTGCTCAGCCACCTGAATGGAACGTATATGACTCAGCAGATCCATTTATGCTAAAAGTATCTAGGGTATGCAAGGGAGCTCTATGGGACCTTTAGCAGGTCCTCATAGGTAAGTCATCAAACAGAGCATTAGGATTTGAATGCAAAACCATGTCACATTCTGCAGATAATTATTCTCCCTTTAAGAAAGCTGCTGCCTTTCTCTTGGACCTCCTAGAAACAGAATGTCTTCCACCATGAGACCTGAGCTGACCATTATGAAGTGAGTTTTGACCTTGTGATTTCCTTTGTCCTCGCTTTCTTCTGCTTTCTGTACAGCCTTTCTTCCCAACTGCCTTTCCTGCTGACCTACAGCAACTTCAGACCCCCTTCAAATGCCAAATCTTACAGAGACTTCCTGGCCAGGGTCACACTATGGTCCCTGGATGGGTGACTTTTCTCTGATCCTCCTTCTGTCCCCTTTCAGACTGTCACTGCTCCAGCTTCCACCATAATTGTGATGGTCAAATTCCTGTAACAGATCCTTTATTCTATATCACTTATCCTGGTTCTGTTTTCCTCATCAAACCCAAACTGGTATGACGGCCCATTATGTACATGATTGTGTTTACTTTTGTAACCGCTCCACCTGACCGATGTAATTTCCTGAGTTTTCCCAGTGAAGAGCCTGAGAACTGAATAGTTGGCCAAGGTCTCATTGCATGAGCACTAGAAGCAGATCCCACTCATGTCAGCTCATTCCAGAACTGTACCACATTGCCGCCTTTGGTGCCTGGGAGGAGCGTGAGGTCTCTGCCAAGCTGTACCGGGTCTCACCAGCTTCAGATTCCTGGTCTAAGTTGTTTTCATAGGCTCTTTGGTCAATCCAGCCAACAAAACCTTGGTATCTGCCCATTCAAGTGATCCCTTCTCTTTGATAATATCGAATACTAAAACACGTTTAAATTAGAAGTATTTCAAACACCTGAAAATGTCCAGAAAATAATAGAGCAGACATTTTTGTACTCCACATCCCAAATTGCCATCTTTGCTTCAGCTCAGCTTTATTTCATATCTTAAAAAATATATAAACTGAAAAAATGGTTGATTCCAGCATTGTTTATGAATATCCACCAATATAGAAATGGATAAGTAAATGTGATGTTCAACTGCAAATTAATGCATACCGCAAATATAGATGGTAATTCCAATTAAGAAGCTAGATCATTATTTTGAGGGGAAAAGGCAAATTGCAGGTAAAAAAAAACCAACATAAGAGTATTTATGTACATTTTTAGAACCCATGACCCCATACCGATACATGGTTCTGAGATCTTAAATGCTTTCCCAGAGCTGCTCCTCTAGGGCCTCTACTCTGCCTCAGTTTACCCTTGATACTCTCTATCCTCACTTCCATGTCCATCTCAAAGTCTTTCCTGAAATACCATTTTATCTGCCGACCTTTCCACCTCTGTGGCACTAGCAGACCCCCTCCCATCAGCCTGCTTCTGTAATTCCATTCATAGATTTAGAATAATCGTTTGCATGTTAAAGCATGATTACGGGTCTTCCCTGAAAAAGTCACTTGTACTTATTTACAAGTATTACAGCTCTTTAGGCCTGAAATTGATCAGGTAACACACCAACCTCCTGTTATTTGTTTGGATGCCCTTCAAACCTCCTTTAGTTCCAAAAAAAAACCAAAAAAAAAAAACCAAAAAAACCTGAAAAAGATGGGCAAAATGAGGTTTGGATGAGTATGGAGCAAGATGGGAAGTCTGGGGCCCTGCTGGTGAAAGCGCAGACTGGTAGAACTACTCTGGGAGACTGTTCACTGAACATGAAGCTACACCTACTTTTTAGGACAGAGCAATTCAACTATCAGGAAAATCCCAATGGAAATGTACACACATGGATTAGAATGTTCCCAGCAGTACCGTTCGGAATAGTCCCCAAAAAGAACAGCACAAACCCTCATCAAAAGCCAAATGGAGGGTGTGTGGGTGGCTCAATTGGTTAAACCCCTGCCTTCAGCTCAAGTCATGTTCCCAGGATCCTGGGATTGAGACCCACGCCCGGCTCCTTACTCAGTGGGGAGCCTGCTTCTCCCTCTCCCTCTGCCCCTTCCCTAGCTTGTGCTCTGCTCTCACTCACTCGCTCCCTCAAATAAATAAATAAAATCTTTTTAAAAAGTCAAATGCATAAGTAAATTATGGTGTATGTTTATGGAGTGGTGGTGAAAATATGCAAACTATAGGCTTATAACCTGCAGGGTGGTGGTGTTCCCAATGCTGAGAAAAGGAAGCCAGACATGAAAGAGTTACATGCCTATGATTCCACTGTATGGGGGTTAAAGACCATCAGAAGAAAACCTTGATGTTCAGGGACTAGAAATGCAAACTTAGGTGGTAGGAAGAGAGAAACACAGGGAGGTGGCTGCCATAGAGGTCAATACCAAAGTTATTTTTGGTGGAAAAGGTGTAACAGGAAGGGGTGCTGGGGTGCTGACAGTGATCTGTTACTTGACCTGAGTGGTAGTTATGCAAATACTCATTTTACAATGGTTTCTTTTGCTGGTACGTTTCATGAACTTTTTCTGTATGTATGTTGTTAAGTGGTTTTAGAACCCTACATATCGTAACACTCTTGTAATTTTATAGTCAGAATATAAAAGATGATTTGCAAGAATTTTTTGGTGAAACCTCAAATTCTTCAATGCCTTTCTGGCAGTGATTCCCCCATAAAACTTCTATTTTTCTGCTCAAGAAACAACACTTTCTCAAACCTCTTCATTTTCAAGATTTTATCACTTAACAGAATCGTCATATGTATTACTAGACGTGGAGAGGAGAAATGGGCAGGGAGCCCCACCCTCGTCAGCAAAGTGAGGCACCAAGAACGCCATCTTCACAGTGTACCCTGCTTAAATTCCAAGTCACAGACCCTTGAAGACCTTGGGGAAATATTGATACCAAAAAGTGCTAGGCCTGTCAGTGATAACCCCCAAGTTTACCGTGTGACTTGTCCATTCCATTTTACAGAGGAGGAAACTGAGGCACAGAGAAATTGGTCAATTTCCTATCTAGGAAATTGAAAACCCAGACATTGGACAGAGGCCTTTTGACTTGAGATCCTGTGCTAGTAACCACCCACCACCCTCCATCCCACAACCATTGTCTGAATTGGGGATCTGCACATATTTGGGAACCTTTAAATTCTTCCTCTCCCCATGGCCAAAAAAATGCATTTTTTTTTTCTTTTCCAAAATACCTGTTGATTCTGTCCTTGATTTTTCATTCCCTCAGACTAACATTGGCTGACCTCGTTCCTCGCCTGGTTTGTGGCAGGAAACTTGTACCTGTTTTCTCTCTCTCCAGATCCTGCAAATCCTCTGCTGGTTGTCCACTGCCTGCCTTGCCGAGTCCATCCTCTCACCTTGACTTCTGAGCACCCCGCACGGCCTGGTCCCTGCCTTTTCTTCAAGTCTCATCTCCTACTCATCTCTTTTCATATCTATCCGCTAGTGACCCCAGGTTTACGAAACCCCCATGCACCAGGACGTTCCAACCACAGTGCTCAGCTCTGGCAGCCTCTCCCCTCCCCCTCTGCCATCGCTCTAGTCTCATTCATCTTCCCAGACACCGGGAAAGTGCCAGCTCCTCTGGGAAGCCCTCCTTGATGATGTCCAGCCAGAAGCTGTCTCCCCATCTCTCTGAATCCCTCTTGTCATCTTTCTCAGCCGCTGCTCTGACTGATATTTACACAGCTGTCACCCCGACTAGACTGTCAACTCTGGGGAACTGGGACTGTGTCTTATTTACCTTCCGATTCCCAAAGTCTGGCATCGAGCCTGACATATACTAGCTATTCGATAAGTGTAAATAGATCTGTGTCACTCAGTGAAGTCCATTTCCAGTGGTGAGGACTTCCATGGTGCTCTGACATTCCCTTGTCCCATTCTGGGACATTCTGGTGTGGTTCCTCCCAGAGGAAAAATGGCTAAAGCAGAAGGTGAATGGAGTCTTTCCCCTGCCAAAAGGAGACAACTGATACTGGAACGGCACAGAGGACTATTCATGTGGGGTGCTAGTCTGGCAGGGTGCCCCCCGAAATAGACTCTCCCAGTCCCAGTCTGGGACTCCAAAGACTCCGCCAAGGTGAATCAGGACAAGGAGAAGTGGAAAATTCCTCATTCACATTTCATGGAGAAACTTGAACCAGAAATCAGTGTTTCAGACTCAGTCTTGTTTTTGCAGACAGGGCTCCCCGATCTCCAGTCTGCCCTGAAAGAAGCTGTAGAAGGAAGAGAGCAAGGCTGCCGTGAAGACTTTCATGTGGCTTTCACTGCTCGAAAAACACCCTTCCCCCCTGGATGCCTGCAGAACACAGATTCATTGAGAATCTGGCTTTTCTTCCAGGCGGGGCATAGGGACTATTTTTCAAGGGAAAGCACATGCATAATTGCTGGGGAAATATACATGTTTAATTTCCTTTAAGCCCTTGAAGCTTTCTTCCTTAAATAAATCATCCTGCGTGTTCCTGTGACCTGAGACCTGGAAGTGGTTTTGTCCTGGCCTCAAGCCACAGCCTCCACAGAGAGGGACTCTGTCCCATTTGGACGCCCACATGGGACGATGCTGTCTTGTTCTTACCCAGATGAGGTGGCCAGATGGAGTTGCTAGAGCCTATTATCTGTAGGACTTTTCAAGAGCTGAACGGGACCCGTCAACCTTCCTGCTTCGTAAATTAAAAGACACAGGAAACAACTATGTTGAAGGAGATGACAAGGTCTGCAAGCTTGGCAAAGGAATGACATGTCTGCCTTTGAGAAGCCCAGCACCAGAGTTGGCAGGGATGGTATGAATTGTCTTTGACAAACCTCTCCATTTACAGGGCAAGTCACAGACATCCACGCAGGAAAATCCTGTCCCCAAAGTTTCCCAAGGACTGCCTGTGTCAGATCACCAGAGGAACTGTTCCTAAATGCCACTCCTGACCCATCCCGGACTCAGAGTCTTGGGGATTCTCCCAGGAACCAGGGCTTCAAGCAGCTTGCCATGTGATTCCCATGCAGCTGGAGAGCTGCATGTTAACTCTATTCCCCTCTTGGTAGACTGGACCACTTTGTAAGACTTATTTTTCTCTCTTGCATAATTTAGGCTTGTCTATGACTTCCGCTTTGTCACACACAGTACTAGCTACTGTCCTGATATCTCAGGGTCTCTCAGTTCAAGTGTATTCTTAACATAAGTCTCTATGTCTCCTACCTCAAATTCTTTCAAAACAGAAGCTACTTGGCTTGGCCCAGACTGTCGCCCAATGTCACATGTCCATCCCTGGATCAATGAGCTGGTGAAGAACATTGGTCCATGATACCAATATAACTTCCCAGGTCCCACCCTTTCAGCAAGGAAGGAGTTCGGTGGAAGGCAGCATTGTTTCCTGATGACTGACCATGGGTTAAACTGTCATCCCTAAATGAATCTAATACAACAGTGTCTATACAAATCAGTGAAGGTTATAATAACTACACTATATATCTTCAGTGTAGAACTACAAGTCAAAGTGTTGGCTGTTCCCCAGTGGGTTCCTGAGGGGCCCTTGGATGCTGCAAATATGGGTCTCTGGAGCCTAGGCGGGGGCTAAGGGCTACTTTCAGGATGACTCAGTCTTCCTTAGAACCTTCTACTTGTACTTGTGTTTCTTTTCCAAGAGATACATGGATGGAGTGAGCAGACCTGACTACATGGATATTTCTGGTCTGCTCTCCCAGTAGCCAATCAGCCAAAGTGATGCTGGGGCTGACAAGATGAAGGACCAGGGTAAAGGAAGAGAGTGGAGATGCAGGGTGAGGACCCAAGGAGCCAGGGGCATACTCATTGGGTCATAAAGAGGACACAGGAAGAGGACTGAGTGTCAGTTAAAGCAGATTCAGGCTGATGCCTCTAACTGATGCTTGGGCACTGTTTTTGCATTCCTCTCAGATCACCCCCTGCTGCACAAGCCACGCCATAGTATCTCCTGTCCTAAGACATTCTTCCACTGACCCTTTTCATCCCTCTCCAGCTTCTACCCCAGTTTCCTTTCGAACTGGTGATAGTTTCCAAATTCACACCCCCTCTGCCCACATTGCCTATAGAATACAAGGGTCACTTCTTTGCCACAGAGACGGAGGAGGCCCAGAGGGTGGTGCTCCAAAGGGACGTCTAAGATCCTCAAATTTACAAACTGCTGCTTCCGCTCTTACCGTCCTTTGGCTTCAGCACTGAAAGCCTAACTTAGAGGCAAGGGTGGTAGGGAGCCTGTGATGACATGCTTCCCCTTCTCCTCTCTTCTTCCATCTTTAGGAGACCTCATCCACCTCTCAAGGCCTCATTTGAATGTCTCCTCTATTACAAAGCTTCCCTGACTTCACCGCCAAACCAACTTCTCACTCCTCTGGACTCCACTCTCCCCTTGTTTCTAGAAGGCAGGCAGCAGTCTTCACACCCTACCTGTGTCTCCCTGTCAAATGTGGCTGTCCCTGGTGGCCAGAACCATACTGCCTCCATCTTTTTTTTTTTTTTTTCTGAGCTTGTTAATAACTTTTTTCTCCTTTATGATTTTCTCTTTTTTTTTCCAATTTATTTATTTTCAGAAAAACAGTATTCATTATTTTTTCACCACACCCAGTGCTCCATGCAAGCTGCCTCCATCTTTATGGGGCTTGACACACATCAGCCTCTGAGGATTGCTTGAAGGAAGACCTGGGTTCTTTCTCCTTACTTACTCCGTGCTGGTTATTATGCTGGATTCACTCTCTCTAAAGTTGAGTATGGCTCATGTCTAAAACAGGGGGCAGAAAATTTCTTCAGCCTGCTTATTTATTTATTATTATTATTTTTAAATATTTTATTTATTTATGCCTCATAAGTAGAGAGGCAGGCAGAGGGGGAGGAGGAAGCAGGCCCCCTGCTGAGCAGAGAGCCCGACGTGGGGCTCGATCCCAGGATCCTGAGATCATGACCTGAGCCGAAGGCAGAGGCTTAACCCACTGAGCCACCCAGGCACCCCTTGCCTGTTTATTTAAATCCGATGAGACTGATGACGGTGAAAGCTTTGCAAATCCTAAAGTACCTCAGAAGCGTGTGCAGATGATTCTCAACACCTACCACAGTGCTCTCAGGGATCCCTGCTGACCTGGCCCAAGGCATGACATCATGACATCCATGCATGTTTCTGCTTCAAAGGTCTAATCATACATTGGAGTCGGCTTTAACTCAGCATACTATTGCCAGATGCCCCTGCCAGACACCGTGTGTATCCTCCCTCCATCCAGGGTACTGTCTTCACAAGGACATCTCTAGGTTCACATGAGATGCCTAAAAGTTGCAAAAGGAAGGGCAGAATTAGAGCCATTTTCTCAGGCTTCCTGTAAGGTTTGTTTTAGTGCCCACCCACAGGGCACTGGTGTGTGAAGCAATTTCCTTTCCCAAGCCATTCATTCATTCACTCACTCACTCCTTCAAGACCCTCCCTCATGTAAACAAGCAGGGATCACAGCAGAAGGAGTGGTCAGCACACTGACAAGGTTTTGCAAATGTTCTCAGGGGAGTGTGGAGGAGAAGCACCCATGTCAGATCTCCAGGGAGAAGCTTCCTATGGAAGAGGACACCTGAGCTGGCTCTTGAAGGAAAGGATTAACCAGAGGCCCTTGAGAATGGAGAGAGCTCTCCTGGCAGCAGGAATGGCTCATGCAAAACCAGGAGGTGGACAAGAACTAGGGGTGTTCCGGGAGGAACAAGTTGTTCCGAGAGACAGTGTAGAGTGTAAGTGGTGTGTGGGCAGGGAGAGATAAAGCCAGACCAGGAAGGGAGTTAGAAGCACTGGCTTAGGAACTGTGCAGGAAGATGTCTGAAATATCACTGGGAAAATGTACTGGAGGTTACTTAGCTTGCGGAAAAACTGGCTTCAGGCTCTCAGTCCAGCATTCTTCCTCTCCTTGCCATTCATTAAGTGCCCCCAGTCCCTGCCTCTGGCCAAGACCAGCGCAGCCTTGAAGGGGTGGGGTGGGCGGGGCAGGGGATCCCTGAGTGTAAGGGGCCCAAGCCTGAGCTGAGCCTAGCGAGGCAAGATGCTCCTGTGCTGATGGGCTCCTCCATCCCCGCCAGGGCATCTGAACTGTGCCCAGAGCCCCGCCAGGAGGCCGGCAGCCCACGTTGCTTCCCAAGCCATCGGGCCCTTTCCTTCCGTGGTTAATTTTCACTTTTCATAAAGATGTGTTCATTTAGGAGACCGGGAGGAATGCCTGATGGGGAACACATGCCTCCCCCACGGCGGCCGCTTTGATTTGTGCCCAGGCGAGGCTGCAAACATCTTGCCAGCCCGCCAGCTCTGTCTTTGTGAGGCCCTGGGCTGGGCTGGGCTGGCCTCGCATCAGCGGCGTGCCGGGAGCCCCCCTGCCACATGAAAGGCGTGCCGCGGGTCCCCTTCCCTGAGGGGCGACGCTGGAGAGCAGCCGCGGCGCCCCCTCCCCCGCGTGGCAGGCACACTGGGCTTCCAGCAAGGGGCCTGGGGCTCGCACAAAGGAAATGGCAAGATGGTGAGTCACCCAGGGGCTCTGCTGTCGCCTGGGCTGCAGGCCCACAACAGGACCTTTGTGCTGCGCTCCAGGAGGATGAGCAGGACGGGCTGCAGGGAGGCACACATTTCAGGGCGCTGAGTAATGCTCTGGACAGGGGAGGAATCTCCACAGGAAGCAGGACCGACTTCTGGGCGCCCTCCTCTCTCCAAAGCCATGAGGGGGTGGGGGGAGGCTCATCTGTCACACTGCTTGTGCCCTGTGAGGGTGCATCCTGTTTTGCAGAGGTCTGTCTCCTTCACGGTGGAGTGAGGGGCTTGAGACCTGGGTCCTATCAGTTCAGCTCCCCAGTCCTACCATAGCCCCTAACACAGTGTTCAAGTTTTGCCATGGATGGAAGGATGGAAGGATGGATGGATATGGATGGATGGATGGTTGGTTGGAAGGAAGAAAGGAAGGATGAATAGATAGACAGGATAATTCACCCACACAAACACAGCATGTGAGGAGCTGGCCCAGGGCCATCATTTCGAAATGGGGAAATGGAAGAGATGGGAATGGACTAGAGCCAGGTCCCACAGTGAGCATGCAGCCATTCCAGAATGTGGGTGCCACGGTGCCAGACCTGCTTTGCTCCACTGCAGAGCTGCTGTTGTGTGTCTTGGAGAGCACCTGCAGGGGCATGAGGTCAGGCCGAGAACGCACAGTGTGGATAAGACAGCCATGGAGGGCAAAGTCAGGTTGCAGAGACTTACTGGGCAACAAGGGAGAGAGACCAGAGGAATAGGAGGCAGGGTTCCAGACCTTAAGGTGACCATAGTCTCTCGGCCTAGGAAGTTCATAGGGTTTATATAAGATGGGGGAAGAATCAGCATTTATTGAGCACCTACTATGTGCCAGGCATGGGTATCTAATCTTTGCACAACCCTGAGGGAGGCATGGCTACAGAAGAAGAAGGTGACTAGGGTCCAGGCTCTCTGGGACAGTCAGTTGCCAGCTCCGTCAGGGCCTCGGGAGTGGTGGTGACTTGGTAGGTCATTATGTGACAGGACAGCGTTCTCAACCTGGCAGGCCTGGAAACTCTGTACATTCGGGCCCTTGGATGGGGTCAGCGTCTCAGGACTAACTCCATAAACTCTCACTCGGAGTGTGATATGTGACCAGGAGGCTGGGGTGCCGATGGTCTGAGCTGTTCTCCCTGGAGAAGGTGGGCACTGGGAGGCAGGCAGGTTTCCTGGGAACACAGAGGTTTAGAGCCCCAGCCAGGGAGCTCTGATCACTGAGGAGCTCTGATCACCCCCTTGTTTCCACAGGGGGGTGGCCTGCTGGGGGTGGTGGTGGTGACCTGCTGCGGGCCACACATCTGAATTCCTGAGGCTGGGCATGCCCAGGCCAGTGGGTATAGATGTAGCCTTCCTTCCTCCATGGCCTTTTCTTTCTTAACCCCACTGCCAGTCACACTCACCATGCACCTTCCTTACAATAATCTTCTTTCAACTCAAACCAAAACAACAGACTGGCTGGAAACTTCAGACCAACAGAGAGACAGCCACCTGTCTTTCTGCCTCCAGGGTCTCCAGTGACCCTGGGAATCACACCCTGGATGCCGTGATGAGATTCAGAGAGTCCAGAAGTCCTTGGCCTTCTCTTACCAGATCCTGGCGTAGGGCAGATGCTGTCCACACGTGGCCAGAATCATCCTCTACCCCTGACATCTTCCAAATCCTTTACAAAAGTTGGTTTTAATTTAAAGAGGAGGGCTCCGGATTCCCACCCTCCCAGAACTTCCTGAATTAACCAGTTTAAAAAGATGAGGCGTTTAGAACAAGTTCAACCCCTTGCCCAAAGTCACCCAGCTAAAACTTGCCAGCGCCAAGAGCCACCTGCACTATTAACCAGGCCCACAGGGCTAAGAAAGGCTACTGATTGCCGAAGGACGGCTAGGTGCCCAGGTGTACGTGCTCAGGGGGCACGTTACATACATTTTTTCACACAACGTTCGCAGCGACACCAGGAGACTGCGCTCGTCCTCGTTTTACAGGTAAGGCTTGAAGGGCAGAGTGGTCAAGAAACTTGCCCCAGGGGCGCCTGGGTGGCTCAGTGGGTTAAGCCGCTGCCTTCGGCTCAGGTCATGATCTCAGGGTCCTGGGATCGAGTCCCGCATCGGGCTCTCTGCTCGGCGGGGAGCCTGCTTCCTCCTCTCTCTCTGCCTGCTTGTCATCTCTCTCTGTCAAATAAATAAAATAAAATCTTAAAAAAAAAACAACAAAAAAAAACTTGCCCCAGCCACAGGGGCACACAGCTGTTGAATTCAGGAGCCAGGTTTCAAACCAGTCTGTCTACCTCTCTACCCAAGTTCTTAGCCATCCCCACTCCATGGCAGAGCAAAGTCCAGCCTCTGCCATAGCTCACCCCCTCGGTACCCCTCACACTCCCCCCACCCCCCACCCCGGGCGTGCCGCACTGGAGAGAAGCAGTCTGCCTTCTGAGTGGGGAGAGGGAGTATCAGCAGCCATATCGTGGGCTTGCCGAAGTCCGGAGCCACACCCTCAGCCTCGTCCCTTTGGGGATTAGGTTTGTATCAGTTTCCCAGAGATGAACAGGTTCAGGCGGTCTGACTTTGGATGACTCAGCGTCCCAGGGTCTGAGCCAAACCCAGCTAATTGATTCACCTGTGAGATACCCAGGCCAGGAGGTTGTGGTGAAAAGCCTGGCTGCATGGGGGAGATAGATGCAGCTGGGTCTGAAACTCCGGCCAGCCCTTCCGAGCCCGGAGATTCTGGACGTGTTACTCACCGCCTTTGAATCCTAGTTTCAGCCTCAGAAAATGGGGGAACTAATGCCAACCTTGCGCCATGACAGTGGCCGGAGCAGAGAGTGTGTGTAAAATGCTTAGTACTGTAATTGACACTTAGTAGAAAGCTCACTGAGCAGTAACGCTTCTGATTTTCCCTATGATTGTTCGAAAACTGGGCTTGGCCATCTGATAACCTCCTCTCCCTCCTGACCTCCCCACCTTAGTGGGCAGGTCACATTGTAAAAAAACAAATCTCAGCCCAGAAAGTTGTTAGGCGAGCCCAGGTAAGAGGGTGGGGGCTGAGCTCTGAGCCTGAGGTGCCCCCTACCCTTCCCTCCCACCCGCAGGGTATTTCCGTTTGAACACCCACCCAGGGCTGCTTGGAACTCAGCCCTCTCTACTCCCGGACAGAGCTGCTCTCTCAGTACTTCTGTCTACGGATAAACAGCCTGATGTCACCCCACCTTCACAGCCCCGCGAGGGCCAACTCTTGTACCCCATCCAGGGCCCTGGCCAAATGTCTCTCTATTAGGGAGGCCTTCCCAGCTCCCCCAGGCAGAAGGAAATCAACAGCAAGCAGATCCTGCAACAGGTGCATTCCAGGTACTGGGACAAAACAGTGGAGAAGCCTGAGGCTGCGCTTCTCTGCTCCTCTCTGGAGCTTGGAGTGTAGTGGGACAGTAATCAGAGCAAAGAAAGAAACCAAATCATTACAGCTTCTGGTAATTAAGAAGAAGAAAACAACCAGTACGATTGATACAGACATGAACTCGGGGGGAGATGGGGTGGTCAGGAAAGGGCTTTCTGAGGAACTGGCATTTACCCTGAGACTGGAAGGATGAGATGGAGTGGGCTTTGCCAAGAGCTAGGAACAGAGGGTTCCCAGCATAAGGAACAGTTTTTCCCTCCCGAGGAGGAAAAGAATTTGGTGTGTTTCTCATTGATCAGAAAATTAGGCTGCAGCAGATGGTAGGGGTGGGAGGAGGCATGGCAACGTGACAGAGGCAGAGAGGCCTTGCTCCTCTGTGCCCCCAGTGGGCCGTGTGATAGATGGCGAGAGTAGGGCTCGCTATTTATTGAGCAACTACTCTGTGCCAGGCAGTGTGCGGGCATTTTCCCTACACTCCCTGGCTTAATCCTCACTCTTCCTGCCACCCCAGCCACGACACAACATCCCTCTCTGTGTTCTAGCTCCTCTCCTGCTGTATTATCAGTATCTCTCGGCAGCTTTGTTTCCTGGACCCCTCCCTCGGCCTCCTCCCGCAGAAGACCGGAAGCTCCTCTGTCTGCCATCTTGGGGACGGAGCGTTGCCGTGTCTGTGGGGTCTCCAGCATAGCTTGGAGCAGTTACGATTTGGGGGGGTGGGGAGGGTCAGTAGCAGACACGGTTATGTTTCAGATGAAAGTCTCTATCTTGCCGTGGTGATTTAAGAAAACCTGAGCTGCATCAGTAGCGTGCTTCGAGGTCTTCTTGAGGTCAGCTAGTTCCAGGATACTGTATGCAAGGGGCTGAGTGTACCTGCCTGCCCCTGTTGGGAATGGGCAGGGCTAGGCCACAGGGACCTGTGCTGCAGAGGGAGGAAATGAGTCTGTCCCATTGAACTCCCCATCATTGGGCACCTACTACGTCTAGACCCTGTGGCAGACTTTTTATGCCCTGTGCCCCCAGTCACTACGTTGGGCTGACCGCGTGCAACACTACAATGGAAGGGCGAGCGGCACAGTGACAAGGAGGTGACTGACACAGCAGGAGCTGGAGCCCAGCGCATCTGGAATGTCAGGCCGACAGCATGTGAGTCACAGAAGAGGAGGGACCCTAAAATGGAGTTCTCATTTTGAATTTTTTCGGAAGCAGGAAGTTGTAAATAGCTCTGTCTTGAAAGGGCCATTCTGGGAGAAAGTGAAGAAAACAACTGACAAAGGGCTTGGAATAATAAGCAAGAATTGGGTCAAGAGAAAGGCATTTGTGGAGCTTGGAGCAGCTCACTTCGTCCACAGTGTGAACAAGCCCAGGGCTGGGAGAGAGGGAGGCAGCAGAGCGAGGGGCTAAGTAGCAGGTGGCAGGTGGGCAGGGGCGATACTGGGACTGCGGAGAGGTCAGTCAGCTTGCTCCCGTCTCCAGAAACAAGAGACAACTGAGATGTCATGAACCATGGGAAAATC
Organism: Neogale vison; assembly: GCF_020171115.1. Lineage (NCBI taxonomy): Eukaryota > Metazoa > Chordata > Mammalia > Carnivora > Mustelidae > Neogale > Neogale vison. The sequence goes on from NC_058096.1 coordinate 115,642,119, forward strand.
CCAGCCTTGAGTTAGAATCGGGTTTCAATCCAGTCTTTGTCATGGTTTAGCTGTATAACTTGGAGCAAGTCACTTCATACTCTGAGCCTATTTTATCAACTGAACAATGTGGGTGACAACCTACACGTCTTGGATACATCAAAAGACATGTAAAGGCCCTTCTTAAATCCAAGAACCTAGGGCCTTTTTCCAGATGGTCCTCTGGTCAGTTTACAGAACAGATGCTTCTACCTGTAAATTAGTGACGTGCTTTTCAGTCTAACTTGGGGACAATTTTGGAAAAAAACAGCTAACATTCTGAATGCCACCCTCACATAAAAGGGGGAATAGAGGTTACACCTCAGGAAGACCAAGAGAGAAGCTCCCCCTGGACCACTGTTTGCTCTTCCCCACAAGCGTGTGAGGCTGCCAGAGCTCCACAGTAATGGTGAAGGCTGGTGTCCCTGCCTGGCCTCCCACAACAAGCGGGTCCACACCAAGAGCTGCTAGTTTATTTTGGGACGTGATACCAAGAAACAGGAGTGAGAAGCTGGGGAGAATAACCAGCGAAGTAGGAGAGCCCAGAAAGGGTCAGTTTCTGACTTGGCGGGCCTAGTGGAAAACCTGCGCTCCAAATGGAGACCCCGAATGAGCCCCGAAGTGCATCCTTGTCCACCACTGGCTCTCACTGATCCTGAGTTATTAGGTCCTTCCTATTTCCAGGTTTCCACAGTGTCAACATGGCAGAAGAGTTTTCCTCAGGCACTGCACATGGCAGGGGCAGAGCAGCCCTGGGTGGAAAGCGAGAGAAATGAGGTGCTGGCAGAGTTGTAGCTGGAGGCCAGGACCTGGCCAGAATGGAAAGGCTGCTGGAAGGTGTGCCATTCATTCAGTTAGAGAGGTCAGCTCTTAGGAAGCAATGGTGGACCTGCCTGTCAAACCTGGACTCCCAACACACAGATGGGGATGAGTCTAATTTTATGTCTAATATTTTTAGAAGATTCCAGAAAGATAATTTCCTTAGAAAGGAGTACAGAATGGAAGGAAGGAAAGAAGGGAAGGAGGGAATGGGGGAAGGGAGGAAAATTGCCAGAATTTCAGGCAGACACACATTCGCCATCTTCTTCCTTTTTATTTATTTATTTATTTATAAAAATTTTATTTATTTATTTGACAGACAGAGATCACAAGTAGGCAGAGAGGCAGGCAGGGAGGTGGGGGAGCAGGCTCCCCACTGAGCAAAGAGCCCAATGTGGGGCTCGATCCCAGGACCCTGAGATCATGACCTGAGCGAAGGCAGCGGCTTAACCCACTGAGCCACCCAGGCACCCCTTCTTCCTTTTTAGAAAACAAAACATAGTTTTCTTTTTGTGTATCTGCAAAGCTAATTCACGCCTGTAATAAAATATTCAAGCTCTTAAGACAAAAATTACAATAAGTTTTTCTCCTATCCCATGTGTCAGGCTCTCTCTCCAGAGGCAGTCACTGTTAAGCGTTGCTTGTGTATTCGTCCAGAAATATTTTATGCAAAAGTATACATATCTTGATTTCCATTTAAAATCACAATTTAAAACATGCACACTGTGGACCTTGCTGTTCTCATCCCCACTTCCCTCCCCTTCAAGGGTTGCTTCACAGGAACATACGTAAATCTAGCTCATTTAAAAATATTCTTTTGTAGTTCTCCATTAAAAAGACTTTCACAATTTATTGAACTAGTCTTCTTTTGATGGACAGATAGCGGGTTTGGGGTTTTGTTTTGTTTTCCATTTGTTTTTCTCATTGGTTTTGATGACCTGCTGAGTATTCCGTGTCCTTCCCTGTCCACATGGGTAAGAATATTTGAAATATATGTTTCTACCAGTGAAACAGACAAACAAAATGCACAGTTAAACTTCTAGTAGAGATTGCCAAGTTGCTCTTGAAGGATTCTTGCAGATTTATACTTCTATCCCAGAGAGGAGACAGAAGGCTGGCATCTCCACATTCTCAGTGCTGTGTGATGTTTATAAATCTAGTAGGTAAAAACTGAATCTCCTTGTTAATTTGATTTACATCTGTTTAATTATGAGTGATAGTCAACGTCTTGTCGTGAACTTGTAAGCCAGTTTTTTCTCTCTCTCTCAAACCCTGTTGAAGAGCCAAGATAACGGATGTCCACACGCTCTGTGCATAGGTTTACGCCTGCATGGATCAGAGTCACCCAAACCCAGCACCCATTCTGCAGCGCAGCCTGTGCCAGATGTGAGGGGTAATGACGGCAAGGCTAGGGCGGGGAAAAAGATGGCAGAACCTCTGCCCGCAGCCCTTACCGTCACGGGGGTGAGACTCCAAAAGAACCTGGCAATTGACATATGTGCTTCATGTCACAGGGGAACTAGAAAGTGCCACACAGCAGGAGCGAGTCATCTGGCCTCCCTGCCTTATCTTCCCCAAGTCCAGAGGGGGGATTTTAAATGTTAGGAAGGCAAATGGGATGGGGTCCAGCATTCTCCGGAGGAGGCAGTAGGACTGCAAGTGGGAAGCCCTGAGGAGACAGGGGTGAAAATGAGGGGCGGCTGCTGGGGGTGAAGAAGGGACTGAAACACCAGCCCAGCCTGCCTTCTGGGAACTGAGTTGAATCCAGACTTCCAACGCTACCATCGGGGCAGTCCCTGGCCAGTGTGGGCCAGCTGGCCACCCCTGGGGGCTGAGGCCAGTTTCCGGCACTGCTTACGAACTGCATTAAACCTGTTGCTTTTTATCTTTAGGGCAGTAGTGAACAGTTAGGGTTTTCCACAGGGCAGTAATATATTCGGAGGTCCTTTTCTCAAGGTTCAGTGTTGTAGAGTCTGGATGTAACTTGAAGGGGGCAGGGTTGGGGCCATGTGGCAAGGCTGAAGGGGGTCACACAAGCTGAGGGGCAGCTAGCAGCACCCGCTTGGAAGAGATGGTGGTGCCTCAAAGTGAGACTGACGATGGAGGCAGAGCCTAGGGACAGACTCGAGAACCACTTAGGAAGTAACAGCAGCAGGATGTAGCAGCTGACATGCTAAGGGCCTGGGGCGGGTGGTGCTCCTCTCTTCTGAGCCTGGGGAGTTGAGGGGGGGAACTGTAGGAGCTGCAGTCTGGGGTGGCATGGGGAGGATGCTAGGGGCCTGAGAGACAGCCACACAGTCACCTGCAGGAGGCCCTCAGAAATCTGGATCTGTGGTTCAGATAAAATGTGGGGCAACTCAACCTTTAGAGTGCCAACTGAAGTCACTGGAGTGGATAAGAACACCGAAGGATGTGGATTTCTGAGTCACTGCACTTGGACACCAGCGCCAAGTGCTGGGGGGCCCCTGGCCTAGACACCTGGCCTGACACTTGCATGAGGCCACCCTGCTACGCAGAAACCACCGCCTCATTCCACTTAGGGTTGAAGCCTCTGTGCCAGGCTGGCCTCCCTCAAGGGACTCCCTTGTCACCCGGCATAGGCCTGACATCCCACACAGGGCCTCCCTTCTACAAGGAGACCTTCCTCAGACCATTTGGGCTCTGACACACATGGGGCCACCGTCCCACGTGGACACCTTTCTCACTCCCAATGGGTCCCCAACCTCATGCTAGGCCACCACTCCCTGTGTGGACTGCCTCCTGCTCAGGGCCACCAGGGCCCCTCCCCACTCAGGTGCAGAGGCTTACCTTGTTCCACCTCCCGAGATGGCTTCTGGACAGAATTTTCTAAAAAGGAAGGGGAAAGGAGAGCTAGTTTTCTCGGACAGTGACTGGATCCCATCCTTTTTCTTCTCTGTTCACCCCTCTTCCATTCTCTGGGAAATCCAGTCCTCCCTGGGGATTGCTGAGTCTTGCAGTCCAGCAAGGATCCTTGCCAGGTCCCACCAGGGCTCCCTGCCTCCTGTCTCATTTCTGTGCCACTGTGGATGGCTTGGAGCTCTTCCAGTGCTGAAGCCTTGTGGTTCTGTTGGAAAATGTGAGTGAACACCTCTGCTCACTGCTCTGCCTCCTCACATTGGGCCCGAGAAATCTCTAAGCACTGCTGCTTGGGCTCAGCGTCTGAGTTTGGAGTTGAGCATTTTCACGGGGTGTTTCTTGAGCAGCCCTACTTGCCCTGTCCTCCCCAATCCAAGTTGGTGACAAATACCATGATGCATGTGGGGTTCCCTCCCCTCTTCCAGCTTAGACTTTATACCACCAGATCAAGCTTGCAGTGGCCTGATTCCTATCCTTTTAAAATAAGTAACCTTCCAAGGGGCTTCAGAGGCCCTGGCAAGAACAGACTTCTGGTTGTCCATTGCCACACATTCTAGACACTTCTAAACTGCAGCCATGGACACAGCTTGGGCTCACACTGAACCCATTTTAATATCTGAGCATTCTGTTCGTGGACTAGCCCTCTGCCCTCTACATGCTCCATGTACAGGGGGTCCTTGTTTTGTTACCCGGCCATCCAAGGAGACCCCTGAAATAGTGAGGGGGGTGAGGAGTGGGAAAGGCTCACGACAGAGGCAGACAAGGGGCCCATCTGTTAGAATACCAGTCCCTTGTGCGACCTGAGGGACAGCCTGGAGTGCTTTTCCCTCCCACTTACCTTAGCCTTTAGCTAGCCTGGAGGAAATCAGAATCTGCTTTCTCATTTTATGATGAGTGAAGGAAGAATTGGATAAGAGAACACTGAAGCGACCCACAACCAGGTAACTCCTCTAGGGAGAGAGGTTTCTCAGACCATGGCTATGAGGCCAGGGAAGGCGGGGAAAGCCCATTAGGGAAATGTACAGAAGCGACCAGACCAGTCTTGGAGAAGCCATCATTGGCCTGGATTATCCAACCCCGCTTTTCTTTTGACCATCCCTTTCCAGTTCCTGGGTTCTAACACAGAGAGGGCTGTCTGTACGAGAGAGGTGAGGGCCAGAGAAGGAGCTCACCCAGCTGATGGGAGAGCGGAAGGAAAGTGCCCGCTGCTGCAGAAGCCAGGCGAGGCCCTTGCTCACACTGCTGGTAATGGAGAGATGGAGAGTGTGACCCAGTTTAGCCGAGCACGTCCTCGGGCAGCCTCCACCCCCATAAAGGACCCTCAGGGACAATCCTACTCTCCCGGGCAGGACTCACCTTGCTCAGGGACAATCCTACTCTCCATTAAACCAGTGCCCCTCTGTCCGCAGGAAGCCACTTGCCACACTAGGTGCTAAAGTCCTGGTCCAAGGAGCATAGGACAGTAGGGAAGAAGATCTATCTATGGGATGATGCAAAGCGTTTGCGCACTCTGGCAGTAGCGGCAGGGAGGGTGAGGCGCACTGACACGTTAAACTGTCCTGCCCGACATCCTTCTTTCACCATGTCATTTCCCGCAACCCTAGTGTGCTAGCTGAGAGGACCCTCTGCAGTGACGGACTAGATCTCTGTCTGTGCTGGGCGGCGGGAGGGCCATTTGGCCATCTGTGACTAGTATGCACTTGCATTGTGGCTACCACGGCTGGTGAACTGCATTTTCATTTTTCTTGAATTCTAATGAATTTATATTTACATTTACATAGCCCCATGGGGCTAATGACTACGACATTGGGTGGGAACCTCGGACCTTGCCCTGCTCTGTGGGATGCCAGCATCTCACTGATGCATCACCAGTGAGAGCCTGATTTCTGCGGGGGCCGCAGAAGGGTGCTTTGTGGAAAAGCAGAGTGCACCTTTCTCCCAGGATCATGCTCTGTAGCAGGGCTGCGGGGGTGGGGGGATCCCCAGAGAGTGCTGTTTCTTGTTTCTGCTTTTTTGAGAAACTGGCTCTTTGTGTTTAATTCCTGCTCCTGACTTTCCGCTGGGTCCAATAGGGTCTGGGATTGGCATGCTGCTTCCAGAGACCAGTGACTAAAGCTTCATTACTGGGGAGACTGCCCAGCCCCATCCCCTTTGCTCAGCAGGCTTCCCCTCCCAGGCATCTCCCCCACCCATCCCAGTGGCTCCCTGCTACTATCCTGGTATTAACCAGCTTCTTCCCTTTAGAAGCTCCAACTGCTGAGAAGACACGGAGATGGTCTGCTTGGTGAAAGTAGAGAGAAAACTTCTGAAGAGACAAGGGCAGTAGTGGAGGAAAGCCATTTTCTCTGGAGCTTCGGTCCTCCAAGTGTAGTCCGCAACACAGCCCTATCAACCTCAGCTGGGAACTTGGAAATACAGCTCCTCGCTGCTCGAACTGTTGAGACAGAAATTCCAGGGGTGGACCTGGCAATCTGTGTTCTCACAAGCCCTGGGCACCTCAGAGCCCTCTCAAGTGTGAGAAGCGCCAGTGCCGGATGGTAGGTGGGGGACAGGAAATAGGGCTGACTTCTGGAGAGGGAGAGTTTGGGGGAGGTTGCCCTGCCTGCAGAGAGGTTGGCTGGGGCTGGGGGTCCTGCCCAGGCCCAGGGCCCACACTGCATCCTGCAAACCAGCGTTCAAGGCCAGCAGTCCTCCTGATGTATGTTAATCATCTGGGAATCATCATTTGACTGATGTTAGATTGTTTAGACTACATGACAAAGAATTCCTTAGAGTTAAATAAATCCGCTCTCTGTTTTTAAAAAAGTGTTCTTGGTTGGTCTCGATTTTGTGTTCTGCATTTAACTAAGGATTATCTTTAGACTAATTTTGGAAAGTTTACAAAATCTATCTGCCAAACTCATCCAGCCTCTTATCCTGCGAGGCCTTCCAAGAAAGTGTATAGTTTTTAACGCAAAGCTTCTACTCAAAAATGTATGGCAAGGTTACCACTTATTTAAAAACTCTCTTCTCTTCAACTCATTTTATTACTCTATCAACTTTATTTCCCCCTGTGGTTCATCTACGTACCGTCTTCTTCCCAAACCCCACATATTTTTTGGCTTTGAACAAGGACACCAGATAACTGACTTGTTAAAATTGTACGAAGTTAAGGGTGATTTCCTAAGCAAGAGACTTTCTCCCCTAACGCGTGCTTTCATGCATGGACATTACTCTGAAATGTCATGGTTTCGTGGAAAAAAGCAGAGGTTTATGGGTGGACAAATTAAGGTTCAGTTCTAGCTGTACCTCTTACTAGCTGGTCATTAAACCCTAAGTCTCTCTTTCCTGGGCTATAACATGGGGCTAAGTATGTCTTGTGGGGTTTCAGTGAAATAAGCACGTGTGAAGGAGCTGGCACTTAATAAACACTTCCTGTTTGTTCCTACCTCCTCTCCTTCTTCAGTGGAATGCGAAGCTCTCGGGCTCTGAACCAGACCGACCTGAATCCAGCACAGCTGTGTATTGGCGGCGTGACCCTGGGTCAGTTACTGAACTCATTATCCTTAGGTTGGGGGGTGGTAAAAAATAAGTCCTCCCTCCTAGAGCTGTGAGAGCTTAAAATCTGGATACATGTGCTGGGCTTGAGTGGCGCAGTCGGTTTAGCACCCAGCTCTTGGTTTCATGTCAGGGTCATGATCTCAGGGTCAGGAGATCGAGCCCCCACTGGGCTCCACGCTCAGCATGGAGTCTGATATTCTCTCCCTCTCCCTCTGCCCCTCCTGCTTGTGTGCGTTCTCTCTCTCTCTCTCTCTAAAAATAAATAAATCGTTTTAAAAAAATCTTGATACATACAAAGTTCATGGAAGAGGGCCTGGGATACCATAAACCCTCAACATAGGGTAGCTAGTGTCAGTGATGTTGTACCATACAGTTCTCCACTTCGTGAACGAGTGAGATCACCAGAGGTGGGGGATCTGCAGAGAAGCCAGCCTTTAACAGTGCCATCAGCTTCTAAGCAGCATGTAACTCTTTCCATGAAATAAAGACTCATGTTCCCTCCAGAACATTCTTACTGTTCCTTTTTTTTTTTTCATTTTGCCCTGATGGGCTTTGATGATTCAGTGGATTTATATCATGTGACAGCCATTTTGTTACCAATTCTGTGAGATGATTTGGAGAAAATATTTTTTTAGGGAGAGGGATTGACAGATTGACCAACTGTTTGATTCTCCCACATTGTTCCCTAAAAGATTTAGGACAACCAAAGCTGAAGACTCTAATTTTACTTCAATCCAGTATTTTCTTTTTAGATTTTTCTCTGTAATTCCTCAAAAAATTGAGTCAAGCACTGAACTAAATAAACCCAACTTTAGTTGAGCAGTTCTGTAGGTAGGGATACCATTCAGAAGGAAACCTTCCTTTTACATTGGAGCATGGGCTATTTTGACAGAAAATTGTAAGGGGTTTAACTAGATCCTGCTTGGAGAATCTTCTATTACTTCTCTTATCCTCGGTTGAAATCCAAGAAGTTCTCTGCTGAGGCGAATATTGTCTAATAATGAGACTGTGCTCCTAGGAATGGGAAGAATTCCAACCCCGCACATCAGAATTCTAGGACCTCTTGTCTCCTGTTCTATTGCTTAATTCCAACCTTGTTTTTTCTCCCTCTACCAAAACGAGTCCCCTAACTATGGCTTGCTCATCTCTTACTTTTTGTGGGGGCACAGATGGTCACAATTCTAGATTCATCCACTCCTGAAAGACCTTTCCTTGCACAAACCCACCTGCCCTAAATCCACCTGCTCTGTCAGGTATCAGCTGCCTATAAGTCTTTGAGTGACTCATCCGTAATACCCATAAAATATCCTACGGATATTTTCCTAAACAGAATTCTCTATTGGTGGTTCTCAACTCTGCCTGCACATTAGAGTAACCTGAGGGGCTCTTAATAAATGTAGATAATAGATTCTACCACCCCATCAATTAAATCAGATTCTCCAAGGGTAGCATGGAAGCATCAGTATTTTTCAGAGCTTCCAAAGTTCAGCCAGGGCTGAGACTCATTGCTTCAAATGGATGAAGCCTAAGTAAGCCCTAGTGACTCAGAACTGGAAGTAGAACACATTTCTTATGACTCCTTACCCTGAGGTGTAATTGACATATGATAGACTGCATTTATTTATTTATTTATTTGTTTGTTTATAAAAGATTTTATTTATTTATTTGCCAGAGACGCAGAGAGAGGGAATACAAGCAGGGGGAGTGGGAGAGGGAGAAGCAGGCATCCTGCTGAGAGCAGACCCTAATGTGGGGCTCAATCCCAGGACCCTGGGATCATGACCTGAGCTGAAGGCAGATGCTTAACGACTAAGCCACCCAGGCACCCGACTGCATATATTTAAAGCACACAGCTTGATGAGCTGGGTGGGACATATATATACGTGCATGAAACCATCAGAATAGAGATTATAAACATATCCATTACTTTCACAAGTATCCATGTGTTCCTTTGTAATCACTGCTTCCTTCACCCCACCCCATACTCTTGGGGGGAATCACTGACCGGCTTTCTGTCATCATAGGTTAGTTTGCATGTTTTAGAATTTTATTTTATTATTTTATTTTATTTTACTTTATGTTATTTTATTCTTTTTTGTCTGTTTTTAAGATTTTACTTTTAAGTATCTCCATACCCCACATCGAGCTTGAACTCGCAACCCAGAGATCAAAGTCATATGCTCTATGGACTGAGCCAGCCAGGTACCCCAAGAATTTTATATAAATTGAGTCATGTGATATGTACTTTTTTTTTGGCTTCTTTACTCAGCATACTTATTTGAAATTCAGCCACATTATTAATGGATATCAATAGTTCATCTAAAAATTTCTATATATTATTCCATTGTATACCTATACTACAATTTTTCACCTGATCATCCTGTTGAGTTGTTTCCAGTTCTGGGCTGTTACAAACAAAGCTGCTATGAACATTCTTGTGCAAGCGTACGTCTGAATGTATACTTTCAGTTCTCTTTGCTGGGAATGAGAACAACTGAGATCACATGAGAGGTTTTTAATTTTTAAAAATAAACTTCCAAACTATTTATTTATTTATTTTTAATAAACTACCTTTTCCAAAATAGTTGCACCATCTTGCATTCCTACCGGAAGTATTTGAGGTTCTAATTAATTGTTCCACATCCTTGCCAGTACTTGGTTTGGCCAATCTTTTTAATTTTAGCCACACTAGTGGGAGACTCAAGGAATTTCACTATGATTTTATTTTGCATTTCTCTAGTAACTAGTGATGTTGAGCATTTTTTCCATGTTCTTACCTGCCATCCATTTATCTTCTTTGGTCAAATGTCTATTCACATCTTTCATCTTTCATCCATTTTTTCATTGTCTTTTATATCACTGAGTTTGTAAGAGTTCTTTATATATTCTGGATATAAGTCCTTTATCAGATACACATTCCATAAAAATACCTTCCGATCTGCAGCTTGCATTTGTGATTTTGTAAAATGGCTTTTTTGAATAGCAAAAGATGATTTTGATGAGATGACAGTTTAATTTTTATTGTTCATGTTTTTTGGTCAGATTTAAGAAATCTTTGCCAAACCTAAGATCACTAAGATTTTCTTTTGTGTTTTCTTTTAAAAGTTCTGTAGCTTTACCTGCTACTAGGTCTATGATTTAGCAGAGGTGAAAAAGCTGAGACTTGCGTGTCTGTGACTTGGCCAAGGTGACATGGTGAATCAGATTCCAGAATGGCCCCATTGTCATATGACTCCTTGTCCTGAGCACTTAATTTTTATTTACTTTTGAACTTAACTATAGAATTGAGTTTATCATATTCTTAATCACCAACAGTCTAAGACATGACTCCTCTTTTTGGTTAGGTTTTTATTATTTTTATAGCATTCATTATTTCTTGTTATTCTGAGCCCAAGCCCTTCATTTTATAATTTGCTCCATAATATCGGAGCTTAGCCTCTAAATTCATTTTCAAGACTTCTTTGTCAATTGGCTTCCTGGCAGTTTCTGCCAAAGGGACATACTGTTTGGAGATAAGGCAAGAGGATCAAAAGAGCTCCCTTCCAGTTTTCCAGCTCTGGTCAGCACCCCATTCCCTCCCCACTACCCCCAGCAGCGGAGAACCACAGCTTCATCTCCAACTGCACTCAGCACCCCAGCAACAACCATCAACATGGGCTGTTTCCCGACCCCAGAGCTCTGAGCACTATGCCTGCACAACAGCCATGGGGTTCCTTCCCTTGAACTCCTAGGTCTGGTAACACTGTCTCCTCCCTTTTGTTCTACCAACCTTAGATGTATAGGTTTTCTCTGCAGTTACAGTATCCCATGGCTGCCTTTTTCATTTCTTCCCCTTCCAATTCCTCTTGTAATCAAGCTCCTGTATTAAATCCTCTCTGTTGAAAATGCCTAGAGTGGTTTCTGTTTTCATGATTGGACACTGATTGATACATTATCTCCACTTTGTGCTGCTACATAGCCATCTCTCTAGTGGGGTTGTTATAGATCTTGGGACATGAATGAATCCTTGTAAAATACAGGGTGTTGTTGTTGTTGTTGTGATTTTAATTTAGATGAATGCTATTATGCTATATATCTCATTCTATTTCTTTTCTTCCACCCAAGCCCATTTTGCTAAGATCACTCATGTTGGTGTTTGGCTTCCAGTTCACTGTTTCTAATGATTGCATAATATTCCTGCACTCATCTCATTTCATGTATCCATCCCCTGGAGAAGGTTTCAGCCCCAACTTCCTGCTGCTTCATACAGCTTGGACTAATGTGAGCGTGGCTTTTTTAAAAAAAACTTAATTAATTAACATATAATGTATTATTAGTTTCAGAGATAGAGTTCAGTGATTCATCAGTTGCATATAACACCCAGTGCTCTTAGATCGCATGCACTCCTTAATGCCCATAACCCAGTTACCCCATCCCCACACCCTCACCCCTCCAGCGATCCTCAGCATTTCTATGGCATTTAGCCCTGGAGTGAGGGCTAGCCAGACATCACATGCTTTCTTCAGTTAAGTACACACTGTACATGGAAGCCTCTGTAATGGCTATACATGGGATGCTGGTGAGGGTCTGTTTCCTCCCATCTTCACCAGTATTTATGACCTGATGCTTTCATTTTAGCAAATTTCATGCGCATAAATAAAATTCTGCAATTTTACTTTGCATGTCTTGATCAGTGAGATTGGGGTCTCTGTATACTTGCTCGCCTTTAATCTTCCACTGTGTGACTTGCTTACGCATAACGTTTGACTATTTCCCCATTGGTTTCCCTATGTTCTCCTGTCGGTCTTCGGGAGCTCCTTGCCTAGTCTATTTACTTGCGTTAGCTTGAGGCATTGCAAAGACATTCTCTTCATCTGCAGTCCCTCTTTAATCTTTATCTCATGTATCCTTTGTTGAACACAAACCATGAATATTGTTGTAGTCAATCCATCGATATTTGGCCCTAAGGTTTGTGCTCTTGCATTCTTTTTCAAGAGTCCTTCTCCACCCCAAGGTCACAAGTATATTCTCTTATCTTTTCCTTTATAGCTTCTCCTATAGTTTCATATTTTCCCTTTCCCATGTTTAGTCCATCTGAAATTCAACTTTTACATAGTATAAGGTAGGACACTAACTTTATTTTTTTTTTTCAAAAAGGGGCCCATTTTCCCAACCCCATCTGATCTCTTTCCATTTTATCTGTAGAAAAAATGGCCTTCCTCTTTGTGATAAAACAAATCTCTAAGATAATCAAGACAAAATCATGATTTTTCTCAATGTTTTAAGTGAGGTCTGACTAAACTAGAACCATAAAAAATTAGAGAGGTAGATGGTCATGTGGTCCCAGACCCCTCACCAGCTAGTTCCTTCCTTCCCATACAATTCTCCTCATTTCTCACTGCCCCCACTGAGGTTCCTGATTCTTACAAAACATACCTCTGTCTTTCTCCTTGGGTTCCTCCCTCCTGAAGACCTGCCTTCACATGGGCATGTGGAATGCCCATGCCAGACCACTTCCTTCTTCCCTGTACCACATTAGTCCCTCTGAAGACTATTCCTAGGATTCTCCCCAGACCCAACCCTTTCAATGCTTCATTAACACTGAAGTCAGCTTGGCCCTAAACATCCTGGGCTCCTTGAACTCAGGGTGTCTGCTTGTGTGTGTGTATGTGTGTTCGGGGCGGGGGTGTGATAAACATTTGCTTTTCATACTTTACAAAACTCTTTCACATGTTCACTCATCAATCCTATACAGCAGGTCAAGCAGGAAATGTTTCTCCCCTTTACAGAGGAGGAAACTGAGGCTCAAAGAGTTTAAATCTTTTAATATTTAAGGATTTGCTTAAGCCATGCTTCAGGAATAAGGAATGGCTGAGACCAGCTCTTCTGGTTCTCAGTCCAGGAATCACTTAAGCTACCTTACCCTTTCTTAGCATGGATGCAGAGTCTGTCTCTACAATTAGATGGGTCAGAGTTTGAACTTCCAGAAATTCTTTGTCTCAATTGGTCCAAATGAATTGCAGGCACAGAAGCTACTGCACTTAGAGCCTGGTCTCATACTTCTGCCCTTTTGGTTGGGGCACTTACACTCTGCTTAGCCACAGAGCATGGGCCCTCTTGTAATACTCTTCATCCTTATCATGGCACTGATCACAATTATAATCAAATAGCTCCTGTGCCACTAATCTAACATCTGCTTCCCCACAGTTTCCATGTCTTGTTCATAACTGCATTCTCAATGCCAAGTCATGTATTCAAACATATATCTGTTGAATATATGAATGAATGAATGAATGTTTCCTGCGCCTTCTCAGCCATTGCCTGGGTTTCTGTGCTAAATGAACCAAGCACCCGTATTAGCAATGCTGACACCCATCTGACTTCAAGCTCTTTTACCACCCAAGAGCCTCACTACAGTTTATCCCTTCCAGGTGTGCACCTGCATTTGCCATATACTTTCAGGCTCAGACAGAAGTCTAACCAATGATCAGTCCTACAACCAGGGCATTTCCTCCTGCCCAGGTTCTGTCTGATCTCTGTCTGCTCTCCCTTGCTGGTCCCGCCTCTCCCAGCTCCGCATCCCAGCACACCCTGTGTCCAAGGCCTCTCAAATCAGAATCCTCTGTGGTTCCTTCTAGAACCCAGCTTCATGGTCTGCACAAAACAGACTCTCAATAGATGACAACAAATAATGAGCTCTTTATTCATCTTGGCAGTCAGATTTCTAATCTGTCTCGTGGATATGAATGGAAAACACAGCTGATTGGTAAGTAGGAAAAAATGCTTTCCACTTCCAATAATGGGCCTACCCCCACCGATGTTCAGAAATGTCAGCCATCAGAGAACAACACATCAGTGGTCAGCAGTATCTCTTGAACATTACTCCAAAAAGAAATGTGGCTCCAAGCATTCCATAGGATGTGAGCCTGGTCAAGAGAACTGCTAGAATATTCTCCTAGAGCACCCAGGTCCTGCCTAGGTGAGCTTATTATTAAACGAGGCTACCAAATACTGAGACACTGAGACATGTACAGAAAGACATATGCACACTCACATGTACATACGCACACACATGCGTACACACACAGAATTAATTTAGAATGGCAAGGTGGCTTGTGGCATGGGTTTTGGAGTCAGACAGAACAGAGTTCAAATTCTGCCCCTAACATTTTCTAAGTAGTTTATGTAAGGCAAATTACTGTTCTGGCTCTGTTTTCTCATGTACCAAATAGGATACTAATACCCGAGTTTGTTGCAAAGGTTACAAGAGATAGATAAAGCTCTAGGAATATACTGAGGGGCAAAGAAGTGGTAGCTGTTGGGAACATCAGAACTGGCTTTTTCACATTCAAAGCTGAGCTGTAGATGTTGGGATAATGTGTAGTAAAGATGATCGGGAAGGATCTGGGGAAAGGCAAGCTCAGAGCCAGTTTTGGGGAAAGGGGGAGAACCTGGTTCGGAAGAGAGATGTGAAGATGGTGGGTGTTGGAGGTGGGAGTGAAGGCCAAGGAGGACGCAATGAGGAACCGGCTCAGAGGCAGCCCCTGGCTCTCGCTGTGCTCACTGCTGAATAGTCCCAGGGGGCAGTCTTGCATTGCCTCCGGATCTTATGCAATTACAAAAAAAAAAAAAAAAAACCACCATTTTCCATAAAAGTGGCCCTGGATATCCTGCCCAGCAGCTTGTGAGGCCCTGGAGGGTGCCAGGCTGACTCAGGCAGATAGCCTGCCTTTGAACACACCCTCCAACCCAGCCACCATCTCATCCTGCTCAGGACTCAACGGATCAAAGCTCTTGAGGGAGGTCTGTGAGAGGCAGATACCTCTAAGGTTCACAGGGAAAAGCAATGCTTATCTTGCCTCTTGTCTTTCAATTTTAATAAGCCAGAGGAAATCTTTCTGTGTCCCAAAGTCTTGCTTGCTTGGGGAAAAAATAATATTTAAACACTCGCTCTTCCAAATGCGGTCCGTAGATCAGCAGCATCCGTGTCTCTGTGTCCTCTGGGAGCTGACTCCAGGCTCCTACTCCAGACATACTGAAAAAGAATCTCAGGGGGCTGCGGGGGGCTGGGGGGGGGCTTGCTGTTCCCAAGAGTCGGTGTTTATAACAAGCTGTCCATGTGATTCTTATGCGCACAGAATTTAAGAAGCACTAATTCAAGTACAGGTTAGACACATCAGCCTCCCTTGACTCACTTGTATCACCCATAGCTACTTTTCAGCACATGATTAGTAGAAAGTCTATTTCTATTCAAGGACACAGGAAGTTCACGCTAAAACCCAGTTGCTTAAGCCTTTGTTCCAAAATATAGAAGATTTTAAAAAGAACGCCACTGCGGATCAGGAAAGAATAGTCATAACATAAATTGAACTTTAGAAATGTAGATATTTGGACTGATCTACCGTCTCAGCATTCTCTAACTGAAAGCAAGAGAAATGAAATCTCACTACCTCAAACAACAAAAGGATGTTAGTAGAAGACACAGGACTGTAGAATCAAAATCCGAAGAATCAGTCTAGAATGGCCAAGACTGAGGCAGGCCCCAGGTAGTGGGAGCTAATGGGCAGTCTGGAGAGGGAGTGGCTGCAGGAATTAAGTGACCTCAGTGGCTTTCTAGAGCTGCCATCTGTCCATCCAAGATGCAAATGGCTGAGAGAGTCTCTGATTGGCCCAGGCACAACCACACGCCCAGCCCTGGCAAGTGGGAGGCAGGTCTCCTGAGCTGATGACTCCAGGAGTGCAATGTAATGGGTGCTGGATGGTTCCTCCAAGCTCAAACAGGTCCAGCTCCCAGACACGAATGGACGAAGCAGTCTAGCAAAACAGTGGGTATGCCCTGCCTCCCCAGCCCGGCTGGCTGTGACTGGACATCGGCAGGAACAACACAAATGTGCAAACCTTAAGAAAGATGAAAGAAAATATGAATGTTCTCTCAGGGAGTCTAGGGGAGATCAAATGCTAGGAAAACAGAGAGGAGACGACAGCATGAGTACGTGTCATTGTGAAGGCCAAAGAAAATGACCTGAGGTAATGATTTCAAGAGGCCCAGCTCCTGGGAGCTGACAGAAGCAGATGAGCTGTGTGCTCCTAAGAGAGAGAGAGGGAGGCACAAGTTCCAAGAGGCATCTGAGGGTGATATCAACAAAGAATGTTCACGTTCCTGATGGAGCCCTGCCAGGACTGTGGGCCTCTCCAACTCACATCCGTAGTCTGAGCGCCCACTCAGTGTGAGAGGACATCACTCCTCTGAATAAGGCTGTGATTGTCCTGGAGTGGGGTCCCAGGGACATGGAAGTCCTGTCGGCCACAGTTGAACTCTAGGTAAGTGCAGTGAGACAGCAATCTTGTGTACCAGAATGTTCTAGAGACCACATCCTGCACTTCTAGTGTGTAAGGGCTTATGGACCTTGGTATTTTTAAAGAGAAATGTTGAATATGCCCACTTCTATCATAAGATAAAAGCTGACCACAGCTATTGAAACCCAATAAGGACACTAGAAAATATGTAAGAAGTGGGGAAACTGCTAGCGTTCAGTGAGCACCTACTATGTGACAGACATACTACTAAACTTAATGTCATCTCATTTAATCCCCAAAATAACCTTAAGACCTCTGTTTCACAAATAAGATTTTAGGTGACATGTGCGTAATTATGCGGATAATACACATAAAACAGTGTTTGAGTCAGGCATGTTTAATGGCAAAGCCTACACTAAATATTACATCAGCAAAGTCTTTACTATTATTCAATTTACTAGCAAATTGGACCATACAAGTTTCTACAAGACACCACCGAGAGGCACCTGGGTGGCTCAGTAGTAAAGCATCTGCTTTTGGCTCAGGTCATGATCCCAGTGTTCCAGGATTAAGCACCCATTGGACTCCCTGCTCAGCGGGAAGCCTGCTTTTCCTTCTCCAGCTTCCCCTGCGTGTGTTCCTTCTCACTGTGTCTCTCTCTCTAACAAATAAATAAAGAAAATCTTAAAAAAAAAAAAAAAGACATCACAGTTTATAGTTATAGTTATAAAGTTTTTATAACACTGAATGCACATATACTATTGTACAAGTTGGTGAAGAAAAAACTTGTATCTCTGTATGGTATTTAATTTTTATACATAGTAGGTACTTAAGGTATATGGTGGATATTTTATGGTTGTTTAATGCCTAAGCATTCATAGAAATGTGTATGGTTAGAGATACAAACTATACACAATTACTTTATAATTTTTATTTATTTTTAGCCCACCAAATCTAAAGAGAACCCATCAAAAATTAGACACCTCAAATACACTTGGCCAACAGTGACATCAAACACCATGAAAATCTGAAACTCCTCTAAGAAGACTCTTGAACTGTTTCAGTTCCAAATGAGGCAGGGCCCATGGCTCCGTGTTTATTATCCACCTGCTCCCGTGGGAACCAACAACCTTGATCACGTCCCTGGCTGATTTAAATAATGAGACCGAGGCTCTGCAGTTCGCCCACTGTGACTATTTATTTCCCGAGGCCACCACACCCTGTCACAAAGTCAGTGGGAGCCAGCACTGGAGGTTCTGAAGTCCTTCCAGAGGATGTGCCCGGCCGGGTCTACAACAAAGAGCAGCAGTGGACCCAAGGCTTTGGGAAGTCCTCTTGGGGTGGGTGTGGCGGGATATTAAGGGTTTTCCTCTGGCGGGGCCGTCATGTGGCAGAGAATTGAGGTAGTCAGTATCTCTGAAATCTTTAGGAACACTGGGATCCAAAACCCAGAGGCCTTCAGCCGAAGTCCTAGGCACAGGTGCTCTCCAGCGCGTGTCCCTCCCCAACTTAGCTGGGCCCGGAAGGACGCCCCAACAATGATCAAACCGTTGGACGGCATTTTTTTGCCTTCTCTTCCACACCAAAATGCTGACTTTCCAGCTGGATACTTCCAACCTGATGAGTCCCCAGCTGAGGAATTTCCTCTCCTTACCCCCTCCATCAGCCCACACAGATTCACTCCCGAAGGATTCGTCTTCGTGCCCCGCTACCCCTCCCCCACGCCATTTAAAGAGCACAGTCTCTGCATTTGATTGCATCATGCTGCTGACGCTAGCGCTTAGCACTGGGCTTCGTATTTGGCTGGCGCTGAAGAGATACCTAGGAAAATGCTAAATGAAACAATTTCTGAGAATAGCTTGTATGAAAGAATTTTGTGTCCCTAATTTAGGGGCTCTTGTTGCCTTAGGCCTGGGGACGCAGATAAATGTCTGCTTTTTAAAGCCTACCCGCGTATTAGAAGCCTGTAAACCAAGTGTCTGGCACATAGTAGGTTCAATAAATATTTACTGAGTGAATGAATAAATTCACTAAAAAACGCATGCAAGGAAAGGAAGGTTATACTATACATTTCAGTAGAGGAGCAGTCAACAGTGAAATTGTGGGCAAACTCCATTTCACCCTGGAATCCACTAGAAATCCACAATTCCACAAGCTGCACCAATAAATAAAAGACTTCTATGTATCTCTCCGGTGTTATTGTACTTTATTATCAGAAAATCGGTTATCTTTACTTGACTTTTAAAATTACTAAA
Organism: Neogale vison; assembly: GCF_020171115.1. Classification (NCBI taxonomy): domain Eukaryota; kingdom Metazoa; phylum Chordata; class Mammalia; order Carnivora; family Mustelidae; genus Neogale; species Neogale vison. Next base: position 115,660,904 of record NC_058096.1, read on the forward strand.
TTTTTTCAAAGAAGAGGCCCCGTTCACGGGAAACTTTGGAATAGAACTTAACTATAAACAAAGGGACTTTCGTTCTGTCCTTGTCGATTGCAAAGGTCAGACTGCTTTCTAAGGTCTGGCTTTTCTTTAGTGAGGAAGATGTGCAAATCGGGAATTAAAACGATAAAGTCGGACTCCGTCGTCTGGAAGCACGGCCTCTCTGATTTTTAATAGGCCTCTTTTCCATTTGGTTTGAAATAAAGTGGCCCCAATTATTTTAGAATCCTTTAAAGGAAAAGATATCCATAAATTAAGCTACAGAGCTCTCCTGATTTCCCAGAGAAATTAAACTCTTACCTTAAATGACTTAAATCGCATTGCTCCCAAGCAGACAAAACTCCCTTCTGCAGGGTTACAAAAGACAGGCACAGCAGCACGGAATTTTGGAGCTAAAAAGATAAATAGAAATAGATATAAACACACACCCCACTAGCAAAATTCAATAGTAAGATCAAAGCTAAACTTTCTCCTTCACAGAGCTCCTGTTAAGATTTTTTTCCCCCCCTCTTCTACACCATAATCTGAGTCTTGGATACTTTCGTTCCTATTCAACCTCAAGATCAAACAACTCACACACATCTGCTGGGGTAGGTTTTTTTTTTTTTTAGGCATTCAATAATTGATGGGGGTGAGGGGAAAAGAGGAGTTGAACATCAACATAAAGGCAACAGCAAAATACCCCATCACACTCCTTCTGCCCATGGAAATGAGGGGCCCAGTGGGAGAAGAGTGCACGTGAAGATATAAATGTCTGTACGAGGTAACCCCAACATGTTCCAAAGAGACAATGGTCTCAAAATACGCGCCCTATCATTTAAAATTATCTTTTCTTTTTAAATAGAAAATGGCAGTTTATTTCATCTCTTTCCAAATGGAGTCCCGCCCCTGGCCTGTTGTGAGAGCGGTGAGGTCAGAGGCCTGGCCTTGGGAAGTCTGTGGGCTCACCCAGGAGCTGGGCGTGTACACACGAACAAACGAGCAGAATATGGCCACTAGTCAATAGGGATCTTTTGTGAAGGGGAAGGACAAGAAATGCTGGATTATGACCAGGGAGAGGAGAAGGCTTCTTGGAGGAGGTGGCATTCAAACAGGGCTTTGGAGGATACAGACGGTTTTGCTGGAGGAGCTGATGGAACATATCCCCGGCAGAGGGACCCCTTTATTCAAGGGGTCCCGCTAAATTATAGGCACGTTCAGGGTCCAGGGTAACTGGGGAGCAGGTTCTGGGACTAGGGAAGGACACAGAAGCCAGTGAAAATTCTGGAAATGGGATGGAGGGCCAAGGACACTGTATATGATGGTTTATTTTTATTTATATTTATTCCTCATTTCATCTTCCTCTAGTCCCCATTACTCCCTGTCCTCATCCATCCTGAATATTATCCTTCTGTCCTTTGGATGATGAGATTCAGCGACACACTAAGGTCCTCTGTTAGGATGCGGCTTCAGAAGAGCAGTGGCCAAGGACGAGACAGCAAAACAACGTACCAAGCCTAAATGCACCCCAAGAGGCAAGACTTCATAGGCTGCTCTCCTGCTGCCTTCTCTGGGACACAGCTTCTCCTCCCAATGCCATGAGCCTCTGCTGTATGAGGGGCACCTTCCTGGCTTCTCTGTCCCTCTAACAGCCCACAGTATTAGTCGGGTTGAACAATGTCAGCTGCTGAACCCCCAAATCTCAATGGCTTAATAGGAGAAAAGTTGATTTCCTGCTCAGGCAAAAGTCCCACGCAAGTCAGGAGCTCTCCCAAGTGACTCTGCAACAGCCCTGGGGACTCAGGCTCCTTCTGTCCACTACTCAGCTTCAGTGAGAACTTCTCAAAACTGCTTCCCTTCTGTGGGTGTCAGATTCATTTCCAAGACGGTGCTAATAGTTCTTGCCCACCTACCTTACACGACCATGGTGACTGTCAAGTGCTTAGTAAACAATCATTGTAATTATGAAGCAATTCACATATATTAAATTCTTCCTGTGCAAAGACACTGTGCTGCGTGGTATATGCATTATTTCATTTAACACTGATAACAGCAGGGTCACAAAAGTCCTCCCACGATTATTAGAACACCAAACAGGTTTGTCTTTGCATTCGTGCAGCATCATCATAAAAGGATATTCTTTGAATGTAACAAGCATCCTCCCACCCCAGTGCCTTGCACGTGCTAATCCCACTACGGAGCTTCTCTGGCCCAGGTATGAGCGTGGCTTGTGCTCTCCCTCCACTCAGGTCTGTATGCTCTCCTACTCCAGCCGGAGAAGATGTTTTTATCCACTTGAACCAAAGTATCACACCTATCTCGTCATCCTTCTTTATCTCCACCACCCCACCCCACCCCACCCCCCGCTGCCGCCTTCATTTGGTTGTTCCTTATAGCATTTTAACCCTCTGACATCTGGGGAGTTCGCATAAGTATTTACTTCCAGCATCCCCCACGGTAAGCCCAATGAAACCAGAGACTTTGCTTAAAACCTTCACTGAAGTATCTCCACTGCCTAAAATAGGGCTTAGCACACAGTAGGTGCTCAGTAAATACTTATTGAGTCACTATGATCCACTCCTTATTCTGTGTTGCAAATTAATGAAAATGGTCCTTCGTTACTTGACTTTTCTTCTTCGGCAGAGGAGCTGTATCAAAATACAACCATGGTATTTTGAGAGCTCAGAGTCTAAAATGTTGACCCCCTTTAGGCTTAGGGGAAAGAAGTCTACCAGCTGTGACCTGTCAGTTCCCTCCTGGTGAAACATTAGAGGGGGAACATGCCCTCTTGCAGCCAAGTCCCAGGCATCTGGGTCGCTGTGCAATCCTTAATCAAGTTATCATATCTAGCCCCCTGTCTCCTGGATCCCGTCACTTCTGAATGAGAAAAAATTTGCAGACAAATTTCTAGCAGCAGGGAATCGGTGCTCTCCTGCAAGGCTGCCTGAAAAGCACCTGCAGCGTCAGCAGAAGCCCTCCCACTCCCGCTGGGAGCCGCTCCAAGCCTTCGTCTTCTGGACTGGGAGGCTCTCTTCTCATTCACTTCCAACCTACCTGCCTCTTGGAAACTCTGCTCTGGTCCGGGTACTGCTCTGGGCCAGGACCAGGTGGGACATCGGCCCACATCCAGGCCAGTGATGTCCCTTAATGCACTTTCCCGAGTTGGTCTGGTCAAAGGAGAGCATTCTGCCCAGAGATCAAGAAGCCTACCACCAGCAGCAAAACCTGCCATCCTCATTGTTCCCAGGCTAAGGGGCATTTGATTAAGGACCGGGAAAGTTCACTTTAACTTACAAAAAAAACACACACAAAAAAACAAAAAACATTCAGCTCTTCCAGGAAGGAAGGGCTGTGCTGCCTTCTGGACTTTATTTGCGTCCAACCATTTTCACTTTTTAGCAAAAACTGCGAGAAAGAAACAAAAAACACTTTGCCCCTTCATCAGAAAGAAGATCCTCCCCCCCCCCCCAGGAAAGAGAGTTTTGCTGGAGAATAGGAGCCAGGAGGATAAAGATATTGGCAGAGCTTAATGCCATAAATCTGATTAATTTACCTTGTGACACTCTCAACAAAAAAGTTAAGGGTCAGAGTCTTGCCTGCGAGGTGACCTTTCACCTGCAGCCAAGGCAGTCACAATGGGGGCCTGAGCCGCCTTTCACAGCTACCTGCTGCTTCCTACAATGAGATTGGACACAGTTTTCAACATGATGGAGGACACCTCTCGGGCAAGTGGCCTTTGTTCTTTCTGCCTGTGGAGTGGAAAGCGTCCAGGTCACCTTCACCTTCTAGCATTCCAATAGGACCAGACAAGGGTTTGTATCTCTGGGACAGGGAGGAAGGAAACCGAAATAGAGAGCTTTCTCGATGACTCATTGCATGAACATATATTTAATAACTTACAGAATATACAAAGACGAATGAGTCTTGGTCCTTGCCCTCAGGGAACACGGGAGACTGTGTCAGTCATGCAAATGGGATACAATCCATGCCTCCCAGATGCGAGAGTCTCGATGCACCTTCTCGGATAAATGCTGGAATGATCTAGGAGAGCACGCGTTGTGCAGAGGATGAGCCCTTAAGAGCCAGAGTCTGAAATTCTCAGACGGAAGAAACTCAGAGAACGATCTTCACAACCACGTCTTAAATTACACCAATACACATAAGGAGTGGAAAGTCAGGTGGCCCTCCCTCTTCTCACACGTATGTGAAAACCGTCCTAGGCCCGTCCAGATCTCCAGAAGCACTCACAGACTCCAGCGGGCCCAGGGAGACAGCTCTCTCTGGGAATGTGTGCCCCCGCGGAGCGGGCTTACAGAGACATCCCTGTTCCTGCAAGTTGCCACTTGGTGTTGCCAGCAAAGCTTGCAGCTCGCTAGTTTTACGTTTCTTCTCGACTTTAGCAGAATGTATTAATAGAGGGGAACATCTGGCAGAATGGCATAGCAAAATGGGAACCAGACGCTCCGTCAAGCGCCACTGAGAGCTGTTTATCCGTGGAATTAACCTTTTGTTCAACATTTGTTTTGTGGTGGGCTTGTGCTGTGTTTTTAAATTCACATTTCTCCCAGGCTCTTCTAAAGACCCCCATTTCTGCTGATTCAGCACTCCTCGGGCCTGGCAGGAGGTGATTTTGAACAGCTGAAAGCGATGGGGGCTGGAGCCCCTCCACAGGCCGGGCCGTTGAAGCTGGCCCCCTGTGAATTTATGAAGCCACAGATGGGCCCAGGTGGGCTCACGGGAGAATTTCAAGCAGACCCAACTCCATCTGCACGCTGAAATTGTGTCTGGACGGGAGGCTGGGCATACTCACCTTCCCAATTCACTCTGAAACAGTTTCAAGTGCAAAAGGAATTTATGGCTGCAGAAAGGTCTCCTGCATGCAGGCAAAAATCCCAGGAAGCAGTCAGGAAGAAAGAAGGAAAGGAAGGAGGGCAAGAGGCAGGGAAGGAGGGAAGAACGGAAGGGAAGGCAGGCAAGCAGGGAGGAAGGGAGGGAGGGAGGGACAGATCCAGGGAGGGAAAGGAGGGAGGAGCACTCACCAGAGGGTGTACACGCCAAACTAGCAGGGAGCCCTGGACTCTTCCATGCCCACCTGGTCTCCTGCTGACATTGGGGATAGAAGCCATTCTGGGAACACTGACCATCGTGCAGGTTATCCCCCATAGCTCAGCTCCAAGAAGGAACAAGAAATCCTCACATGCCAGACAGAGGCAGTCCCTTAGGGATCATGGAACAGTAGACGCAGCCCAACAGGAGGGTGTCATTTTGAGGGGGTTCCCATGGAAGCCTGAGGCATGGAACTGGCAGGGGGTGAAGCAGAAGTAGGAGGGGACGGGGAGCCCGCTCTCTGAGACATTTCTTCCTCCCTCCCCACCAGCACCCAGGCAACATGCGTGCCTGGGGAGCCCCCATTTCCTGACGCTACAGAAGAGGAATGGAGGTTATTCTACTATTATAGGAGGAGCCAGAGCAAAGGAGCTTGGGGCAGAGGGTCCTCTCTCCCGCGGGCACGTATCCCCAGCTGGCAGACACACGCTGGAGGCGGCTGACACATTCTAAAAGCACCTCGAGCCCCAGATTCAGACAACCAGACTTCATCTGGGTGCCATATGTCTGGTATCTTAGAGACTTCACTTTACATTGAAAATATAAACAACACAATAAGGGAAAAGCTGAATTCATTCAATTCTTGTTCAATGAAGGGTTTGTGATTTATTAATTTTTTTTAAATAGGAAAGTAAAGAGAACAACAAAACAACAGATCACATATTCTCCAAGCAATTCACATGGCCTGATGCCAGTGTTGGGCCCATCTTAAATAGGATAGCCTTGACATGTTGAAAGATATATTTCAGTAGAGAAATCAATGAAAGAACTTGATACAATTTGAACATATGAATAATGTGAGTGAAAGAAGTTCCCTGGCTCTTAGAAAACATTGTTTTGGAAGATTATCCAGACTTGCAATTTAATACCAGATGTTGGCATCTGGAAAGACCCTGATTTGACATTTTGGCAGGAGAAATGAAGAAAACAGAAATGGCAGTTAAAAAAAAAAAAATTGGAAGAAAGGATTGTTGCAATAGCCCAGGGGAGCAGTCCCGGAATGTCAGAAAGCATGTTTCTCACCCACGATACTCCAGTAATGTCAAGGGCAGCCTGGGCCCAGGAAGGTTCCAGAAGGGTATCTGAGGGTGAGGAGAAGGAAGATTCTTTGGTGAGCCCCATGAGGCAGTCAAGGGTTGAGGGAAGCAGGCCAGAGAGTAAGATCGGTGCCTGTGATGTGGCCACAGGGCCCAGAGGAAATGGCTCTCCGAACCTGCTATTAGAGCTGTGTGGTCGGGCCTAGCCTAACAGCGAGGCACTGGCAGAGGACATGGGCAGCTGGCTGACCCAGCTGTTAGCACCATTGGGAATAGGCAGCAATTCTCCCAAGCTCTGGATTCCAGGACACACCACTGCAAACTCACTCTGGCAGAGTCCTGGCCTCCCACACCCTCTTCTCAAACAGACAAGGTATTGATACTGTACTTTGGCTTAAAAGGCCATTCCAAAAAAAAAAAAATTCTTTTTGAGGTATAATTTCTACGCAGTGAAACACTCAGACCTTAAGCGTTGGATCAGGTTTGACAGATAAGCTCTTGCCCCATACCCTGATCAAGACACAAAACATTTCTATCACCCCAGAAATTTCCCTCATGTCTCTTGCTAGCCCACGCCCTTCCATATACACAAACAGAAGGCAACCACTGAACTGATTTCCACCACTACAGGTCCCCGTCGCTACTGTAGAGTGGTATAGAAATGGCAACATACTCCATGTCCTCTTTTGTGTCTGGCTTCCTTCACTCAGTAGGTGCTTGAAATCCATGCATGCTGTTGCCTGTATCACTAGGTCCCTCTTTTGTTTTCTTTCTGAATAGTATTCCCCTGTATGGACATACCACAAATACCATAATATATTGTCTACCCATTCACCTGTTGTTGGATATCTGGGATGTACATAGTTTTCAGCTATTATGTACAAAACTGCTATGAGTAGTTGTACAGATATATGATTTCATCCCTTCTAGAGCAGATACCAAGCAGTGGGATTGGCAGACCATAGGGTGCATGGATGTTCGATTTTTTAAGAAACTGATGAACAGAGTCTCAAGGTGGCTATTTAGAAGTTCATGTGGAAAATATGACTAGCACAGGGGTCCCATGCCTCGGGGTGTGTGAATGAATGCCCTGCCACGGTGTGCAAGGGGTGCACGGGGAGTGTGACCATGGGCAACCTGGCCTGGGAGCAGGGACATCCAATTCTGCTGAACTATCTTGGTCTCGGTTTCCTTGTCTGTTGAGTGAGGCTGTTAAACAGATGCCACCAAGGGCATTTCTAGCTCCATTCTGACATCATGAATCTTCTATTTCATCGTGTTCTAAGAGGCAAAACAAAAATATATTAGTAACTTTGCTCTTTGAAAGCCAATATCTGATTTATAACCTCATAGAGTGACTAGACTTGTCATCTAACAATTTCGGACCTTGGATCCATTCGTGATACTTCCAAATATAAGAGCAGAAAATCCCATTCAAACTGGGATTTAATCCCATTAAACAATAAGGAGGAGTTATTGGCTCAGGGACTTGAAACAAACCCAGAGGGGGAGACCAGGCATCAGGCATGGAACCACCAGGGTTTCCACCCCTGCCTTCTGTGCCGTTCTCTTGGTTTTGCTCTCCTTTCTATGATGCTTCACCCTTCATTTGATAACAAGATGGCAGCCGTTCCAGGTCTTACTGTTACACACAACAGAAGAAAAACTATCCTTTCTAGTAGGATATCCTTTTCTAGGAATTCCTTGAAAATTTCCCCTCATGTCTTGTTGGCCTGCCCTAGAATACAGGCCTTTTCCTGACGAAGCTCTGTGAGAAGGATATTGCTGTAAGGTTTTTGATATGGGTCTAGATTTCTGGGCCAGTGATCCATTAGACTTCTCAGCTCTACTAGCAAAGCTGGCATGAGGCCAGTTCCCCCTAAAGCATGAGACTGTGTGGAGATGGCATAGGCATGCCCCCCAAAAGGGTGTGTGTGTGAATATTTAGCAGACAACCAGTATCCACACAGAGCCCTTCTTCACAGGTGTAGGAATGTATCACCTGGCCCTTCCCCAGGCTAACAGAATCTTATAGGATCACATGGAAGACTCAGAATCGGAGGTAATTTGGAAATTGTGGTAGATTAAATATGATCATGAATACTTTGTGGCCTCTTCTATCAAATGGCGGAGACTTTCCCCATCCCTTTGAACCTGAGCAACAGAGTAGGGCAGACACAATATCGTGTTCGATCCCCCAGGCTTGTCGCTTCTCCTGTTCCCTTGCAACACTCCTCACACCATGTGCAGAAACAAAGGCTCGATGACTGAATGAGAAGAAGCCACAGAGAGATGAATTACAGCGGACAGCCAGGACCAAGGCCCCAGATACGTGAGTGAGCCATCACAGGGACTTCTGGTTCAGTCAAGCTGTCAAAAGATCAAAGTTGATGAGTGACTCGGGGCCCTGCTGAGCTCAGTCAATCAAAAGAATCATGAGAAAGAATAAATTGTTGTTTTAAGCCACTACGTTCAGAATGGTTTATTACAGAACAATAGGGACCTGAGTCTGGAAGGGCCTTTAAAACTTCCCATCTCTCAGGTGGGTGATTGTCCACTGAGCCTGTTAGGTACACTCACTATTTGCTGAGGTATGAGGGGTTCCTTCCTTTTTTGGAGTGCTCAAGGAGGACATTTTTTTACTGCGGAGGCAGATTCAAACTCCTGATGCGTCCCTCCCTCAGCCCTAGCTCCTTGCTGCTCGTTGGGGTGCTAGACAGCAAATTCAAGCCCTCAACTGTGCAGGAGCACTTCAGCCATCTGGTCACCCTCACCTAGCCACAAAAGATCATCCTTCTCAGGCTCCTCAATCCTAGCTGTCCACTCTTTTCTATTGCTGACAGCATGCAGGACAGTGGGCCTAGAGGGTCAGGAGAAGTAGGAGGAGGTTGCAGTGACCAGATGATGCCATGAGGGTATCCTGAAACCCTGGAGCCATGGCCAGAACATCCCCCAACCAGCGGCTGTCCAGACCTGTGGAAGTACCAGCCAACCAGATTCCTAGAAAGGTGGGCTTCGGGAGAAGACAGTTTGCTGGCCTGTTGGAAGCCAAATGGAGCCTGAAGGAGAGGGTGGCAGGGTACCTGGGGGGGTGGGGGTACTTGGGCCGAGGGGCTGCTTCTGTGTGGGGGAAGGGGAGAAAGGTTTGCTGGGGAGAGAATAGGAGATACTGGGCCTCAAACCAGATCATGAGGGTGTGTGCAAAGCAGAAGAAATGGGCAGACAGAAGGATCCAGAGAAATGGGGCTGGCAAGAAAGGTGGGGCTGATACCTGCTGGCTGCTTCAGGAAGGTCCCTGGTGCATCAGCCTGGCCCAGCGGACAGCACCATCTCATATCCCATGCCCTGGAGGGGCGCGTCCACGGAGGGGCAGAAGAGGCCTGCTTGACAATATCCTCAAGCTGGCTCTGGCCCTCTTGTCCTTCTTGCTGCCTTGCTGGGGGTGTCCTGGGCTTCTGGCGAGCAAGCCTCAAGTCTCCCAGCAGAGAAACAGTAAGCAGCCATTGGTCCTAGCGCTCAGGGTGCTCGGTGAGTACATGAGCCTACCTGAGCAGCCCTCAGTTGCCTGAGGACCGAACGACATTTCTTTCTTCTCTTTCTGCTGTGAAGCATCCTTGAGCACAAAGTTTTTAGGAGGCCTCAAAAATATTTGTCGTGAGAAATTTGCTGCCATCAAACAGAAACTGCCTGTTGATGCTCTTGGATGAGATGACTTTGAGCTACTCTTCAGCTGCCCCAGGTTGTCAAAGACCTCGGGCAGTCAGCCCCCTGGCCCCACCTTTGTGGGCCTCAGCAGCTAAGGGGGCAGTTCCTGGGGGCCCACCCTTGGACTGGCATGTGGAGGGTGCTCTGTTGAGGACACAGTATATAACAGATGGAGGCAATGGAAAGTGCGTCCAGGACTTGACTCCTAGAGCAAGTGAGGCCCTGCTTCATGGTAGTGAGGAGAGGCTCTTCCCAAAGCCCCAGGTCAGACCATAGTCTCCAAGCCCAGAAGGCCCACAGGTGTGGAGAAGGAAGACAAACCGTGCTGTTTTGTGGGCAGACCAATGCCTTCCTCAGGGCACGGGCGTGGGTTGGGGTGGGGAGGCTCCACAAGGAGGTTTCCTGGGGAAACACAATGTGTGAGGAATAATGGTGCCTGAGCTGACTGTTGGGTAGAAAGGAGACTAGCCAGCCAGAAGGAATATGAGCCCTAGAACTAACTGCCATCCTCTTTCTCTCCTTCAGCCATTCTCATAAGAATGCTATACCGTGGGGCGCCTGGGTGGCTCCGTCATTAATCGTCTGCCTTTGGCTCATGGGTTCAGGTCTTGATCCCAGGGTCCTGCGATCGAGCGCCATGTCGGGCTCCCTGCTCAGCGGGAAGCCTGCTTCTCCCTCTCCCACTCTCCCTGCTTGTGTTCCCGCTCTCTCTGTGTCTCTCTCTCAAATAAATAAATAAAATCTTAAAAGAAAGAAAAGAATGCTATGCTTTAACTTTTCTTGGTTAGTCCACCATAATATCACAAGCTACTGCCCACAAACTCTCCCTCTCTCCACACCCTTAGTGTATATATATGTTTTCCTGAGGTTTTTACATTTTATCCTTCACAAATTATTTTCAGTCTCCACACCCCTGGGTCTGGAAATGAGAAAATAAATTAATAAGCGATTACAGAATAAATGCTACCCCCCCTTCCTTTAGAAACTATATCTGGAAATCACTGGGAATATTTCATGGAAATTACAGGAATGCACGCAGCTTCAAATGTAATGAGCACAACACGGATGAAGGCAGACAAGCCCGGGAGCTCTCAGCTCTGCGTGTGTGAGGCACTTGTGAACAACTGAGGACCAAGATTAGTGAGGTCACTGTTCCCACCATTTGCCTTGACATATAAAGATGCCTTTAATAGAGAGATGGGGAGGGGTGACTGGATGGCTCAGTCAGTTAGGGAACCAACCTTTGATTTCACCTCGGGTCATGATCTCAGGGTCAAGGGATCAAGCCAGCTTGGGCCAACCCCCACCCCTTCCCACACCCCACACCCTCTCCATCCCGCCCTCTTGTTGAACTCAGTGCTCAGCACAGAGTCTGATCCAGATTCTCTCTCCCTCTCCCTCTGCCCCTCCCCCCACCATATATATATATACATATATATATATATACATATATATATATATATGATAGAGATAAGCAAGCAGAGAGGTAGCTTTCACCTGAGATGAAACTATCATTCTGTAAACTAATCCTAAAAGTCGGGCCATCCCACAGTATGGTGGGGGAAAGAAAGGGGTTTTGTTTATGGCATCAGAATGCTGCATTAACAAATCTAAATACAGCTTTTGATAGCAATGAAGAAAAACAGTCTCCTCTAAGCAACTAAAAAAATCTCTCCCATGAAGAAACTGAGGCCTGGAGTTCCTACCCGATTTATTCAAAATCAAAGGCATCTATTGTCTCTGCTCTTCAGGCCACAGAATCACCAGGCTTCCAATCAGAAAGCATTAAAGCCGAATTCGTTTGTCTCAGGCAAAGAAAAGGCTGAGCCTGAGCCGGGTGTCAGGAAGTCAGAGTGTGGTCACTGCCTCTAACTGTTTGCACGTCAGCCCCTCGGAATGTTTGCAGCGCGATAAGGGTTAAATCAGACAAGTCCCAGAGAGCTCAGATCTGTGCGTGCAGAGGTCCATGTGAACCTCCAGGGAGAAAGGGCCTTTGGACCTATTCCTGAGCTTATCTTGATGGCAGGGGTATTCAGTGCCCTTTGTGTAACCCCAAAAGCCGTGAGTCTGCCGACAAAGTTTGCAAAGGCTGTCTCTGGGCTGGGCTGTAGCCCTTGCAAGCATCTTTGCAAAGATTAGGCTGTTTGATAAACAAACTTGGAGCTGGAAGGGACTTTAGAATTTGCCCAACTTGGCCCTCTACACTTTTATTCTTAAACAGAGGAGGAAGTGGCAGCTCAGAAAGAAGGCAAGAATCCCCCAGGGACACACAATGACTTAACGGTGTCTGAACGGGGATGAGGAGACGAGCCTGGGCCACTGCCTAGCACAGCCTGCCACTGCGGGGGCGGGGTGGGGGGCGGATAGTTGGCCTCTGGAAAGGCCGCTGGGCCCCACACCTTCTCCCTCCACCCACTCTCAGCCCCTGCCTTGCATCCCCAGTGCTGACCCCCTGAGGACTGGGGGCCAGAGCCCGCGAGCCAGACACATCCTGGGCAAGGAAGACATTCTCAGGTCACACTTGGTTAAGAAAGTAAAGTTTTTAATGCAGCACCCACGTAAGAATCACCGGGGGCCCTTGCTGAAGTCCCTTTGGCTGGGCCCCATCCCAGGGTAGGGCCTTGGGGACCTCATTTCCTTAAGCATTTCCGTCGACTCAGACCGGGCAAGTCTGGGAAGCCCTCCCCGGAAAAGCCTGGGTAGCGGTGCTTCCGGGGGGTCTCCTCAGCCTGGGCAACCAAGGCTCTTCCTTGTGCGGCCTCAAGGAGACTTTGCAGCCTGATTTCCCGGGTTTCTGCCCCTCATAGACCTGTGCATTAGATTCCCTGAACGTTGTGGCACTTCATAACATGGCACGCAGCTCGTGAGAGCCACCGTCCGCCCCGTGCCCGCAAGCACCACACAAGCACCATCTGGTTCCAACGCCCCACCTTCGGAGATGGCGCCGTGGTCCTCATTCAACCACGAAGACTCTGAGGGATGGGAAGGGGGTAGCTCGTCTGAGGCCACGGAGCCCAGCGCCCTCGTTCCCAGTCACCTTATGGCGCCCTCTCAGTGAACACCACCTTTGTTTTTCTCACATGTATCTTTGCCAAGACCATTTCCTCTACAACAGTGACCTTCCCCCGGGCCGCCATCTCTGCTGGATAATGTCCGTTCATCCGTCCCAACCAGCACCGCCTTCCTATGCCCCTTCCCAGATACCTCTGATTCTGTGCCTTGTACTGGGGATGATCCTGGACACCTTCTGCATGGGCCCCTTGCTTAGGAAGACGACAGGGGATTCCTATTTGGTCCTGACCCGTGCTCCACACAGTAACAGGGGTGAGAGTTTAAATAGCTGTCAGGTTATGTCACACCACATTCATATGCTTCAGTGGCTCCCCATGTCCCTGAGGGTCGACCCCCTTCCCGTAGCCTCTGCTCAGTGTTGGTGTCTGACCTCATCCCTACTTCCCACCTTCTTGCTCACTCTGCCCCAGAGTACTGGCCTTCCTTGCTCCTGCAAGATGCCGTGCATACTCCTGCCTTGGGACTTGCTTTTCTCTCTTCATAGAAAGCCCCAGAGAGCCACATGATTCACTCCATGACTGCCTCTGAGTTTCTGCTTGGATGTCACTTTATCACAAAGGCCATCCCAAACTATCCCATATAGGAAGATAACTCCTAAAGGCCGGCACAAGTGGGAAGGTCGAGGCCCAAAGAGGGCAGTTTCCCCCAGATCACATGTGAGCCAGAGGCAGTCCAGCATGGAATCTAGATCTGTCCACGGCTCATCAATCTCTTTGTAGCTGATTTCTGTAATCAGGAGGTCCCAGCACCCAGTCTCCCTAATGTATGGATTTATCTAGTTTCTGCCATTCAGGGTGCTGTGATCACAGGCAGAGAGTTTCATGTCAAAGCCTTAATTTTCTTAAACATAGTGGGGAGGAAGCAGAAGGAAAAAAGGAGTATGGATATAGTTAGCCTCTCAGGTCCCTCTGAATTCAAGAATCAATCCTTGATGAAGGTTTAAGCATTGCTGCCAGACACCCAACCCTGGGAACAGATCCACATTAAGTCGGGGCTAACGCAAATAGAATTTTGAGGGCCTTCTATGAGAAAAAGAATACTAAAGATTACCAATAAAAAATTAGGTACAAACATTTAGAAAAAGCTGGTAAATGCCATAAACACTCAAAATCCTAAAGACAACTTTGCATTTTTAGTAACTAACTGCTTATAATATAATTATATATATATATATATATATATATATACACACACATATATTTTTTAACCTACCCTTTTAATTATTTTTTATCGCATCTTAGTTAATAATTATGTTTAATAGACATTATAGAAAGATAATTCACTCTTTCCTCTAGCATGCTTGACTGGAGTTAATATATTATTACTGAATGTCACTGTGCATAAAACTCACAATTTCTCATTGGATATACTTGCCTTTTATAGCACCCCTAGAGGTCCACATCTATAGACACGGAATTGTGATGAATTCTATCTCACACAATTCTCATTTTAAAGAGAAAAATATATGGTGCCTTTATAATGATAAATAATGCTTTTATTTAGTATATTCCTGACAAGAGAGAATTTGCTTTTACTGGAAATCACTGAAATGGAATCTTCTATATCCCACTGTATATACATGACGATTAGACACACTTTCCACAGGCTGGCCTTTAGGCCCATACCTGGCAAACCCTGCTTGTCCTCCATTCCTCCCAGACCTCCAGTGTTTACTTTATTGATTGGACCTTTGGTCTGCAGCTCTGTGTCCTGACAGCAGGTGAGTTGGTGCAGTGGTGAAAGCATTCCTGAACGTCATCTTTACATTAGGAAGGTTAGAAATAACTTCACTGTACACAGGAAGGACAGCACATCACAGATATATCCCATGGAGCCCAAACAGAGGTCACCGCAGCTCAAAGTCCTCTTAGCTAGAGCGTACAATTGCTCCGAGACCAACTTTAATGCCATTCAACAGCCCTGTAGGTAAGAAGGAAGAGAAGTCAGAATGGAAAGAGTGTTCTTAACCAATTGTGGTTAGAATATCTGATTTTTTTCCAGTTTTACAAAGACGAATGACGATAACACCACCTTGGAAGAGCCTGTGCCAAGGAGAAGCTTTAAATTCATTAGCCTCCTGTGACTTCACCTCTGCCCTTGAAACAAAGGACAGCCCGTTGCACCTGCCTGTGTGAGAGGAATCTAGCCAGTTTAGCCAGTGACTTAAATCCAGGGAGAAGCAGCTTCCTTGACCCCACAGTAGTGTGTTTTCCCTCCCTATTACCCTCAATAAGCTCCAGGCAAGAAGTCAGGTATAGAACAAAACCCTGATGGGCTCAAATACAAAGGGCCTTACAGAGTTCTGCTTGGAATGTGTTGGCCTCGGGTTCCATCCTCAAAGCGCTCCACCATCATCTACAATCCTCAAGGCATTCTCGCAAGGCAGGCGGGTGGCAAGGATCCTTCCTTATGGTGTTGAAACAGTGGTTCAAACAGGGCCAAAGTCTGGCAAATGGAATATAATCACCGAGCTATAAAGAAAGACGCAAACATTAAACTGTCACTTTGGCTATGTTTTCTCCTTACCCGAAATATCACCTGATGCTTTTTCTAATTGGGGGATACAGTTTAATAACTGCATTGTTGCCGAATTGGTGGCAACTACTTCTAGAAAAGGCGAATTTTTCAAGCGATTCAATATCACTGGCTACCTCCCTAATATATCTCTTTTTATCTTTCCAAAGGGATTAGACTGAAATAGCTTGAAGATGAAAGAGTGAGATTTTTCCATTTATGGAGTGGTCTGCTGTTTCTGTTGGCCGGGAGATCGTTGATACCCATCTGAAGATAAATAGTTAATAAAGGTGTTTGGATTGCAACATCTGTTGCCATTCTTGGAAGCAGGGACTTAATTGCAGACTAGAGCATCAAATCTTCAGAGAGTTCGTGAGACAGGGATTGATTGGGGTCGCCAGGTTACCCAGAAGTGAAATCCCAATCCTTATCTTTAAAATGCAGTGTCCAATTGATTCTCTCTGGATCATTACACCCAGCACACAGAGGTAAAGCCAGGAGAGGAGTGGTCAAACATTTTCCATTTCAAAATACTTTCAGAAGAAACCGGAACGGTGTCTTGAGTTTGGTGAAGAGTCATGAAGTGAAACCCCAGTCTTCCATTCCATCTGGGAGATGGAGGCATCAACATGACATGAAGGAAAACATGTCCTGCCTGTACATTGGAAGGACAGCCCCTGCCCCGAGGGTATGCCTGCTTTCTGCCTTAAAGACTGGACCACAGAGGCCAAGTCTGTGCAGCCAGGGGCAGCAGGGTAAAACCTCAGCCTGTAATTCCCCGGCTCCCCCTGCCATTAGCAATCTATAAAGTCAGAAGAATAAATGAGATGCTTTTAGGATGAAGATGTGGTCAGCATGGATAGGGGGAGGAAGCTCTTCGGCTGACTCAGAAGTGAGCTCAAATCAGACTGCGCCGCTAAGTAACCATGTGAGTTTGAACACGTCACCTTCCTTTCCGGGACGCCAAGCCTCCATCTTTAAAAAGATGGAGTGGACTAAACAATGGCCGACATTTCTCTCAGAATTTGAACCTGAAAGTCTGTTATCTTTCATTGAATTGGTAACTATATCCTGGGTCTTAGCTGAATATCTGTTGTGGATCTACGGCCCCTGAATTCCAGGACCCAGCTCCCCAGAGGCGGAGGCCATCAGCAGAGGAGGCCTACGCCCTGGTCAGAGGTACCACGGTCCAAAGGACCAAGGGACGTGCTCTCCAGCTCTGAGTCTTATGCTGATGATCGGTAGTTTCTAAAGGAAATCAGTAAACATATCCCTAGAATTTCATTTCCAGATCTCAGAAAATCCTAGAGAAATGGTGGTGGCATCCACAGAAGACAAATATTACTTCATTCATGAGCACTTTAGGAACTGGACTTGTGGCAAACTTCAATTTTCCTAGATTGTCCTTTTTGACAGACATGTGGACAAAAAGTCAAATGTGAAAGCTAAATCCTAGGACCTGGAACACCAGGGAAGACAGTGAGATGAAACTGTTCAATTCTAGTAGTTGAAGAAGCCAACAGTAGCCAGGGGAAGTTCCTCTCAGAAAGAAAGGTGGGAGAGAATAACTGGGGTAATGCTCAGAAAAGAAGAGACAGTCGAGGCGCACGGGGAGGGGGATCTACCGTCTGCCTTGTCTTTGTGGCACAGAAAAGGTTAGGACTTACCAGTTGAGTTTCCAAAGGCCAAAAAATACCATAAAGCTATTCCCTGAAGAATTCTGCCTCGAGGTTCATTACTCTTTCTTATTTGAACTAAAGTATTTTAAATTCATATATTTCATAGTGGTCAAGGCAGGAGTTTAGTATCCTGTTATAAGGATCACAAAATGCAGTGTTTTATGGAAAAATATTTTTTAAAAAAGTTAATCAGTTCAGTCATGAAGGGTACTGAACATATTTGTGATGTAGCTGTAATACAGAGTATTGTTCCCCTTTTAAAAATTATTGATTTTTTTAAATTTGGAAAATACCCATTCAGAATTGTTATAAAATTCTTTAATCCAATGCTTCTCCAGCCTTAACAAACCATTTTGGAAGAGAAGAAAAATGAAATGTATTCATAGTACAGCTCTTCGCTCCTTTATACACACATACATGCACGCGCACGCGCGCACACACACGCCCATTCAGATTCCTCCAAAATCGTTCAAATTTCTCTGGTCTCCTCTGATCACTTCATGAGTTTGTTGCCTTAATTAGCTCCTGCGCATTCTCAGAGGTTTAGGAGAGCTAAAGATTGCTTGTTCCCCTTTAAAGGTTAGGATGCTTTCTGCTGTGCGGTTATCTAGTAATATATTAATGCTGAATTGCATTGTAATCCAAGAAAGAGGAGACTCGTACCAATGAGGCGGCTTGACTTGAGCTCCCTTTTCCTTTCTTCCCAGCCAGGGTGCTTCAGGCTGGCCCAGAGCGAAGCTCAGCATATTGCGCCAAGCAGCCAGAGAATGGACTCCTTAGTGCTTGTGCTAATCCTCCTCTTTACTAAATAAGCAAGTCAAGCTTTGGGGGTAGGAGTGGGAGGAAAATTATATAATTTGAGTTAATTGGTTTGGGGCTACCCAAAGCCCCAGCTGTCTTGAAGGGAATTGTTTGGTCTTCAAGACCCAATTAAAGACATTCAGCTGATGTAAAATAGATTTTATTCTTTTTTCAAGTCATTGTCAGGAGACGCAGACTCCATTCCATACCAAAAAAATTCCTTTTAATCACAGTCTCCCCAAATGCATCCTGAAAACATGTCTGGAAATAGGTATCTCTAAAGACATGGGAGAATATAAAGGCATGCTAATTAACTAGTTTATTATATAAGTTCAAGAATACCATCTCTAGTGATAAGACAGGAGCTCCTTCCAACAACCCTTCGGGTACTATAAAATGTGTCTTAGCTCATCACATTGTTTGAACACACTGCCCCAGCCTCTATCTTTTTTTCCCTAAATAGGGATTTGTCAGACAGATTTGAGAGAACCATGTATGGCCTTCCTAGATCAGAGACAGAACCACCTGCGACTTCCATTTGACTGATCCACATGTAAGGTGTGGCCACGGCAACATTAACTTAAAAGCAACAGCCTTGGGAGTTTCCAGGTATTCAGACACAGCAAGAATTGTCACATGTTAAAGTGATTGGAGACGTGCTGGCTTTTTTATTTCAACAACTTAAGCAAATAATGCCGAAATGGGATTCTGTGGATAGCAACAAAAATCACTCTGTTTGTAAGGTCCATACCACCCAGCAAGAAATGAAAAACAAGAATTATACAGTGTAGAGGAAGTTTATAGAATCGCTACTTGATCCGGTAGTTCTCCGATTCATATACGTCCTGAGAGAGCGTCACGTACACAGTACTGGAAAGGAAACAGAAGTAAGACCAAGTCCTCGTCCTCCAAGAACTTTGAGTCATACAGGGGTGGGAGCAGATGAGGGAGTTATGGAAACACATGGAAAAGTGGAGAAAAACAAAGGAGGGGTGCTGATGCATATGCTAGAGGATAAGAGGCAGAAGGGACCTCATCCAGTTAGGGATTTTATAAACAAAGTGATGTTCAAGATGCGTCTTGAAAGCGCAAGATGGGTCTTAAAAACTCTAAATGATTCCAGCTGACAGAGGAATCACAGTTTTCAAGACTCCCTGAACATCATTTTTCTGGGGCAGTTGTCCCAAAAGGAGGGAAGAAAGGGCTGAACACGGAAAGGTCTGGAGGAAAGTCTGGAAAACATTCAGCAATGTCATTGAAATGCAACCAAGAGCAACTCCTGGGGAACAACTGGCGCTTGAGTTTGAAGGCCTCAGTCAGGTGGAGATCTGAGGCCTTGACGGCCCAAGAGAGAGCTCTATACTTAATTTCAAAAGCAGTGGGGAGTCATCTAAGGAGCTGAGCTGAGAAATGGTGGGATGGGGACAGCTTTGACACAGGAGGTCCTGAGATCAGTGGGCTGTGTGGGAAGAGGCAATGAGGGCCTCATGAGCCCCATGTGGGTAAAGATAATCTATCCAGTTGGAAACCAAGGCATGCTGTCTTCTGCCGCCACCCAAAGAACGGATTCTAACATAACATGCTTTCTTGAGAAGGGGATTTTATTTGTTTGGGAGCTATGATTGAGTGCCTACTGTATGCCGGGCACTGTCCTGGCACTGGGGATATACCAGTGAATGAAACAGACACAGATCCCTGCCTCCTAAAAGAAGTAATTAACTCTGTCAGGCTCTCAGAGTCCCCTTTGTAAAGTGCAGAAATGATGGGCAGTTTCTAAACAGGGACTTCTATAAATACAACCCTGCTTCTAGGAGACTGTGCCTGCTAAGCAGTCATGTAGATTGGGAGGCATGGACACTACAACATGTCTCCAGGAAACTGGGACCCCAAGGAGGCGAGCTTTACACAATTCACCCACAGAGTAAGGACAAAAGGATGACAGAAGGGTGGAAAGGCATATCTCAAAAGCCAGAGGATGTCCTAGGCCAGAAGCAGATGTCCTAGGCCAGACGAGGAGCAAGTGAAATCAAGGGCCTGAACTTATTCAAAGAAATAAGAGGGAACTCAGTAGAATGCAGCACAGGAAAGGAAGGACAGAGTGTTGCAATGTGGCAGCGTTGGTACCGCAGGAGAAGGGCTCTGGCTGCAGGTGGGCGGCTCGCCCGAACCCCGTGCAGGTGTCAAGGGAGGTGGCTGTCACAGGCCTTCTGACAAGGCACCCGCTCTCAGACATAAGTGATCATTTCTCCACTCTCTCTTGCCAGGAAACTCTGCTTATCGGGCAAGCAGCTGGTTCCAGTCGGCTTTCTTGGGGAGCTTGCCTACAAGGAAATGCTGGGCGGCCCAGGAGCGTGTGGTGCCCAGGAAAGGTCAATTCCATCGGAGGAATGGATGAGTTGAAAATCTCTCCTATACCTCAGTGGCCAGTAAGGTAGGCTCTGTGAGCTGGGTCCTCTCAGAAATACGACCATGACTGGCCCCCGGAACCGGTGGCTTTACTTTCTAGGGGTCCTCATACACCGGGCACTGTTGTGACCCTTCGTGTATATGACTTCCTGCTGATGCTAAGTCGCCTGCCGCAGGTCACCCTGCTAGCGAGAGGTAGCGTGGGGGTCAAGCCAGGTCCTGTGACTCCTGGCTGCCCTGCGTGGAGGTCCAGCAGGCCTCCCCAGGAGTCTTCTCTGTCGCTCCCTCTCGGCACTATTAACATGCAGTCCACATCAGGAGTGGGGGAGTGCTTCAATGTCCTTTGCTCCCACTGTCGCCTCATCTTAGCAGAAGTATTTCACTGCTGTCAAAACCCTCTGCAGGCACGTACATCGTTTGATCCTTGTTAGAATCCCCGGGAAGGCAAGGGTAAGGGTCATCCTCTCCTTTCAAGAGGGCGTTCAGAGAGTCAGGGAAATGAAGCAGCTGGTCGAGATGGCCTGGCTGGCATGAAAGAGACCTCCTCCAAAGTCACATCTTCTGACTCCCAACTGGGGGCTCTTTCCAACGTCTCTTTAGGAATGTGGCCTCTTGCTGTCATTGGCACATAGATGCTGGCAAGCCTGGAGCCTCGCAGAGCTCTTGGCATGGAGTAGGCATTCAGGGATATCCTCAGACTGAAATGAATGACATCAGACCAGTCATCCGCCCAAGTCCCCAGTCTGAATCTGACCCTGACCTCAAGGGACCGTGTCTAGGGGTGGGACCGTGGAAGGGGGTTTGGGCAAGCATGCCACAGGAAGCATAAAGTCTAGTGCTCATTCAAGGCCATCCTGGCCCGGACTTTTCTCTAAGCACATTGCATGTGTTAATTGCATTTAGACCTTGCAGCAACCACTATGGCACGTGGTACCCTTGTTCCCATTTTACAGATATGGAATGGTGAGAGCAGGAAACTCTGGTAGTGTGCCCAAGGCCACAGAGCCAGAATCTGGTTCCAGAGCCCTCTCATAATCACACCACCCCTCAGACAAGTGGCTCCCTCCTGCCCCAAGAAACTACTTTCTTCTGAGTGTCCCTTTAGAAGCCATCTATAGGTCTCAGTTGCTCCATCTGAGAAGTGAGGGGCTTGAACCCCACACTCAGTAGAAGCCTTGATTCTCTAATCCATCCCAGCAGACTTCCTTTGGAATAGGGCCACTGGAAATAACCTCCACACCCCCCTATCTTTTTATCTATGTCTTTTTAGTATTTTGTTCAGAAACAGAGCAGGAATTCCCCCCTGCAACTCCGGGTATAGTGTCCCCAAACACCTGCTGAGATTAATGGGTCCTTAGGGGGGGCACCAGGAGAAGGGGCAGAGCAACTGAGGGCCTGTGGGAAGTGGGGACCACAGCCTAAGCACCCAGTCCAACTCCCCTTACCTTTTTTTCTCTTCCCACCCTTTTGCCTCTTCACCCTGCCAAGCCATTGGGAAGACTAAATTCTCAACAGCGTTTGCTGTTTCTGTTCCTCCATCCCCTCTAAGTCAAAGAGTTCGAAGCCAAGCCAGGAGGCGTCCATCTTCTGGAAAGTGAAACAAGGACAGCGGGTTATGGAAGCAGATAGCACTCGTCTGTCAATGCTTGATGGAATAAGGACAAACTTAGATGACATGCCAGCGCCAAAGCCAAAGCCCCAGTGGCTTTTTCCCCATAATAGGGCCTATCTCCTCGGGAGGCAGCCTCAGAAGCCAGATAGGCTCTGCCCCATCCTAGGGAGGAGGCCATTTTATTAGGGCAACCCTTACACGCCCCCCTCCCCCTGCCCATGTAGTTCTGGGCCATGGCCTGGAACAAAGGCTGGGGGAGATACAGGACCCCTGAGATAAAAGAAGACTTGGGCCCAACATACAGACATTCATTCTTTCAAAAACATTTATTGAGACCCTACCCCATGCCAAGTGCTGTTCCAGGTCCTGGTGTGAAAAAAGCAGCCAGAGCTCTCTGCCCTCATGGAGCTTACAGATGAGCAGGTGGGTTAGACAATTAAAAAACCATGTGCCAGCATGTAGTGAGAGGAGATATAAGGGAAATAAAACAAGATAAACCAGAGAAAGAGAGGAAGAGGGGTGATGTTTTATATTGGGTGGTTGGGGAAGGTGACCTCAGAATAGACTAAGGATGTGAGTGGTACAAGTGTCTGGGATAGAGTGTTCCAGAGGGAGGAAAGAGCAGGTGCAAAGCCCTGAGGCAGGAGTGCACTTGGCCTGACTGAGAACCAGCAAGGAGTCTGTCTGCTGTCGGTGGCCAGAATGAGTGGGGGAGAATCTTTTAGGAAATGCCAACCCCAGATCTTTTGGTTCTGTACTCACCCCCAGGAAGAGGTGAGAGCAAAGCATCTTATATTAGCATCCTGGGAGGCTATTGTGGGAAGCTGTTGTTGCTAAAACTTTTGAGCTCCTTGGGGCACCTGGGTGGCTCAGTCAGTGAAGCATCTGCCTTCAGCTCGGGTCATGATCCCAGGGTCCTGGATTCGGGCTTCCTGCTCAGCAGGGAGCCTCTGTCTCCCTCTTCCTTTGTCCCTGTCTCTGCTCATGCTCTCTCTCTGTCTCTGTTTCTTTAAATAAATAAATAAAATCTTTAAAAAAAAAAATAAAATATTTGAGCCCCTTGACTAAAATGTACTTTGATAAAGGAGCAAACTACTGTTCATCCAATTCCCTATTTGGTAGATGCTCTCGATCAGCTCCCAGGAGACCTTCTACACCCAAACCAATTCCATCCTGTTTTCCAGAGACCATTTGATCTGACCATTTGATCTGTGCTATATGACAGAAAAAAAACTTTTTTTATCCTTCTGGTCAATCTGCAAAGAATAAATGTCTCAGCAGTGGTGTGCTGATAAAGCTGTATCAACTGGATCTCTGGGGAAAATAGAGAGAGAGAGAAATTTATTATAAATTAGTGATATAAAGAACATGTAGCACATAATTTAAAAATAACAGCATACACAAGACTATAGTAACTTTCGTACAGCCAGTTGAATCTCACAAAATGCTTCCATTGATTGCTGTGGAAATCTTGAATAAACAGCCAGTCCGTGACGAGAGTGGACAAACAGTGCAGTTCTGACAGGAGTGGCAGCTGATGCTCTCATTTAAATTAATAAGTAAGACAAAAGTGAAAAATAAAGACATGCAGGGACTTCGTTTTCCACTGGTGATGTGAGAAACTTCTTTGCTGGATTGGATAATAGTTTTTGAATACTGGAAGAGGATTCTTCTGGTTGCTGCCCTATTCACAATGTAATGGCTCTAGACAAATCATGCTTTTAAGTTTAATCTGAGCTATTACTATTTCTTCATCATTCTCTTAAGTATAGATGTCAACAAACAGTAAATCACTCCTGTACCTGGTGTTTACCCATTTTGTTGGTGCAAATACACCATGACTAATTTCAACCTCCCAACATGACATCATGGAATGCAGAATTGGGAAAAGATGGGCAGTAATGCACCCTTCTAGAACCATTTCATCTAGCATGCAGATACACAGGGATTAATGACCTTGGGAGCACGAGCAGTGGTCCAATACAGTAAAATCAGTAGGAAATAATGAATCTTTGTTTATTTTTAAAATATAATTTATTTAATTGTAAGGTCATCTCATATTATTTTAATAGTGGCTCTACTTAACAAATGGCTAACAACATTCCTAAAAATTTAACAGTTGACTCTCTGAGCTGGTTAGGAGCCAGCCTAAGCATACCCTTGAGTCTCAGTGATGTCTGGCCCTGTCTTCATGCTAGCTTTGAAGTCTCAAGGTCTTTGCCCCTCTTTTATCCTTTCTATGGGAACTGGCATGAAATAGACAACTATTCCAAAGGCCTTAATACTGAGAGGGGCCATGATACCTCCTGTAGGTACCAGAGCTTCACCGCTCATGCAATGAATACCCAAGTTCCCACCTATTGCTACTGCGTGTGTAAGCATAGCACATGAGGGTTGGAATTGATTTGAGCGGTCACCTGAGTCCAGCCTCCCATCTCATGATTTCTCTTTGTACTGCATTATAATCCATTATTAAGTCTGTTAAGAATAACAAAAATAGAATACCACCATTGTATTTTGAAAGGAATTACAGGAGTTAGTGAACCATGCACTCTCTATTCTATTTGCCAAGGCTCCAAGTGCAACGTCTTCTGTGCTACTGGTCTGGGTATTTAGAGGATAATGCATGGCAGAGCTAGTAAAATATATCATGGAGTCTGTATCACCCTGAACTCCTGGCTTATGGAACTAGACTAGCCACACCTATAATGAGGTCTACACACATTTTTTCTAACCCTTGTATTCCTTGTATTCCAATTTCCCAAGCCATGCCACACCTCTGAGATGAGGCTGTTCCTCTGAGAGTTCCCTTCTCCTATTCGTACTTGTAAAATCAAGGCCCAGATCACCTAGATCCTTCCTGTTCTCAGGAAGTTTCTAGCTCCTCTGAACTACCATGGCTCTCAATGCTTCCAGCATTCTGGTGGGATGATGCTACATCTTACTGCGAATTATAATTATTTATAAGTTCTGAGAAGACAGAGATCATACTGTCTTCATCTTTGGACTTCACTCTCGGGCCGCCCCACCCCACTCCAGAGTGAGATAAATGACCAGACCAGCCTTCCCAGCCTCAGGAAAGCAGTCCCAGTGATGCATTACTTGGAGGCAGTCATGACTCAGAGGACGTGGCGAGCTTTGCCACCAGCATGCGACAAGCACACCAACTTACCCCTTCTGTACTCTCAGCAAAGCCTGGCTTTAAGAATCATTTGAAGGAGGGGACGCCTGGGTGGCGCAGTTGGTTGGACGACTGACTTCAGCTCAGGGCGTGATCCTGGAGTCCCGGGATCGAGTCCCACATCAGGCTCCCAGCTCCATAGGGGAGTCTGCTTCGCTCTCTGACCTTCTCGCTCGTGCTCTCTCTCACTGTCTCTCTCTCTCAAATAAATAAAATAAAATCTTTAAAAAAAAAAAAAAAGAATCATTTGAAGGAAACCTGAATCACTTGAAGTTTCTAAAAGAAAAGAATTCACCTTCAGATCACAGTTGCTGTCCAAAGAGACAGACTCCATTGCCTGAATTTGCAGCCCACGGGTGTTTGGTGCATGTGATCCAGTGGGCATCACTGGGCTATGCACAGGACTAGAAACTGAGGTTTCCCCGGGACACAGGGCAATCACAACAATAAGGATAAACGCAGAGTTCCTGGCCAGGTCAGCAGGAGACACCAGTACATTGACTCCAGGATCATAAACTCTGCAGGAAAGTATAGCCTGACTCCATCATTTGCCAACTGTGTGACCTTGGGCAAGTTACTTAACCTCTCCAGCCTCATCTCCCTTATGCAGCGTGGGAATACTAAACACACCGATCTCATAAGGTTGTTGTGAGAATGCAATGGGTTCATGTATGTAAAGTGCTTAGAACGATGCCTGGAATAAAGTCAATATTCAGTAGATGGTCGTATTCATAGGGACAATTGTAACAACAGCTTTTATTAGAGGAAAACATTTCTATTGGCCTGTTCGGTTGTGGAGAGGAGGAGAGGTGGGCTGCTGAGGGTAGGTGGATGTGAGCCAGAGGAAAAGAAGGAGCACCAGCTGGGAGTGTGGGAAGAGGGTCTCTAGGCCTGGTTTTACCATGATTTCATTCTGTGATTTCCCCTCTCTGGACAGCAGAGTCTTCATTGTTGGGGCCCCAGTCTGGTTTACCGAATCAGGCTCCGAGCCTGCAAAGCTGGGAAGATGACTCCTTGTTTAAGCTTTCTTGGTGAGTCTGATGTGTCCAATGCATGTTTAGGAGCCATTGGATTCCATCAAACCCCCAGTATCAGGGCCTTTGCACTTGCTGTCCCCTCTGCTTAGAAAGCTCTTCCCGGAAATGTTTCTTTGTCTCATGCTCTCATCCAGGTCACCGCATCAGTGTTACCATTCAGACATCTTCACCCCATAGGACTCTGTGTCCTTTGAATTACTATCTGACCTCCTAACCTGGTTTCTGTTTCCTCATCGCACTTCTCTCTCGGTGACTTGATCCTCACCAGAATGTAAACTCCATGAGGGCAGACTGGATTTTGTCTATGACTACACCCTAGCACCTCTGGAATAATGCTTGGTATGTTATGGGCACTCAGTAAGTCCGTTCTGAATAAATGAATGCATTGAGTGAATAGGAATGCATCAACTTTGCCTCAGCCTGCAGGTCAGACTCTGGAGCAAAGAAAGAGCAGTCAGATAAGACAGCCTGCTCAGCAGCTGGGAAATCCTTTCAGTGTGCTTACTCTGAGGGCCCCAGGACTCTTGATCCACCCAAGGCAGTTGCCCCCAGAGAGAGGATTTAAAAACCAGCAGACAACCTCAGTCTTGTGTTTTGAGGTTTCATTTTATTTTGCAGGGGCATACTTTTAGGCAGGATGATGACAAGCTTCGCAGCCTTTATTCATGGAGAGATGGAGAAGCATTTCCAATCTGTGTTCTAGAACAATGTACACCGACAGACATGATGTCATTTTGTTTTAAAAAGGTGTTTGTGCCGGAAAATGCTTCCAAAAGTATTGGGGGGAGGGGTTATAAATGACTAACAAAAGTTACATATGTGGGTTATTATCTAAAAAATACAGTAATATGTAAAATACTTTTGAAGGTAAGACTTTATGGGTTAAAATTATATTTCCAGATTTCTCAGGCTTTAAAAAATAAGTATGCTGATTGAGTCCATCCGCTTTAAAGGAAAAAGTCTCTTTTCCTATAACACCTTCTTGTTTGCATATTAAGGATGTGAGACCCAGACACACAGTCTGCTGGAAGGCTATAAGTTATCTGTTTAATCGGCTCCACCAAAAATGTTCAGCCTAGATACTCTATCAGCAGTCTTGATTTTGACAGACTTGCCAAACCCAAAAGCTCCCTTTTCCCCTTCTGAGTAGCATTTTCCCAAAACGTTGGGGAAATAACTTAAAAAGTCAGATAATCCATGAAACTAAAGAGCACATGGTTCCAATATTAATCAGTATTCGATCAAGGAGTTCCACTAATCAATTAAGTTTGGGAAGCACTGAGTGAATAAAAATTTTCAGTGGGATGGTCCCTCTTTGGTAGGTTAATGTGTGTGTGACCTTTCAGGAGGAAAACTCAGAGACAACACTTCCCTCAAAGGATTTGATCAGAGAACACTTTATAGACACATATCTTATAGGGTTAGCATTTCCCAGAACACAGTTTGGGAAATGCCGACCTAGAGACAAGTAAGGACTGGCTTGACATTTTAGAAACTATGATAGATCTTGTTTGTTCTTTTTTTGAGGAAGTTGAAAGACAGGTATTGTGAGGATTACCCAGTGATTTTTCAGAACTCCTCAAAATATGATTTTACCCTGTGCTGAGCACATGAGAAATGAAGGCGATAACATAAGCATACTCTGGTTCAGAGGAGGCTTTGACAAATGTATGTACGGATACAATTCCGTTTGGGGCCATGATAGAGCAAACTGGTGATTGATGTGCCTTCTCACCAGAAGTAATGATTAAACAGGATAGAAAATATGAAGCAACCCTTTTCAGGCACTAAGCAATAATCAGCAGGACTCTGAGTCTTGAGAGAGGGAGAGCACGTGAAGTGAACCCTAATACAGCCTGGCTTTCTGCAAGGGACTAGTTACTAGATACTCAGGCCAAGGGATGGAGTATAAGCAGACTATGACGAGCATGCTTGGTTGAGGAGGCAGAGATGGGAACTAGAGGAATTTGCAGGGACCAGTGAAGAGGTAGCTCTACAAAAGAGCTGCCAGATGTCTATACTGGGGAGTTCCTCTGGCTTCTTAGTGGAGAGCAAGGCTACAAACAGCCAGGACAAAACTCCACTGGTCCTATCAGAGAACGCATTTGATGGGAAGGAGATCTGAAGAGAGATACCAGAGGTCCTTAATGTTGAGAGACTTTGGAGCTTCGGCCAAGCAGAGTGGAGAAACATCATGGTGAGCACCTCCTGCATTCACATGAGGTTCCAGAAATTCCATACCTTCAGAGAAAGGACCCAAACCTGAAATAGACCCATCCTAATAAATCCTTAACATGAGCCTGCACAAGATCAAGGTTTTTTTGTTTGTTTTGTTTTGTATTTTACAGATTTTATTTGTTTATTTGGTAGGAGTCGAGGTGGAGGAGCAGAGGGAGAGGGATAAGCAGACTCTGGGTTCAACCCAGAACATGAGGCAGGGCTCAGTCTCAGGACCCTGAGATCACGACCTGAGCCAAAAATCAAGAGTCAGGTACTCAACAAATTGAGTCCCAGGTGCCCCAAGATTGAGGTTTTAATATGTATTTACATAAACATAAAAGTTAAATATAATAAATAAATATAAATATGTATATTTGTTTTGATAGATAGTTATGGATTCATTTTAAGGAACTGGCTCTTGGGTCATGGAATTGTGGAGCATGGCAAGCCCAAACTGTTTAGGGTAGGCCAGCAGTCTGGGAACTGGCAAGAGTTGATGTTTCAGTCTTGATGTAGAATTTCTGCTCTGGGAAACCTGTTTTGCTCTTAAGCTCTTCAACTGATTGAATGAGGCCCACCCATGTTATCAAGGGTAATTTCCTTTAAAGTCAACTAATTGCAATTGTTAACTACATCCACAAAATACCTTCATACCAACACCTAAATTAGTGTTTGGTTGTATAATTGAGTACTACAGCCCAGCCAATCTGACACATAAAACTAACCATTGCACCATCCTAACGCTGACAAAAAATATTACAAGAAAATAAAACTACAGATCAATATTTTTTATAAACATAGATGCAAAACTGCTTACCAGATACTATCAAATTAAATGTAGCATTATATAAAAAGAATAACACATTATGACTCAGCAAGGTTTATCCCAGGAATACAAGGTTGATTTAACATTCAAAAAACAATCAGTTTAATTTACCCCATCAACAGAATTATAGAGAACTACCATAAGATCATCTCAAAAATAAAGAAAAGGAATTTGGCAAAATTAAATATCCATTTATGATTTTAAAAATCTCTCTGACAACTAATAATAAAATGCCTGATAAAGAATCTTCGAGAAATTCACATTCAGTATTCTACTTAATAGTGGGTTATCGAAGACTTTCTCTAAGAACAGGAACAAGGCAAGGATGTGAGCTCTCACCACTTTTATTCAGTACTGTACTGGAGATCCTGACCACCACAGTGAGGTGAAAATAAAAGTATAAAGATGGGAAAGAAAGAAGTAAAACTTGCTTTATTTGTAGATGACATGTATATGTATATAGAAAATGCAAGGAATCTATAAAGCTACTAGTAGAACTAATTAGGGAATTAGCAACATAGCAAGCTATAGGCCAAATATACAAATAGCAGTGCTCTCGCTCTCTCTTTAGTTCTCTTTCTATATATTGAAAATGAAAAATTAGAAAATAAAATTTTCAGAATGTCATTTACAATGACATCAAAGTTCATGAAATATTTAGGAATAAGTTTGCCTAAAGATGTGTAAGACTTCTATATTAAAAATTATGCAATGTTACTATAAAGAATAAAGGAAAACAAATAAACAGAAAGATATATCATGTTCATTAATTGAAAGGCTTGACATTATTAAGATGTCAATTCTTCCTCTCCCAAAATTGATCTACAGATTCAAACAAATCAAATCCCAATCAGATCTCAACAAACATTTTTGTAGAAATTGACAGGTTGATTCTAAGATTTACATAAAAATGCGAAGGACTAGAGGATCCAAAATCAACTGTAAAAAAGAAGAGTGAGATCGCAGAATCCACAGTATCTGATTTCAAGATGCATTAAAAAAATCTACAATAATCAGGGTACATGGTGGCTCATTTGGTTAAGTGTCTCACTCTTCATTTCAGCTCAAGTCACGATCTCAAGATCAAACACTGCATTGGGCTCCACACCTGGAATCTGCTGAAGATTTTCTCTCCCTGGGGTGCCTGGGTGGCTCAGTGGGTTAAGCCTCTGCCTTTGGCCCAGGTCACAGTCTCAGGGTCCTGGGAGCAAGCCCTGCATCAGGCTCTTTGCTCAGTGGGGAGCCTGCTTTCCCCTCTCTCTCTGCCTGCCTCTCTGCCTACTTGTGATCTCTCTCTCTGTCAAATAAATAAATAAAATCTTAAAAAAAAAAAAAAAACCTCTCTCCCTTTCCCTCTCTAAAAACAAAACAAAAACCTAAAAAATAAAAAAAATAAAACAAACAAACAAAAAACAGAGTTCAGAAATAGAGCCACACATGTATCATCAATTGATCTATGACAAAGGCATCAGAGCAATCACTGGGGAAAGGAAAGTCTTCCTCAAGTGGTTCTGGAATTACTGGATAAATGCTTAGAAAAAATAAACCTCAGTCCTTAGCTCACACCATACAGAAAAAAATTTAGAAAAAATTTAATTGAGATGAATTATAGGGTTAATCACAAAGCTGAAATTATACAGCTGCTGGAAGCATAGAGGAAGGTCTTCACAGCCTTGTGTTTGGCAAAGATTTCATAGATAGGACAGAGAAAGCATCAATCATAGGAGCATCTGGGTGGCTCAGTTGGTTAAGCATCTGCCTTCCCCTCAGGTCATGATCTCCAGGTCCTGAGATCAAACCCTGCATCCACTGGGTTCCTTGCTGAGTGAAAAGTCTGCTTCTTCCTCTCCTTTTCCCTCTGCTCTTTCCCTTGTTCATGCTTGTTCTTTCTGTCTCTGTCTCTGTCTCTGTCTCTCTCTTTCTCTCAAACAAATAACACTTAAAAAAAAAAAGCCTGAATCATAAAAGAGAAAATGGAAAAATTGGACTTCACTAATATAAACTTTTGGTCATCAGAAAGATACCATTAAGAGTATGAAAATGAAAGCCACAGACCAAGAGAAAATATTTGCTGTACATATTATAAGAAGGAAATTATACCCAGAATATATAAAGAATACCTACAAGCTAATGACAAATCAATAAATAATTAGCAAAAGACTCAAACAGAAACTTAATGAAAGAAGATATGCAAATGGTAATAATCACACGAAAAATTGTTTGCCATCACTGGTCATCAGAGAAATGCAAATAAAAGCCAAAACGAGATGATCACTCCATTACTACCAGAACAGCTAATGTTAAAAAGACTGATACACCATATGTTTATAAGAAGGTGGAACTACTGAAACCCTCTTACATTGCTTTTGAGAGCAAGAGATGGTATAACCACTTTAGAAAACTGTTTGGCATTTTCTTATAAAGTTCAAAATACAGCTATCCTTTGACTCAGCAATTCTACTCCTAGGTAATTTCCCAAGAGAAATAAAAACATATGCCCACCCAAAGTCTTATACAAGCATGGTTACAGTAGCTTTATTCATAATAGCCTAAAACTGGAAATAACCCATATGATATCATTTATATGGAACATCAGAACCTACAAAATGAACCTATAGTCATAAAAATCAAAACAGTGATTGCCTGGTGGGTGGTTATTTTCCTAATGAGAGCAGAAAACTTCTGTGGTGATGGAAATATGGTACACCTTGATTGTTGTGTGGCTTAACAGGGTGTGTTATATCCATTGGATACTTAGGATCAGTACATTTCACTGCATGTACATTTCACCTCAATAAGATATAAAGGGGAGGTGACAGAGGAAAGAATGAGATTGTAGAGAAGAACAGAACAAAATTAAATTATCTTTTACTTGCAAGCATGCACACATGAACACACACAGACCATGCAAATATGTGTAAGTACGTTCACTGTGAAGTGGGCCAGTGTTGCCCAGAGCACCATATACTTTAGATACATTTCAACAGATACTTTCACATCTCACTATCAGAGAGTTCTTTATTCATTTTTTTTCCTCTCTTTGATTTTCGTACCAAAATACCCACATGTGTTTGACAAGAGAGAGAACAGAAACACAAATTCTGAATTTCACACTTACCAGAATTTCAGACAAATTATTCATTGTTGACGTTTTGAGATTTCATTTCCTGCCATGATTCTCTTCAGGAAAGGAAGCTAGAAAGGAAATGAGTCAGCTCCTCCCAGGCCTCCCAGATCTGGCCACCCGATTTGAATCTAACATTTGATTGATAGCAGAAAAAAATATTTTTCAAGACTACAAACTCATTATTATTTTTATGATTTTTGTTCTCAGATAGCACTTGAATTGACTTGATCCCTCCTTCCCCTCAGGGCTGACCAAGGGATATTCCCCACAATAGCATCTTGCTTCATTACTGGAGTGTTCTGGTCACATTAAAATGGAACCACATGGAAATGAATTTCCCCCTTTTCACGTTTCTGTCCTTGGTTTCCATGGAAGAGGGCTAATTACCTTTTTAATAGCCCTAATTGATGGGCTTACAGATCATATCTTTCAGCCCCCACTTGTGTGTGTGCTGAGGGTAGGGGTGGCCAGCGCTCCTTTTCTCTTGACCCCTCAGCTCACTCTTCCTTATTGGAAAGAGGGTCGCTGGCTCATGAAAGGACCCTGCCTTGTGTGTCTCTGTTTGCAAGACTACCTGCAGCCCATTGTGGGCTGACCAGGAAGCCTCGCTTTGTCTTGGCCAATTGACACAGCTGCACACTTGGTAAATAGACTCAGATGTTGAGCTTTTGTTTGAAGGATCTTTTCAGATTAATGCAGAGAGAATTAGTTTTTAAAACTTAAGCCGGAGCCAGGATGAGTAGAATGGAGCTGTGAGCCATTGAATTCACGTCCACAAAATGAGACCAACTGTCTTACAGGGTGTTTATCCCCTGTTCCTTTTGGAGGTAGCACTGAGGGGAGAGGCTCCCACTCAGACCATTGTGAGGAGAAGATCTGACCAGTGATTACTTGGGCTCCAGCTTCGTTCTCTGAGGGGACAGAGCCCTGCACTAGTTAAGTGAATGTAATTACTGCAAAAGAGTAGATGACAATTGATTTGGGTTTTCTTATTTCCAGACCACAAGAGGTTCTGACAAATTGTATAAGAAGATCCATGGCCTATGGCAAAGACAATTAGGGTAACAGTCTGGACTCAGCACTGAGTAACATCTCAGATCCTGCAGATTTCATTGCGTATACCACCCAATCGAGCCCTCACCCATGGGCGCATTCCCAGCCATGCCCTGCTGGGACACAAGAATCAGACATAACTCCCAAAGGATGGCTTGGCTCTTGAGGATGGGACTGTACCTTGGTGAACACCATTTCACTTAGCACAGGTTGGAATCGTAGTCCTAATTTTGTGACTAGAAACTAGTGTTGGGGTACCTGCATGGTTCAGTTGGTTGAGTGGCGGACTCTTGGTTTCAGCTCAGATCATGATCTCAGGGTACTGGGATTCAGCCCCACATTGGGCTCCCCAGTCAGTGAGGAGTCTGCTTGTTGCCCTCACCCTCTGCTTCCCCACCCCGACTTGAGCTCTATCTTTCTCTGAAATAAATCTTTCTTTCTTTTTTTTTTTTTTTTTTTTTTTTTTTAAAGAAACTATAGGGACATCTGGGTGGCTCAGTGGGTTAAGCCTCTGCCTTCAGCTCAGGTCATGATCTCAGGGTCCTGGGATCGAGCCCTGCATTAGGCTCTCTGCTCGGCAGGGAGCCTGCTTCCCCTTCTCTCTCTGCCTGCCTTTCTATCTACTTATGATCTCTTTCTTTCTGTCAAATAAATAAATAAAATCTTTAAAAGAAAAAAGATATTATACTATTATTTTCCTCCTTGAGACTTACAGACTCATTTTTCTCAAGCTACAAATCAGGCATGATTCTTCCTCTTCGCTAACAGTCCTATGTACTTAACAAGGCAACTTGGTGTTGTGAAAAGAAACTTGACTTTGACTCACACAGATCCGAATTCAAATCCTACCTCTGCTTCTTACTAGCTGCTAGATCAAAAGCAAGTCCCTTCTCTGAACACAGAGATACTTGAGATATGGTTTCTTATCTCACAGTATTATTGGGGATCGAAGAATTTTTCTCATATGTATGTGAACCTGATAAGCACAAGTCTCAGGCTGTGATCCCAGGGTCGTGGGATCGAGTCCCACTTTGGGCTCCTTGCTGGGTGGGGAGTCTGCTTCTCCCTCTCCCTCTGCCTGACACTCCCACTGCTTGTGCTCTCTCTCTCTCTGTCAAATGGATAAGTTAGCTCTTTAAATAAATAAATCAATTAAATAAAATAAAATAAATTGAACATGGTACCAGATAGAAAAAGCACCTGGTGAATTACAAAGTATTCATACGAAGCAACGTTTCTTTATTATACTAAACCCGTGCTAAATCCTAAAAACTGCCTGTTGGTGGGTATTCCACTGCTGACCTTGCTAAACACCCCCTTTCCCTCCTCCAGCTCCAGTGCCTGAGTGACTGTCACTCACCACTACAAACACAGGCCCGTGCCACCACCTGCCCAGCTCCCTACACACACGTTCACCAAGTAAAATGAACTGCTGACAGAGCAGAGGAGGTGAATCAGAAAGGAGCAGAGAGCCATCCCAGAGGAAAATAGACATCAGCATTCTGAAAAGGTGGCGAGTTCACAGATGCAGTGTAGACAGAGTGGTATGTAACATAGTTCCCAAAAGGGAATGGCCTCTTCCTGGCTCCACGCTAGGAGATCCAAAGGAAATCCTCGTTCCTTCTTTGCTTTATATAAATGAGACCCTAACCAAGCTGGATCTCCTATCAGTTCTCCGCACGGTACTTTGTGTTGAAGAGTCAGAACACCAGCCCAGCATGGCCACCAGCGCGGACGGCCCCCCCAAGAGACAACAAAGGAGTGGAGCAGATTCTACGACCATAAGGAGGCTTCCTGATTCAAGCCTTCAAGATTCAGATTCCCCTGCAGCTTCCTCAAAGGAAGCATGTGAGGGAAGAAATGTGGGTTCGAGCCAGCTCTAACAATCAGGAACAAAGTTGACGGGCGGAGACTACACTGCGGAGACCTGCGTCAACCCCTCAGTCCTATCGGATGTCAAGTTTGGACCACCAAGCCCCTTTGACTCTAAAAAATTAACACCAGAAGAGAAGTCTATGCCTTAGAAAATGCTAAAAGAAACTGTGGTTGATTGAGCTTTCCATTCGGAAGTATACCCGCAAACTATACTCTCATGTCACTTTCTTTTGTGACTTAGAGGTAGGAAAAGACTTTAGTGCCCTGCTGCTGGGCAGCTCTGCAGGGGGCAGAATTGGGAGGAAAGAATCCCATCCCATAGAGCCTTGGGCCCATCACCAAACCTCTCTGAGCCTCAGTTCTCTCCTCTGTAAAATGGGGATGGAATTCATCCCCATGGACATTTTTTTTTTAAGATTGTATTTATTTATTTGACAGAGAGAGAGAGGTCACAAGTAGGCAGAGAGGCAGGCAGAGAGAGGAGGGGAAGTAGGCTCCCTGCTGAACAAGAGAGTCCAATGTGGGGCTTGATCCCAGGACCCTGAGATCATGACCTGAGCCGAAGGTAGAGGCTTAACCCACTGAGCCACCCAGGCACCCCCCCATCCCATGGACATTTTTATCCCACGAAGGGAATGACACCATGAAGAAACAGGTTTGGTAATGCATTTTCTGCCTGTGCCAGCACCTTGCTGCAGAGCAGAGGAACAGGTCCACCTTTCCTGCAAGAGCTAGATGGATATTGAACACTTAATCCTGAAAATGCAGGTGCTTCTCAACATGCTCACTCTGGAAGTCAGCACCAAGAACTTTGATGTACGGTGCTCAGGCAGGAGAACAGAATGGAATAAAGGAAGCACATCTTGATGAACTGAAAAGGACGAATAATTCAGAGCACTCACCAGGAAGAGCAGACGGAAGCTTGACAACAGCACACATCATCACCCTTGTTTAAATAAGACACTTAAGGAGCACTGAGATGAGAGTCCAGAGGCCAAGGACTGATTCTAGCTCTTCCACTTGGGATCTCGGGCTCATCATCTGTCAGGAAAAGGAGCAGGAGCCCGTGATTTCTTAAAGAGCCCCTCTATCTCCAACATGCTGAATTGCCCAAGAAATCGGCTTAGTACTCATTCTCCTCATCTGGGGCTTTGAGCCTGATTTCAGAAGCAAAGAATTATGAAATCAGAGCCTCTGAGGAGCTACCCTTGGCTTGGAGACTTTTGGCCTTTAAGCTGAGTTTCTAAATCACACTCAGTTGGCCATGTTCCAAGTTCCCACTTGGCTGGATCTGCCTAGAGGTAGGCAAGGGTAACTTTCCTTGGAGCCCAGGGGTTAGGGACTGGATGAGGCTACATTTGTGTTTCCTCTGCACGTGGGAAGACTCCACAGAGTCTGAGCTGAGTCTTAAGAGATGAGCAGGAGAGATACTGGTGGCTGAACGTTCTAGAAGTCAACAGCCCCACGACTCCAGTATTATACACATCAGACTGTGTCACATGGACATTTGTTTCATGCTCATACATAGGGCGAGTAGGACAGCTATCCACCCATCACTTACATTTTTGAGCTGACTGAGGCTCCACCATTTTTAACATTTGGCTTCAGAAATTGCCTACCCAGTCCCCTCCCCTCCAGGCTGCCCGACAGGGCAAAGAGCATAGAGAGAGCCCTTGTCACTGCCTCCTGATCCAGGTCTAACTGCAAAGGGAGCTGGAAAATGTGGTCAAGATATGTGCCCAGGGACCTTACAACAAAACATGGATTCTAAGGAATTGCCTGCTGGTTCCACCACAATCTGGTCCGTTCCTCAGGCCCTGATCCTTTGGGATAGATTAGAATGAAAAGTAGCCAGAGGCTCAGGCAAAACACAAGAGATGAATGAATTTTCTGGCACCGGGGAGCAGCCGTCTCGGGACAGACAGGCAGGTTGACTCAAGCCCATTTCATTTTGTCAGCCAATTTCCCTCCGATGGGGTACAGAGGCCTGGAACCCCACGATGGAGAGCGCCACCATATCTCTCCCCACTGATTATGGGAAGGAGAGGGAGTGTGATGTGGCTGTGCCACAGGCCAGCCATGGGCCCTCCCAGGGTAAAGCTTGGAAACCCCCTGGCTTTCCCTGGCATCGCCCTTAGCCCTTGATCCCTCCTTCTGCCCTGGCTCCAGCCCCTTTTCCTGGGCAGACTCCAGAGGCCAGACTGTCGCATGGCCTGACATGTGGGCTCAGTGCCCAGCCTGTGAGGCCACATCGGGCTCAAGTTACTGGTGGGAGCTGATTCGGGAGCCTGGCCGGCCCTGTGGCTCTGATGGGGTTTCTCTGTCTGTCCCGCCTGCCCTCCTTGGCTGGGTGCCTGGCAGAGCTGCGCGGCATGGCCCCAGGCTGTCCGCTTTCACCAAGAAGAGGCTCTCCTCTCTGAATAGAGGAGAATCTGGGTGGGAGGAAGTGAGGTTTGAGGCTCCCTGGTCTGTCCAGCCCGAGAACCCATCCCACGCCAAGGCCATCTGCCTTCCACCAACTTTCCCAAGGAAGAGAGACAAGATAAAGGGCAGACAGAATTAACACTGAACAACTCGTTAATGACTTTATTGCAGGTTAAATAAAATGTCTCAAATAAAACTACAGGAGACCTTCTTCAACCTTACTGGGCTGTAAATATGTATTAACTCAATTACTATCAGCAATTAAGGCCTAGTTTGGGAACAGTGACCTGAGACAAAAAAGACATTATCATCCTGGGAAATGAATCCCGAATAAAAGGAATTTCTTCCACCTTAGCTAATGAGCAGCTGTATAGGGATGGAAATGAAGGCCTTTGCCTGGGAATTGCTTTCCACAGTTCATACGGGGAGAGGAGAAAAGGTTTGCCTCTATGTAAAGCTCTTGGAAGCACGTTAGGGACATTGTTGCAATGCAAATGAGGAAGACCGTTGTGTTTGGGTGGTTTATGGGTTTAGTAAAAGGAGTAACATTTCAATTAGTGGGGAAGGAATGAGAACCGGCCTCAAAAAGGCTTAATTGGCAACTTGGCTTTCCCAGGGGACTTTGAAGTAGCATCCGAGATGGAAGGTTTTCAGAGGTGGGTGGAGAATAGGGAAAGGAAAAGTTCCTGGGGTATTGGGGGTCAGAGGGCTGATGGGGTGCTCACGAAGTAAAACCCACTGCTACCCAAAGCGCACCCCCACCCGAACGTGGTTCCAGCCTTCAGGCTTCTGACGACGACGACGACTATGATGAAGACAGGACCCTTCCCTCTCTCAAAACACCTCACTGTTAAGGACTGCAGCCCTAACCTCACTGGCATGGAATTTCTTTTCCCTTCTCAAGAGTCCCTTTTGCTAGGTCTCTAGGATCAGCCCAGAAAACTGGCTAATTCAACTCCTAATTGATGTGAGTTGTGGGGGAGGACTCAATATTGCATACAAATGTGCAGTGTGTGTGTGTGTGTGTGTATGTGTGTGTGTGTGTTCAAGGACTAAAGGGCCTGAACATTCATATAGGGCCTTCCCCTTAAAGCAACAGGTGATTGTTCAAGGTGGACTGTCTCAGATTTTGGAAGCTGCTGAAGGCCTCCAAAGCTGCCCCGTGGAGGATAAGGTCTCTCTTTGCTGTTACCCTGGCGTGAGGCCTTCTGCAGTGTAGCTGACATTCAGGAATTGCTCTGATCTCCAGGCTTCCTGACCAGTTTGAGGTTTCATTTCTCAATCTAGTCGTTCACAGGACTGGTAAAAAAAAAAAAAAAAAAAAAATTTTAACATGGAAGAGCCCTCTAAAGGAAATAGTAAGATAACATGCCAAGATAATTGTTTGTAATGAAGTCTGGTTGAAAATTCAACGAACCCTATGTTTTAGTTGAAAGATAGCAGTCTGACCAGGGGTTTGGAGAGCCCTCCAAACCAAGCTTCTTAAGTGGTATGCTGTCTTTCTGAGCTTGGGGCAGGGGGTGTGGGGGACAGAATGAAGAACTTCCAAGGGACCCTGTGCCTTCTACGGTTCTCCTGATGTTGACTTTGGAGAAGGCAAGCCCAGCTCCCTGCCATGTGTGCATCTATCTGTGAATGTGGACTGGGTTTTACATGAGTCTTACCAACGCACCCTGAACTGGAAGGCACAGTAACCTTCCATTTGAAGCAATCGGTCCCAAAACACAGGACCATGGGCCAGGCTTTCTCCTTCTGTCCGCCCCTCTCCAGTGAGTGGCTTCTCCTGGAACACTGGCTCATATCTCTGGAGCCTGTGGTTTGGGAATTGCTGTTAGCCAACTACAACAGAGCCTGCAGAGTTTACTTCGGGTCTAAAATGGGAAGCGGACCCACGCTCTGAGTAATGCTCACCCCCTCAGTAGGTTCCGGCTGGCGGTCTGCGACCTCACAAGTGAAACTCTTCCCACCAGCCTTTAGCCTCAGCTGTCTGTATCGAGCGACCCCTCCCCTCCCGAGCCTCCTCCTGCGCCACTTCCTCAGAACTGGGATAAGAGGAAAATGGCGTGTGTATGCACCTGCCATGTTCCTGCGTGGTGGGCAAGCTGAGCCCCCATGCAGCCTCTGTGGTACGTGCAATCCCCGTGCAACTATGACCAGCCCTCAGCACACCTTCTGAGTCCTGCCATTGAGCGGACAGGAAGCCAGTTACTCACGATGTGAGGCTCCTCAGGACCTAGAAGGCATTACTGACCACATGTCTGGAGACAGTGCACAATCCATTTTAAGTGCTATACTATGGGGCGCCTGGGTGGCCCAGGAGTCAAGGGTCTGCCTTTGGCTCAGGTCATGATCCCAGGGTCCTGGGATCGAGCTCTGCATCGGGCTTCCTTCTTGGCGGGAAGTCAGTTTCTCCCTCTCCCACTCCCCCTGCTTGTGTTCCCTCTCTCGCTGTGTCTCTGTCAAATGAATAAAATAAATAAAATAAAATAAATAAAACAAAATGAAATAATAAATGCTATAATGTATCCTAACATACAGTTGTAATAATACCCGAACCAATAGATACATGACACATATGCCCGACCGAGGCCCAGACCCGTGAAGAGACCAACCCACTGCCTTCAGGGAGTGAAGGGCACAAGGGAACCCCTAGCCCAGCTGGTGCAACTGGGCTGGTGCTCCCTTTCAGTAATGCTGAGTTTTAGATTCCACTTCCCAGAGGGTTTCTGCCTTGGCCGTGTGGAAATGAGTTGGTAAAACCTTGCAGAGGAAGAGAGCAAAAGGAAGCCAGTAAAACATTCACCCCAAATCTTTCTAGGATGGATATTCAGGACATCATTACATACTCTCATATTATTGATAGAGCATTTTGCTTGTTTTCTCCTTACTCCTTCAAACTCCTTTATTATAATCAAAGCTGCTTCAGTGGGGCTTTGGCTCATGTCCAGGAGGAAATTCTAATCCTAGACCATTAATTTCAAAATGCACTTTTCAGTTTCCAAAATATTTCTATCCCCAAATTGTACAACCTAGAAGAGCAAAATGGTAGAGTCTATAACCCTGTTTTTACGATGAGAAAATTGGTCTACTTGAGGTGAAATAATTTGCCTCAAGCCACACTCCTCACAAGTGGCTCATACAGACCTAGAATCTGGATCCTCCAACACCAGGTAGCCCCCCAGCCTCCAGCTGGAAATAACCTGGCTCAGCCCATGCCTCACTGTGGGGGACAGTACCCCCTTTTTGGGGGACAGTGGTCCTTTAGGAAATCAGTGTTCCTTTGAGACAAGAGAGTTTGGCCAGACGACTGCATGTAAGAACATTCTGGGTCCACACCCATCTGAAGTCCACTGCACCGCCAGGGCCTCTCAGAGCCGGGGCTAGAGCAGGCACCAGCCACTGTTCTGGAATGGGTGAGTGGGACTTTCAGTCTCCAGTTTTAAAGGAACAAGTTGTGAGAAAACACATCAGTCAGTCTGGGGTTATGAAGAGGAGACAGAATCCCTTCATCAAGTTTTCTACTCGGGACTTTCTTCTAGAACCTACGAGGAGAGGATGGAATCGCTAAAGGTGGAAAAGATGAGCTAATATGGGTGTTCACTGCCCAGACTAGTGTCTCACCAGTAAAACAGATAACAGAAACTATCTCAGAGAAGAGACAAGCAGCATCGAAACCCCGGAAAGAATAAGGAAGAATTACCTCCTCACAAATATCTCCAAAAACAAAAATACAAGTGACATGAAATGCGTGTTGCTTATGTCTGACATATAGCATAGGCACGCAGAGCAGGCGCCTTCCCTCAAAATCTCCCGATATTAAAGAATTTGGGGGGAGAGAAATGAGTTCTTTTTGCACAATTCCACCTTTGTACCCACCGAGCTCAAATAGACTTCTCTGTAGAAAAATACATGAGAATCTTTGATTTGATTAGAAACGCGTGTATGTGCCCACGCAGGCGCCATGCAAAACCCCATATCTTAGTTCAAGCTCTCACCCATTTCTCCTCTGGACAATGGCAGTGGTCTCGAAACAGGCTTCGATGTCCGTGGTCTTGAGCCACTGCTGCTGGGCTGCTGTGTGCTGGGCAGATCCGGCCACCCCTCCCCCTTGACTGGAGACCACCCAAGGCTCTCCATCCCCCGCAAGACAGAGCCTGTGGCAGAGACACGGAGTCCTGCCTCCCTCTGCAGTCTCAGTGCTCCCCAGTTTATGCTCCAACAGCATGGGGTTCTTCGTAGTTTCCCGCCCACAGCACAGGGTGTCTCTCCTCCATGACTTTGCTCACACTGGAACCTCTGCCAGGAGCCCAACTGAGAACCCATCCTACCCTAACACATAACCCATCCTAACTCCTTCTCATCCCCGCGCAGACCTCAAGTACATCTTCACCTAGCATTCAGAATGTCTACTTCTACTACTAGTCTTTTTTTTTTTTTTTAACTTTCTATTGGGGAATAATCTACGTCAAAAACTGCCCAAATCTTCAGTATGTTGAAGGCTCACCAACATCAAACAGCACCCAGAAAACAAACAGCCATTGTAGTTTGGAGGTCAGAGGCGGAGTTTTGCTCATCTTTGTAAACTCCGCACCAAGGGTGTGGCGGGCCTGCAGCCTGGACCCCACAAGTGGTTGCCGAATGAATCAGTGACTGGTTACCTGCTTGACTCAATTTCGACCAATTTCCACTTGACCCGAGTTGCCCAAAGGATAATTCAGGATTTCTTGCCTACGCTTTGGGAGCCCGAGCTCTGAGTCTGAGTGAAGACGTGCTCTGGTTGGGAGTAGCCGGATGGAGAGAGAGGCTTGTCCGCTCTGCGTCAGACCTGGGCTTGCGACTTGGTGAGATCCAAGGCCCGGCCACCAGAAAGGACCAAAGTCTTGACCCTCCTTAGACTTGAGGCAGTCTCCTTGGAGTCTCCTTAGACTTGAGCTGCCAAAGCAAGTCAAAGTCCTCACGTCAGTGAAGAACAAAAGAAGTCACTGGAGAGTCACGCATTTCTGCTTTTTTGTGTCCGATCTGAGAAGAGGGAACAAGTGGCTTTTCCTTCTTCCACTCTCAGCTTCAGCGTCACCCTAACTCAGTGACTGGCACTGCACCGGAGGAGCAAGCTTCTATTCTCCCTACGCCTGTATGAATAACTGTAACACGTGTCGCACAGACTGGATGCTCCCAAAATGTTAATGTCCTTGTCTCCATGCTTTTCGGTCAAGTCCACAGCAGGAAGTCATAAACCTACAGTTTATTTGGCACTTACTATGTTGCCGGGCATGGAGCTCCGTAAGAACTAACATATATGATCGCACTTGCTTTTCAAAGCTATTCTCCTAAGTAGGAGATCTACCTCTTATCTACAATGACCAGATCTACCTCTGGCTGGTCCTCACGAAGGGCTGAAAGCAGGTCCATTGGATGGCTGACTCCATAGTCCCAGTCTCCCTGCTGGGAACTCATTCGAGGTCACCTGGGACTGCTGCCTGAATTCTTATGGTGGGTTTGTCCTGAGGAGTCAGAGCTCCTCATTTGTGTCCATTTAAGGCCTGATTTTGAAAGA
The DNA here is from genome assembly GCF_020171115.1 of Neogale vison. Classification (NCBI taxonomy): domain Eukaryota; kingdom Metazoa; phylum Chordata; class Mammalia; order Carnivora; family Mustelidae; genus Neogale; species Neogale vison. The sequence continues at coordinate 115,704,148 of NC_058096.1, forward strand.
AGTGTTTGGGGGAGCTTCATAGTACCCCATGCCCTGCTTCCCATAGCAGCCAGGGGAGATAGGTCCTTCCAATATGGAGGAGAACTGTCCCCCAAAGGAGCATTCTGGAGATCAGCTGGGATATCAACAGCAAAAAGCGCAGCAGCAGAGTGAGTATCCTCCTACCTGGACTGAATGAGGGCTCCTTGCAGAGGGACATGTCGTCCTAGACAGCCTAGGGAAGAGACATTCTTCAAACCCTCTTCAGACTGATGACCGGGCCAGGCAGCCTGGCAAATGTGCACCAGCATCCGGGCCCAGGCCGTGGCCCGAGGACAGACACAAAGCCACCCTGTTCCCCAGCCAGACCTCTAACAAGCCACTCCTGCTGCCCACTGCTCAGACGTCCCCTGTTTACATTCTACTCAGCAGCCAGACCTAATCCTTGGGCTCCGGATCTGCACTTAATCCTGTTTCTGTATATCCTCTAGATCAATACGTGTTAATAATAGTCATCACCGTGGGTAAGAACCGTGTCTGAGGACTTCAGAGTCCTCCAGGTTTGGTGCCAACAGGAGAAAATATGGAAAAGAAAACCCAAACATTTACAAACATTCCAGAATGTTTAGTTCAGCCTGCCCCACATAAATATGAGACAGTCCAGGAGATACTAATTTTCCTGAGACTGGCTTATTTTGTCCCAAATAAAATTTGGCTTAAAAAAAAAAAAAAAAAAGCCCCAAATGCACACACACACAAAAAAAAAACCCAAGTCACCAGTCTCTGCTTCTCTCTCGCTTCTCTGGGCCACAAGATCTTTTCATGTAGTTTGCTTCAACACTATTGTATTTCTTCTGGGCTTTGAAACTGAGCCCCTCTCTTTGATGGATATTAGCAAAACGTGCTTTCGTGTCTCCCTAATGAACTTTCACTTGGAAAATACCCCAAACTAGGAAGATGCTAGAAGTGTAACGATATTTTGTTTAAAGCAAAGAGAGACGCTGTCTTTTGGTCCCCTCCTCTTCGGTCCGCCCCAGAGGAATAATCAGCCAAGAATCACAGATGGGATCATTTACAGTTTTACTTTCAAGCTCCCCCGCCCTTCCAGACTGTGTTTATTCGGTCAAAGTCTTCAGACCCACAGGGTGGGCCTCCCGACAGCCCCCTCTTGCCTGCGCTCAGATACCCTGACTGGGATTTAATCTGTGCCGATCTGTCAGAAAGCGACTAATGGAGAGGCTTCTTTGTGACGCTGGTGGTAAACCTGAGGGGACAGAAGAGTCCAGATGTGGAGCCAGTATTCTTCAGGGGACCCATCGGCCCTGGCCTGGAGGAGCCCAAGACGGCAGGCCCGCAGTAATTACTGGCTAAACAAAGGGAAAATCCACCCAAAATAGAAGACGGCTTGGCGCCAGAATGAAAACCCCCTTTAGTGGGAGTGTTATTTATTTATTTATTTTAACAATTGAAAATATCCTGTGGGGAACGGCTTTCTAACATCTAATCACATTAATCTTCAAAGTAAAACTAAGACTGGAGGAAACAAGCGAGCGACGAAACTTAAAGCCATTCGACCTGCCGAGGTTGGCTGTTTTCTCAGGGAGAGATTAGCGAAAATGATTAGTATTTTCGTGAACAAAATGGGGTGAAACCGGACAGGTTACTGCAGACCCAAGACAACTGTCGAGAGCACCAACTTCTCAGTGTGACCCAATCAGAAAAGGAGTGGGCTGGGCCTCAGGAAGCAAGCTGTGTTCTTCTTGCTTGGTGTCTAACCAGTTGTGGAGGCTTGGCCAAGTCTTTGCCTTCCGACTTCTACTTTCCGGCTTCTTCCTCTATAAAATGGGGACATCCAGGTTCTGGGCTTTAAGCAAGGCCATGAAGGTGACCGCACTGTGGGATCCGTAACATGTGACCGTTTATGATCAACCACCCTTGGTGTGTGGACTCGAGAAGCAGAGATTCCCTCCTTCATCAAGGTCACCCTCCGTCATCATTCCTAACTCCCCAGTTCGGAGGTTCAAGTCTTCTTGCCCCTGGGCTTTTGCTCAGATTATTGGCTCAGCTTGGAAGGCCTGCCCATTTCCCTCTTCTGAATTTCCCCAATCCACTCTTCTCTACTGGAGACTCAATTCAAACTTTAATTCCTCCATATGCCTTCTCTGATTTTCCAGCTTGCCCCCTGTACAAAATGACCACACCCCTTCCCAGTTCCTGCAGCACCAGTCTCCTGGGACCTTCAGCTTCCCTGTCTCTGTTCTGTCATTTCCGTCCATCATCTGACCTTTCCTACCATTTTGCTCAAGTGTGGGGCTGTGTCTGTTGTGTCTCAGGACAGAGACAAGCACGGGGCCATGCACCCAGCAGGCGCTCACTATTTGCTTCAGAAATGAGAACTGCTGTTGTGACATTCTTTACCTGGGTTTTATTGAAAAGCAGCTACAGATCAGATCGTCCTTGTTCTGCACAGAGCTGTGTTCTCACTCTGCAGTCACCACGGCTCCGTGCGGAGGGAAGACACGGTTCTAGCGTCACGGCTCCGCGTCTCAGTTAATTCACGCTGTGCCAAGGAAGCATTGCCTGTATACCTAAACAATAAATATACAACATAAACGTAATCTGTCTCATCAGGTGGGGAAAAAAAGACCATTGCTGGTCTTTTTTTCCCCACCTGATGAGACAGATTACGTTTGCACTGTGTGCACTGAAGGCAGCCAGCCACATAGACTCAACGGAGAACTCATACAGCATCTCATGAATCAGAGCCCTGGCAGAAAACAGCATCGTGTGTCCAGGTCCAGTCCCAGGCGAGGTAGAGGGAGTTGGAGGGGGTGGCTATAGCGATTGAGTGACTGTGTTGTTCCCATTTCAGAAATGTTACAGTGGCCTCTGGAAGGCTGTTTATGGAAGTCCTTTCTGGGCACAAGAGGCAGTCCGAAATACGTAGCTTAGATGTTGAAACATGGTCATTTCTGAAATATTTTAGTAACTTTGGGACAGTGAGACAGAATGTTTATAATCTGCATGGTCTCAGGAATGCCTTAAAACCTCCTAAAGTGGAGTAAACATCAGTCCCCCTGGTGTCCTGCTTCTCCCAATAGTGAGCACTGTGGCTGGCGGAGAGACCCACAAAACAATACGTTTTAAGCCACTGAAGTACCAGGAGACTGCACAGCAAATCTGTTTCAAAAACTAAACATGCTGAGTTTATGTACTCTGCAAAAGAAAGGGACAGAAGACAGTTAGAAATGATGGAGGACGATAATAAACATGAGTTGAAGCAACCTGAAGGGGAGCCAGGCTGTCTGCTGCTGTCGAAGCATCACTGGAGAGCAGAGCACGAGACCCACAGTGGGGACCTCAAGGCTGTGCTTCCGAGCTCCCAAGGCTTGGCGGGGGGCGGGGGTGGGCAGCCTCAATGGCCTTGCTTCCTGGTACCCTGGCCAGAGATTAGGGTGAGGTCTATGTTTAAAGTCCACCAGAGACAAGATGGAGTGGAATGAATGGGGGCTTTGGAAAGAGCAAGCCAGCTGGGGTTGTCGATGGGTTAGTTAACTTCTTTGAGATCGTTCATGGGAACAGGTGAGTTTACAGAAGAGAGCCAGTGATGGTCCCAGAGCCTGGCCACGTTGAAGAGACAGCATCCCCTCTCCTCATTTCCATTTCTCATGGATCTTTGTTATTTGCAGGGTTGCTATGCAGATCAAATTAGGATGTGTATGGCCACACGTGGACAAATCCAAACAAGCATAGGGGATTCTTAAGACCACTCATAAGTCTTTCTAAGAAAAGGAGGACACCATGCGAGGACAGAGGTGGAAGCAGGGATTGGAGGGATGTGGCTCCAGCCAAGGATGGCTGGTGGCCACCAGTAGCAAGAAAGAGGCAAGGAAGAATTCTCCCCCAAGTCAGAGGGAGGGTGGCCCTGAAGACACCCGGATTTCAAACCACTAGCCTCGAGAATTATGGGAGAATGCATCTCTGTTGGTTAAGTATGTGGTCTGTGGTGCTTTGTACGACGGCGCCAGGAAACAAATACAGGTGCTTCTTCCCTGTTTAGTTTACATTTGAACATTTACCCCGTTAGACACCCCCAAACTGCAGAATGGAGCTCTACCCAGAACAAGGCTCACATTTCATGTTTTATTTCTGCAGACCTTTGTCATTATGTTAGCAGCCTGTCTTGAAATCTCATTAGGGAACTGCTTATAACAGCTTGGTCCTTCTAGAACCACCCTAAGCAAGAGGTCTGCCTGGTCCTCCCAGGAAATAAATATTCTTGGGCCAGCTGAGGAGGAAGCAGCATTTTGCAGAAGGGGTGGGCTGGGATGGAGGAAGAGCCCCATAATACACTTTTGAAGAGCCTACAGAGGGTTTGTCACTGCCCCCTCTCCTTTAGCCTAACAGAAAGAAGGCGTGTGGAGCTTTCTTCCAGTTCTGTTCACCAACAGACACTAAATCTACCTTGCGTGGTGCTGAACCAAGAGGTCTACGCACTGAGTCCGTGGAATGAGCCCTGCGCTAGGTGTCAAGGACCTCGTTCATGATCCATTCTTGCTTTTGCAACTCACAACCTCTCCCAGACTCATCTATGAAATGAGGAGACCGCGTCCCTGCGGGGTGGTCCTGGGCCACGGTGACAAGAGCGTGGATGTGCGTGTAAAATCATGAAGTGCCGTGCAAATGGTGAGTGGTGAAATCATTATCACCCTCATCCTCCACCAACTGTCAGCACCTGTGAGGGGGGGAATCCTCCAAGAGCACCAGGAAAACTGGATCCAAGTGTCCAGCTGGAGAAAGAGGAGTCAGCTGCAGTGCCTGATCCTCTGGTATGGGTTGCCCTGGGGGAGAGCAGTTGAGATGAGCTCTCCCAGTGGGTAATAAAATGAGGCTACGTAGGGAGGAAGCAGGATGTATAAAGCCCAGGAGCCTGATCTGTTTCTGAGATCAAACAGAGCAGCATTGTACCAGGGTGTGGAGCTGATGTCAGCGTCTAGAATGCTGGTCGGAATCGCCCTGGTTACGCAGCTGGACCGGAATAAGGCAAGTCTGTATCTGAACTCATTAATTTTTACAACCAACTGAACTGTTCTGCCTTTTTTTTTGGGTGGGGGGGATGTTGGAGGAGGTGGTGCAGGGGCAGAACAAGGGAAGGAAGGGAAAAGGGAGGGGCTAGTATGTATGGAACAGGGGGCTTCCCACCAGCAGACACTATCTCATTATTCCCCCAGCAAACCCTAGCTTCAAACCTCCAACCCCCTGGACAGCTCAGCAGAGCGGCTGCAGCAAGGGGAGAACCAAGAACGCCAATGAAACGTAAGGATAATTAGAGTGGCACAAGCCACTCCTAGGAGTTCGAGTTATGTCAATGTTTCCATTATATGCCTCACTTTTTGGGGTTTATAACGGAGCTATAAAAACTCACGCCAGCTGAGAATTTGGCAGGCCAGGTCGCAGCAAAGGAGGGACTGTTTTTTAATTCAATTCAGCTGCTTGTAACTTGGGGTGGGGAGCACGTCGTACATTTGGACGAGTGTGGAAGGGGCTGGTTTCAAGTACTGAGCGCTATTGCTGTCTGATCCCCACCCCCTCCTACTCCTACTGTCTCCTTTGTGCTGTCACCAAAGAAACAGCATTATATAAACACATCCCACCAGCTTTCTGAGCAGGGAATTCATAGCCACTCTCCCCAGGGCCAGATAACTCGGATTTTATCCATCCCTTGGGAGGACATGGCTCAATCCCCTTCCAGCAAAGGTGCAAACCATTTCACCCAAACCACTACACCAAAGACAGTCAAGCCTCTGCAAGTGAGCTGTTTGGTGGGAGAGCTATTCCAGACAAATCCCAGTGCTGGGGGCCTCTCACATTGTCGTCACGGGCTTTGACTCAACGGATAAGTATCATCCCCATCTTATAGGTGGGTTTATTGGCTTCTCAAGCACAGAGTTAAGAGAGTTTCCTCCATGTTTTATCCCACAGTCTCTGATTCCATTGAAGTCCCCAAATCCCACAGGATCTTTAACAATCCAGTGCATAAACTACCCCCCACCATGAAGCCTTCTGTGATTCTCCTGCTAGAAGTCCTTGCTCTCACCTTCTGTCTCTTGTCTGCTCTTTTCCTATAAGACGTATATCATTTGACTGCTGTGTTATAGTTGACCGATCTGGGCATGTTTTATTTCCATACCATGAGACTCTTCTGACAGAGTCCCGAGCTTATTAATCTCTACCTGCTCCAAAGTGCCAAACTTTGAGTGGGTGCCAAGCCAGATGAACTCTGCTCAGATAGTATGGGCAGAATTAATCACTTAAATAATTAATAATGATATTCAGAAGCCAGGTGGCTGATAGCAGAGGTATTAGGAAAGCTCAGAACAGATAGGGACTTATCAACTCCTTCTTCCTTAATAGAAGGGAAGACAGAGGAAGACATAGATTGGTAGGAAGGTTTAATTAGAAGGGTGAAACTATAGGTCATTGGACAATACCATGGACTTATAAGCAGGAAACTTGAGTTGGAATCTAAGCTCCACCACTATAGGTCACCTTCATTTTCCTGAGCCTCAGGGTCTTCATCTATAACATGGGGTCAATATGACCTATGCCACCAAACATCACAGAACTGTAGTAGGTTGTATCAGTTAAGAGTGTGTTTGGTTGCAAGGTACAACAAATGGATTACAGTGGTTTCGATAAACAAGAGCTTATTTTTTTCACATAAGAACAAGAGGAGGTAGGCAGTTCAAGGTGTAAACCTCAACGATGCCTTAGGAGATCCAGGTTCTTCCTGTATTTCTGTCCTAACATCCTTTCCATGTTGGTTCTCTTCCTCATGCTTGTCATCTCTTGGTCACAAGATGACTACCATAGTTTCCGCAACATGTACACATTCAAGAAGAACGGACGGGGCAGAAGCCTTTCTCCTGTGAGTTTTTCTCAGCCAATTCATCTTCACATCTCTTTAGACACCGTGGGCCACCCGCCCACCTTCAAATTGATCAGTTGAGATGGGGAGTTGGATTGCCATGACTGACATAGACCCATCATTACACATCACCTGGTGCTGAGGTAGAGACAAAGCAAAGATCTTTCTGTGTACCAGATCAATTCAGCAGGCAAAAAGGATGGCAGTTGGGTGAGCAACCAACAGGGTCTCATGATAAAACATGATACAGCTGAGTTCCTCAGAGTGTGATCCCTACAATGAGAGCATCTGGGAACTTGTTAGAATGGCAAAGTGTCTGGGGGCACCTGGGGGTACTCAGTTGGTTGAGTATCCAACCCTTCACTTCAGCTTAGGTCATGATATCAGGGTCATAGGAAGGAGCCCTATGTTGGGCTCTGTGCTCAACATGGAGTCTACTTAGGATGCTTAGGATTCTCTCCCTCTCCCTCTCACCCCACCACCAACCCCTGCTCACACATGTGTGTGCTCTCTCTCTCTCTCAAAAAAGGAAAAAAGGAAGGAGGAGAAAGGACAGGATAAGAAAGGAAAAGAAAAGAATAGAAAAGGGTCTGGCTTCACCCCAGACCTGCTGAGTCAGAAATTCTGGAGTGGGGCCCAATAAAATGTGCATTAACAAGCCCTCGAAAGGATTCTGATGCTCACTCAGGTTTGAGAACCACGGGGATAAAGTTGAGAAAAACTTAGCAACCAAGTTGGAGGTTCAGTGATATTAATGAAAGGTATTCTTCATCAAAGCCCTCCTCTGGGAAGAGGGAAAGAGAAGAGGGAAAGGTAGAGAGGGAAGGAGAAGAAGCTAACCTTTGTTGAGTACCTACTCAAGGTGGGCAATGTCCTTGGTGCCTTCACCTGTCTCTTCTCACTTAATCTGAAAAACCCCATTTTCACAGGTGAAAGGTTAAGTGACTTGTCCAAAGTTATTCAGCTGATAAATGACTTAGCTCAAAATCAAATTTTGGTCTGATTCCAAGCCAGTGGGCTTCCAACTCCTACACCTAAAAGGAAAGAGTCCTGATAAACTTAGAAGGACTCAATTTATACAAATGTGATTTAAAAGTAAAACTCATTGTTCCTTTACTGGGCATTTAGAGCCGTCTACTGTTTTGTTCTGATCTATCTTCCAGCCTTACCTTCGCTTCATTTCCCCCCTCCCCCACTCCCATACCCTTATCCTGGCTTGGAGCCACCTCAACACATCCCCTTTCTTGGGCTTGCCATGAAGCTTCAAGGCCTCAACTCGCTCCTGCCCTCTATAATGCCCTCCGTTCCCTTTTCTGCCTGTTGAACTTTATTCTTTGTAAATGATTAAACAAATAAAACTGACCTTTAATGTGTTCGCGGTATAGTTCATGAAACCAACTTGGCATTCAATGATTGTGTAATAAATGGATGCAAGAATGCCTACTTTGAATTCTTTTCCTATCCAAGAGGCACCTCCAAGTTTTTCTTTCTAACCCACCAGCATTTTGCTTGCATTTCTGATTTCTCAATCTGTCCTGTGATAAGATGATACGTATGCCCCTGTTTCCCAGGCAATGTGTGAACTCCCAAAGCCAAGGTGTAGTCTCACTCATCTCTATCCTCCATAGCAGCCAGTACAGGGTCTTACACTTAGTAAATGCTCAAAAACCACACATACAGGATGGAACAACATAACATGAAATGTATACCTGTACATTTCAAAGAATTCAAACAACTGTGTTTTTCCATTAGCTGATGAATCCTACCATTTTTAATGGACAAAAGTCTATTTCATACTAATGTTGTTGATGGAGGAGCAAACCTTTCCTTTGGATCATTCTAGTAGATTTTACCTTGCCCAGTGCTTAGCTAATCCAATTTTGAGACTACAGCGTCACGGCTGGATGTTGAAATGGAGCCATTTTGGGAAGCTGAGCGGAAAACCTCCCAGTAGGAGTTATTTACGCACCTGCTGGATTGCCTATAATAAATGATACTGGCCAACTCATGGTGCGATCTCCTAACACTCTGTACTCTGGCCATTCCCTCCCTGCCTGCATTTGCTGGATGACTTCCAAGAATGTTTAGAAATTAAATCTATTTTTCAGCCTCCAGAAAGTATCAAGGAACAACTTTAAAAGTGATACTGAGCTGTAGATAATTACATTTATTTTTTTTAATCCTTAAAGGACACCTTTTTTTAAATAAATTCTGAGTGTTAGGGGCATGGACAGTGAGGGTTAGAAGAAAAGATCAGAGACAAAATATGAAAGTGGTTGCTAAAATCTGGCACTTTCTAGGCAGAAAATAACATAGGTTGAAAGAAAGTTTATAAACATAAATATCAAAAAAGGCAGAATAATATATTCAATTACCCTGTCACTCTTGTCTACCTCCATAGGCATTCTTCAGCATTTTCTGGATATTCATTCAACATAACTAACCAATAAGGACTTATTGAATATCTTCTATACTATGGGCCCTGTCTATGAGTTGCAAAAAGAGAAAGAACACCAAAAGAATGACTGCAATTTTTTTAGCTTTTAAGAACTTAAAATGCTTTTTTTTTTTTAAGACTTTATGTATTTATTTGACAGACAGAGATCACAAGCAGGCAGAGAGGCAGACAGAAAGAGAGGAGGAAGCAGGCTCCCGGCTGAACAGAGAGCCCAATTCGGAGCTCGATCCCAGGACCCTGGGATTATGACCTGAGCCGAAGGCAGAGGCTTTAACCCACTGAGCCACCCAGGCGCCCCCTTAAAATGCTTTTAAATACTTGATCTCATTCATCTGAATCTCACTGCAGAGATGAGTAAACTGAAGAACATATGAGCAGGACCATAGGTTTATAGGTAAACTGAGTCAGTGCCCACACATACACAGGACTCTAAGTCCTGTGCTTTTCCATTTCTACCCCTCTGCCACAAAGACAAGGACTGTTTTAAACAAATTTATAGAATATAATGTACACTCCCACAATATGATAAACTCTAGATGATGTCTTTTACAAACTTCTGAATAAAAAAGCATCAGAGTGAAATGTTAAACTTCTTCTATAAAAGTCCCCACTGAAATGACCCAGAGAAGAATAAAAAAGAAAAGCTTTAGGGAAAGGAAGGACAAGTACAGGACAATATGGCTTTTGCATGGTAGAAAATGTGGTGTCATCCTGTCCAACATGGTGCAGATGGGACCAGGTTAAAAAAACACTGAGGGGCATCTCACCATTCTACCTCCTGGGAAATAGCAGTGCTTACAGGAAGTAAATGGCAGGGAGACTATGAGAGCCCCACTAAACCTGACTGGCCCCCTTGCAATTATCAGTGTTTAAGGGTCAGAGGCAGCAATGACAAGGGTGCTGGCTCAGAGGAGACAAAATTTACAAGAGCATAAAAGACACTCAAAAAGCCATAGCTAATTAAAATTTTCATTAAAATCAGTAAAGAAGGAGCACCTAGGTGGCTCTGTTGTTAAGCATCTGCCTTCGGCTCAGGTCATGATTCTAGGGTTCTGGGATGGAGCCCCTTGTTGGAATCCCTGCTCAGCAGGGAGTCTGCTTCTCCCTGCTTCTCCCTCTCTGCTTTCTTGCTATCTCTGTCTCTCTCAAATAAATAAATAAAATCTTTTTAAAAATGGAAAAATCTTAAAATGTCATAAAGAATAGAATGGGCACTGCAAAAAGTCAAAATTGTTGACACAGTAAAGAAATTTGAAAAACTGCCATGGAATGAGGAGGAAAAGACAAGATGATTGAAATAATGAGAGAAAAAATGTTGTACTTAAAGAACATATAATACAGAAATCATAGATCAGAGATGTTCCTAAAGAAAGAGAGAGAGAAAGAGAGAGAGAGAGAGAGAGAGCAAAATAAATAAAACAAACAAACAAAAATATAAAAGAAGAAAACTATTCTGAACTCATGTATTCATAAGGATCCATCAGTCTCCTGTGACAGAAATGCAACACCAAACTTAAAAGAGTCTGGGACATACAATTTTTATTCCAAGCAGCCATGTGCCTATATGAAAATCAAGAATTATGTTAGCAAGAAGGAAAATATGGATTGGGGGAACCACTACCAACCTCTGCCATAACTGAATAAAACATGCATATTTGCAGATCAAAAGATCTCAGAGTACCCAGCAGAATTACCTCAAAGACTTCAACTACAAGACACGTTTAAGTTCAAGAATAATAGAAGAATTTCACATTATCCAGTGAGGGGGGAAAAAAAATGCAGGCTAGCCTCAGTCCTATAACAAACATCAGATGATAATAGTGACACACTTATAGTTTTGAGTGTAAAAGTTGCCAGTCAAGAATTCTGAACTCATCCAAGTTGTCATTCATGTCTAAAAAAAAAATAGGAATATTTTCAGCTACTCAAAGATCCTAAAAAGTACATCCCTCACATGTCTTCTGAAAAAAGTACTTAAATTATACTCTCACCAATTGAGAAATAAATTAAAGTAAGACTGGAGAAGGTTTGGTGAAATAGACCCCTCAAGGTGATTTCTAAAAGCAATTAAATATACCACCTAAGTAATTTTTAAAGTATTACTGAAAACGAGTTTTTAAATACAAACAATAATTACTGAAAAAGAAAAAATGTTAAAAAATAATCACACAATAAAATAGGTATACAGTCATCAAAATTAAATGAATATACACTTGTATTTTATGCCTTTTGTTGTTTGTAAATTTTACCTCAAAGGGGGGAAAACCGCAAACAATTATTAAACTCTGGTTAATGATATTTGTGCTGAAGTATTTAGAGGAAAATACTCTGACATGTTCACTTTACTTCAAAATGCATTTTTTTTTTTTAAAAAAAGGGGGTTGAATGGATAGATACATGATAAAGCAAGCAAAGTAGAATGGTAAAAGTGGAAATGAGATGCTGGGTATATGAGTGTTCACTGTAGAATTTTCCAACTTTTCTGTAGTTTGAAAATTTTTATAAAACAATATGTTGAAAGAAAAAGTAATACTTGGGTCTAAAATTCCAGATTACATAAATAAAATAGGGAACTGAGTGAAATGGGGCAGAATGGGGGAAATAACAGTGTGTTTGTTTCTTAAACTTACATAGAAGGCAGTTGATAGCATTTTTTAAAATCAGTAACTAGAAAAGTATAGGTTCCTATACATATGTTTTAAATTATCAAGGGAATTCAAATAGAATTTAAAAATAAAACCTGTACATTCCATATAACTAACAGGAAAAAGAAAGAAGAAAAACATAAAAGAAAAAAAAAAATTAAGCAAAGAACACAAACTAGTTTAAAAAAACAGAAGCATAAGCGACTTGACAAAAGTGAAGACTAACATAGTAACCATGACAATAAATATAAATGGCTTAAACTCCTGTATTTGAAAAACTAAACCTGCCAACATGCTTTCCCAAGACAGCACCTAGAACAAAGAAAGAAAAGTATCAAAATAAGGGAGGATGAACTAGCAAATATAGCACACACATAAACCCACAATCTATAAAGAAATCAGGATCACAATGTTTTCCATCCAAGTAGAACTTAAATGATAAAGCTTAAGTGAAATTTAGACAAATCCTGACAAAGTGAGCAACTCACAAAGAAAACATAAATGTCATGAACTTTTATATGCCATAATAATATACAATAAAAATAAAGAATTCTTAGACATTCAGAGGAAAATTAATAGAAATGTAACAGTAACAGGAAGCTTTAAGACTATGTCTTTGATAGCTCAGAAAGGTAATATGCATACAATAATATAAGAGTAAGTTAGGAAGCACCCCAGGTATGTTTCAATCAATATAGAGTTGATCAGGACAATAACTTTGCTCAGTCTAGAAGCTACATTTTTCTTAAAGAAAGCATACCACATGCAAGTTTCTTTGGCATCACAAATGTGCATTTACACTTGGCCTATGTTGTCTACAAGCCCCATCTGCATATGTGCTGCCAACAAACCACTCTCTACATGGGGGATCCAGCAAGACTCAGGAGCTATAAAGTCTAGAGAGGTTTCCGTTGTTGATTTAGAGGAAGAAGCAATGGTATGGGCTATAAGAACTGGAAAAGATTTCTTGTAACTGTTAAACTCTGAGATATTTCAAAGCAATGGGTCCTAGTAAAAGATCAGGTAATAGAACGAGCTGGTTCAAGGTCTTCCAAGCCAGTTTTGGTTGCCTAGATCTAGATCCTGCTTTCAGAAACAGAAATGACAGAGATGGGAAGAGGAGAAAGATGAAGAGAAAGTTGATAGATGGACATGAGGACATTCTGAATTTGCAGTAATGACAAGATAGCCCACTGGAGATACTTTGGAGGCTGTTGGAAATGTGGAACAGGATCTGGGTTGGAAATGTGGATCAGAGAGTGACCATCACCAATGTCAGTTAAAACCACACCATTCAAGTTAATGGCAGTGGGACGCGTGGGTGGCAGTGGGTTAAGCCTCTGCCTTCAGCTCAGGTCATGATCTCAGGGTACTGGGATCAAGCCCCACATCGGGCTTTCTGCTCAGCATGGAGTCTGCTTCTCTCTCTCTCTCTCTCTGCCTGCCTTTCTACCTAATTCTGATCTCTCTATCTCTCTCTGTCAAATAAATAAATAAAATCTTAAAAAAAAAAAAAAAGTTTCTGGCAGAGAGGATTTTGGATTAGCAAAGCCCACGAAAGCCAGATGATGGAGACATGGGAAGCCAAGCAGAGAATTCTGTGCATGACATCATAGGCAATATAAAGCTAACAAAGGATTTGGATCAGGAAAGTGGTTCTATTTACTAGAAAATTTCTATTTTGAAGACCAGTTTTGCCCCACTATATCTCTGTCAGCAGCTGGTATTTCTTCTGCCCTATGGGGTAACACAAAATTCATCTTCTCCTTCTTCTACATCTCAATAGAGGGACAAGCAGAAACAGCGTTTAGTCTTCATGCATTAACAAGCCTAGAAAGAGAAGACACAACACACTCTGAGAAAACCACATTAATCATCAACCCAGGAAACGGGAACACTCTACAAAACCATTGCTATAAATTCAATATTTACATAAAAATCTGGACATTCAAGTTCTTGTTACCACAGGGAAGGAAAACGTGTAAAGCTGCCAGAAAGAGAAACCCACTTGCTACCTGGACTCACCGATTCATATTTTAGGGCCACATTCTCCTTTCACAGAGAAGAGGACGAAGTTTCCAAAAGACAGTCGGCATCTTGATCAATAGCATGTCCACACAATTTACAATTCCCACCTGACCCTTCCCACACTGGGGCTGAAGAAACCATAGCCCCAAGGGCATAAGGACCTACCTGATGTCATGCAGTCAGTAAGCATCCGAACTAGTTGTCAAACCCAGTTTGCCCCACCACTCAGCCATACACACCGACCAAAGCATGCCAGAACCACAGAGAGGACAAAATGAAAAAATTGGCTGCATTGTGTCCGAAGAAGCAAACCCATGCAAATCTTATCTGTTCTTTGGCAAGATGAAAATCCCAGATAATGGAGGAACAGCATATGCTCATCTGGAGTTGGGGGGAAGCCCCTGGGACCCTCCTTATAATTTCTATGGAACAGATAGCATCTGCCAGCCCCCTGCCCTGGGGACTTTACTACAAATGTGGTTTGGCTAGAGCCCAGCCAGACTTCCTGGATCAGAATCTCAGGGCCCTAGAACGTGAGTTCCTCAAAAGCACCCCCCACCCCAGTGAAATCTCACTTGGAGTCAAGTAGGGGAGCCTCTGGTTCTATATTCTTGAGGGACGAACACATGAAGAGTGAGTCCAGATCTTGTCCCCAAGCCCGGGGGAAGATCAGACAGGAGTCATCCACCCACCTTCAGTCCCCAGGCCCTCCCGTGCCCTTCTTGGCCCCCCACTCGTCGCTCAGCTCAGCTCAGCCTGAAATGAGTCCTCCTGAAGGACATCCTTCTGCCATTTTAATCTCTAAAACCTGTCATAAAAGCAGCTCTTCTCTCCTAATGAGGTAATTGGTGCCATAATGCCATTAGGAAAGTACCCCTGGCGTGCGGCTCAATTAAGAAAGGTGTATTAAATGATTTACATTTCTTTATTTAGCTGAAACACGGGTTCTAGACTTGCTAAGTAATTTAATGTTAATGAGCCAGAGTATGGGGCTCATTTAATTCTGTACTGTAGCTTTCTGACTAATACGTTGTGCTTCCTCACCCCACTTTCCCACTTTTCTTCTCCTAATGCTGGAAATGGAGAAAAACACAGGCAGAAGGGAAACCCTATGTAAAGACTGCTTCTCAGCTAACGTGGCAGAGGGAACTTCCAGAGGGACAGGACTCTTTTATGTTAACTATTGACCTTGCGGGTTTATTCTGGGCTTCAGCTAAACCAAAACGCCAGATGGGCGCCAATATGAAGGGCCTGATTGCGGTGTTCCTGGCCTGTGAGATCTGGGGTCTCCAGGGAGGCTCTGGGAAGGTCTAAGGGGGTAGCCCAACATGGCCAGAAGTAGCAGTAGTGGCTCCAGAAAACTCACTGGAAATGCAGAGATCCATACCCTACTCCACACTTATTAAACCAGAATCTGGAGTTAGCAAGACCCTCCAGCACTCCTGACGCACTTTGAAATGCGAAAAGCACTGGTCTGGATCCTTCCAGAATAAATCAGAACTTTCCAGGCCTCTTTGGGAGATTTACCCACGAGAAGCCAGACCATGCCTACCCTCATGGCAGCATTTCTCTTTTCTGAAATGTGACACCATCCTCATAGGAGAAAAACCTTTTTTTTTTTTTTTTAAAATTTTTATTTTTAAAGAAAAGTTTCCCTAAGTAACAGAAAAGACCAAGAAAGAGTTCTGGACATAAGTTCGAAAGCCCACATTTCATTTTACTCACATAACCACCAATCTCTCCTGCATCACACCCAAGGGCTGCCGCTCTGTCTCTGCCAAGCCACAATTACATGAAAAGCCAGGAGAAAAACATTCTGACACAGGAGAGCCAGGAGACCAACCTTCCAAGCTCATGGAATCACAGCGTGTGGGAGCTGGAAGGGGCCTCCGAAGTCCCTTCCTACCCCTTGACCCTACAAAACAAGTCCCTTCCCACTCCTTCACCCTACAAAACAAGACACACAGGAGGCAACTGATTTGTTGGAGCAACCTCGGCCCATGAGTGGCATGGAGCCGGCTGGCACTGGGCCCAGATCCCTTTTCTCCAGCCCTATTCTGTCACTCCGGGAGCCCTTGGGATATGTGAAGGAGCACTAGCTCCAGGCCTGTGTGCAAAAGCCGTTTCACAAACGTGCACAACATGAACCTGTTCTCCTAAAGCAAACGTAACACTGCACAGTTGTGACCACTGCTGGGGAGGGGGCGGGGAGAGGGGGTCCCCAGAAACTGCTTGGCTGCTGGTCTCCAGATCACGGATCTGCCAGGACATTGGGAAGACAGTGAGAATCAACCCAAGCCTTTCTCAAAAGCTTGAACTCAGTATCAGATCAGAAAACTCTTTCTTTTCACCATCTTTTCTTTCTCTTTTTTCACTCATTTCCCCCCACCCCCACCCCGCCCGGCAACCACCAATCTGTTCTTTGTTTTCTGTGAGTTCAGTTTTTTAAGGCTCCACATATAAGTGAGATCATACGGTATTTCTCTCTCTCTCTCTGACTTATCTCACTTTACTCTCTCTCCTTAACAGGCTGCTCTGTTCCAAAGAATGCTCTGGAGCCTTCTCTCCGTGTGAGAAGCCCGGTACCACCAGCTCTGTGGACCAGCTCCACGACTGACTGATGACTTGCTTGCCCAAACTCACCATTTCTTTCTTCTTTGAATATGCACAGCCCAACTTAGGAATGAAGACAGAATAACATAAATGTCCCTTAAAACTGAAAGTCTCAACCAATGGCCCCCAAACCTAGCAGACCCCAAGAAACTTGGATCCAAAATGACCAAGTAATGGCAGTGGAAAAAAACAGGTGAAAACATCGGCCACAACTTTCATAAAATCCAGCGGGATAAACCTCAATTCTCCAAAGCCCCTTTCTCTGCTCCCTGCAGAAGCCAAACCGCCTCCCTTACCATGTCAGTGTGTCCCTCCCAGGTGTCCCTCTAATGCCTGAAATAACGACCATTAGCCTCATGCTCATTCTGTCCATGAAAGTGAGGTTTGTATACCCAGGGCTCCTGGAATGGACCTCCTCTTTCCTTTCCTTTTTCCTCTTTCTTCCTCCCTCCCTCCTTCCCTCAATCTTTCCCTCCTCCCTCCCTTCCTTCCTTTCCTTCCTTCCTTCTTTCTCTCTCTTTCCTTCTCTCTTTCTCTCTCTCTCTCTCTCTTTCTTGTCTTCCTTTTAGTCCTAAGCACCCTGTCATTTTTCTAAAATGGAGAAAGGGGGGAAAAAGAGGACAAGCCAACGAACCTTCCCCGTGGCGATGTGAGTGACTGCTATGTTTCCATGGCTAGCTTTCCACTGTTCTCCGTGACCCCTGCAGACTCCCCTTATGAGTGAGTGTCCCGGAATGTCTCTTTATTAGGTGTCTGGAGAAGTAAAGCTGTCCTGATGCCAGCGCCCCCACACTGAGGACTTTATTAGTTTTTTAATTTTCTGTCTGGGTGCTCCTGCTGCATCAAACTTTCCACAGCTGTTAGGAGCCATTAAGTAAGTAGCTTTATCGGCCCTTTCCCCCTCCCTACCCCCTCCTTAATAACAGGAGAAATTTCTGGACATGCTACGTGGAACCTTTAAAATAAAGATGCTTTGTGTCTCTGGGAAGAAATTGTTGGGGGTCTGGGTGGAGAAAGGATGTCCCACCATCAGGAAAGTGCCTGGCCTTGTGGGTGCCCTGGCTTAGCGCAGGGCCTTGCTGACCACATGGGGGATGGCTCAGAAGTGGGGAGCCACTCTCTCAGCACCCCCTGCCCAGCAAGTTAGGGACCGGGGGTAGCTCCAACTGTTTTTAGAACAGACTTGGAATCCGGCCCAGAGCCTGATGCCCGGTTCAAAGTGTTCCCTCCTCAGTGGACATTCTTAGACCTGCAGCGAAGAATAAAACAGAAGGACTTGCAAACGTTCCCTGGGTAGGCACACAGCTGTGGTTCTGCACAACAGGCCCAGCTCTTCTTGCTCTCGTCTCTCCTGAAAAGGAACTCCTGGTCCCCACCACTCCCAGAGCCCCCTCCCTGCCTATGTCCTCCCTCGGTGCCCCAAGCCTACTATCTGCAGAACTCCTTTATAAATCCAAAATTGAGGGCACAATCTCACACACACTCATTCAGGCACTCACAGGGCCATGTACTATTCAGGGGCTGGGTGGCCGGGCCCTTTCCCGTAGCACCAGAGGATCTGGAAGGTTACAACCACTGGGCAGGCGGAGGACAACAGCCCAGGCCCTTGAAAGCCTAGAGCTTTCTGAGCATCCCTCCTGGCTCCAGCCTGCCCAGCAATTTGCTTTCCAGAGGCTGCATTTAAGCCTCCCTTTGAGAAGACCCTATTTGCAGGGTGAATGTGAAAACCCT
Source organism: Neogale vison (assembly GCF_020171115.1). Classification (NCBI taxonomy): domain Eukaryota; kingdom Metazoa; phylum Chordata; class Mammalia; order Carnivora; family Mustelidae; genus Neogale; species Neogale vison. The sequence continues at coordinate 115,722,530 of NC_058096.1, forward strand.
TTGGTGATGCCCGCCTCGGGAACAATTTTGCCTCTGAGAGCAAGTTGGTATTTGGGGTTAATCCCTCTGTGGAAACACTGGGTTGAAAGCCCAGAGAAGGTCAGGGGTCTGATTACGGCTTCTGTTGACATATAAACTTCCTGGTCCTAGGAGACAATCGCAGGGGTGGGGGCAGGGAGCAGGGAAGAACGGAAAGAAAAGAATTTTTTTTAATTAAATGGCCTTCTCTCTTAAAAATAAAATCAACGAAATAAGGTAGAACTTGTGGAATGAAAATTTGATAGGAATGTTTAGGTACAAATATTTTTTAAAAAAATTTTTCAGTTAAGATTTACGTAATAGGACTGAAGCATCTTTTGAAGCAAAATTTGAAGTGAAATGCTAATATATACACACTCATGTGTGTGTACATGCCATATGTATATATGTGTGAATAGGAATATTTAAAAAAAAAAAAAAACGGGAAGAAATAACTTTAGTTATCTCCTGAGAACCACAAGGATGGTTTTATTGTATTTTTAGAGTGGGCTCTGATTTGACTTGTGTTTAGTTTGGTTTGAGTTGACCAGAGAAAATGGTCATGAAGACTCTACAACAGGAAGATAAGCTGAAAATCATGACATTTATGTCAATTAAAAACTATTATAGGGGCACCTGGGTGGCTCAGTGGGTTAAAGCCTCTGCCTTCGGCTCAGGTCATGATCCCAGGGTCCTGGGATCAAGCCCTGCGTTGGGCTCTCTGCTCTGCAGGGATCCTGCTTCCCCCTCTCTCTCTGCCTGCCTCTCTGCCTACTTGTGATCTCTGTCTGTCAAATAAATAAATAAAATCTTAAAAAAAAAAACTATTATAAGTACACACAAACAAAAGAAGCCTAGATGGCAGAATTAAAGACAGATATAATACTTTCAAAAGAATTAAGAGAAAAAAATACTTCTTCCATATGCTCAAAAAAAGGCAAAGCAAAACTGTGCAGCTGACTTGGGGGGGATGGGGTTTGGGGGAAGTGAGTGGGGATGCCAACATGTTTATCCAAAAAAAGAGCAGTTAATTTTTAAGATCTATAATTGGAATCATTTTTTTAATTAATTTTTTAAAAAATCAAGTATAATTAACATATAGTGTTATATTAGTTTCTGGTAATGTGAGTGATTTTTTTTTAATATTTTGTTTATTTACTTGACAGAGATCACAAGTAGGCAAAGAGGCAGGCAGAGAGAGAGGAGAAAGCAGGCTCCCCGCGGAGCAGAGAGCCCTATGTGGGGCTCGATCCCAGGATCCCAGGACCATGACCCAAGCCAAAGGCAGAGGCTTTAACCCACTGAGCCACCCAGGTGCCCCTGTGAGTGATTTTTAAAAGGATTACATTTAAAGAAAAAATACTTTCTTTTTTTTTTTTTTGAGAAAAAGGGTGTTAAAAGTCTGTCCTAGACATCTTTAAGAACATTAAAAAATATATATCCATGAAGAGACTGTGGAAACTCTATTGTTTGGGACATTTGCAACCAGATAAAACTCAGGTATGTAGGATCTAAATCCCAAACCATCCCATAATAGAAGAGAGATCCCCAACCTTGATGTCTAGTCTCCTTTTGTGTCTCCAACTGGTGAGATTTTTTTTTTTAGCCTTTTGCAAATATTAAAGATGCTTCTCGGTGTTTACTTTGTTAAATAAAAAGGAAAGCATTTCTTTAAGAAACGGTCATCGTTCCACTCTGAGTCTCTAGCGTAAGGAATCTTGGAAAGCCAAGCAGCTAACATTTTGAAAATGAATTTGTCAACAAAATTAACCAAAAGAAAGAAAAAAGTGAACAAAAGTTGAAATCAAATCCTATAGGCCATCCATTGCCCCTTTGAAAGAATCAAGAAAATTTCTAATTCTTTCATTTTTCTCAAGAAGTCCTATAATCTCCCTAATTCATTAGCTACTTGGTTCCTGCTTTGCCCACCTGGCCTTTTTCCTTTTATGTCTTTCACCCCCTAAATGAGAATGGTTTCTTGATATTTTCTAACTCACATTCCTTCAGAGGATCTGACAGCAGGAACGTGGCTGTTTCAGTAGCAGGAATAAAAAGGAGACGAGAAGGAGAAAGAATGACACACAATTTAGCAAGACACCTGCAGACGCGGGGTGCAAGAGTTCGCAGGCTAAGGAGGTCCAGTAATGCCACCGCGGAAGGCGCGCGCTGTGGAGGGCACCCTGACACAGAGGTCTGCCTCTCTCAGGGAGGCTCATTGCTGTCAGCCCCCTTGCGGGACCACTTCCGAGAAGGCAAGGCCGGATATAGTGGCTGGACAGAAGGGAAAGGATTCAGGACCCACTGGCAAGTATCAGAGGTTGTCAGAAAGCTAGTGGGGAGTCAGAGGCGGACATGAGATTGTGTTATAGGGGCAGAAGCAAGCCCGACGGTGAGCTCCCTTTTGGACTCCAAAATGCCAGGTGGCTGGGCTCTGGGGTCTGCAGTGGACTATGGTCAAGGTGATACATAATTTATTTCCCAAATCGAGACACTTCTGAGAATGAAAGTGGGGGAGTCTATTAGAATTACCCTGGGATGACCCACACAAGCCGGGACTGCCCCAGACAAACTGGGACAACGCTGACCCTAATTACGAAGTCCCCAAAGTCTAGGAGATAAAGTTGAGCTGCCGTTGGAATAGGACTCCAGACAAGGCTGTGCCCCTGGCTAAGCTCCTTTTCCCCAGGGAAAAGTCCTCTCCAATGGCAAGGAGTGGGCCATCAGGAAACTCCTTAGGCAAGTTAAATGTGGGAAATGGACCATTCCTACTTCCCCACTCTCTGGGAGATTCACAATATCCATATTAGCAAATCAGAGAGTTTGAGAAGTTCTGTGGAAATTAAGGTACCTAGCATTGTTCAACCTGGGGTCTTCCCAAAGGTTTTTGATCACCGTGAGATCTTTTGTCTGCAGAACTAACTGGAACATTCAGGCAAGCATGACTCTGAGCCTTAGAAGCCAAGTGTAGAGGGCAGGGCTGAGATTCCAGGCCCTCTCTGGGAGAAGGAAGCTGGCAGAGTACACCGGAGCTTCCAGAGCTCCTCAGGGTGACACTGGCACATGTTCATCTGGGTCAGGTAATACAAGAATGTACACAGGGACAGCCACAAGGCCTGCAGAAACATGTCTGAAGCCATCCCACGCCAGGAGCACGAAGCCTCTGGGTTCAGGGAAACGTAGGCACGTCTCCCTAGCCCACATAATCCATCTCCTGAAACAAGGCAGACAACAAGGGCTGCATTTGACATTGAGGAGATGGTGAGCCTGACCCAAACTTGGCTGAGACCCAGAGAAACCCCCCCCCTGCCCCCACCTCCCTGTAAGCATTTCCTCCACAGGGGCTGGAGGCTACCCTCACCCATCCGGCCATGTCTCTGGCATGCGTGTCCTGCGGGGAGCGCCCCAGAGAGGGTGGGTGACGCAGCCCCAGTCAGGGCCACTCCAAATGAGAGGCTGAGTTCTGGTCAGGGGGTGGGGGGACGACAGAGGCTAGGCATCCCGCCAGCCGTGGCCTGGACACCAGCTCCGGCACTTGTCACTGGGCGTGGCGGAGCAGTGCTGACACACAGCCCAGGAGGCAGAGGCTGCTGGTTTCAGGGAACTCAAACCATTCTCACCTGGATTAGCACAAAGTCCTCTGACGGCATCTCTTGTGGCAGGTCCCTCGCTCTTCCTGTCTGTCCTTCATTTTGCAGCCAGAAGCATACAGACTCACACAGATCTTTTAGAATATTCATAGTGAGTTGGTGACAGGAGATCCCTATAGAAAGGTCATGGGGGTGGGGAGGGGGTGAAGGTCAATGATTCTCATCCTCATTGTCCAAATATCACATGGCGCCGTCATGAGAACTCTCTGAGAAGATGCCCCAATGTCTCCTCCTCCCTTCCAGTCACTTCTATGCCCTCCACTCCATCTCCTCACACCCAGCTGCTCCTCGAGCCTCACACATACCATTCTTCTCACAACCCGTTGCTTCTCCTGTTGCTCTTCCTTGCCCACAACAGCGCCGTCTTCCTAGCCGAATTTGACTCATGCACTTGAAGACCCACCTGAGATTTTACCTTTTTAACTGAAAAGCCCGTATCAACCCTACCCGAGCAAATTTCAAGCCTTCCTCCTCTGTGCACCCACATCAGCTTGTCTGGCTCTGACCACACCAGTGGTAGTATCCTTGGCTAGCTGAGTGACTGATGGCAGGAAGCTGTCACACCAGTTCCCTTGTCCTTGGTGCCTACCCCAACACCTGCTGCAGAGTCCATGCCCAGTTACTGTGGGGTCTGAGACCAAAAAAAACCACAACTCTGTGGAGTCACGTTCAAGATTCAAACAGTTTTCCTCAGGCTTTAGCATTTTAAATCTGAAAATGAAAGGCACCAGAAGCATCTTTTAGGTTAGAGTCTGCAAGGAATGATCAAAATGATTAAAACATGAAAACGGTTCAGGGCTCCAAAACCATGACCAAGCAAAAGGATGTTTCTGGAGTTTATTATCCTGTGAGTTCATTTCTCAAGATGAACAGGAGTCTGAATGGCAAACACCATTTCAAAAGGAATGGAAGTCTGCCCGCCTCAACCCTACCCAATATTCGTGATCCCCATGAGTCCTTACGGGAAACAGGTGTGAACACTGGGGTGAGCAGTTACCTTCAGTTCAAGGAGCAAGGATTTCTAAAATGGAAGAAATATGGGGTGTGGGGAGAGGCAAGGACTGAAATGAGAAAGAAGAGAATCAAGGAGAATGACAGGATCTAAGCGGCGAGACGAGGATCAGAAGACTCGACAATAAAAATACGGAGCTGCAAAGAGCCCCACATGCCTCTCAGAGAAAAACGATCCAGTCCAAGAGGTACATATGGCATGAAGATCTAGAACACAGAAGTAGGAGGCAGGAAGGACTCATCCTCAAGATGAAAAGCTGAGTCATCAAGCCTGTATTTTTGCAGTTCTCTGGTTAATTTCCAGCCATAAAAAATACAGCCCAAGACTTCGGGAAAATATCCTTAAAACATTCCACATGCCTCTCAAGGCAGAGGGTAATTGTTATGAACAAATCCACACAAACTCTGATGCCAAGAGCAACAAATGGAGAATAAAGGAGGAATAAGAAACATGAAATGGGGGGGCTAGTCAGAAACCAGAATGACCAATGTGGGCCATCCTCCTTTCGCAGTGAAACCAGAGGCCAGTGGACATTTACAGCACCTCAAAGGTTTATTGTTATTAAGAAAGATCCAGCATAATAGTCTTAAAGTATATTTTCATCAGGGAGAAAGCTCCAAGAGCACTGCTGAGGGTTTCATGTAGATCAGGGTCATAACTCTGTACAATCAGTCCTTGGGATCGCAGCCTCTAGGACCTGGAGGGAGATGACTGAAGTCAGCCCCCAACCTGTCTCTGTATCACCCCCACGGGCTCCCTCATGTGACTGGCCAGTTTCTGCTTCACCATTTTAAGGTAGCTTGACTAAAAGAAAGCTCTTTCTTATAACGACCTGAATCTTTGCTCTAGAGGGTAGGGGTGGGGAGGAAGAGTTAGGGACTTTACAGTGTTGGCTATCTTTCTCTATGTCAGGTCTTCAGGAATATGAAGACAAGTCTCATGCGCCAAACTAAACATCCCTTTACTTTCTGCGAGGTGAGCTCTAGTCTATCACTCTCTTGGCCAGTGTCCTTGGGCCATGCTCTGGTTGGAACTGAGCACAGAGCTCCTGGGCACCAGGCCTCACTCCTGTCTGCTGCCATGTAGTCCTCCATAGCCTGTTCTGGGGTAACAGCAGGTAGAGGTCAACGCACAAAGAACAAGAGCGCAACCCCCCAAATCAGCCGCAGTTTGCATTGTTCCCGCCAAAAATCCACGGGAAGGAGGTTGGACCCAGTCTAGGCGCCATTGGGCTAGTGTCATTCTTCTCTCCTTTCCCCTTTCCACCTCACTGTGGCCCTTACTGTGCTGAACTTGAACCTAGTCAGGGTCAATGGCTCCTCTTGCATTCTCTATAGGTACAAAGGTTCACCGTCCCAAGGAACCCTGTACTCTGAATGTGCCCCTCACAAACAATTGCCCCCATAATAGAAGAGCTCGTTAAAAGCACCAGGGAAGACTGAGACACACAGAGTAAGGAAACCTTCCTTTCCCCCTCAATAAAATGAGAGCCTAATCCACTAAGGATGGAAATGAAGGAAGACTCCCAGATTGGGCAGGGATGACTGGACTCCATGGCCTCCAGCACCGGCTGCCCGAGGTGTCCCTTTCAGAGACCCCCACTGGCATTTCAGGTCAGAAATACAGCCATCTCTCTTAATGAAATCAACCCCCAGCTCTCCACAGCTGGCCCGAATCAGAGACTCCTCAAACAGGAGAACACCTGAGGAGGAGGAAGCCAGGGCCGTTACACAGCAGCTGCATGGCAGGGCCGGCTCCTGGCTTTCGGGCAACACCTTGCTTTTCAGTGACCATTTTTACATTTATTGTGTCATTTGATTCTCAGAATAACCCAGGGATACAGGTAGGGCAGGGGTTATTTTAATTTTCCAGATGAGGCCACCAAGGCCTAGAAGAGAGAAAGCGATCTTCCCCAATGAATACAACACATCAGAGTTGGTTCTAGAACAAGGATCTCTAGTCTCTTTATGGGGCTCAGATATACTAACAGTCTTGAAAACGTCCCCATCTTAAACAGTTTATACGAGCAGCAGCAGCCCCATGGAAAGTCCTAGAAGTCGACCCTTTCTGGGGACCTACTCTGGCTCCAGCAGGCAGCTTCTGGCCTGCAGCTCCAGCTCTCAGCCCATGATGGCACAGTGACATCCTCTGTGACAAAAGGCATCTGTGAGGGGCCCCCATGGCCACACCCTGGGACACTGCAGGCCCGGCTGACTCACGGGGAGCATTCCCACGGGTGACCACAGTCTGCTCCAGCCCGTTGCTCCGGGAAACGAGAGAATCAGCAAGCAAAGAACTGCTGCCTTGCCCAGCCTCTCAGGGGCCACAGCTTAGCCCCGAAGCTGGCAAGCACCCGCCACTTGGGTGTGACTCGGCGGGGTGCCCAGCCCTGCAAGCCCGTCCAGGTCTCAGTTCCTGGTAACACCCTCATGCTTCACCCTCTCCCATATGGGAGAAGACTCATCCACCTGGCAGCGGCCCAGCTCAGCAGCTGATTGGAACAGGGAGCGGCAGAAATCTGCACCACGTCAACCCTTCTTCCGCAAGGTAATTCAAACGCGAGTTTTAAAGCTTCTGTTTCAAAGGATTGAACGTCAGTCTCGTATGATGCGTCTTTCTTCTAAACAAGCACGTTCTCTCTCTGCCACAAGAGATTTTGCTACCTCTGCGACTCCTCCACCCAGCGCCCTGGAAAGACATTCCTGTCGGGATCATTCAGCTAGCATTTACCCAGGGGTCGTCACATGCATATAATGAGGCGATGGCCATGGGCAACGTGCTAGCCATGTAAAAGATGTACAGACACCAAAGAGAGTGCTAAGCTTCCTCGGTTCAAATCCCCATTCTCTTGTTTAATGGCTTTGTGACCTTGGACACATTACTCAACTTCTCTGGGCTTGTTTTCTCTTCTGCAAAATGGGGGTGCCAGTGTGGTGCCCAGAGTTAGGGGAACTAAATAAGACAGTCATCCTAAAATCACCTAAAATGGCGCAGTGAATATAAGCCCTTGATTAATGTCCGCCATTATTGCTGGAGTATGTTGACTTAATCCTTTCAACAGCCCCAAGAGATGGGAACTATTATACAGGTGAGAAAATGAGTGTAGTGGCATGAAACAGGTTTCCCAATGTCATAGCACTAACAAGAGGCCGACTCAAGACTGTGAGCGGGCTGGTCTGCCTCCAAGCCCACGCTCTCATGTCCTGCACTGAACAGCACAAATGTCTCCCAAGAACTCATTGTCTTATAGGGCAGGAGGGAATTAGTATTTGTTTTGTGCCTATTAAGTGCAAGACACTTGTTGGGGCTTTGCATATATTAACATAAGTAAACAAATAACTCTGGTTCACATCAAAATGTGATTAGGGCCTCACTAAGTGCCACTGAAAGTCAGAGGAGGCCAAGTGTCACACTGCCAATCTCTCCAGCCCCCGCCAATTCAGCTTGCCTTTCTCAGACTCCCCCTTTCCTCCTCTGCTGCCTCAGTGTGTCTGTGGATCAGAAGGCCAGGAACTCCAGGCCCCTCCCGCAGTGGGCTCACGCAGGCAGCCCGAGCCTGTCTCCTTTGCACTAGTCTGAGTTCACCAAATATCAAACATGGAAGAGAAGCTCCACACAATTATGAGTTTTACTCAAGTTTCCCCATCCCCCTGTCCTGGTTCCATCCTCAATAACCAGTATGGAGTTAAAAAATTATTTTTCTTACCCCTCGCAGAGGGGCAACTCAACAGAGCAAAATAAATTTAACTCTAGTCACTTAACATAAATAATATTACTAAAGGTAATAAATATTCAGAAGAGATAAGCTATTTCAAGGGAAATGTCTTCACTAAAATCTAAAACATGGATTTGAACCACCATATTTAATACAAAGACTGGAAAATCCATTCAAATGTTTCTTTATAAAGCTTGGGGAAACTTTAAAATGTTAAGAAGTTTGACACGTTCTTCTTTGCATAATATAAACCAGCACGTTCAGTCTGACTCGATTTTGTTTCCCATATATGCATAGAAGTGCATACATATGAAAAGCCTGACATACATCAAAATATTAATAGTGGTTACTTCTGGAGCATGAGTTAATGGAAATTTTATTTCCTTCTTTATGTATTCCTGTATTTTACAAGCTGTATATAGTGAGTCTATAGATACAGAATTCGTTTCAGTTTTAATTTAGGACAAGGGAATTTTGGGTTTAAATTAGGGCAAGGGAAAACAAATCTATCCATGTAAACTTGTGAAAACATCTAAGAATTCAACATTGATAGGAAAAGAACTAATTAAGAAAAATCAAGACGGAGTGCCAGAGGGGGAAATAGATGAAGGGGCTTAAGACATACAAACTTCCAGTTGCAAAATAAATAAGTCACAGGGATGAAAAGCACAGCATAAGGAATATAATCCACAATTAATAACATCGTGCGGTGACAGAAGGTAACTACACATATTGTGGTGAGCACTTCATGATGTATATAATTGTTGAATTACTACGTTATACACCGGAAACTTACATAACATTGTATGTCAACCACACTTTAACAAAACAAAGAAAAATCAAGCAATGAGTTAAGGAATATAAAGGGATCATAGTATATAACTTGTTTTTATCATTTAACTCAAATTTTGCAACAAAGTACTAAGGCTACATCTGCGACAGACTGTTTGGCTGTTTGTATCCATTGACAAAGGTATAATGCAGGCGGAGTTATTTCTAGCTTTAAACAATGGGAAGAGGAGTCATAGACTCATTTGAAGATAGAAACACACACACACACACACCCTACACCTTAGAAGCTGACATATAAATTTAGAAGCTTCCTAATCCCTGATACCCAACCACTTCTCCCCTGGAATCCATGAAACACAGGTCCAGAAATTCTACATCAAGAATTTTCTTCTCTCGATCTTCCCCAAGTTTTGAATTATGATTACTTTCAAGCACCAGAAAAACTGAAAGCGCAAAACCATGAACATCCATAAACCTCTCACTTAGATTTAGCAGTTCTTAACGTTTTTGTGACATTAGGTTTATTTATCTACACATTCACTGAAGCATTTGGAAAATTATAAACATTATAATACATTACCTATAAAGACTTTAGCACGTGTTTCTTAAGAATAAAGATGTTCTCATGCACCTGAGTGGCTCAGTGTTTGAGGGTCTAACTCTTGGTTTTGGTTCAGGTCACAATCTTTGCGTGGGATCAAGCCCCACATTGGGCTCTGTGCTCAGTGGGGAGTCTGCTTGAGGTTCTGTCTGTCCCTCTCCCTCTGCCCCTCCCCTGCCCCACTCACTCTAAAATAAATAAAACAAATACTTTTTAAAAAGAATAAACGTGTTCTTCTCCATAACAACGAACACATTACACCAAAGAATATTAACAATAATTAGGTAGTATCTATTATCGCAAACCTTTTTCATGCAACAAGCAGTCATGAAGGAGGTAATGTCCTAGGAGAGTGGAAAGAGCTGCAGGGGATGTTCGGGAAGATTGTGGAAATGCTGTCCCGAAGACAATGAGCAAAAGCATCTCTGTGCTGTCTCTCCAGCAGATCTCTGGGCAGAAGCTGCCAAGCCCACAACACCAGGTCCAGAGAGAGCATGTGGCCCAAGTCCTTACAGTAAAGGAGGAGACTCAGCGAGACAGCTCCCCGGGCCAGTGGCATCCCACACAGGGCACACAGGCTCTGACCTGGATGAGAGGTCCGCCACAAATGTACCTCCTTTTCATTCTCCACCACAGACAAAGCCAATGACCCATCTCGTGGTGTCCAGGTCTGCACCTCCCCGTGAAGGAGCCATCAGGAATCTCTAGCAATTCCCAGTCTTCAAACCCACAGTCACCCCCACATCAACTCCCCTCGCAAACTCTTCAGATCCCCTCAGCACTTGCAACATGGCTTGTCTGTGCTCATTCTTTTGACGTTGTTCTTCCACTATTTGCCTCCCCAACTTGACTGAGCTCCTTGAGAACAACCACCCAATCCTTTTCGACTCTGTACCCCCCAATGGTCAAATGGTGATGATCAAATGATATATCCAGGTACTAAGCCCCAGGACCTGTGAATGCGGACTTATTTGAAAAAAAATGTCTTCACAGATGTAATTGAAACCTCCAGGTGAGATTAGCCTGGATTATCCAAGCCGGCCCTAAATCCCATGTTGAGTTTCCTCATAGGAGACACACAGAGGAGAGACACTCAGGAAGGGGGCTGCCCTACGGAGCTGGGGTCATAGCCTGAAGGGATGCTCCCACAAGCCAAGGTATGCTTGAAGCCACCAGAGGCTGTAGGAGACAATGGAATGTCTCCTCTAGAGCCTTCGGAGGGAGCGTGGCCCTGCCAACACCTTGCTCCCAGACTTCCAGCTTCCACAACTGTGAGGGAAGATGTGTCTGTTGCCTTAAGGCACCCGGTTTGTGGTAATTTGTTCTAGCAGCCTTAAGGAACCACTATACCCTCATAGCACCATGCCTGATGGATAGTTTAAGAAAAGCATATTTGTAATGAATTGAAAAAGCTGAGGGTGTGGTCTTCCACCCTCTTCATATCCCTTGGACAGGGAAACCTCTTTGCAGGCCCCCAGACTCTGGCTAACAAACAGGTAAGGATCTTTATTCTGGTGTCCACTGAACAATTTGTTCCTTTAATGAGGTGTTTTAATCTCACTTTATATTCATTGTTCTGCCTGCCTTGATTTTACTGTGACTGGATTGACTTTTGACGTATTGCCAGCACCCCATAAATTATGAGCCTCTTTCTTTAAGGCTGGAGAGAGGAGGAACTCTACTTCCCTGTTCAGTTATTTCAGGCAGGGGTGGGAGCAGGTTTTCTGTGCCAGCAGCATCCTGATTATGATTCAGGATGTGCAGCCAAAGGCAAACAGTTCCTCTTCAAATTCAATCAAATAGGAAGGAGCAAAGGCCCAAACAAGAAAAGCCGGGTTCTCTTTGTGTGCGCAGCCAAGGGGTCCTGGGAAGCTGTTGAATGATGACGCCCTATCTCAGGCTGAGCACGACTGAACTTAAATGGTACTCGGGAAACTTCCACATGCCTTCATAACAGGATTCCAATCCCAGCCTTCCTGAGCCATGTTCTGGACAATCCCAGAGCCACCACAGGGGGAGTTGCTTGTAGGCTACAAAGACAGAAGTTAGCCAGAATTAAAACACCTATTTTGAATCTCTTCCTGGAAAAGATTCTGTGTGCCACTTCCTGCCGTGGACCTTGGCTACGAGGGACCCTGAGGATTGGCTTCCACGGACAGGCTGCTCTGTGCACCTCAGAACAGTGACTTTTCACTCAATAAGTCATGACCCCATAATGGATTTAGAAATCCATTTAGTGAGATGTGTCAGCACTTTTGCTTAAATGAAATAAAAGAGAATAGCAAATATCAGAATGTATCCTGCATGGTAAGAGTAAGTATTGCACCGTGAACTGTTGCTTCGGTTCCAAATATATGTGTATGTGTCATATATTTCTGATAGAAAAGGGACTCCTCACTGATTGTTGTACTCCAAAATAAAAAGTATGAAAGCCCAAGTCGTGGTGAATCTATTCCACCAAACCAGAGAGCGCTCCTGCCTCTTGTCCATGTCCCAGTTTTTAAGGATATGTTGGCAGATAAGATGGGGAATTCAACTAATGGGAATAATTAGCTCATGAGAAAGGTTGACGTATACGAGCAGGAGCATGCTTTCCCGTCAACCCACTGGAGTGCCCTCATGCTGTTCAAACCCTACTGTGCCTGAAGCTTGGCCCCTGAGTCTTATCTCTACACTTTGGTAGCGTCTCACCTAGTTCACTTCCATCTTCGCAGGATCCGCTGTCATTCCTTGGTAGTCCTGGAATTCCCACAGCCCTTCACAATTACTCTGAGACAGACTCACACACGGGGAGCTCTGGAAGTCTCTGAGGAGGGAAAGGAACCACCTTAATCTCTATCCCTAACCATCCCCTTTCTCTTTCTATGCCTAAGTGTCCCATTTCCCCTTTCACCAGTTTGCCAAGAAGAGGATCGGTCACTCTGGCTTCCATTAAGGATGCCCTCTCATCCACGAACCTGCTGACTCTCCAAGCCCAGTGGTCTGATATTCTGGCCAATGCCCCACCGCTTCGCCTTGTGCCCTATAGGGTCTGCCTCATGGATCTGCTACTGGTGTTCTGATCACCCAGGAAGGCGGTCGCTAGAGCTTTTCAACCACACATGGCGAAGAACGGTGACTAACCGAGCTGGCCAAGCGGTGTCGCCTGGAGCTTGCTCCTTGGCATCAGCAGAACGGGATCCAAGTTTTGGTGCTGTCACTTTCCTGGCTGTTGACCTTGAGCCCATTGCTTAACTTCTCTAAAGCCTCCTGTAAAATCAAGATAATGCTAACACCCATCTCACGGGATTTGTTAAAGCCCTTTTTTAAAAGACGGATTGAAGTTTCCGTGATGAATCCCTCTTGTGCATCTTATGAATGGACTCACAAAAAAGTATTCTCTGCATGCTTTCAGGAATCTGTATTACCTCGGGAAAATATGAAAAACAGAGACTTTTTGAAAAATACATATGTCTAACAAGTCAAGCCATACCTAATATCTTAGACTTATAAAAAGTAAAAAGCAAGAAACAAGGAGGGAAGGAAGGGAGAGAAAGAAAATTCTACATAGGGTCTGACCTCCTGCAATGTGCCACTGGGGGTCTTCTCATTCTTGCATTAACACGAGCCTGTGCACATCCTTCCGCCACCAGCGTGGTCTGGCTTGACAGGTCTACAAGTCTGTCTCAGCACAATAGATCTGCTTAATGGAAAGCAGGTGTGCTGAGGAAAAACCAGGCTCCCATTTTCTTGTGCGTTCTTTGCACAAAATAAAAAAGATTCAATAACCCAAACTAACCGAGGTCGTATTTGAAGGAACTGCCCTTTACATGTGGGACTGGTCTTTCTTCTAAGGTGGTCAAAGATGGTGTGACATTTAAAAAAAAAAAATGCAGTTGATTTTTAAAGGGTTTTTAAAACCCTCAATAATGCATCTGTGGCACAGCAATAGGAAAAATGCTAAAGCTTCCATTTTCTCTAAAGGTCCAAAACATAAACAGATAATTCAAAAAAGAAATAAAGTTGCTAATAAATATATAAAACTAAGTTCACTGATGAACCAAGACATACGTAAGAGCAAAACTGAAACTCATATCCTTTAATCAAACTTGTAAATATTGAAAACAATACTTAATGTTAATGTGGGAACTATAAATTCAGCATTCTTCTCTCCTGATGGGAAGAGAGAAGATCAACCTTCTGACAAAAATTTCGTAATACAAATCAATAACTTCCAAAGTTCCATACCCTTTGGATAGTAATTTAAATTCCTTAAGTACATTAAAAGGGAAATCACCAGACAGGTAGGTATATAGATATATGTCCAAAAATTCTCATTATAGTAAAGTCTATAATAGTGAAAAATTATAGCCTATATCTCTAATGAGGAAATTGATAAATAAATGATGGCTTATCAATATGATGGAGTATTATGCAGTCATTGCCATAAAACAAATCTTGCCATTTGCGATGTAGATGAAACTAGAAGGTATTATGTTAAGCGAAATAACTCAATCAGAGAAAGACAATTATCATATGATCTCTCTGATACGAGGAATTTGAGAGGCAGGACGGGGGGCGGGGGGAAGGGAGGGGAAAATGAAACAATATGGGACCGGGGTTGGAGACAAACTGGAAGAGACTCTTAATCTCAAGAAACAAACTGAGGGGTGTTGGGGGTTGTTGGGGGAGGGATAGGGTGGCTGGGTTATGGACATTGGGAAGGGTATGTGCTAGTGAGTGCTGTGAATTGTGTAAGACTGATGATTCACAGACCTGCACCCCTGAAGCAAATAATACCTCGTATGTTCATTTTAAAAATTCTATTTTCAAAACATTTAATGGCATAGGAAACTCGGGGTATAAAATTTTGCACATAAAATGTTCCAAATTAGGTAACTGAAACACAGACAAAAGAAGGTTAAAATGAAATATACTGAAGTATTAACAGGTGTTATCTCTGGATAGTAGGATTATATGTAAACTTATACCTTATGTATTTCTAAACTTTGAAAACTGGGTATGTCTAACTTTTATAGTTATATGTTCAGTTTATTACCGTGTTACATTAGAGCTCCTGCGAGAGTAAGCTGACTAATGCCTGGATATTTAGCTTTCAACTCCAATGTGCCGGCTGGTGCGAAGGATGCATGTATTACTAATGATCCCATTCCTTAAGGGGCACAACACATACAGGGATGAATAATCTGAAAACAAAGAATCAATGATAATCCACAATCAATACAGGATTATGATCAACACAAAGCCTTCCACATACAGGCATACCTCAGAGATATCGTGGGTTCAATTCCAGACCATGGCAATAAATGAACACCACAATAAAGCCAGTCAAATGAGGTTTTTGGGTTTTTGGGTTTTCCAATGCATGTAAAATTTATGTTTATACTATACTGTAATCTATGAAGTTTGCAAGAGCATTATGTATAAAAAATAATGTACATGCCTTAATTAAAAAATACTTTATTGCTAAAAATGCTATTATCTGAGCTTTCAGCAAGTCATAATTACTGATCATAGATCATCATAACAATGATAATAATAACAAAAAGTTTAAAATACAGTGAGAATTACCAAAATGTGACACACAGACATTGAGTGAGCAGGGCTGTTGGAAAAATGACTAACCCCACACAGGTTGCTACAAACTTTCAATTTTTAAAAAATGCAATATCTGGGAAGTGCAATCAAGGGGAACGATAGTGAAACAAGGTATGCCTGTAGTAGGTACTCAATAAACTATTTACCTTCCCTTTAGTAACAGGAACAGAATAAGCAGTAAATTCTACTGTGATCCTATGGGAAGAGTCCTGTGACCCAGAGGAGAGAAGCGCACTGTGAGGGGAAAGGTCCTTGCATTGGAGCTTAACGGAGGGGCTAACTGTGCAAGTGTGGAGGGTGGGGGAGGGGAGGACCTGTGCTAGACACAGGCATTCCTCCGGGGCATCCCAGAGATACAGCTGGTGGCCTCCCTGGTCTTGCAGTTTCTACAAACCCCCTTCAAGCTATGTTAGAGCTTCCCTAAATGTTTATCCTCTTCCTAGAGCCGCAAGAAACCAATGGAGACACAGGACTGTTGGGATCATTCATAAGTCACAGCTGCTGCAAAAGCATGTCCATCCCTTGGTCATGGTTTAATCTGAGTGCTGATGATGGTGGATTCTGAGAAACCAGTCTTTTTTTCTTTTAAGAGTTTTTATTTATTTGTTTGACAGAGAGAGAGAGAGAATGAGAGAGAGTACGCACAAGCAGGGGAACCAGCAGGCAGAGGACGAAGCAGCCTCCCCGCTGAGCAAGGAGCTGGACGTGGGGCTTAATCCTAGGCATGACCTGAGCTGAAGGCACACACTCAACCGACGGAGCCACCCGGGAGCCCCCATGAGGAAGCAGTCTTACTGGAGCCCTTCAACTGCCCCCACACTTTATAGTGTAGCCAAGTCTTTCAACATTGAGTCTTCCCCCTTAATCTCCCAGTGTCCCATGGAGGGTTCTCAGTTTACAGCTAAGGAAGCAGAGGCTAATGGAAGTGAAAAGGTATATTCAAGAGAGCACCTGCTAGTGATAAAACCAGGACTTCAATTTGGTTTGGTCCTTTCCCTCAAACTATAGGACTAAGTTGTGATCCACTCCCAGAGAAATACTCTTCCTGGGAAAGTGCTGACTGTCATTCCGTTTTGCAAACCCTCCCAACTCTTGTCAACATCTCCCCCAGGTTTTGAAGTCCTTGTGTGCATCAGCATTTGAGGCACTGGAAAGTAACACAAATAAAACATAAAATAATGTCGATGAAGATTTCCAAAAAGAGTGATCAAACGCCACTCTAAGCATATGTGTTGTAGGCATATATAAATGCTTCCTGAGGGATTCCTCTCTGCTTCCATCAAATTCCCATAGAAATCCACGAACCAGAAAAGATTAAGAGTTGCTGAAAGAGGATTGTAACATAACCAGGTGGGCTTTTGTGGGCACCAAATTCAGCTCTGAGCTTCCTGGTCATCAGGGGAAAATGAACAAAATAATGATAAAGCAAGGACTTTCTATTAGAGAATAACTCACCGCCAAAATATAAACACACAGACACAGACAAACACATTCATTCTGAGACAACTGGAAGCCAAAAAAGAATTGGCATTTCAGACTGCCAATCTGTGGAGTTACAAGGCAGGAAACGGTCAGGAGGCAAGGCATTTCTTTTTAGTAAAACAGTACAGCTATTCAAGAAGTCAAAAGTGCTCATCTAAAGTAGAAAAACTTGGGGCATCTGAGTGGGTGGCTCAGTCGATTAAGAATCTAACTTTAGCTCAGGTCATGATCCTGGGGTCCTGGGATCAAGACCTGCATCGGGCTCCCTTCTCACTGGGGAGTCTGCTTCTCCCTCTGCCTCTGTGTGTGCTCTCTCTCTCAAAAAAAAAGTAAATAAACCAATCTTTTAAAAAAAATAATAAAGTTGAAAAACTTGAAGCTAGCAGAAAAGAGACCTGCCCTAAATACATTTGGGAAACTGTAGCTTAGAATCCGCACCAACACGTTGGAAGTATTTATCAAATGTTACCTCCCCCCGAAAAAAAGTTCCCACATTATCCATTTTCAGAAATAGAAAACTTGTGCATTTCATATTAACATTCAAATAATTCAGTTGCTAGAAAGCTGAAGAAGAGTTTAATTTCCAAGCCACATACAGACTCTGCCTTTCTAATCTGGTTTACTCTGTTAATCTATTTGCTATACCCTTCTTCAAAGAAAATGAAGTGGTGAGTGCCCGCCTCCTTTCCAGGTCTATTTTTCCAAATCCGGAATTAACAGGATCCTAATAAATAAAAGGGTTTGTTAGTAGAATTGGATTTTTTGGTCTTGAGGGCTTTTTCTCCCCTCCGTGGGTAAAAAAAAAAACAAAAACCCAGAGGTTCTCTTTTCCTCACTCTATTTAACCCTGGAGAAAAAGAAGTTTAAAAAGCATTCTTGGTAAGGCTACTTCTGCAAAGCCAGTGGAACCACAAAACCTCCCCCAAGGATAAATCCGTCCTTGGAGTTGGTTGGTGTGAAAGTCCAGAGTTAAGGGGTTCTTTCCCCTAGCGCTTTGAAATAGCCACGCTTAGTGCTAACCCAGAGGTTATGATGCAGTGGTATCATATACAGCAGCAGTCAGCAAACTATGTCCATGGGGGCACTCCTAGTTCCAACAGAGACCATGGGTCCTGCAAAGATACCCTTGGCCCCTTCCAGAGAAGGTCCTCCAACCCCTCCAAGCATCTCATCTTGGCCCTCAGGACTGCCTACGGAGAAGCAGGGTTTGAGATTCCTTCTGGAATACTACTTGCAAAGAACACCAATGTACTGGGCTGAAAAAGGGGATGGGGGAGGGAACAGTAGGGAAGAGGGTTAGGGAGGTGACCCCAAAAGGAACAAATGAGTCCAAAGGAGGGGAAATTGCCAGCATCCAAGGACTAGCACTGAACAGAACACCCGGAAGCCACAACTGTCCTTCCTGCTGCTGTCCTTGCCCTTCGCATCCCCTAATGTCCTTGACACACACTTGGGGCGGGGTGGGGGGCAGTGGCAGCATTGGCCCAGCTCCGGGGAGGCAGCCCCCCTGCACCTTCTCCCAGCTCTGTGGGCAGTCACATCATTGGAAGATTGCTATCAGTCACAAGAGGAGTATTTATACCAGAAAAATCGGCAAAAGCTACAAATCAGAGCTCCCCTCACACCAAGAATGGATTATTAAGCATCTCCCAGCACAGCCCAGCACAAAATGCCATGGACTGGTAGCTTAAATAACAGATTTATTTCTCACAGTTCTGGATGCTGGAAAGCCCAAGATCAAGGTGCTGGCAGATTCAGTTCTTTGTGAAGACCCTCTTCCTGGCTCGTATATAGTCACCTTCACAATGTGCACTCACACGGTTTTTCCTTGATGTGGGCTCGTTGGAGATCTCATGTCTCTTCCACTTCTTAATCCCATCATATACATTACAAGTCTGATTATGCACTCCCCTGCCCATCAGTAGTTTCTCCTTGCACTTAAGATAGAGTTCACAATACAAAGTCCAGCCCAGCACATCCATAGGAAAGAGAATGCGGGGCCCTGCCCCCCCCCCAGCTAAAGGAGTGCTGGCTGCTGACAGCTTCTAGCCCTGTCCCACTCCTCAGAGAACTGCCTGAAGCTGAAGAAACCACCCCATCCCAGGTCTGGTCATTCCCTGGGGCACCCTCCTGTCACCGCTAACCCTTGATGGGTGCCCAAGCCAGACCCCACTCAGTTCAGAGGCACTCCAGCTCCGAAGTCCCCTTTGGGTTCAGCCTATGTCGCAATTGCCTCAGAGAGACAGAGTGATTGAGGGACCCAAATACTCCAACTTCTTTCTTCAACTTCTCCTGTCTTGAATGATCTGTGTTGCTTAAGGTTCTTTCTAGAGTATCTTTCTCCAACAGGTGCCTGGGTACCTGGATAATGCATTTTCCCCCTGACCAGCAGGACGCTTTTGGGCTGGCTCTCACCATCTTGAAGATGGTGACATCTTCGAGTTCCCATTATTAGAGGTGCAATAGGTGACCCCTATCTCTTTCCTTTTCCTTTATAACTGTTTCCCTCTTTGTATTGAAGAGGGAAGGGGGTTCTCTTTATACCTGCCTTTCAGGAATTTTATCTGACTAGGCTTAGGGGTGTGGCATTTCATCCTCAATGACACCACACATTTTTTCGTAAACCTCAGACTCCAGTCTTTTTTCATGCAGGGCTGTTGTCTTCTAGCATTCGTCTAATTTCCCCCTGTCCTTCAGCTGTTTCTTTTTCTCCGCCAGGAGCTCCCGTGATTGACATCTCACATGTCCCACAGCCTCCTGTGAAATCGCCCACATGATTTCCATCTCTCTGTATTCTTGTTTGGGGTTTGGGATATTATTGCACTTGATCTTCTAAGTCCACATTCTGCTTTATTTTTTTTTTAAGATTTTATTCATTCATCTGTCAGAGAGAGAGAGAGAGAGCACACACAAGCAAGCAGAGACGGAGAAAAAAGCAGGCTCCCTGCTGAGTAAGGAGCCAGATGTGGGACTCAATCCTAGGACCCTGGGATCATGACCTGAGCCGAAGGCAGCGGCTTAACTGACTGAGTCACCCAGGTGTCCCCACATTCTGCTTTAATTCATTCTATGAGTATTTTAGTTAAAAATGTTTTAATTCTGGGACGTCTTCTTCTTTCTTTTTCTGGTACTGTGTTGGAAGGTCCTTGTTACTTCTGCTCAAGCTGTCAGTACCATTTCCTGGAAGAGCTGTTCAATGGGCTCTTCTCCCTTTCTCTCTGCCTCCTGAGCTCCCTCACATGCAGTTTTCTTTATCTATCCTTTGAAGCTCAGGGCCAGCTTTTAGGGGTTCCTTCAGTGACAACAGTCCTGGGAGGAGCTGCGTACAGGGCGACAATTCCAGGCACCAGGCACCAGAAGGAAGGAAGACTCTTGGCTCCCCCCTCTTCCCAGGTTCAGCTTCTTCTCAACAGCGTGGGACCAGGGAGGTGGCTCATGAATGCTGACAGAGCCCAGGGCCTACCACAGGTAGAGCCTCACCCCCACGCTCTCTGTTGTGTCACGGTCCACCTGAAAGGTCCCATCCCCAGGTCTCTAACTGAGCCCTGCTTGCCCTCACTCCTCCGGGCTCCACCTCCACTGTTCCTAATGATTGCCTCACCAAGAGAAGTACCAGATTGGAGTTGGAAGTCAAGGGCAGCCAAGGTACCATTTGAGGAAAATCTCTACACCACCCCAGCCTCTTTTTTTTTTTTTTTAAGATTTTATTTATTTATATGACAGACAGAGATCACAAGTAGGCAGAGAGGCAGGCTGGGTGTTGGCAGGGGAAACAGCAACTCTGCTGAGCAACTCAATCTCTGCTGAGCAGAGAGCTCAATGCGGGGCTCCATTCCAGGACCCGGAGATCATGACCTGAGCCAAAGGCAGAGGCTTAACCCACTGAGCCACCCAGGCGCCCCTCGCGCCCCTCACCCCCAGTCTCTTAATACAAACGAAGGGCAAACTTGATCTGCTGTTTCCAGGAGATGCCTAATTTGCATAGAAGACCATTAAACTCTTTTATCTCCACTGGTTTCTTTGGGGGAAGTCCTTCAAAGTTGCAATAAAGATCTTTTTTGAATAATTGGATTTTCTTTAAAATTGTGGTCAAGGGGAAAATAACTGGGCAAAAAAGTAGAGTACAAGATGTGTGTATGTGTGTGTGTGTGTGTGTGTGACACATGCACAGACCTAAAAAATACACCCAGAAAACAAGTTTGCATGTAAATTATTATCTGTAGATGATGAATTTATAAGTTTTACTGTCTACTGTTTCTCATCCAAATTGTCTCTTATTTCTCATTTATGAAAGACAAAAGAATTTTTCTCTTCGATTGTTAATTCAGCAAAACACATTATAAAATGTTGTTTGATGCTCACAAGCATTTCTCGAGAGAGTGAGGAGGGTGATGGCATACAGCCCTTAGCCTCTCCATCTCAATGTCTGTACAACAAGGGCCCCTCTTGAGAGGTCTGTGCTCTCAGTGGACCCACCAGGCCATTAGTAACCTGTGAGGGTAAAGAAGAAGCGTGGATAGAAGCTTCTTGCCCAGAGTCATTCAGGATGGCCCCACCTAGGATAAACCCAGGTCTGGAATGGGGCAAAGGCAAAGCTCAACCACCCCAGATTTCCCTGGTCTCCCCAAATGTCTAGGGGACTGGACAGTTTCTCAGAGCAGAACCATGTCCAGTTTATTGCTGAATCTCCAGCACCAGGACACGGTTTGGCACTTACTGGTTTCTCAGTAAACAGAGGTTGAATGAATGAATGAATAAATGCATGACCTCTCACCTCACTTGATACTATAGGACATGTTAGCAAATGGCATTGCTTGCTTTGGGGCTATCTTTGGATTTGCAATCCCATCAAAGTAAGGAACAAAAATCTGAGCTCAGCAAAGGGGAGTGGGGGTGTTCATACCTTCATTTGTTAGGAAGATTTCAGCTCCTGTTTCTTCCTATAGGGGGCTTCTTCCGAAGAGCTGAGTTCCCTGGCCATGGGCATGACCTACAAGGGGCTGGCTATCTCCTGTGGGGGTTGATCTAGAAGGGGCTGTGCTGGCTATAAAGAGAGACCAAATGTCCTCTAAGTTTCCTTCTGATTCAAACTCTACGACACATGCAGTTCCTGCTTGGAAAATATTATGCAAATGTGTCTTTTTCTTCCCCAAATATTCTTCATCCCTGACGTCACTCCTGTGCTTATCAAAGCCCTCCTTTGAAGCAGTCCTCTATGATTCAAGGGAATAGCTGGGTGTGTTCTTGCAGCAACCAGGGGAGTGACAGTCACTGGTTAAGAAACCCTCCTCTGGGCACCCTGGCCTGGCCTGAGAAGGTCTGAGAAGAGGAGCCTTGTAGAATTGTCGCTGGTATGTTCTGCAGGTCTGTGCTGGACATATGCACATATGTGCAGGAAGATATGCTGTAGGACGAGGGATGTTCTCCATATGTAACAACTGCTACCACATGGGCACCTGACACTCCAGAATGATGCGGCCCTGGAGACATGGCCCAGAAGGGTATCTACAAGCAGCCTGTGTTGGATTGTTGGATCTCGGGGAGATCCTGGCTGGGGCCAGGCAGCCAGGGCAGCCAGCAAGCCCCGATGAAACTAAGAGCAACAGCTACTGAGCCAGAAGGCTCTGGACAGTGTAAGAACCAAAATGGCCTGCCCAGTGCACACCAGCTAGACTTCGGCCCCGCTCTAAAACCACTTAGGAGCAGGGTGACCCTCCGGCACAGGCTGCAACCCCGTTGCTCCAAGCCACATTTTATGGAGTTCTTTTATTAGTCTCGCATGTAACCCATAGCCACATCATAAAATTAAACACCCCATTTTGTACATCAAGTCCACTGGCTTCTTGAGCCCTGATTAGCGCTAGGCTTTTCCCTTTGGGGGTTGTATTACAGTAACATTATAACCGATGGAAAAGGAATCTTTGCTGGGAGCAGTGAGATCCTTCCGACGACCTCGGTCAATGCTATAGCCACTGCGGGTCACCCTGTTTCTGAAACCCCCTTGCCAGTCAGTCCCTCTGGGCTTCTTTCATTTCCCACCCCTCCCCACCCCTCTTTCTAGGTCCCCTCCCCTTCCCCAGGCCCTCCAGTGATGAGTCTGCGTGCTCAGATGTTGACCTGGAGTCCGCAGTCAGGGTAGCCCCAAGTCACCCCTGAGAATAAATTTAGCCCGTGGGTGATATCCCAGATGGATAGGTTATCTTTAGCCTGGCAGAGGTTAGGAGTCAGTCTGGGCCGCGTTGTGAACCAGCAGAGGGAGTGGGGAAGGAGGCAAGGAAATGAATACTCCGGAGTCTACGATAGCCTACGATAGCCTTGCTTGAGTGTGCTCAGGTGGTAGAGAACTCAGTCGGGGCATGCTTCCTGAAACATGAGGCTGTTCTGGGAACACCCTGGAATAATGGCCTGTTTCATTCCATCCATGAAGGAGGAACAATTTTAACGGCAGAAAATATGGCTACATTCTGGGCAAGCAGTATAAAAAACCACAAAGCACACATGTTCTTAAAAAAAAAAAAAAGTAACAAACTCAGCAAGATCAGTGGTTTTCAAGCTTTCCCATTCATATGTTTACTACTTGTTCATTAGTTTTGTTGCCTGCAGGTGCTAAAGGTTTAAGAGTTAAGAAAAATGTATGGGAAAAAAAATTACGTGGAAAAATCACATTACCTGAATTAGAGGAAAGGCCACCGCCATTCGATTTGAAAGGCAGGACATGTGAGTCCGCCTCAGAGACACCAAGGAATCAGCTTGGAAGGAAGTAGGATGCCTTTTCCTGAACTATTCTAGAAAGGCTGTAGACTCTTCCTTCGGGAGATCAAAATACCTTTCCTGGTTATCATCCCGATACAAGACATCCTTCTTCCTTTTCATGCTCACTGAACTCTTCCCTCATATCCACAGCCTCTTGTTTGGCCTTCCTCACTGAACAAGTTCATCAGCATCTCAGTTACTACCCGGGGAAACCGAGGTCCCAGTTTGACCCTGAACGGAAGCTCTGGCATGTCTGGGCTTGTATGACTGACGACGATGGGAGAGGCCTTGGAGCCTCCAGACGGAACTTGGTCTGTGGGAAAGGTGACCTAAGGGACCCAGGCTAACCCAGGAAGGCAGTCCTGTCCAATGGAGGAAGAGAGCAATTAATTCTGAGTATCTCTTGGCCAAACACACTTTGGACTCCTATCTGAGTCTTATGAGAAGCAGCAGGACCATTAGGAAAAACTGGGAAGACAGTCGTGTTGGGAGTTCAGTGAGAATTCAGAGAACAGACAGGAGAGCTTTGGGACCTCCTTACTGGAACTTCATGCAGAGCTAAGGGAGACAGGCAAAGAACCTTCTTCCTCATTCCCCAGAGCTTTGGCTCCAGAGTGCCTAGGGTGCCCAACTGTGACTTGAATGGCTATCAGGAATGGGCCCCGGGGGCTCCTAGGACAAGTCAGAGAAGTTGTACAGGGGGCTAGAAATCCTTGGCTATAGGCAGCCGTAGCATCCAGGGCCACAAAGAAAACATCTGTCCTCAGACAGTGAGACCTGGGGCCACCCCATTTACTTTGCCATGCACTCAAATAATTAAGTCCCCTTTTGTCCTCTTCTTTTTCAGCTTACATCCTGCCAGTGTGGTCACCTTTATTTTAACATTATATGAGTGCGTTTTGATCCTCCTTACTCAGTTAGAAGTTACTTTATTTATCTCTGTGACTCTCCATCTTCCCGGTATGTAGCAGAGTAACCAAGAAATGACAGGACATTTATAAATACTTAATGAGAGTCTACGCCATAAATACTTAGCTGCTCTTCATCAAAAGTATGTCTTATGATCCATCCCAGCCACACAGTGGTACTTGCTAAGATGGCCTCACATTTCTTCGCCGAATCAAATCTGTGCCCAACCACATTTCCTTGGTTCCTTTTTCCACTACCCTTGGACCAGACCTGTCTTTTCCCAGGTAGTATTTGAGACATCCAGATTTTACCATTCCACCATTATTACTAGGCTTCATCCTAATGTGCAAGACTAGTTCTCCAGTTATCAAGGTCAATGAATCCTAAGCAATCATAACAACAACACCACGATGTGCAAAGGCCCTGAGCATGTCCACAACGGTCTCATGAATTCATCATAAAACGTGTAAAAATATCGTATCCTACATGGCATCTCTGGGCCAAGAAATGCTGAACAATGGCTGCCTCTGAGCAGGAAGATGACGAGCTAAGGGTCTGCTTGGACCCTTGGCAATCCTTTGGATATTTAAATCATGTGCATGTGTCCCATTTCCAATGAACATGTTTTAAGGTAACTTCTAAACAAACAGAACTACAATAAAGAACAAGACACGGTCCTGCCCCTCTCAGCCATGGTGCTGACAGGTGCTCATAGTTGACATCGTACCCTTTGGACTCAAATGTCCACACCGTGTCATTGGCCCCATGGAAATTGTCGCTGAAATCAAGAAGGATTATGCAATGATCTGCCTTGCTCTCAGCCCTCACAGTCCGTTCCTCATAACTGGACCAACAAGACTTCCTGCTATGCCCAGGCCCCCGGACTAATCCCGCTCCTGGTCTGGAGGGATTTTAAGGGACTGCAGGCTTAGGTGACTGACTCTGCCTTTGTATTCCTTTGGCAGAGGGTGGTCCAGACCTTCACTGGTGCAGACACCCATCGTCTCCATTTTTAGTTTGCTTGATCATGAAATCCATCGAGAGGTTAAGTGAAGCATCTATGAGATCAGAAGCTTTCCCAATCCCCCCATTTATTGACCAAATGTGGTTAGTAAGCACCTCTTATGTGAAGGATATTAAACCAGGCCTGGGGCAGAAGTGAGTAAAAAGGGAAAGGAAGAGACCAGTGCCCTCCAAGAGCCCAGAGTCTAGTCATAAAGACAGAAAGGGGGACGCCTGGGTGGCTCAGTGGGTTAAGCCTCTGCCTTCAGCTCAGGTCATGATCTCAGGGTCCTGGGATCAAGTCCCACATTGGGCTCTCTGCTCCGCGGGGAGCCTGCTTCTCCCTCTCTATCTGCCTGCCTCTCTGCCTACTTGTGATCTCTGTCTGTCAAATAAATAAATAAAATCTTTAAAAAAAAAAAAAGAAAGAAAGAAAAAAGAAACGGCCCAGAGACGAGAGCTTGACTGCATATGGGCAAGTGTGCCAGAGGAGAGAGGGGAAGATGGCTTTCACTTTTGGTCAGTCATGGGCTGGGAGATAAAGGGGCAGTCCAGGAAAGCTTCTGGGAGGGATAACTTTGCTCACTTGAAACCTGGTGGGATTTCAGTGGCCACAGATAGAGCCTGCCAGATGAAGGCTGTGGCCTTGGAAGGAGATCCTGGTTCACACAATACAAAGGCTCCACACTTCCTTGGGGAGAACGCAAAATGGAAGGCAAAAGGAGCTGTGCCCTGGGAGCCTCTCTGTGTGGAGCCACCATCCTCTCACCATCAGGGTTGTCTGACTTCCTGGAATTCATGCTACATCCCTAATAACATCCCTGCCCCCAGGAAGCTCACCCCACCCATCCTGGGCAGGAGTAGTCGTCAGGGCTGCCGCACTCCTGGGGTTGTCTGTCTGTTCTAGAAAGTCAGGGAGGTTTAGAGGCTGTACACGGACCCTGGTGGTGCCATGCTGCCAAGGTTCAAATCCTGGTGCAGCCACTGACTTCCTGAGTTATCTTACCCAAGTCGCTCACCCTCTCTGGGCCTCAGTTTCACCATCTATCAAACGCAACAATAATGGCACCTCCCACCTAAAGTCACTGTGAGGATCAAAGAAGCTAGTGCCCCCAGAGCATTAGAGCTGCGCCTGCCTTGGCGTCTGCTCTTGGCTACTTAGAGCACCATGCTGCAGGTCTCCGTCTAGGAATCTCTGTCAGCCACGTAGAGATGTCCCGCGAAGCAGGTATGCAATTACTAGGAAGGGAGGAAAAACGCAGGGCCATGAAAAGGGAAAAAAAAAGAAAGGGGAAAAAACCCCACGAGAGTCAAGTCCAAATGCAAAGATAATGCAATGCACATGAAATGACGGGAAATGAAGTAAACTGTCAATGTAAGGGCTGAGAATCTGCCACTCCTGGGAAAAGAAACACTCCTGTCCCTCGCTTCTATCTCTCAACAGGGCACGAAGCGTCTGGGAGTGGAGGATTTTGCCCTCTCCTTCCAGGCTCCGCGGGCCCTGGCGCTCCCTCCCTCGCGGGCGGCCCCGCCTCCACCCAACCCCCGCCCCCAGCCTGGCCGCAGCCCTGACCTCGGCTCCCACGCGGGCCAGCAGCCGGCGGGCGGGCGGGGCAGGAAGGGGGAGACAGTCTCGGGGCCCCGAGATCCTTAACTGCAGCTTCCAAAGCCCTGGCCGATCCTAATCAGTGTGGGAAAGGAGCGCGGGCCGGCCCGCCTGCCGCAGACGCCGCCTCTTTTCATAAACTTTATCACCGCGCACAGCCGCTGATAAAGTACCATCAATAAGCCGGCGGCCGGAGTGTGCCGGGGCCCGGGTTGACGGCGCACGCCCGCCCCGGCCCCGCCGCTCCCGGGGGAGATGAATCACGCGCAGAGCTGGAAGGAGTTCCGTGTGCCCCTCCTCTGCAGACCAGCG
Organism: Neogale vison; assembly: GCF_020171115.1. Lineage (NCBI taxonomy): Eukaryota > Metazoa > Chordata > Mammalia > Carnivora > Mustelidae > Neogale > Neogale vison. The sequence goes on from NC_058096.1 coordinate 115,749,977, forward strand.
CCATAAATAACCATACATTCCTCCCCTGCCCAGAAACCCCTCACCTTTTGTTTTATGGATTCAATAAAAAGCCCAGGAGTTTTCCTTCTGGCTGCCTGGCCACCCCTCCTTCCCGGGGCGGGGGGTGGGGGGTGGGGTTCAGGGGTGGGGGAAGGTGAGTGTGCTGGCCTGAGTTAGCCTCCTGCCTCTGGTTAAGCTCCTGGGGCTGAGTTGAAACCGGGGTCCTGTAGCTCCTGGATCCCCAACGCCTTTGGCTCCTGCACCACGAGAGGGACTGGAGGGGGTTGGGGGGTAACTTGTAGTCTCTAGTGGCAGGTGATGAGAACTCCGGTTCCCACAAAACTCACCTTGGATGTGGGTGCATGGAGAACTTGCCGAGGCTGACTCATGGCAGGAGGCCCGGGCTCTGGGCTTGGGGGCACCCAGAAGATTTAAGTCAGAGAGAGTGCAGTACCCTGACTGCAGAGTCCCCGAGGGAACCCCACCACTTAAACTGCAGTGCCTTTGGGAGTGGAAGTGTCTCAGATGATATCTGGCAGATCTGAGACTCTGCATTCTTTAGTTCATGAAATTGTGACCGGATGGTCTCCATGGTAACCCATGGCACAACCTGGAGCCTGAGGTTTGAGGAAGACTGCGGCGAGTATGGAGGAATATAGAAAGGTGGGGAAGCATAAAAGTAGTCCAAAGCATCCCGCTCAGCCATCAGACCTCGGTCTCTTTTTTATTTATTTATTTATTTATTTATTTTAAATGATTTTATTTATTTGAGAGAGAGAGAGAGAGTATGAGAGGAGAGAGTTCAGTGGGAGAAGCAGACTCCCTGCTGAGCAGGGAGTCCAATGTGGGACTCGATCCCAGGACTCTAGGATCATGACCCAAGCTGAAGGCAGTCACTTAACCAACTGAGCCACCCAGGCGCCCCCAGACCTCGGTTTCTTGCTCAGCTCTGCTACTACGGGGCTCTGGGTCCTGGTGCAGCTACTGACCCTCTCTGGGTCTCTGGTTCCTCATCTGTCTAGTGAGTGAATAGAATCTAAAAGGAGCCTCTGCCTTTCCTACTGTATAGAAAATAACATCCTATTTATTTATAAATCACTACATTTCTGAAGTGCCCTATCATCGGCCCTTCTGAGAAACACTGTTTTGTCCCCTTGGAAGAAATTGGGGCATGGCCAGTGTCTGGAAGTGATGCCTCGTTAGTGAGGTTAACGCTGGACTTTACCCCTCATGGAAGTCATGGAAGTCCAGAGTCCTTCCGGCCAGAAGGAAGTCTACCTGCAAGGCAAAAAGCCATTTAAAAATAGAATCGTACCTACCCTAACAGCTTAGCTCACCAGTATAAGGGCCCCAATGACTGTGGTTCAGAAGGACTGGTTGGCTCAGAACATCTAACCTAGAAAAGCCAACGTTTCCCTCAGTGGGAAACGGGGCTACGAGGAAAGAGGCCTCCGATGGCAGCTCTAGAGATAGTAAAATCTGGTGGGAGTCCTAAGGAGGTTGCCATGGGTGTAAGGCTCCCTGGGAGTGTGCGTGGGGAGCCTCCCCTCCAGCTGTGGCCAAGAGGAGGAGCTCCCTCACAAAACAGAAATGGACAAAGGCCTGCTTCTTCCAGAACCCATTTCTGACACTACCACATGTCCCAAGGGAACGTGTGGCCCCAGACAGACTTCATTTCCTGATCTCTGGACAGAAAGCCACTCAGTCTTTTTCCCTCATTTGCATGATGTCAAAAAAAAAAAAAAATGAGTCATGCTGAATTGTCATTTGTTGAGAAATTTTGGCAAGAGGTTCCCAACTGAGATTAGAGTTGATTTCTCAAAAAAGGAGTACATACTAAGTCAAACACTGATTTATTATGTGAAGGGGATCAACATCTTGGGTCTCAGTTTTCTGATCCGTGAATCCTGATGTGTTTCTTTCCACTCTAACCTGCTGGGCCTCTAACACAATCTTCTCATAAGTAGAAGTAAGATTTTTAAACTTTCCAGAGCAGAGTTAGGGAAACTTATCTAAATGTGACCCTTCCATCATCGTTCTTGCTGCTGGGGAAGTCAGCAACCAAGGAGGAAAAAAGGAGAGAACTCATCAAAAGGATAGGGCCCCATGTCAAGACTGGGGTTTAATCTGCCAATTATTTTACAGTAGAGGTGGTTCTGAACCTTTCACTGTTATAGAACTTTGCAGAATTTGATGAGAATCACGTGCTCCTCCCTCTCTCCTCCCCCCAAATTCACATACAAATACATACTTGTCTTGGCGGATCATTTCAGGGGTTCACAGACCCCTGAAGCCCCATCCAAGGACCCTGTTAGGAAATATTAAATAATAAATATTTAATAACTTATTGATCCTCTGTTTCCTTATCTGTGCAAAGAAAATACTGTTCCCCTGCAGTCAGTTTCATGAAAAAGGAGGAGGGTTGATAGGCCTGTGCTAGTAAAACCTTTCAGTTCTCTGCCATGTCATATTGATGCAATTCAATTACCATCAGCTGCCCGAGTCGTTCCCTCTTCTGCTTCACGGGATGTAAATTGCCACGCAAGACAGCAGCAGCCCTGGCTTGTGAAATTCCCGAGGCAAACCCTTCTGGTAAGCCAGCACTATAAGTCTTCGTACTTGCTTGTTAGAGACGTAATGAGTCCCCATGGAGACCAAAGGGAAGGCTGGAGGTAGCTCTGCAGGCACTCAGAGGGTAATAACCACCAAGGTAGGAATGTCCCAAATGATACCCTTGTGGCTTTAAAAGTCAATGTAACTTTCCAAAGAGTCTTCCTTTCTCCCAGAGTAGGTTGTAGTATTAGAGAAATGAACTCATGGAAGCAAACCAAGGTTTAGGGGAAATGCTTTTGATGAAGTCATCAGCTGATATGTTAAAGAGAGTCAGTCCATTTGGTACAAGGAGCCAGACCTCAGTTGCTATGTCACCCAGACAATGAAGGAATTAGATTAGACCCCGAGGTCCCTGTCCTCCTGGGTTCACATATTCCTTGGGAATGGGATGTAACCTGTGGCTCCTGGCAGAAAATAGACATGCAATGGGCATAGACTCTCAGGCGCTTTTACTTACAATATAAGGACCTTGCAGAGGCTGGTGGTCCAGTCGTGAAACACCAGGTTCACAGAAGCCACCCTCCCTGCTCCCTAATGCTTCTTCTGCCTCAGTTGCTAAAGGCTCTTGGAATCCCCCCATTAAGTCCCTCTGTGGCATCGGGGTCGAGTTCTTGTCCGTCTCTCCGAGCCCCTGCAAACAGAGGAAGGAGGGAAGTGTTCTCCCTCAGTTGCTGTGAAAATAGCCATGCCCGAAACTGTCCATGTGCGCTATGTTTAGGAAGCAAAGCTCCAACAGTGATCTCCCAGACAATGGCACGCAACCATAACTCCGTGGTTTGTTTTGTTTCGTTTTGTTTTGCGGAGATGAGGAATGAGGAAGGATAGGGAACCAGAACAGGGGATAAAGAGTAGCTTGTATTCAGAACATGCACGGTGCTTGGAAAAGTGAGTGCTAAGGTTTCTAGAAAGCCTGGATGAGCAGCCATCTTCCCTGTGTGGGGAGCTCCGTGGCTTCTCAACAGACAGAGGGACTCATCCCACAGCACCTATGGCCTGTTTTCCTGTGGTTCATAAATATTCACGGCCCCTTGCTGGGGAAGAGGATATTTCTCCTCCTCGCTGACATCAGACTTGGCCAGATGGTTTGCCCTGGCCGGGGAAATGAGCAGAAGTGGCATCCGTCACTTCCAGGCAGAAGATTCAAGGGCCACCTTGAGGCTTACCACATGCTTCTCTCCCTGAGCCACAAGACTGGCCATATTCCAAATCCAGCGCTCCGTCAGCCTAGTCCCAGAGAGAGGGCGGCCCGGAGCAGTCTGGCAGTCAGCCTGTCAGAAACCTCAGGCAGGTGCGAGAAAAAACGCTGGGCGTGTGAGCTACTGAGATTTAAGGGTTGTCTGTGATGGTTGCAGAGCCAAACCGAAGGTACCGATGCAGTGTCCTCTTTTGGAAAGGAAGAGAGATGGGTACCCTGAAAGGCCCTCGCTAGCGGGAGGGCTGTGATGACAGCGCCCGCCAATGTCAGTCCCATCCTTGCCTCTCCCTGACACTGTAACCAGTACCCTCTCTACCCACCACCAGCCAGGCATTCAGGAGCTGGGCTGGGAGCCCCCTCTGTCGATCTACCTGTAGTGGGTTGAGTGGCAGCCCCCACAAAGATATGTCTATATCCTAACTCCCCAAACCCGTGAACAGGATTTAGAAAAAGGGTCTTTGCAGATGGAAATAAGTAAGGATCTTGAGATAAGTAACCCTCGTTTCCCCGCACACACTCTATGTCCAACAATGAGAGCCCTCATGAAGGTGAAGAGGCAAAGACAGAGGCAGAAAGTAGATGACAAGAACATCGGGAGCCACCGGAGGCTGAAAGAAGCAAGGGATGCTCCTCCCTAGAACTCTCCGAGGAAGCCCGAGACCCTGCTGACATGGCATTTCAGACTTCTGGTCTCCAGAACGTTAAGAAAATAAATTTCTGTTGTCTCAAATCACCCGTTTGTTGTACTTTGTTATGGGCACCTTAGAAAACTAAGGCCCCACCTTGGTAAAATACTTTTTGTTCCTGAGTTTCCCCCTCCAGCATAATTCTTCAAGGCCAGAACTACAAACCAGTATGCTAATGGATCAGGAAGAAAGCCTCTCTCTCTCTACCCCGTCTCCAGGGCAAGGCAGCAATTATGTTTGAAGAGGAGAATGCCAGCTCACAAAACTGCCTGGGCTGTTTCCTCTCCAGAGGGGACACCAGCAGTGAGAGAGGTTGAATCCTTGATTACGGGCTGTGCGGAAACTGATGCTGAAAATAAAGAAGGCCTGGAATCAAAGCCGAGGGGGTGGTGCCTGGAATTTTAGAGTCTCGAGGACTGAGAGAGATCACGTCCAACATCTTCAGATAGAAGTTTTAGATGCACAAGAGAGTTTAAAGGATTTGGGCACATTTGTTTATTTTTTTTTGCTTTGTTGGGGACCCTGAAGCCTAGAGAGGGGTGTAGCCTGCCCAGAGTCACGAGAGAATTGGGAGTGATTCCTGCTCCTCCATTCAGCACAGGAAGGCTTACTTCTACAGGAGTCTGGCCATCCGCCTCCATAAGGACTGGGACTCTAACTACCACCAACTGGTCCAGCTGGCCTGGGTCCCTCGTAAGACCTCAACTCCCCTAATTTGGGGACTTCCTTTGGTATCATTTAATCATCTTCAAATGCATTTTCATCCCACCTCAAACTAATTTTTTAAAGAGGGGTACAGCGGGAGAGAGAGAATCCCAAGTAGGCTCTACACCCAGTAGGGAGGAGCCGGACACGAGGCTCGATCTTACAACCCTGAAATCAGACACTTAACCTGACTGAGCCACCCAGGTGTCCCAAACATCAGTTTTGTCTTGAAGTGTTTCTGTTGTTCTTTTATAATTTTTGCTTTTGAAATTTATTGCTTATAAATAACTTGCTTGATTTTAGATTTTCTACAACGGTCTCAGCATTCCTCATTCCAACTCAAGAAAATTGAACCGTAGATTGTTTCCAAATGCAATGAAATGTTTATGAATGCTAAATCTCATGATTCATAAGACTGAAGTCATGCTTCCTCTGATACAGATTTAATCCAATCCATACAGACTGTACAGATAACACGGGTATCGATTATTCCCATTTTATGTTTTCAAACAGAAAGGTTACTCTCCCAAGGATATCCAACTAGGAATGAAAGAAGCTAAGAGGACTGCCATCCAGGTCCTCAGACTCCAAGAAGAGCCCCTTTTCTGTTGAGCCAAGGAGAGTTTCTGTTCAGAAGATTCACTGCCTCTCAAAGAATGATGAATAAGTCAGGCATCTGGGTAAATCAGTCAGTTGGGCATCTGCCTTGGCTCAGGTCATGAGCCCTGGGTCCTGGAATCGAGTTCCGTGTCAGGCTCCCTACTCAGTGAGGAGCCTACTTCTCCCTTTGCCCCCCCCCCAACCCCCGACTCACGCACTGGCTCTCTCTTTCTCTCTCTCTCTCTCTCTCTCTCTCACAAAACTAAATAAATAAAATCCTCCAAACAACAACAAAAAAAGAATGGTGAATATGTCAAAAAGACACAGAGGTCAACTTGAAAACACTTGAAAATCTGGGACAATTTATTATCAAAATAAATAATGATAGTAATACATTGTAATCATTGAGTAAAATAGGAATCTCTAAGTTTATACTAATACAAAAAAAAGAGGAAAGAAAGCTTTCCCTTACAGTAAAATACCAACTATAGATGGAGAAACGATGGAATTTCTAAAATCGGCACTTAGCGGCCATCACAGCAATAAATTAATTCATCCAAGAGACACCAGCAGATTTTAAAATTGGGGGTAAAGTCAAAGTGAGTAAGAAATGGGAAACTTGCATAGTTTCAGAGGGCCTCCACAAAAAATTCTTATTCATGACAAAGAGAGAGCAATTTTATAATGAAAAATCAGGAGATAACATCAGACAAATGCAAACAGAGAGACATTCTCCAAAATAATCAGAATATAATATTCAGAAGTATCAAATTTGTGAAAGTCAAGGGAAGACTGAGGAAGCGCTCTGAGTGAAGGAAGGAGGAGACACGACTTATGAGACAAGATGTGACAGGTGACCCTCAACTGGGTCCTTTGGTTCTAACAAACCTGGTTTGGTTAATCTCAAAACCCGAGCAGCACCTGAGGCGAGATGATCAGAAGGCATAAGTGTTAATTTCCTTACTTTGATGATCGCATTACAGTGATGTAGGAGAATGTCTTTGTTGGTTGGAATTGTACACTACGGTTTTCAGACTCAAGGAAAAAAGTCCTTTGTCTTATTTTTGTCATCTTTGAGTAAGTATGAAATTATTTCAAAACAAAAAAAATTTTAAAGAAGAAATTCAGACACAAACAAGTCAAAGTAGTGAACAGTAAGCATATTTATCGTTTCCAAGAAAGAGGCTGCCTCCCTCAAGGACAGGGTAGTAACCTGTCCATTCTGGCAGCCTAATACAGTGCTACAAAGACATGGGTTCGATGAATGTCCACATGCGAGTCCTGTATCCTCGCTAGTTCAAACTGGTCGTGCCTGAATGTCATTTACAGTGAACCTTTAGTTAGCAACAGCTTTCACTTTACCTTTAAAACTGATCCATTCCATGAAAAAAAGTTCTGCAAAGGGAAACACTAAAGGATATTGAAATGGTTCCCATCTAAAAGGAACACTTTAATAAATGTGTTTTTAAAAAACAAAATCTAATTTTGCATCATGAATGCTGGGGTTGGGGGTGTGTGTGTGTGCCAGAAATGAATGTGCTATCATTAGCGTGTAAGATGAACAAAGGCAACACCGATTTACCACCACGCAGGCAATATGCCTTCCTGCATTGGATTCTCCTGTGGGTTCTACTGCCATTACTACTAAATGATGAATTTCCAATGAAACACTACTCCATGTGTGTGTCTCCTTGTCTGTAGATGACTGGCTTGCCCACCCTCCCTCCTTCCCTTCCTTCCTTCCTCATTGTCTTAATGCACTCAGCAGTGTCTGGGTCGATCGGAAAGTCTATTTTTCTTGCAGACTTTAGGAAATCTACAACACCTAGTGAACCTATAATTAAGCTTAATATAACCTGGGGAAGGCAGAAGAGGAAGAAAATGAAGGCTGGGAATGAGAGGCGGCATGCGGTTATAACATACCCATTTCCTTTGCGGAAAGGTGACGAAAGTCTGCAAACATCTAGGGTTCCCTACGTGTGCTGGGTCCAACTGAGATCCCTAGCTATTTCAACTCTTCTTTTTTGAAGAAACGATGCTCTTGGAGAATGCGTGGGGTATTACCAGAGAATTCCATAGGAAGCCACACTGACCTTCCCTTCCCTCCAGGTGGAAAGGCTGTCCCCAACTCACAGTCCTGCCATTGGCCAAAAGTTCTTTTTTTAAATTATTATTTAGAGCTAGGAAATGTTATAAATTACAGTTGAATTTCCAGATTAGCTGCAAAAGCTCTCCATAATTAGCCTACAAAGTAACCAATACACACATGGACACGCATACACACTCCAACTTCATCATCTGAACGGCGATGGTGGCATTTTCAGGCAATGGGTGTGAGTCAGGGGATCACAGTTCAGACACTACCCTGATGAAAGTGATATCTGTTCACAAATGGCTCCTTCGCTTGGAATTATTGATGTGAACAAGAACAGGGGGAGAGTTCATGGTATGCAATTCTCACTCTCCCCGACGGGCACAGACCCCCCCAAGGCTTAACATTGAGTTTATTATGCTCTGATCATTGTCTTTTTATTCCACTGCTCAAACCTCTCATTTATTCTCTCTCTCCCTCTCTGCCTGGTGTAATCTGTTTCACTTAGCCCAGAAAATATGATGTTTGGGAAAGGAAACTGAAGAAAGTAGCTATTATTGATGATTTCAATGCTAAATATGTATTTCATTTGACTGGAGCTTCTACTGATGCTCAGTGAAATAAAACATCTTTAGAATATTCTATTTATCCTGATAAGAAGGAAAAGGAAGAGGAGGAAGATTTAGCTAGGTACTGGGATCAACTCAGCGCTGTAACCACATTTGGCTATAAATGTACGAGATGTGACGTAATTAAAGTTTCAAAAAATACGACGGTCACCAGGATGATCTCATTGAAAGTACAAATGTCCTTAAAATTCTTATTCTGTGACCAAAAAAAGAAAAAAGAAGAAGAGGGCAAATCTGCCTGGTATTCTCCCTGTGTGTTCTTCTCCAAGACAATGTTTCTAAAATAATCTCAGACCTGGTGTAACATTTGCCAGACAGCTGTTCTAGAGAATGCCAAGACAATAATCCTTGGGTCTATCACAGTCTTTTGTACTTTTTCTTCTTTACGTGAACTCTGTGTCCAAGCCAGTATATAGACTCACGTTCTGAAAGTTCAAAAATTCTCTCTAAGGAGATGATGTGACTTGAGGTCTTTTATGCCTATTCTACTGACCTACTTGAGAAGGCAGTTTGTAGACTCATTGGCAAAAGGATTGACCTTAATTCTGTTTGTAGAAGGCAGCTGTCTGTGAAGATGACTCTGTCGCTGATGTTCGTGAGCCCCAGAATGTACCTGGTTTGAAAGCTCTTTCCTCCATTCCGGAGACCACTCCCATCCAGAGTAGATAAAACCCTATGACAGAAGTTACAGACTTGTTGGTCTTCTTAGAAGAAAACTCTAGAAGTCATATGGTCCAACATCTCCAATCTTCTTCTTTTTTTTAAGATTTTATTTATATATTTACTTATTTCATAGAGAGATCACAAGTAGGAAGACAGGCAGGCAGAGAGAGAGGGAGAAGCAGGCTCCCTTCTGAGAAGAGAGCCCCATATGAGGCTCGATCCCAGGACCCTGAGATCACGACCTGAGCTGAAGGCAGAGGCTTTAACCCACTGAGCCCACCCAGGCGCCCCTCCTTTCCAATCTTCTGGTTACCCCTACAGTCCAATGGAAATAAGTTTTCTAGACAATTAAATTCTTTCCACCAATAGATGTGTTCAGAATCCTGTGAACATTTTAAATATGGATGGCTTTATCTTTCATTTGAATTAGTTTATTGAAAGAATTTTAGACAGAAGAAAAGGATTTTGTGTGTTTACATAGGTGTAGATCTAAAATCTTAAGGTCGGTCCTTCCCTCACATCTTCAAAAAGCCGGTTCTCTGATGCCAGTGCTTCTTCAAGTTCCATCATGGGTCAGAGAAGAAAGAGGACTGTTATAGGAGAGGAGCCGGAAAAGCACACAGTATGAGCTCAGGGACTGGGGAGCAGATGCTGATCTCGGGCAGCAGCACCGAGAGAAGTGTTCCCAGCTCTCTCTGAGGCTCTTACAGATTGTTGCAAGAAGCAGATTTCTGGCCTTGGGGAAACGGGTTTCTCTTGTCACTAAGCTTTCTCCAGCTCTACCAAGAGAAAGGTTCATAGATTCATTTTCTAGGGCTGCCATGAAAAAATACCTCAGTCCGGGGGGCTTACACAACAGAAATTCATTTTCTCACAGCTGTGGAGACGGGCGTCCCAGGTCAAGGCACTGGCAGGTTCAATTTGTCCAGAGGCCTCTCTCCTTGGCTTACGGACATCTGCCATCTTGCTGTGTCCTCACATAGTCTTTCCTTTGTGCGAATAGCCCTGGGGTCTCCTGTGTCCAGCTTTTCCTCTTCTTATAAAGACACCAGCCAGGCTGGATTAAGCCCCCACTTGACAACCTCATTTTACCTTAATCATCTCTTTAAAGTCCGGCTCTTCATTCTGAGGCACAGGGGGTTAGGGCTTCCAGATACAAATCTCGAGGGGACGCAATTCAGCCCATATCAGCTAGAGTACTTTTCAAATGAGCATGGTAAAAATCTAAATCATTAGTAGATTTTAGTATTTTTAAAGTAAGACAAATGAGAAGTGGGATTGAGTTCATAATGTTGTCTGAGCAGACAGAGGCCTGAGCTAAAAGCAAGTGGGAGACGTCCTAGTAAAAGAAAGCCTACACCTCGTTTCTCTGCCAAACCTCTTGGTCTGTGTTCCAAGACACTTCAGGTAAAAGCCTTGGCACCGACACCAGTGCTCACCAATAGAAACAAAATGTGAACCACACAGGCAATTTTTAGTTTCCCAGCAGCCATGTTCACACACACACACACACACACAAAAAGGCAACAACAAGTAGAACTAATTTAAAAATATTACTTTACCTAAATATATTCAAAATAGCTCTTTGGTCTCAGACCAAGAAACAAAACAACAGAGGGATGTCATCATGTGGAAAGCATAGCAAGAAGACACACACGATGGGTGGCCGCCATGGCCCTGAGGCCTTCTGCCTTCAAAGTCAGTCTGTGCTGAGTGTGGCCGTCCTGCCAAGTGGAAGAGAAATTTTGACTGGAGCACCAAGGCTGAACGACAGAATGCTCCTGGGACCGGTCAAATGAGACCCTCTAAAAATGATCTACCGCAGGGTCAGGCCTGGATTCCCTGAAGGAACAAACACTTCAACCCAAGAGGGCGGCTGTGGTGGTGCCCGGTTCGTCCCAAGGATCTTCAGCAATTAGTCACAACAATACATGCTATGGGTTTGAATTAATTCAAAATATTATCATTTCAATATGTACTCAATATTGAGACTTGCTAACAAGAGAATTTACATTCCTACTCCTGTTAGGTCTTCAGGCTCTGGCAACGATTTTACGCTGACAGCAACCTTCAGGGCTGATTAGCCACATTTCTTGTGCTCGATGCCCACCTTTGGTTACCATACAAGACAATACAGATCTAGAAAGTGGCCATGTCCACAGTGACCCAGGAAACCGCTTTGTCTTGTGTTCCCAAAGGAAGTCTGAGGAGTTAATGAATGAGCAGATTGGGCCCAAAATTAAAGACATGTTCTTAAGGTCCTCAAGAGTAGTTTGTGCTTTCTCAAACTCCTAGAGCTGCCTGCAGACTTGTGAATGCAGCCCCAACATACGGGACCCTTGCAAATTCAAGAGCCTACGGGCTGGGGGCACCTGGGTGCTCAGTGGGTTAAAGCCTCTGCCTTCAGCTCAGGTCACGATCCCAGGGTCCTGGGATCGAGCCCCGCATCGGGCTCTCTGCTCAGCAGGGAGCCTGCTTCCTTTCCTCTCTCTCTGCCTACTTGTGATCTCTGTCTATCAAATAAATAAATAAATAAATCTTAAAAAAAAAAAAAAAGCAGCAGCTGTTTAAAAAAAAAAAAAGAAAATGAAAAAAAAGAGCCTATGGGCTCACCACAGGCATAGCTTAGGAGCAGAGCGCTCTGAGAGGGACGCTGACCTTCCTCACAGCTCTCAGCTCTGACGTGGTAACTAGGACCTAGATGGAGCGCTCACCTGAGCCATCTCTTCTCCACTAACTGGCTAGAATTCTGGTCAAATCATCCAAGCCCCTGCCCAGTAGGAATCAACTAGACCTAATAAGAAGTATTTTATCAGCTGCCCTTGCCTCTCCTTCCTTCCCGGCTGGCTTTTCCCGGAGTCTATCCCCATGGAGGGCAGGAGGAAGAGATTTTCTGCACACTAGCAGGGGTATTAGGAAGACACGTTGGACAGAAAAACAAGGAATCGGTGAATGGATGGGGAAAAACTTTAGAAGTCAACTACTTTGGAGGGTTATGCCTTTGGAAGAGTACGTGGGAAGCGGAGCGTCTCCTACTCCTCAAACAGTTCATAAAGCTTCATCCATGCCCACAGATAAAGCAAGTGACCAAAAGCCTGTTTTTCCACTGTAACAACAGGCTTGTTGCCTGTTCTGAAAGAAATCATCCAAGTGTGCGGTTAATTGGAAAGAATCCCACCGTGATCTACAGTTAAGGTCTGCCATAACAACACCCTCCTAATATCCCTAATATTGGCACCCCCACTGACATAGGACATCCATACTGTGTGACTTTTGACCCCACCAATGTCCCTGGGATGAGAATAGAAGACTGAAGCTTTCAGAGTTGACAAAGTCAGTGGATTGTGGAGCATTTAAAGACCTATGTTCTGTCCTCAAATCTACATAAATAGTACACAGGGTTTTTGATGCATAATGTATGCCTGGAATGTGGTCAAAAAATAACAAATAAAAGTTGGTTGAATGAATGAATGAAGAAAAAGAGACTGAATCTCTTGAAATTCCTTAGAAGACACCATTTCTACAGTTAAGTATGAGGTCATACTCCCTCAGGAAAGGTCCTGAGGAAAGTGCCTTCACCTGAATGATATTGGGTAGGAGCAGCAGAAAGCAACTCATCGAGAAGTAGTTTGAGAACACGCCACTGCTTCTCCCGGCTTCTTGCAACAACGTACAGATGTCCCAGCAGCTAGTGTTTAACATCAGGCAAAGCAGCCTCCATAGGAAAATGTTTTGTCCACAAATGACTTGCATCAGCTGTAGAGACAGAGCCAGCCAAATGGAGAAGATGCTGGTCTAGCCAGCCTCTGCCAAGGTCTGTGTGGTCCTCACTTACCTGGAGGTAGAAATTTCCAGGGAAGAAGTTGCCAGAAAGGGGGCCGAATAAATTCAATCAAGGTGAGTAGGTGGGAAGAACAAACCCATGAAGAAAGAAAATTGTCTGCCTATGGGCTATTTTTGTCCTTCAGGTTCAAATCCATTTTCCTTAGCTCTTGTAGGGTGGGGGTGGGGGGATCATTCAAGTGTTTTCAGACACCCAGTGTTCAAGCTGAAAGAAATTTAAAGGTAATAATAAGCATAATAATAACAGCTCCTACTTGCCTATCCCAAACGTGATCGGAACACTTGACCTATATTAACTCATTCAAGCCCTAGCAGGTACCCTGACCACCTGTCTGTTCAGTACCCTGTCTTGTACAACCCGGACTGTATTGTTCTCATTGTCTTTGAGAGCACAAAGGGAATCATGCCCCCTAGAGCTGTGCCATCCTGAAGCCCTGCTCACTTCACAGGAGGAAACATCACACATCAGGCTTTATTCTCTGATGGAAATACTGATAGTCTCTAACTCACCACACAACAAGTTATTGACAGAGGGGATTCTACGATCTTGACCTCCTCATCTCCAGTCTGGTGCCTGTGCAACCTGACATGGGCTACCTTTGGAAGCCGTAAGTGATTTCAGGATTCCCACCTTTAAAGAGCTCATCACAAAGAGGGATGGCGTAACCACCTAAGTACATAGAAATCAACAGGTCTTCCCATTCAGGTTCTGGGTAATGGTTCCACCGTCCTCTTTGTTATCCTTGATTTCTCCTTCCTCAAGGCCCTTCACCCAGCAGTCACTGTACCCTGACATCTCAGCAGAGCACCGTAGTTGAGGACATGTGCTTTGAAGTCACACCGCTATATGATCTTGGGCAAGTGTCTGTGCCTCAGTTTTCTCCCCCAGGAGCAGCTAATAACAGAACTCATAAAAGGCTGGATTATTCATCAGCCACCTAGCTGCATTTACCCCCTGCAGGACCGAAGTCCTCTTGCTGAACCCTACGTCTGCTTCCCGCCTGCCAGGCTCCAGGGGACCTACAGCAGTTGTTCCCAACCTCCAGTTTGTACAAGAATCCCCCGAGGTGCTTTGCAAAAAAAAAAAAAAGAAAGAAAGAAAAAGAAAAAAAAACGCAAACTTCTGAGCCACTCCCTGGATTCTGGTTTAGAAGATCTGGGTGGGGCTCAGGAATCTACATTTCTAACACGCACCCACAAGGGATTCTGATGTAGGTGGTCTGACAGCAGAATTTGAGAAAGAGAGGCTTCCAAGATGTAGTCTACTTTTAGTATGGCTTTCATTGACCCTGGTCAGCTGGCCCTCGTCCACCATTCCAGCCTCACTACTCGAAACCCCACCCCCGATCCTGCCAGCCAGACCTGCGTCAGGAAAAATTAAAAGCCATGTTAAAGTCAAACCCAATTGCATTTTTCTATATGGCTGCCGCGTTATATGAGATTAGGAGGAAAGAGCTCAGTTGACACCCAGCAAAGGCTCTGTGGCCATGCCGGTGGGTCACCATGGGAACCACATCTCCGTGACTCCTCCAGAGTGCACATAAAAGCTGAGAGGGACAAAACACTTCATGTTGCTGAGTTCCTGTTCTCTTTCTGAAGCTCCCTGAGAGACCAGACCCCTTGTTTGCTTCCCTTAAAGTAATTCGAAGGATTGTCAGTTCTAACTTTGGGGAAAGAAAGGCAAGATGGGGCGGGCAGAGAGGAAAGGAGCCCTGAAGGCAAGGGGACAGCACACTGAGATAAACAGAAACATTAAAGTCTGGAATGCCCGCACTCTAAACAGTGAACTCATCCATAGAAGAAAGAGAAACTGATTTGCTCTTCCGGCAAGGCAACTTAAACCGACTTCCTGTGGGACTCCCTAAAAACTAAGTGTTCCCAAACTCGTCCCAGAGATTTATAATAACCTCTTTTCCATAGTTAAAAAATCCAAGCACATTTAAAAGGTCTTTAGTCAGAAAATAAAAGTCCCTATTAAATTCCACTACAGGAAGTTTCCTTCTCAATGAATTCCAGGTCAGACCCATTTGGTTTTGTATCTAAAGTGGACAAATTGAGGGTTTTGTGGGGATGGGAGGTTAGGTGAGCCTGATGGTGGGTAGTAAGGAGGGCACGTATTACATGAAGCGCTCGGTGTGGTGCATGAACAATGGATTTTGGGACACTGAAAAAAAATTAAATTAAATTAAATTTAAAGAATAATCAAGTAGACTTCATCCTCCACCAGAGGACCATACTCATTGCCTGGGTTGACTAGTGTCCCTTCCCCACCCAAAATGTGTGTCTATCTGAAATCTGTGAATGTGATCTTATTTGGAAACAGGGCCCGTGAAGATGTCATTAAAATAGAAGTTTAGATGAGGTCATACTGGTTTTTGTCTTCATCTGTTGGGGCTGCTAGAGGAGAAATACCACAGACTGGGTGTCTTATAAATAGTAGAAATTTTATTTCTCAGTCCTGGAGGCCGTAAGTCTGGTGAGGGCCCTCTCCTGGTTCACAGCCAGTTCCTCACATGGTAGGAGAGGGGAAGGAGCTCTCTGGAGCCTCTTCTGATGAGGGCACTAATCCCACCCATGGGGCTCCACCCTCATGACCTCATCACCTCCTGATACCACCCCATGGAGGAGAGGATTTCCACATATGACTCTGCGGGGACACAAACATTCCCAACCTGAAGTCATACTGGGTGAGAGTGGGAACTACATCCTATTACTGGTGTCTTTAAAGGAGTCACAGAGAGGAAAGCCCCATGTGAAGAGAGACACACAGGAAAGAAGACAGAGAGTGACAAAAGAGGCAGAGAATGGAGCGAGGTGGGGGCCAGCCAAGAAATGCCAAGACTTGGCGGCCGCCACCAGAAGCCGGAAAAGTCCAGGAAGGATTCTCCTCTGGAGCCTTCAGAGGGAGCAAGCCCTGCCAGCACCTTGATTTCAGACATCTGGCCTCCAGAACTGGAAAAGAAGAAAGAATAAATTCCTGTTTGAAGCCACCCAGACTATGGCAGCCCAAGGGAACTGCTCAACAGACTCCTTTCTTGGTGAAAGAAAATCCATATTCTCCTAGCTTTCAGACTGATGAGGCTTGGACAATCCCTGAGTCAAAACATTGCAAGGATAAGCTCAGATAACAGGAAACAGTCAAAAGCAGCTTTATTTTTGAATCAGGAAATTTCCTTAAGCAAAGCCAGGGTGTGGTGGAGTTAGAGTACCCGCTGGAAACAAGCCCTTTCTCTTGACAGAGTTTTGGTTTCCTTTAGGCATCTTTCTTCTCCCCACTTTGTAGGCAGTCTTGGTGAGGCTGATGACATTCCTTGACATTTCCTAACAAGGAGCTACCACATGATCCATGCTATGGCACCCGGACTCTCTTCTAGGATTTTTGTCCCAAGCACAGTGATGCCAGAAGGAAGAGCAGCATGTCGCCCATCCTCTGCTGAGCACCAGAGGGACTGTCCACCAGGACCTGCGCTTGGACGGCAGGAGGTAACGCAGACCGACTCTACTACTCGGTCCTCTGAAATCCTTCCTCTTCTGTTGGGTTGGCCAGAAGCCAACTTTTATTCCCTGTTCCCCACAACTTCCATGAAGACACCTGCCTGCATCCAAGCTCCCTAACCCACCCTGTCCTCAAAGGGAGAGAGTGGACAGAGGGAAATCCTGAGAGTGTCCAAAATGTCACAATTGCCCCCCCCATAGACACACAGCCGTATGGGTGGTCAAAAAATGCAGCTAAAAATAGTCATATTTTTTGAAATGCCTTATTTACATATTTCTGACATAAATTTATTTCAGAAATCAATGCTGTGCTAGATAAAGGTCTTCTCTTCTGAATGAATGTCATTTTTTTTCTGTCAGACAAAGCACATCCCGTAACTTTGCTGTGTCTCCCTTCTCCCTGCGTGTGCTTTTTGGTTCAGAGTTTACTACCTGATCAGAATCACTCTGTTAGCTGAGGACTTGAAGTACATCAGTACATCCCTTTCCCCTTTTCTTTGATTATCATTTCAAATATCTGCCATGATATCCATAAACTCTCTTGTGGAAATAGGTGAGACGTACATTATAAGTAAGTAAATAAATAAACACAGAAAGGGATCAAATGGTCTCCATAACTCTTATCAAGTGAGATCCAGAAGTGAGCTGGATTTAGCTTCCAGAAGTGTGTAACTTATCCTCCAGACATAGTTTCATGGGAATTGGGAAGAAGACAGATTGGATCACAAAATAAAACACGCCCCACCCTCCATCTCCCTGGATGTTGCGGAGGTCTTCATGTTGTCTCCAAACTTTGACACCACGACCTTCAAAGACCTGCCTCAGACCCCTGAAGTAGGTCCTGCCAAGTAGGTTCTGCCAAGTGTTCAATGGCATTCACAAAGCAAACCAGCAGAATTCCTGAACCACCAGTCAGAGATCCCAAAGATGAAAGGCCATGCTACTTCCGCACCTTTCACAGAAACCTGTGAAGAACACAGGCCACACCAGTCCGGTTTGGTTTGGTTTTCATATTTTTTAACTGGGTCCATGCTATTCACCTGAGAGAGCTTGCCCATCAGGGAGGGATTTCACGGGGTGACCATTTGGCCAGAGAAAAGCCATCTTTGTCTTCCAACCCCCCCTCCTGTCCCCAGGGCCTGAAAATAACACCAACACCAACTTCTCTCAAATCTGAGGCGCTATTGTATGAGCTTGAATAAGTCAGTTACTCTTTCTTTGCCTTGGGGAGGAGGAAAAAAACAAAACAAAACACAGACGGGACTCCTCGCATAAACCAGACCCTAGCACTGAAAAGATTAATATTTTCCACAGTCAGATGAAAGACGGTATATAAATGCAAAATGGGTCACTGTACATTATTACATTTCTATTACACTCGAATTAGTTATAAAGTGACATTTTGACTGTTTCCTCCATGTAGTTCTCATAACTCCACCTGTCTGACATTTCCTTCCTCTCCGGGGCCCGTGCAGAACAGGTCCCACTTTGTGGGAGAGAGGCCACCCTGCAGAATTTCACCAACACATTCCAGGGAAGTCTTTTGCAGAGGCACACACAGGAAATTTCAAACCCTCACAGATAGAAAGAGGTTAATCACCTCAGGACTGGATCATTCAAGAACTACCCAAGGAAGAACAGAGAAAGCTCTTCCTGAAAGAGAAAGAATTCCCAATCCGTTCACCTCGCCATCGCTCTCAGGGACAAAAACTCACTGAGTAACAGAAGAGACACTTCCCTCCGGATCTGAGTGGGCACTCTGAGAAAAACTGCAAAGATTAAAGGGTGAGCACCCCTCATCCTGAAGAGAACAGTGAGCGTCCTGGAGAGGGGAAATCACGTGCCGAGAACTGAGATTGATGAAAAAGAAAAGAGAGACAAAGAAAAGACAAAAGGTAATGACCTCCAACAACCATAACCTTTCCTGCACTGAGGCGATTGACAGGCAGAAATTTTATGAGGTGCCCGTGCCGGATCCTCACCCCTACTTTTTCCTTGGGTCACAGCCAGGAGTTCAAATGGCAAATCACATTTGACATTCAGCAGACTCTAGCACCTACCTCACTTGAGAATGACTAGCCCAAGCACAGATTTCACTCTAATGCATATTCTTTTGTCTTGGATAAATCCAAGGGGCATTACTGACCAGAGCCCCAGAAGGATCCTGCTGTCATGGAGTAGGGAGGCCAGGAGCCTTGCCCCCTCACCTGGCTCTGTGGTAAGATGGCTTCCTAACAGGGGTGTTAGCACCTAGCCCTGAGGACAGGCCTCGATGGCCTACCGTTTGAAGCCAGTGTTTCTCATTTCTCCCTAAAGTATTTTAAAAATGAGAAAAAAATGAAAACCCACCCTCAGAGGCTTGCTAGCCAGGCACTGGGTCTTTTTGTACACTTAACCCAACCTCCCTCCCATCTGTACTCGCGCCCAAACTTACCCTATAGCCTGGGGTTAAGCTTAAGAAGTCTTGCAGAATCGATGATATATCTGTGTTTTATTATAAATACATTTTAAATTACTTACTACTCCATGAATGCACATCCCATGAAGATGTACCAGGTTTCTCCTCTGGACTAACGTCTTTCTCTGGGTCACCGCTCCAAAAGAGGCTGTGTGCCCCAGTTTGAGGAGCGTGGTCTTAAACAATTCATCCCTTAGAAGAAGCAAAGGTCTGAATAATTGTTCTGGAGACACGTTGGGCAGCTGCACGTGGGCACATTTTGTTTTCAGTTGTCGTCAAGAAACTTCTTTGATACATGAGCAACATTCCTCTCACTCAGTGCAAAGGGGGAAGCTTCCCCACCAGCGGTGTGCCTGATTCTCTTTCTGCAAGGTCCTCTCCGGAGCTGGGGGCAGGGGGGCGGGGGTGCGGTTGAGGAAACACGGTCCAGTCCTAATGGTCCTTTGTTCTAAGCAAAGCCCTCTAACTCAGTAAAAAGAAACGGTTCCCCTCTTGTCCATGTGAGTCCAAGCCTCCTCTTCTCTAATAATTTGTCCAGGACCCCAGCTCTTCTAGAAGGGGCTTTCCTGCCACAGGTCCTTACTCTCCTGGGAAGTACAGTTGGTCTTCCCAGTACCCATTATACCTTTCCCCCACTTCATAACAGTCTTTCCATCTTGTACAACTGGTCCCAACCTAACTCTAAGATCTAAATCAATCCTGGAAGTCCTCTTCCTCTTTCCACAGTTCAGGAGTGGACATACAACTTCAGATCATCCGATCAGACCGAAGCCCAGGACTTTGTCTGATGGTCGAAGGAGAAACAATCTGTGCTTTCGTCCTTTCTCTGCACATGCACAAGAAAGCTGGTCTCCTGGAGGCTCCTAACAGACACTGTGTAACCAAAACTGGAGCCCATCTTAGGATGAAAGCAGAGAGGAAAAAGCGAAGGAAACTGGGTGCTTGTTTATATCTCTGAGCCACTGAATTAAAGCAATGATGAGGCCTGCCCCCTAGCATGTTTATTTCTAAGAGCCAATACACATCTTTGTTATTTAAGACAGTTTGATTGGGGATACAACAGATGAGTGACCTACCCTCTGGGGGTTTATAGTCCATAAATTAATACAAATCCTGGAAGAAGTGTGATGTTCTGAGAGGCATAGCACTGGGCCACCTGATCCCAATGTGGCATCCAAACTTGGAAGAAGTGACCACGACTTGATGGGCAGATACATATTAGGCAGCCAGTGTGAACTGGGGAACAGAAAAAGAAGACGAAGAATATGGAATTCCTCAGAGAGAAAGAGAGAACCTCTTATATAAAGCCTTAAAGCGAGATAGAACATGGTATTTTCACACAACCAAAAATGGTCCCATGATTTGATCCTGTTGTAAAATCAGCCCTCGAGAGAGCAGTTACCTTGGATCCCACCAGGGATCCTGCCATCCCTTTTCAGTGACCAGGCTTGAGGGGCAGATCCTGGTGCCATCTTCAGCCTAAAGGCATCCTTGCATGAGCTGTTGCAAGGGGAGGCAGCAGGTACTATACCCACCAGGTTTTGGGGAGCCACACACATGGTCTCTACACACCCCATCACACTGGCTGCCAGCTAATGAAAAACTTCCCCCAGTCCGCCTTGCCCCAATCCTCCTGACCAGCCTGGACGTGCACAACACCACAGTCAGAGGACTCCAGGGTTATCTCGTAAGAGTCTATCCTCATCATTTGTGGATTCCCTGTTTTTAACCCCAAAGTCAATAAAATGGTGCTTTAGCGGTCATTTGCAGACATTAGCAGAGAGACAAAAAATTTGAGTCCCTTTGATACGCTCGTTCCCAGCGGAGGTTGATGTTGTGCCTTCTTGTTTCATTCGGCACTCCCACTGTAAAGCGTCCTTTTCACAATCTATTTGGTGCCAGGATGGTTTGGTTGGTTTTTGTTTTTTGCATTTTTGTGCTTAAAAAAACAACAACAACAAAACACAATGATTTCACGGTTTAAAATGATCCCCAAGGATAGTGCTGATGTGCCGTCTGGTGTCCCTTAGGGCAAGAAGGCTGGGATGTACCTTGGGGTGCAAATAATAGGCATATCAGATAAGTTTCACTCCAGTGTGAGTTATAGGGCTGTTGGTTGTGAGTTCATTGTTAATGAACCAAAAATATATTTAAATAAGCTGTCTTTAAACAGAAACACACATCAAGTGAGATTATGTATTGATCCAAATGATGTGACCAGAGACACACAGAAAGCTAAGCCTGAATTTCACCTACGAGCAGTAGCTCAGTATTTGCTAACTCAGTGTTCACAGCAACTTTATAGAACCTAATTCCTACAAAGAATGAAAATAGACGGTATAGGTTTATAGACTACAAAGACCAGAGGCTGTTTCTCCACCTCAGATGTTTGTTTTCATTATGAGTTAGTATACATACACTGCTCTGGCAAACAGACTCCAAAATCCGTAACAGTTCAAGTACAATAAGTGTTTAGTTCTTGTTCATATATCAGTTTGGAGCTGGTGAAGGAGTCAACCTGGTGACCCTCCTCCACTTGGGTCTGCAGGCATCCAGGCTGGATGGACACAGCCATCCTAAACATGGCACTTGAGGGTACCTGGGCATTGACCTCATTCGGCCCAAAGGGGAAAGGAACATGTAGGAGTGCACCTGAGACACCTGAGACATTCTGATGGGCCAGACCTGGAAGTGGCACTCATTGGTCCTGCTCACATTCCACTGGCTACACCTCCACCACATGATCATGCTTAGCTGCAGGGGAGTCTGGGAAATGTAGTCTGGCTGATGACCAGGAAGAAGAAAACAAGATTGCCTGGACAGCAAGCAGTCTCTGCCACAGTTTGTTTTAAGGACTCATAGGAAGCCATGTTCATACTCAGACCTGTGACTGCCCCTAGGAGATTAATAATTTGCTCCCTCCCCCTCAATTCTTCTTCAAATATCTGCTCAAAGGCTATTTGGAGATGCAACTGCAGTCTGTGTGAAGGTAGGGAGGAAGGGGGCTGTACCCTGACCTGAGGAAATCTTGCCCAAACTGTTGCTCTGGTTCCCAAGCCGCCTCCTGATCTGACGCAGACTTCGCAGCCCCTCCCTAGGGCTTCCTGGAAGGCAGTGTTTTCCTAATCCTCCTGCCAGCCAGAGCCGTTGGGTGTGATACAGCCCAAAGCCTGAGAGAGGGCCCGCAGGCCCCTGTGGGGAACAGCCTCAGGGACCAGTCAGCCCACGCCCTCAGAGAGAGGGGGCCATAGAGAATAGCCCGGCTCCCTCTGAGTCGTGCTGAGCCTGGCAGCTCCCAGAGTCGAGTGGAAGGTGAAGCCTGAGCCAGAGCCGACTTAACTGTCTGAGCCCCTTCCCACCCTGTGAGACCAGCCATGAGGAACCTGAACGGAGTGTCAGTGTGTGAGAGGGCCTCTTCAATAAGAGAGGCCAGAGCAGGAGCAGGCAATGGAGGGACCTCATCTCGCACCCATGTCCTACGAAGTAGGCAGCCTCTCTTTGTGCCTTGGAAGCATTTCTAAGAGATCCTGTAGCCACGGGCTGCCTACAAGGCCTCCTCGCCTCATAGCCCCACATACTCTAGCTGAAGTTAAACAACACAGACAGGTGTTAAGCACTACAGATATTGTTGTCCCTCTTATATCTCGCCTGGGTGCCCACTGTAAGACCCCTGTCCTATCAACAATGTGCTTTCTGGAGTCTGGAAAGGACCCCTGGAAGAAAAACCTGATAATCATAGTGGTACACAGAATGCCAGCTCCTGTGGAAACCACTTGACACTTGTGCTGTACTGAATTCTCGCAATGACCTGGGAGGTAGGTGTTCTAATCCACCGCCTACTAAGGAAGAAACTAAGGCTCAGAAGAGGAATTTGCTCATGTTCATGAGGCCACAGAGAGGTTGAGTCAGGATCTTCTGCCTGACGGCTAAGCCTCTTTCTTAACTCCCGAGCTCTGTGGCTGACAACTGTGGCCACTGGTGGGCGGGGAAATCCCCACCTGCTCACCTTCTTGTTCCTGAACCCTCCTCCTACACAGCCCAGGCCTTCTCCCTCGCTGGAATCAGCCCCATGCTGTCCCCTGGGAAAGTGGTCCCAATAGCTCTACACATTCAGTAGACTCTGTTCCTTCTCTCAGTAGCTTTCAGGCCTCCCCTCAGCATGAATCCCATGCTGGAGCCCCCAGCCACTCCCAGGCCCTTTGTCAGTGTCCATTGACCACGTGCCTGGCCTCCATTGTGGAAAGGGAGTGTCTCTGGGGTGTTCGAGGGAGCCTCAGGTGGCAGAGCTAAACCATTCGAATGTTCTCTCTCCTCCTGGCGCACTTCCCTTCAGGTGGCTCATGGGGAGAGTGGAATTGTACCCACAGCTCAGGAGCTATGGCTTCCCCTTAACCTTCCCACAGGAGCTCACAAGGCAGTGCACCAAGCTCCCATAGAAGCTCACAAGGCATCCACCAAACAAAGAAGTGTGTTATTAGGCCAGTATCAGGCCGGGAGTCTGGCCCAGGCTTTCAGCTGGCAGGCGGCCACCTGCGGCTGCTTGAGCAACACGGAGATGCGGCCTTGATCTTCACCTGTACAAACAGGCCACGTGATTTAGCTGAGTCCTAGACAGGCAGGAAAGAGCTGGGGTTTCTCTTGACCCTGCTGTTTGACCTTGGACAACATCCCCTCTTCTCTGAACCTAGGTTTTTCCCTTTTGTGGGTGGGTAGACCCTCAGGGTTGGCCAGTTCTAAAAATCTCTGGGAAAATAAGCAAGGTTTTAAAGTGTGGGGCCTTCGGTGGCTTTCTGTGGGCGGCCTTAATCGATGCCATCAACAGTTGTCTTGGCCTGTTCTTTCTGGGGGCAGCCACCATGCCCAGCCTCATTTCAATTTTTTTCTTCTTTTGGTTTTTCTTTTCCTTTTTTTTTTTTTTTTTAAGATTTATTTATCCATTTTAAGAAAGAGAGCCCAAGAGTGGGGCAGGGGTTCGCACAGGGAGAGGGAGAGAGAGAATCTCAAGCAGACTCCCCGCTGAGAACAAAGCCCGATGCGGGCCTTGATTCTGAGATCATGACTTGAGCTGAAATCAGGAGTCAGAGGCTTAATTGACCAAGACACCAAGGCACCTCAACATTTTGGTTTGTTTTTTTTTTTTTTTTCCCTAAAGAAATCCTGTAGATTAGTGTGGGAAGGAAGCAATGAAGATCTTGTGCAGGCTCCTCATCTAGGACATTTCTTCTTTACATTCTTTCTAGGGGTTTGGGGTGGGGGTGGTTTGCATAGGCCACACCTCAATCAACGTGTTGTTAAGCCCTGTAAACTCTTCTCCCCAACCACTTCTTCTTTCCAAGGCAGTGGCCGATGTGGCAGAGAAGGGCTGATCGGGTGCCATGGCGGGTTTCCTAGGAGCCTGGGTCGTGCCTCCCACCTGGGTTGGATTGAATGACAATGTGGTTAAGAGATTTGCACAGGGATACAAAGAGCAGGCAAAAGGGCATGAAGCAGGGTCCCAGGGCAGAACATGTCCACAGGGCCCAGGAGAGGGCCCAGGGCTGAACTTGGTCTGCTCGGGGCCTGAGTCTGCCAGCAGCTCCCGGGAGAACCTGTCGCTGCACACCCCTGGGCCTCAGTCTCCTTATCTGGGAAGCCAGCAGGCCTGGCTGTCTGAGGGTCTCTTCCAACTTCAGGATTCTCTGCCCACTTTATAATTTAGGGACCCAAAAATGCCCACCTATCCTTTCCCACTTGCATGGAGTTCTGGGGGGCACACCAAACCTCAAATGCAGCACCCAGAGCCCCCTCACCTCCCATCTCTTTCTCCAGTCAAGCCTTGCATGTGGAACTCAGGCCCTTATGATCCTTTTACTTCAAAGGCAAGCAAAGAACAGACTCACAAAGGGGATTCAATACCCCCAAAGCCACCAAGAGCCTGCTGGTGGGTGACTTTTATGACTTCTCTTCCTCCTTGGGACCAGAAATCTTTATATGACTGATATTCCAGCCCCCAAACTTCCATTTGGCCTAGAGCAACCACAGAAGTCTTAACCTTGGGGAACCGACCACCCCCCCACCAACTCCAGCCTTTGCCAGACACTACACAGGGAAGGGGGTAGGGTGCAGACATGTTACACCCTCTGCCCTGTGACACCCTCATCCCCTCCACAGGGGAAGTTGTCCCTGCCAATGTCTAGGAGTTTAAACAAAGATCCTTCTCCGTGGGCATTTTCTTCCTCAATGGCTTAGACAGTCAAGTCATCAGGAAGCATGGTCTAGTGCTCCAAGCTCCAGACAGACAGCCTGACCTCTGTCCTGGCTCCCTGGTCTATCCTGGGCCAGACACAGCACCCCCACGACTGTTTTCTCATCTGTGGAACAACTCAGGCCTCCCTCAGCAGGCGACGTCTGTCATTGCAAAACACTGCCCCTCCCTCCCCCAGCAGCAACCCAGCTCCGGCTCCAAGACAGGGAATCCATCATTGGGGGGCAGACTGTGGAAGAAGCACACGGCAGAGAGTAAGAAAAGGATTCATTGCCCAGAAGGCCGGGAGGGGGGAGAAGATTTCAGGGACTGTCTTTCTATTCTTCATTTTCATTTTCCTGGCCCTAAGTTGGAGGGTCTCCACTGAAACTGGGTGAGTTCCCTTTGTAAAGGAACAGCCTGATGTGCAGATAAACAAGGGGCCCCACCGGGGGATGGCTGTCGGGTATCTCTGGGGATCAGTAACACCTTCCTGAGAAAGGTGCTTACACACTGGCTTCCCTTCCTGCCCCCAACGTGTTCTCTGCTACGTCATTCCGCCTTCCTCAGGCTACTGCCCGATTCTCTCTCTCTCCTGCCTGAGGTTGGTGCAGCCCCTCTTCTGCCATATGTGAGATCTTGTCTTAGATCTGCCTTTAAATAAGACCCTGGCCTGACCATGAAGGAATCCTTGTCTCCCCATCTGTGGCTGGTATGACACATATTTTGGAGCTGAGAAGCATGAGGTAAGGTCTTGAGGTTATTAAAGAATGGGCCCCTATGATGACCCTCTGCCAGGCTTCATGTGAGGCTTTTCATCTCGTCCTTAATCCACCTCCTACCACAACAGCCCCACACCCCAACATGGACACCTGTGGGGGCGGTAGGAAATATCCCCGGCTCTCCTGCTATCAGATAAGGAAATCCTCTCTTGCCCTTCATCCTGACACAAGGCATGGGAGTTCATCCCTAGTGGGAGGGAAGGGGACTAGGTGCCAGGGCAGAGAAGTCCTAGGATTTGAAGAGGCAGCCATCTTTGTTTCCAAAAGTTAATCATTGTACAGTTTCATGGGCACTTGGGTAAGGTCGACGACAGTGATTCTCAACAACCCTGGGGGGGGGGGGGTCCAGGTGATTAAATGGATCTCTAGAGGTGGGATCCAGACAGTGCCTAACTTTGAGAGCCACAGGTCTAAAATGATGCCTCATTTGGCAGTTTGGGAACAAGAGCCAAGAAAAAGGAAGTGACTTGCCCAGAGTTAAATGGCCAGTTGGGACAGAGCCCTGACACGAGTGTGCCCTGGGTCTCTTACCTTTACATTCTTACCTCTTCCCATAATGGTTTTCCCTCTGATTGCTTTTTGCGAGAGGATATTAATTTCAGGTACACATTAAAGTTATCTGGGAACTTTTAAAAGAGATGGTGGTTGGGGCGCCTGGGTGGCTCAGTGGGTTAAGCTGCTGCCTTCGGCTCAGGTCATGATCTCAGGGTCCTGGGATCGAGTCCCGCATCGGGCTCCCTGCTCAGCAGGGAGCCTGCTTCCTCCTCTCTCTCTCTGCCTGCCTCTCTGCCTATTTGTGATCTCTCTCTGTCAAATAAATAAATAAATAATTTAAAAAAAAAAAAAAAGAGATGGTGGTAGGCTTCCTCCTGAAATTCTGATTTGATTGCTCTGGGGTATGGCCTGGATATATGTATTTTTTGAGGCTCCTTGAATGATTCTAATAGGTAGTCACGATGGAGAAATGTTCAGCTTTAAAGGTGAAACTCAGAAAAAAAAAGAGAAAGAGAGGAGGAAAGAGAAAGAGAGAGAGAGAAGGGGAAAAAGGTATTGCTACGGAAGTCAAGGAAGGAAAAAATATTCCTGTAAAGGGAATCCTGCAGTCTGTCAAAATCATGATGGATCTTGAAGGAGAAATGGATGTATATACTTAGAAGTGGTAAAAGAGCTTCCCAAGGGAGGTCTGAGCACAGTCCCACAGGAGCAGAGTCCTACAGAAAAGGCTATGGGACATGTAACAGCCACATATTGGACACGCAAGTCAATAGGACCAGAGTATGGAAGACCCTGAATGCCACACACAGGAGTGTGGACTGAGTTGTCTAGACCGCACATCAGAATCCCCGAGGCCCCGTTGAAACAGACCACCAGGCTTTGCTCTCACAGCTCCAATTCAGTGCTTCTGGGCTGGGGCCCCAAAGCTCGCATTTCTGACAAGTGTCCAAGTGGGGCTGCTGCTGGTCTTAAGGGCCACTGTGCTAGGCCAAGGGAGGTCACCGAAGGTCTGGGCCCTACACTTACTTGGAGACTGCGTTCTAAGACAGAAGCATTGGTCTGGTATAAGGAGAGGAAACAGGAAGTCCAGAACAGCCTGGAAGCTAGCCCAGAAGCTCAGAATCTTCTAGCAGAAGTAGCCCATGAGATCCTGAGGGGTCCCTGAGCAGCGGGAGGAGGGAGGAAGGGGCAGTTCAGAGAACGACCTGTGGATGAGTGCCCTGAACCTGGTGACCAACTAAATTTGGAAGAAGTAGAAACAGAGTCCAGGGTGAGCGGATTTTGGAGTCTAAACAGCCAAGACAATGATGGTACAACTGCCTGAGCAGAGGAGACAGGAGGGACAGGTGTAGGGCAGCACCGGGGGTGCGGCTGGAATTCAAACACTACACCCCTGATTCAAGAAAACCCATGACCTCTGACTCAGGCCTAAGACATGTCAAAGTAAAGAAGACTTGGCCCTGTTCCCCTAAAAGTCACTGCTTCTCCCCCCACCCTCCGATCCTCCTGAGGGTTGGGGAGGGTGGGTGCAGCCCGTATGACCATTGCCTACCACACATAGAGTTTAGGGCTCACATCCCCTTTTGTGGGCTGGAGGAGGGGAAGGCAGCGCTGTATCTCTTCAGGTCAAATTGGCACGGCTAAGTCATCAAGCTTGTGAAGTTCCTCATGCTAAAATTCATTTCGTTCCACCCCTCAACTTTCCTTTTTGCCGGCCTTTATGTTCCCAGATGTGTTCCCTGAAAAAGTCGGTGACCCCCAGTCTTGGCCACACATTAGACTCATCTGGGGGGCTTTAAAAATTCCTTCTACCAAGGCTGCATCCCACACCGTCAGAATATTTTCAAGCTCCCTGAGTGATTCCGAAGTGCAGCCAGGATTGAGAACGGGGTCCTGCTGGGTGTGTACAAGTAGCATTTTTATGAAAATGACATTTCCTCTCTGAGGAAATGGTTTGAATGTGTCTAGCGTCACCCCACCATCTCCGCTCCCTCTTCCCATACATGGAAACGGGTCAAGGGACAGGCCAGCCTTTCTGACCCACAGTGCAGGCTCGGGGCAGAGGCTGTTGACCACAGCTGTGTGGTTTATGGAGCTGGAGGCTGTGCCCTGGAAGGGCGAGGCTTGAATGCCCGAAGCCCGAGCAGGCCTTCGCTCAAGGAGGCTGGCTCAAAGTGGGGTGTGGTGGGGAGGTGTGTGGGGAGGGATGTGGCAAGCTTCAGAGCCCAACCCACAGGGAGGCTCTGGGGACCTGAGAAACCCCAGGGGAGGAAGAGTAGGCGTGGCGATGGGAGGTGTTCTGTGTGGATCTGGGCAACCCCCACGGCTGCCCTTCAGGCACAGATGACAGTGTGGAAGCCAGGAGAGGGCAGAGGGACAAGGCCCTGGCTCCTGGTCCTCCTCCCGGACTCTGAGGCCTACAGACAGGGAGGATGAGGAAGCTCACGGGGAAAGGATTGACTCTGGGGACCACTGGGATTCGGGAGTCCTCAAAGCTTGTACAAGTTGAGGGGGTGTGGGGCATCTTTAAGAAAAAGAATACAAAATGACAAGTATGCTACCCACTACAGGGCCTTGGAAGGAGCCTGGGCGAATGGCGGGGCCTGCCACAGAGCTCTACCAGGTCCCTGTAATCCACTCTGGTTAACATGCTAACGTTCTGTGATAACACAGTAACTGCGCATCTCGTTTCCAAATCCTGTCGGGCCTCCCAGCGTTGTGCCTGGGGGGCCCTCTAGGGACTGCAATCTTTGGGACGCCTAACATACCAGGGAGGTCAGTGGTCCGTTTCATTTCTCAGGAAGCAAAGAAGTGGAAAAGTATCTGCGGTCAGTCCCACAACACATCTGAGACTCGCCTCCAGCAAGGCTGTCCATGCCGGCTCTGCGTGCTGTTCACTCAGACCAGAGACACGTGGTAGGACCCACTGAGGATCGGGGCATGGCAAGTGCCACAGTGAGCCACACACGGCCCTGGCTCTCAAAAATGACAAAACCTTGCCCTCAAGGAGCTTGAACCATGGTGAGAAGGCAACGAGGCAGGTAACAACAGTGTGAGGAGTGCAGGAAACGGGTGCCTGGGGCAGCCGTGAGCACAGCAGAGAGGGGGAGAGGTACCCACCTCAGGCAGCGAGGGCAGGCTTCCCTGAATGGCCACAGGAGAAGGGAACTGACAGAACTTGCCTCACCCAGGAAATTTCCAGGCAGGGAGAGTTGTCCTGCACCTCAAACAGCGACAGCATTGACTAAGCACCTAATATGTACCAGGCCTTGAGTGCAATATTACATGTACTAAGCCCATGAGTCTGCCCATCAACCTCACAAGATGGGTTCTGTTATTATCCCCATTTTACAGACAATGAACATAAGGCCCAGCAACGTTAGCTGTGGGTCTACAGCTACGTAAGTGGTGGGTCTGAATTTTAAGCCCAGGAAATCTGACTTCAGAGCCCACATGGGCATAGAACAGTGAGGGGAGAGTCTGGAATGTTTGGGGAGCGGCAAGATATTCAGGGTCTCACACACAAGAAGCCCATGGGAGGCTGGCAAGGAAAGAGACTGCAGAAGCTGAAAGGGCGAGGTGGGTCCCAAAGGACAGAGAAGAGCAAGTGAAGCAGTTTGGGTCTGGCCTTTAAGAGGCAGGAAAGCTACTGAAGGTCTGTAAGTAAGCAAGGGCATAGAAGGATCAGACCTAGGGTCTAGGAAGGTTCCTCTGAGTACGAAATGCTTATAGAAGATTTGAGGCCATTGCATAAGAGCAAGGGACCTTCCTTCATGAAGCAACAGCCGAGGCTGAGGGAAGAGCTCGAAGCCCTTCTGGCTCCAAAGCCCAACTTGACCAGCCTGGGGGTGGGACTGGGGAAGAATGGGGTAGCAGCTTTATACTGCAGAACGTGCTCTAGACTTGGAACCGAGAGACCACATCCCCACTGGCCACCTTCATGGACTCGGACAAATCTCTGGGTCACGATTTCCTCATCCAGAAAATGAACATAACCAATCTTGCTCTGTTTGATCCATCCTGTTTTTACAAAATTCAAACAACATATGGGATGTGACAAAAGGGTCCATGAGCATTATTGACAGTTTTGCGGAAACTTTAAAATGTCCACAGAATTAACTGACAGCCCAGAAACCAAGGGCTGCACCTTCTTGGCCTAAAGGGGTTTCCTCCATCTTGGCAACAGGCCGCACAGCTCATGCATGGCCCTTTTTCCCCACTTCCACAGGACCCGAAGAATCTTCCCCGTTCTTCAAAGCCCAGCCCCAGTGCTACCTCCTCCATGAAGACTTCCTGAGCCTTCCTTCAGATCCCAAGCAGAAATAACATCTTCTTCCCCTGAAGGACTACTACTCTGGCTCTCCCAGAGTCTCATTTCTCTCAGTCTTTGAGGTAGTTTCAGCTGGTTGTGTACGCCCCACTGACACCCCCAGCATGAGCTGCTGCCTCTTTGTTGAAGGATGGACGTACAGAGGGAGGGAGTGTGGGAGCGGGCTGCGGCCCCACACACAAGTTTGGGAAGACAGCGGCCCTGACCCATTGAAAGGGCAAGAGGGCCTGTGTGGTAGCCTGAGAGGGTCAGAGTCATGGAAGGCTGAAACAGCCTTTGGGATTCGACTCTTCAGAGACACCCAGGGGAGTAAGGGCACTGACAGTGACTGCATTCACCAAGAACCGGGAGTACTGATTCTCTGCCAGGCTGCTAAGTGCTTTACTGGAACATCTGCTCTAATCCTCACAGCAAATCTATCCACACAGCACAGGGCCTCAGACAGAGATGGTGCCCAGGAAATGCATAAAAAGAAATGACAGAATTGGGAACTGGGCCCGGGGAGACCAAGCAACTTGCCTCAGGCTGTCCAGTTGACAGGCAGCAGAGACGAGATCCAGTCCCTCAGGGATGCCTAATTCATCGTGCTTCTCAAAGAAAGGATGACAGGTTGTGGCACCGAGACGGAAAAGCAGGCATGTAGCGGGAAGGGGCTTTCCTCTGCATTAGTAGGAAGAGAGGAGTACAGCCTGAAAATCCAGCTGTCCTGCCCTGCCAGCCTTCCCCAGCCTGAAAAGAGTCAAGTGTGAGTCACTGGTTTCTCCCCACTCCCCCGGCCCCAGAATAGGGGGGATGGTTTCAGGCTCCAAAACCAGCAGAGTCCAACACAAGAGGAGGAAAGGGGCTTTCCTTGCTTGAGGCTTTTCCAGACATTTCCTTATCAGGATTTCTTCTGGAAGGATCTGGGCAATCAGGTCCTTTACAGGTGCCCAGACTGACAGAAACCTTGCTTATTAAAAGGGATGGAGCAGACTTGGGAGTTTGGGAGTTGGTCCTCGTCTCCCTTGGCTCAGCAGATAGAGAGAGGCTGGGACACGGGACAGAGGGGGTGGGAAGGAGCAGGAGAAAACCTGTGGCCTTTGCCTGGGAGACGAGTGAAGCAGATCCTGTCTGACAGATCCCAGACCCCTCCACTGCCCCTGCTGACATCTGATAAATGCTTCCTGTGAAAATGTTTACCCAGGAGGAAATGGATCATGCTTCCCCTTCCAACCACAAGGGTGGGAAGACGGGCCGCAATGGTCCCATAAATTCCAGCAGCTGTCCATACTCACTGCCTCACCTCCCTGGGTGCCCTGGAGGGGGTGAGACAAAGGTGCCAGACACAGCCAGAGCTGACAGAAGGCAGCTATGCAGTCAAGAGGCCATGTCTGTGGAAACACATTCGTGTCCGTTTGTCACTTTTATCTCCCATTTTTTCTTCCATTTCTTTTAAATTAAGTTGCCATCTGTCCTTGTTTTATCCAGGAAGTCCTAAAGGGATCATCAGGAGTTGGTTTCTTTTCATTTCTCCCTGCTTGGGAGGTGATGTGATGGGCGGATCTAGCAATCTGTCGTGATAGATCTTAAATCTTGGAAGCAGAGGTGTCCACGGGCCTGGAAAAACCATTTGCCTCCCCAGCAATCAGGGTCCCTTGGTTGCAGTCTCCTTCCCGCCGCTGTCTCTCGAGAGGCTGTGGGAGGTATGGAAAAGAGGGTGAAAGCAGGAGCCAGAGCAGCAAGCCTGGTCCTGGGTCCTTCACATATCCCCTCTGAGACCTGGAGTGGGTCCTCTGAGCCCCGTAAACCCGGATTTCCTCCCCAGTGTAACGGACACCATGATATCACCTGCAGAAGTTTCCTGTGAAGGTGAACTAAGGGAGCACGTCCAAATGCACTGACATGGTAAACTAATGCACAGTCTGGGGGTTTATTTTAAACCAAGGAACTTGGCCAAGTTGTCCTTCTATAAAATGGGGTATAGTAGGTTGCATTAAATAATAAAGGAAAATTTGGTATGATTTCAGAATGCTTAGAACTTCCTTAAGAAATGCATATTAAGGGGAACCTGGGTGGCTCAGCTAGTTAAGCCTCTGCCTTCAGCTCACTCAGGTCATGATCCCGGGGTCCTGGGATCAAGCCCCGCATCAGTCTCTCTGCTCAGCAGGGAGTCTGCTTCCCGTCACCCTCCACCTGCCTCTCTGCCTGCTTGTGATCTCTATCAAATAAATAAACAAAATCTTTAAAAAAAAAAAAAAAGAAATGCATATTAAGGATCCTGGAATTAAAGAAAAAGATGGCAATATTCATAGTTTTTCCTCCTTCTCCATTGGTTTTTTTCCTCAGTTGCTTTATTGGTATCTATGAGGGAATAAAGAGTGAGAGATTTAAAGAATCCGGTATCACAGTGTTTGTGAGTACTCCATGCAACCCATGAGTATGATTTATTGAGTATCAATAAAATACTATGCTATACATAGATAGATAAGTAGACTGATAAACTAAATACATAAATAAATAAAATAGGTATAATATTTTCTGTATCTCACTCTTCCTGAACATCAGGAGAACAGAAGAGATCATGTTTGCAAAGCTGTCTAAGAGCTCAGGTCATTTTCTACTTCATCAACACCCAATCAGAAAATGAAAACCACCCCAATCTCGTTTCCGTTTAACCCACTGAGCCACCCAGGCACCCTTCAACCTCGTTTCAGTTTAAACAACGATTCCCTCAGCCACCAACAGTACCCTGAGGCAAAACACGGAAGATGAAGTTATTCTGAACATATCACATTCTCAGTGTCTTTAAGTTTTTGATACATATTCCTGGCTTCACAGGACTATCTCTTTAACTCAAAGGACCCCAATTTCAGCAGTAGATGTAGGAAGTATAATGCACAGGTATCAGAAGTAAGCCAGCAGCACACTGAAAAACCTCGATTCTTGTGGTGTGAGGAATCAGAAACTCCGGGGGCCGGGACGCAGAAACCACAACTGAACAGGTGCTCTAGATTCTTCTGCATGCTGAGGTTGGAAAACCACTACACTGGAAGGCCGGTAACATGCTACAGAAGACTCATGTAAACGTTCTCTCTAGGTCCTTTAGCCGTCAACCTCTAGAGCCCCCCAAAGAGGCGACTTAGGTATACAGAAATCTATTTGAGCCCAAGTCATGTCACCCCAACTCCCCAGACCTTACATCTATAGATCTGATTCTGGAAAAGGCAGAGGGGAGAGGCCGGGTCCAGAGTCTTGACTCTGAGTTGAGACCACAGTGGAGGTCAGCAGCAGCAAGCCCAGCTAATGCACGACCCTAAAGTAATAAATAGAGCCACAGTACCCTGCTTGGAGGGAAGGTGACATCAGCAGCCAGGTTTCCAGGCAGAAAGCAGTGTAGAAGGGCAACCACAGGAGGAGACAAGGTCATTACAGACCCTTGGGATAGAAGAGTTCTGATGACTTGGATATTTCATTTTCGTTAGTATATAATCTTCTCTGAGTCTCTGGAGATGAATCTTGCCCCTTGGAGACCTTCAGAAGAGAACGATGCATTCTCAGGTCCCAGGGGGAACCACAGTTGGTTTATCAGTTGTCCAGATCCCGTGACTCTCCTACATGGTGTTAGAGTTGTGTGAAGAGATGCTGGATATCCCCACGGAGCTGACCTCCCATTGACTCAGCAAGATGACCTGAATGTACGGGATTCCACGGTGGTTGTTGGCTGAGGCTCTTAGTCACTCTACAGGGAAGTGCTGAGCTTCTGCAAATACATAAACTTTCTGATTCCATCATGGTGCTCATTTCCAGCTTGAAGCCCCATGAGCAAGACAGGATAGGCTGTCATCTTCATGTCTCAAGTGAGCGAACTGAGGCTCAGCGAGGTTGCAGTAATTTCCAAAGTCAGAGTGTAGTGTTCATAAATGGGACTCCGGTTCTCCTGGATCAAATCTCCCTCCCTTGCAGGTTTCTCAGAAACTTGACTTTGGAGACACATCTAGAAACTGTCTTCTCAGTACTCTGCAAATACATATAGCTCTTCCTTCTTGTTTTCCGGTCACAAACAACATCTTTATTTAATCCTTTGGCAGATGAGTGAGGGAGAGGAACCATCTCAGTTTCCCCAGGACTATTCGAGCAGTGTCCCTGTGGGAATTAAGCTACAGGTACCCCCAGTGATAGCTAGCTAGAGAAGAAGCCCTTTCCTGGTTGTCCTCCCTTCCCTATGTCCCTGCCCACGCCTCTCCCTGTGCTTTCTCCTCCTCCAAAATAGGCTACGTGCATTCACATCCTTGGCGCAGGGTCTGCCTCTGGCCAAACCCAAACTAAGAGCCTCCTATTTCCCATGAAACTGGTTAAAAATATATCCTTTTGACTAATGAGGAAACTAAGGCTCAAAGACATTAACTAACTCATCCGAGGTGACACAGCGAGCAGGTAGAGCCCAGGTCTGAAGCCACGCCCTTCTGACTCCCAGTCCACGCTTGTTCCCCCAGTACCTGAGAGCAGAGCGACACAAGCATGCCGTGACATGCCGCCCCCAACTCCCACACACACACCCCAACGCAGGAAACAGGGAACCTTCCCGCAGTCAAGGGTGAAACACAGGCTGATGATTTGGTCCCTTTTGGTTCTCATTGACTTCCTATTCATTTAAAAATGCCTCAGCCCCAGCTCTGCCTGGGAAGTAAGGACACAAATAGTGGTAACAGGGGAGAGAACCAGCCACGTGAAAATCCTGTATTTGCCATGTGAAGGTAGGTGCAAGCCAAGACATAGGAAGACACGTTTTCTGAATGTGGAAATGCTGGTAGCACATTGTCTCTATGCTGTTTAACCCAAACCACAGAAAATGGCTTTTGCAACCACACTGGCAATTAGTGACAATTTTTGCAAATCATCTGGATGAAGGTAGCCTACAGCTGTTGTCGGAATACGTGGGGTGTGTGGCTGGATGTGGACGTTTACCGACAGCCGAACCAGACTCCGGAGGCTTGAAATGCTCTGCTGGGGTTTGGAGCTGTCCATGAACCCAGGTGAAGTTTTGGTTCATTTGAAAGGTAACTTGATCCATGTTTTAAGCAAAAGGGAATTCTCATGGTCAGGAGCAGATGGATGGGGTAAATCACATGAAATCGGCCTCAATGCATCAAAAGCCATCAAGCTCATCCATTTACGTCCAGTATTCTGGTTCTCTATTGCTGTATATCAAACCATCCCCAAATCTAGTGGGTTAAAGCTACCACTTCACTGTAGGTCATGATTTTTGCAGGTCGGGAGTTCAGGGGGGCCCGGCTGAGCGAGTCCGTTCCCCAGGGCTCCAGCCACAGCTCCTCGGAGGCATGCAGCCAGCAGGTGGGTTGGTCTGAAGGATCTGAGATAGCTTTGCTCACATGCCAGGCTCACCGTGGCCACGGAAGGCTGGGCTCAGTGGGGTAAGTCTCTGGTGCATAAGGTGGAAGATATGTGGCTTTTTATGACCCAGCTTTGGAATGCAGGGTCGCTTCCACCCTTCTCCCTAAAGCAGTCACAAGCACACCCAGACGGAGGACTTAGAGCCAGCTCTTCAACGGTCGGTGTAGAAAAGTGCAACATTCAGCTTGGATTCTAAGCAAAGAGAGGAAGTCAGAGCCTGCAGGCTTCCTCTGACTCTGCGGCCGTGGCTGCTCCTACTTTGCCAGGCTGTGTGGGACGTAGGGCGTGGACAGTGAGGAGGCTGGGAGAGGAGACAGCTGGCTGGCTACCATCTCTGCTCTGCTGAAAATGCTCCTACTAAATCCGGGCTCTCCGGACAGGGCTCTCCACTTCCCGCTGTACTCGGCTGGCTGACAGCCCTGAACTTGGTGCCACAAGTCATGACTAACGAGTTGAGAGAAAGGTTTCACCTGCGCCAGGACGCTGGTCCCATGGAACTGAGAAACAGGGAGGAGGCCAGTGGGGAGGATTTGGCTGATTTGAGCAAAGTGCAAATCAAGCAGGAGCCTCAGAAAGAGGGCCTGGGGTCGCTCACACATGGAAGATCTGCAGCTGAGGTGAAGTTCCACAGGGCCCTGTCCGCAGAGCCTGCCTCTCCCCAGACAAGGCCACCCTGTGGGCACCAATCCTGAGCTATTGCCCAGCCTGAGAAGAGAATAACACAGTCCCTGACACATCTGCGGACCAGAGCCTGGCACAAGTGTGTCCTCAGAAGACGCCAACAGAAAATAAACTCATTAATTTAATGCTTGTTTGCTTTTTTCTTTTTCTTTCTTTCTTTCTCTCTTTCTCTTTCTCTTTTTTTCTCCCTTCTTTCTCTCTTTCATTTTCTCTTTCTCTCTTTTCTTTCTTTTTCTTCCTCTTTCTCTTTTCCTTTCTCTTTCTTCTTTCTTTTTCTCTTTTCCTTTCACTCTTTCTCTTTTTTCTTCCTTTGTTCCTTCTTCTTTTCTTTCTTCCTCCCTCCCTCCCTCCTCCCTTCTCCCTCCCTCCCTTCCTCCCTTCCTCCTTTTCTTCTTTCTTTCTCATTTACTACATTAGAGACTTAGAAGTAGCCTGCAGTAGGGTTGGTTATGAAAGGAAGGGAAAGAGAGGGACCTGACACTGCTGGGAACAACCTTTTGGCCTTGAACTGAGGCCTAGCCCTGTGACCAGCAATCGCCTGACCCCACAGAGACACCTCAGCCATAATCTCTTTACTCACAATGAATTGGAAATGTTTGATTATGGTCCCAAATGGACTAATCATATCCTTCCAAACTTGCAGAGATTTCATAAATAATTGGATGGATGAAATTGACATTAAGTGAGAACCATGTCCTAATTCATTCTAGAAGCTTCCATATATACCAATCCACCAGTCCTTACAAAACTCCAAGAAATAGGTGCCCTCAACCTTCTATTACCATGGAAGCAATTCAGAATGAATTAAATGAACACCCAGTTTCGTCTACTTCCCAAACCCCTGTGTGCCATTGCTCAGGCTCCAAGGTGATTCTGGAGTCACCACGTTCTCCCTCACGTGTCCTGAACACCTGGAAGCAATGTGGCCTCCCCACTCCATGTCAGTCAGCAGACAGGTCTCAGTTGTTCTTCATTCTCGGCATTCTTCCATCAGTCACTCTCTGTCAGGGTCTTCACTCTCTTTTGTCCTTCGTCCTTTGTCACCTGGGCTATGGTGCCAGTCTCCCAGCCAGGCCCACCCAAACCCCGTCTGGCCCGCCCTCCATGCCTTAACCAGAGAAAGCTGAAACACAGAGCTGAACATATAAGTCTTTTGCCCATGAAGTTGCAATCACTCTCACAAGCTACGGAGTCTTTCCAATCCTTGAGCCTGGTAGTCAAAGTGTCGAGGATCTCCTCCTAATCAGCATGTCCGTATTACCTACCCCTCTCCCCATTCACTGCTGTTTTGCAAACCAGAGCCTCCAAAACTCTGAGCATTGTTCCAGGAGAAGAGTTCAGTGTAAGATTTTGAAATTTCCTGTCTCTGTGTCAGTGGTTATCTTAAGGAAAGTGAGAGAATATCCATCTTCTGCTCAATCCTACTCATTATTGAAATCTCTGTAGTATTTACACTTATGTTTGCAATCTCTGATGTTAAGTGGACAAATCAAGGGACAGTTTCTAACTCTTAGTACAGAGTTTCTCAAACAAGGGTCCCAGGACATTTGCTCCTGGGCCCTCAAATTCCTCTCTATGTTCCAACTGAGGATCAGATCACAAATTCCATTTTAGCCATATCCCTGGGTCATCCCCTTGATTCGTGTTGCCCTTTGGTTTAGAATGCCTTTCCACAGCCTCTGTACTCCGCTCCTACCCACAATGACCCCCAAGTTTCACGTGCATGTCACTAGGGACAGCTTGACATAGAGCTCCAGATGTAAAGATTCTCCAACCTACAACGAACATGGTAGGCCATCCATTCTATTGCACTTAGTTTACAGTTAGGAAAAATCTAGACCCAGAGAAGAGAAATAACAAAATGGGTCTAGAATGCAGGCCTCCTGACATCCTACATGTTGCTTTTTTTTTTTTTAACATCTTGCAACACGCTGGTCACTTTCTGTAAAGTCTTATCATTCACTTCTGCATCGAGTCTCTGGAATGGCTGCACACAGAGTAAATCCTTAGTTGCTTTATATCCATGACTGACAGAGCCATAAAACCACAATAATAACCTGACATGTTCAGATGTCTGCACATAATGGACTATCCTGTGGGACCCAAATGCTGGAAGCATTTTGCATTTCTGCATTGGACAACGGAGGCTGCTCCAATTAACACCATTCAGATCCGTCCACTCCTGAGAAGCCCAAAATTATATGCTGATTTGTTGAATCTACCATCAAGTTCCAAAATCAATTTTTAAATATTTCTGCAAACCAGAACATTATATAGAGGCAATATAGCAGTTATTTTGGTATCTGAACTTAGTAAATATTCAATAAAAGAGCTGAATGAATGGATGCCTCATAAGCTAGAAGCCGGGACACCTGAGTTCCAATCTTTCTTCTACTAATTGACCATGAGGTCTTGGAAAAATCACATCTCCTCACTAAACATCTGCCTGCTCATCCACAAAATGAGGCATTTGGACCAACTCCTCTTTTAAGTAAATGCCCTGCTGCTCTAAAATTCTACAATTTCATGAAAACGCTAAATCCATGTACTCTCTTGGTGTCCAATGAAAAGGAGGATAAAATGAGCACTCACTAACTGCTCTTATTTTATGCTTCATTGCTTATTCATGCATCACGGTATATGCTCTGTCATCTATTACTTATTTTAGTTATCACAACTAACTCTTAAAGCAAATATTGGTAAGCTCTGTTTCTACACTGTGGGGAAACTGCAGTTTTATTAACTCAAGAAGGCTTCAACTTCTAGTTGTGATAGAATTACAGCCAGTTTAGGACATCAGGAAATAGGCAGTATGAAACTCTGATTCCCAAGAGAAAGGATCAATGAACTGAGCCTTAAAATAACCCTGGTTTATGCTGGGAGGTAATTTCCAACTGGAAATCACAAGCACAGTCTGGCAACTTCTCTAAAGAGAGGAGATAGAGGCCAGAGACCGGAGAAGCTGAGGGAGCCAGGAATTGAGGATAATACTTCTAAAAAGGAGGAGAGATACACAGAAAAAGAACATCATATATCTGAAGATAGCCTCTTGAGTCCTTTGAGTATTAGGCCATGTGTGTATAATGTGAAATTCCACAAGACCAGGCAAAAGAAATGACCAAAGAGTTTTAAGCTGGACAACCCAAGGTTCTCACAAGGGGTGGATGTGGCTGTGCACCAACCAGCCAAAGTGGAAAGTCCTTAGTGACACCTGGAGCATTCAGTAGAGAGCCAAGAGGAGTCCCCCTTGAGTAAAGTGGCTGAACCATTCTTGCAGTGAAGGTTACTCTAAACCCTGCATAGCAAAGCTTAAAGACGAGACTCAAAGGGATCAAACTATTTCACGAGTACATGAACCGCCTGCCAAAACAAAGTCTAACACTCTTTAAAAGAAGACAGCAAAGTCCAGATACTTAACAATATAGCTACACAACGTCTACCATGTAATAAAAAAATTATTAGACATATAAAGAAGCAAGAAAATGTTCACCCACAACCAAGAGAAAAACAAGTCAATAAAAACAGACCCATAAATAACAAAGATGATGTACAAGTCTTTAAGTAGCTGGACAAGACCCAGTGAAGAGTTGGTTGAAAATCCAAATTCAAACCAGGGTCTCCTGACACTTTCATCTAGTGCTCCTTCCCTATGTGTCCTCACCAGTATCTCTGCATCTGTGGCGATTTATAAGGTTTTTACCATGACAATCCCAAAGCAATTTTCCTATGCTTCTGGTCTTCACTTGAGTTAGACTTTCTCAGAAGCTTGCAAAGGTAAACACAGATGCAAGGAAACATAGGAAACAATGTGTGAATAGTGGGGACCCACACTGGAGGATGAGGCCTCAACTTCAGCCCCCAATTGGCAAAAACTTAAACGAGAGGTCAAGGGGAACATGAAAAGTATCACAGGCCATAGTCAGCCTACAGACAGGCACGAGCATCCCTCCCCTCAATGCTGGGGTTCAGTTCATGTGTGCACTGCCCATAAGTGGTGGTGAGAAAATGGCTTAGGGAATACAGACATAGGGTCACCTCCCAGGCTAGGGGTGCAGTTTTCCTCCCTGCAATTTACTACATAAGTTGTTACCAAAGCAAATATCAAAGCCCTGCAATTTGCTAATTACAGGCGGGATCCTGGGCTTGTGGGCCCAATTAACCACTTGTTCCTCATTTTCTGTGTGTGCCCCGCCAGCTGCACCCACAATTACCCACTTGTCTTTTAACTACCTTGAGAGTTGGCTGACTCACCTCCAATTCACTCCCACTATCACCTCCAGATGGCCTTTGGTATCTTTTTGCTTTCCAGGTGCCCCCCACGCCCCCATCGACTTACTTATTACATCTTTCTGCATCAAAGGCCAACCAATGTCTCGTCTCCCCTCACTGGGGCTCTTACGAGAGTTCCCAGTCTCGCTCCTTGCCTAGGCTCAGAGCCTATAAGGCAGGGACCAGCTCCCGTTGGTCTGGGCACCTTGCCTAGCTCACCCAAGGAAGCTCAGGAAGCTTTGGCCACATTCGGCCTCTGCCCCCAGACACGGAAGAAGAAAAGACAATTACAGCTTCTCTGGAACCGGCCCCCTGCCAGAGCTCCTGCCCACACTCTCCATCCAGGCATCCCTGGCTCCCTGCCTCAGTCTGGCCAGTCCTGGGTAAGGAGGTCCTGGCAGTTACCACAGCAGCTCTCCGGGGAGACACGAGTCAGAGAAGAAGAATGACTTTCTTGTGACCTTCTGCTTCCTCAGACAGACTACCTGGCAAGCAAAAGTTTCCAGTAAACTTGTTGATGATTTACTATGTCAATGATTCCTATCCC
The DNA here is from genome assembly GCF_020171115.1 of Neogale vison. Taxonomy (NCBI): domain Eukaryota; kingdom Metazoa; phylum Chordata; class Mammalia; order Carnivora; family Mustelidae; genus Neogale; species Neogale vison. The sequence goes on from NC_058096.1 coordinate 115,791,674, forward strand.
ATTTTTTTCTTTCTTTCTCTCTCTCTCTCTTTTTTTTTTTTTAATGTCACAGACACTTTTGAAAATCTGATGGAAGTTCCGGACCCTCACCAGCATGAAATGCTCATATTCACTCATCTATTCCTTCAATCATTCATTCATTTCGTCATTTAACAATTATGGGGCACCGCGGCACTGGGCACCATTGCAGGGATCAAGGAAACACCAGGGAGCAAAAATAGACAGGAAGTCCTACTCTCATGGAGCTCACATTCTAGCAGGAAAAGATGGGCAAGAAGTAATAAATGTAATAAGTGAATATACAATTTGCTAGAAAACGAGCACTATGGGAAAAGAGCGATTCCAGCGGGGTAAGAGAGAGATCAGCAGGGAAGAGGCCGCATTTTGAAATAGGGTGTGTGCCAGGCTGTCCTCTCTGAGAAGTGAAATGTGAGCAAAGAACAGCAGCTCATGAGAGGTCGGCCCAGTGACCACGTGGAGGAAGAGCATAGCGGCCGGTGAAGACACAGGGCAAGGCCAGGCTGGGGCATCCGAGCAAAAGCAAGCTCATCCAGCATGGCTAGACCAGAGAGAGAAAGAGGGAGGCAGCCTCAGTGCGGAGGCCGCCAGGGGGCTGGGGCGGAGAGGTGGGGGGACAGATAACACATAAGGCCTTGTGGGGGCCAGGAGGACTTCAACTTTTACTCAGCAGTCAATCAGGAGCCATTAGCGGGATGTGAGCTGGGGGTAACATGATCCAAATAAGATTCTAAAATGTCTCCGGCTGTCGTAGGGAAGCAAAAGGTCCAAGTGCAAGGCAATGACAGCTCGGGCCAGTGCTCGTGCTGGTGGAGACTAGGGGGGAAGGTTGAGTCAAGAGGATTTCCTGAGTAGCTATGCTGTGTGCGAGGAAGATTTTACACTTTGTGGATTAAAACCCAGAGGTTTACCAGTCACCTAAACCCATCCGTAAATGCAGGTAAAAGGCCCCTAATGAAAAGATAAAGGGAAGCGGTGACCCCAGAGAGGGAGGGAAAGCGGTGACCCCAAGGCAGAGGGAGGGCCTCAGCTCAGCTGTATCTAGAAGTTTCACTTCTTTTAAAGAATATAGGAGTAAAACGTTAACATCTGGCAATCTGAGTTGGTGGAACTGTGTGCATCTATTACAGGATTTTCTGTATGTTTGAAATAATGCATAATTTTGACAAGCACTGCTCATCTCAGGGTTTTCCAGAAAGCCTCCTGCTGGCTTTGTCAGTGGTGCCAGGGGAAATCAGCACAATTAATTCTGCTAGTAATTCTGGCTGTGACATCTGGGTGGGCCTCCTTCTCTTCCCTAACTTATTTTCCCTGATTCCTTCCACTGGCCCAGAGTCAGGGACTAACAGACACGCCACACCACATGGAAGAGAGTCCGGAAGAGGAAGAGGACAACGATACCTGGACAGACTGCGGGAGGCCTCCTGGCAGAGGCAGTCTTTCGGGAGAATTCAGGAGAACAGGCAGGTTGGGACTTGCAGAGAGGAGGGAGCCTTTCCAGGTGGGGACTGCTTGCAGAACAGAGGCACATGGCGAGGCAAGCGTAGAACCCCAGCGCTGACCCTGCTGTGACCCATTTTTAAGGCGAGCAAGCAGATTCCTTCTTCCAGGTACTGAATTAGAGAGAAAAGCTCAAATGGAAGGTGCTTTCAGAGCCCTGAGGTCACCCCAGCAGGGCCAACGGGTTCCATGGTGGAAAACCATGGATCCAGGCATTCGGTGGGCTGAAACACACACATAAGGTGGCTTCAGGCACTCCGGTTTGTGAGACGCCGGAGCAGGACAGTCTGCTTGCTGACGTGGGAGAGGGGGCCTCCTTGGAGGCAGGAGACCAGGCAGTCCTCCAGGCAGCACTGCGTCAGTCACCTCAGGCCACGGCCCTCAGACGGTGCATTCCTCACCCTCTGCAGACCTGTCACTGAGCCTGGGGGAAGGTCCCCTGCTGCCCACATTTTGCAGAAACTTGCCATGTCACAAGTCCTGATTAGGTGCCAAGAGAACAATTTCCCAGGCCACGGCTTTAACAAGACCAGGCTTCCTAATGACTGGTTTTCTCCTAATTAAATAAAAAGAGGGGAGAGAAACCCGTGATTACTCCACCTTCTAACACCACCTTCCATTTACGCGCGTCTCTCTTCAGAGGAGCTCAAAGTGCTTTGTATATTATTGTATATTTTTCCCTCGTAATGTCCTTGAGATTCCTAGGGGTGGTTATTATCATACCATTTTACAGCTGGGAAAAGGGATGTGGCTGATGTCGAAGCCCAGTGTCCAAGCACCCTCGCTGGCTATGGTCACTATTTTGAAGCTCTTACAAGAAACTTGTTCAGAGTTGAAAATCCAGTCATCCCCCAACAGATAAACTAGGCTAAAGGAACACATAAAGAATAGCCACCTACTGCAAACTTTACAATAGTCATTAACACTATTTAATTCTCACAAGCATCCTATAAAACAGATAGGATTGCACCAGTCTTGCCCGGGAAGACAATGAGATTCAGAGAGGCCAAGTGAGCTGCGCAGAGTGGCATAATAATCAGAATTCTGGCAAAAAAAGAAGCCGATAGAACTTACCATGTGCCAGACATTTTACATTGATTAATTCACTCATTCCAATTCTCCTGACAACAGTCCAAAGTGTTCACTACCATTATCACTGTTTTTGCTGATGACAAGACCGAAGCACAGTGAAGTTAAGTAACTTGCCCGATGGCGCACAGCAAGTCGGGGCAGAGCCATATAGGAACCCACAAAAAGCAAGGCATGGGCCTCCCACCCCAGCGGCTTTCTCCATCTGAAGGAATGCTGTATTGGGTGGGTTAGCCTGGGAACGCCCAGATACAGTCCAGGTGACCCAAGTATAGTCCTAGGACTGCACTGGGCCCTTATCAATGTCTTCTTTTTTTTCCATTTTTTTAAATTTTTATTTTTTATAAACATATAATTTTTTTATCCCCAGGGGTACAGCTCTGTGAATCGCCAGGTTTACACACTTCACAGCACTCACCATAGCACATACCCTCCCCAATGTCCATAACCCCACTCCCCTTCTCCCAACCCCCCTCCCCCCAGCAACCCTCAGTTTGTTTTGTGAGATTAAGAGTCACTTATGGTTTGTCTCCCTCCCAATCCCATCTTGTTTCATTTATTCTTATCAATGTCTTTTGAAGGTGGGTGTGGGTGCACTTTGGGCCCATTGCTCACAGTTAGGCCCTTGGCTGTATGGGTAAGGAAGGTACTGGGAGAGGGGGTGGCGGAGGAAAGGTTCTTTCTGCCTGACTGAAGGCAAATGTGCCGGGTACTTTTGCTGGTATAATGGCACCAGTGGGGTTGTTCGCACAGAGGTAGTGAAATGCACAAGTAAGAATTAGGCTAGAGAGACATCTAGATCAGTGGGAAGTAGCCTGCTGTGGTCTGTGTAGGGGGGATGCAGTCCATTTAGCTCTCCCACACCCTGAGAAATGAGCCCCCCAACGGGCCTACCACCTTGGGTTTGTCCCTGCCTTCTCCCCAAGAGCATCCTCTAGGGACTTTTTCCACGCCCCAGGACGTCCTGGGTGGGGCACCACTTCTAACTCCTTGATAGTCTAGCTGACCTTGGCTGTCAATAAATCAGCCTGCTGGACTTCAGAGCAGGAGGCCTCCAAGAGCCTGGCATACTTCCCCTCCCAGTGAGGGTGTGACCTGGCCCCTCCCCGGGTTCTCAGGGAAGGCCCTGGTGGGGCCACCAAGCGGCATGTCCTCTCAAACCATTCCGAGTGAGGGCTGGCTACACCACCCCATTTGTCCCCAGCTCCTTCTGACCAAATTCGAACATTCAGGAAGGTCCTGACTTGCCCTGACTTCCAAACTTTCCAGATCTAGTTTCTCCACCTTATTGACATCTGCTGTGCTCAGAGGGAAATTCTGGACTCCAGCGTCTTTCCTCTGTTGAGCACAGTGGTGATTACCAGCACAGGCCCTGGGGTAATAATTTAAACTCCGCCCTACCAGCCACTAGCTGTGTGACCCTGAGCAAGTTGCTGAACCTCTCTGTGCCTCTTCTATAGGCTGAACCTCTCTGCTTCTCTTCCTCTGTCTATAAAGCAGCGATGGTGGGAATCCCTACTTCACAGGATTCATATGGACATTGTGAGGACTAAATGAGTCACTGTATTAAAATGTTTAACACAGAGTGGGCAGTCAATGTTAGCTACCATTAAACGGCCTTGAAACTTCTTCCCAGAAAAGAATCCACCATTTTTCCGTCTCCACCAGCTTGGCACCCCCGGAACTACACACTGGTAGAGGCAGCTCAGTATTATGAAAACTTGTCACAGCCTTGGGGAGCCCGAGCTTGTCTTGCAGGGGTTGAAATATTCTCAGCCTCTGCGGACCACCTAAATCCTGCAGAAAAGGGGACAAGAATAAAGAAGAAAAGAAACGCCCAGTCCTCCCGCCCTCGCCCCCCACCACAAGGCTTCCCCACCCCCACCCCCGCCTCTCCCTGCAGATGCATTGGCTGTTTCCGGCCCGGCCCCGGCCCCGCCACCCAGGGGAGGTTTCCCTGCAGATGTTCAGACGCTTCTGAAACGTAAAACCAGGGCAAGCAGAGCTCGTGAGTTCCCAGAGCGGCTCAGGCACGCGGCATCTCTCCCCACCGGCAGCGCCTTAAATACCAGAGGACTTGCCAAAGATGGAGCTGTTTGGTTGGGAGCTCGGGTTTCTCCCGCCGCGAGGCTGAGCGGTGGCGCAGCTGCTCCGAGGTCACGCCCGAGACACGTCCGCACACGCCCGGGCGGGGAGGGGGTACCGAGGCCCCGGGGACGCGGGGGCGCGCCGCCTGCTCCGGGGGACCTGCCGCGTCTTCGTCCCCAGCTCCGCGTCCCAATCCAGCAGCCGGGGAGCTGGCTTCCCTCTCCCCACCTAGAATTTTTTTTTTTTTTTTTTTTTTGCAAAACAAAAGGATTGCGAAAGCTAAACACAAAAGACCCTAAGTGAAGAGAAATGCTGCATTTCAGCGCCCTTCGTGAGCTTTCTTTGTTTTTCAGTTGTTTTGGAATTCAGTCTGTATTGGATCTGAAGTTCTTTTTCAACAGACGACTGAAAGAGAAGAACCTGAATTTGCCCTAGGAAACCTAAAGCCCTGTAACCTTGAAAAGTTAGTCTTCCTTTTGTATTACTTGAAATACTTGCGTGCGAATGCTTAGAGCCCTTTGCTATGATAAAAATAGAGGCCCCTGACAGTGTGACCACCTGTGTTTCCCTTGGATTGCATATTTTCCATGGTAAACAAGAAAACACAGATTGGAAATCCATTCATTCCTTTACAAGCAGGCCTCGGTTGAGATCTATTTGGGTTTTCAATCAATGGAAGCCAAACCTTTGCAAGATTAAGATATTTCATGCAAAGAAACTTCAGGACATCTCTTATCCCCTCTAAAGCTATTTCTACAAGAAAGGCCAAGATTTTTTTTAATGTATTTAATAATTATCATTACCATGTAATTTACTGAACACATACTATAGCACAAAATCCATGCTTACCTACCTCTGGTTCTCAGCGCTGGCTGCAGGTTAGAACCTTCTGGAGGAGCTTTTTAAAATACAGATGCTCAGGCCACACCCCCAGAGATCCTGACTTAATTGTCCTGAACCCTGGCCACTGGCATCAGTGTTTTTCCGAGGCTCCCCAGGTGACCGTGCAACCAGGATCGACTATTGATCTAACCTAGTGAACTTACTTCAATTTCATCCATCCCAGTTGTGCTTTTATAAATGTACTTGCTGTAACTGGAATTCCTTTTTTATAAAATCCAGTAACACTCGTGCTACCAGAGGCGAGCTCAAAACAGATGTGAACTTTTTACTTTATTTGTGTAATTTGCCTAAATAAGTGAAGGCATTCCACCGACACGTCAGAACGCTGGAAGAGAGTGTGCTTGCACACGTGTGTGTGCGCGCACGCGTGTGTGTGTGTGTGTGTGTGTAGTTGCTGTTATTGTCGAGATAATAGATTTGTTTTTTCTTCAAGGGTAGAGATAGAAGGGTGTTTTAATAACCAGAAGGTTCTAGGTCAATCAGATCCAATAAGTGATTGGCCAGGTGAAAGAAATTCCATGAAATATTTATTTAACCCGAGAGTAATACCGGTTCTTTGCCAACAGCCTATTTTAGGCCTGGCCTAAGAGAGGGCTTGAGCTGAAGGTGGTAGAAGTAGGCAAGTCTGCGTGCAGGGACAGCCTGGAGCCTTTCGAATCCCGAAAAGCCCTAGGCTATAGTATGTACTCTGAGTCTCTCCATATGCCATCAGTTACAGAAAGGCAAACTTCCCAAAGTGCTCCATCTAAATGTGACCCAATGACAGAAGTGTACCCAGGGAAAGTCCAAACATTCTCCTAAGTCAAAAAAGATTTACTCTTGGGGCACCTGGGTGGGTCAGTCAGTTAAGCATCTGCCTTTGGCTTGGGTCATGATCTCAGGGTCCTATGCATTGGGCTCTCTGCTCAGCAAGGAGCCTGCTTCCCCCTCTCTCTCTGCCTGCCTCTCTGCCTACTTATGATCTCTCTCTGCCTGTGTCAAATAAACAAAAGCTTTAAAAAAAAAAAAGATTTGGGGCGCCTGGGTGGCTCAGTGGGTTAAGCTGCTGCCTTCGGCTCAGGTCATGATCTCAGGGTCCTGGGATCGAGTCCCGCATCGAGCTCTCTGCTCAGCAGGGAGCCTGCTTCCTCCTCTCTCTCTCTCTGCCTACTTGTGATCTCTCTCTGTCAAATAAATAAATAAAATCTTTAAAAAAAAAAAAAAAAGATTTACTCTTTCTTTATGGAAGATCTACTGATTTCATAATATACAGAAGAAATTTAGGGTGCCTGGGTGGCTCAGTGGGTTAAGCCTCTGGCTTCAGCTCAGGTCATGGTCTCAGGGTCCTGGGATCAAGCCCTGCATCAGGCTCTCTGCTCAGCAGGGAGCCTGCTTCCCCCTCTCTCTGTCTGCCTCTGTGTCTATTTGTGATCTCTGTCAAATGAAAAAACAAAATCTTTTAAATAAAATAAAATAAAAAAGAAATCTATAGAGGTTGTTTCATTAAAAAATAATCATAATAATCGGTTACACTTTGTTCATTAAGCTTAACCTTTTCTCTCGTTGTTTTGCATGAACCTACAAGACCCACCAGGCCATCACAACATCACACACACACACACACACACACACACACGGAAATGGAAATGTAGTCTTTTCATTTAGTCTCTGGTGACCCAGTTCAGGCGGATGAAATACTATCAGATGGTGCTTGTTGATACTGTGGCCAGAACAGTGATTTCTCCAAACATCTCTGGTGGGACTGACATTCAGCCAGGAACATCAGGTGGTTCTGTAGACCTTGGGACTTTACCTATCATTTGTAAACAAACTCAACCATTCCATATAGACACAAGATTCCACTTAATGTAAAAATGCATGACATCGCCTTACGTGTCAGACTGCTGCGTTTCCCCCTTGGCAATAGAGAGATTAACATTTCTGTACGGGGAATGGTTTTGATCTTGCCTTCCAGCTACAGTATTTACATTCCAGTAAAGTTCATCTGGATCCGTTGGTAGTCACATGAATGAACGTGCAGCCCAAGATCATGTTCTGAAATAAAGTTATCATCCAAGGAATGGGGTGGGGGGTGCTTATCCTAATGATCTAAAGATGAAAATCCCAGAAAGATGCAGATAAGTTTCCTAATGTAAATTTCTACCATAAACTCTGGGTCAAAAAAAAAAAAGTTTCAGGACTAGAACAAGGCAGGAACAAACTGATTAAAGCTTGCTTAGATGAGGAAACTGAGAAAACATCTTGTCAATCCAGATACATTGTCCTGCATAGATGAAAGATGGGTCTGTGCTTTAAAAAATTAAAATTAAAAAATCAATCTAGGTAAGAGAAAGGGACTCTAATGTGTCAGGCAAGTTGTCACTTCTTGTGTGAACAACAGGGATCAGATCAGAATTACTGACCTTGAAAAAGGAGCTAATGGCACAATCTCCAAAGGAGAAAATGATTTTTTTAAATCTCTTTTACTTGTAATGGTATGTAATCTAAGTTTAGGGACAGAGGCCCTTTAATAGAAAAATGTGTTCCAGTTCTATATAATCCAAGAAACATTTCTTGAGCTCCTTCTTTGTACCAGGCACTGGGCTAAGAATCAAGATTCCAAGGTAGGTAAGACTCGGATCAGTTCCTCAAGACGCTCGCCATCAGGTGACATTGCTTACAGTGGAAATTCATGTAAAGTGTTAGTATGATGCTGGGTTCACAGCTGATAGATCTAGCTGGGCACCTCTCAAGGCTTGGGGGAATGACTTGAACATGCCACCAGCTTTGGTCATCGGTTTAATCCAACAGAAGTTCCTTCTGAGCCAGACCTGGGTGGGAGCTCGTGACAGCCACCATGGAGATGGAGAGATGTGTAAGTCGGGACCCCCGTCTTCCAGAGGCTCTCAACCGAGTTTCCTGATAAAAAGGAAAACTAGATGAGTAACTTTAATGATAACTCATTCCCTGCCTGCTAATTGGTTCTCTCCAAGAGAAACTAGACAGAGAGACTTTTGAAATGCTGTGGAAGAAAAATGTTTTAAAAGCACAATAGGTTAAAACATGGGAATGACAAATTAGCCTTGTTAACCACTTAGTTAATGGCCTTCCTTCAGCAAATTGGGCTGAGAAGTCAGGAGCTTCTCTGTGTCTGCCACAGACATTTAACCCTCTGCAGAGAAAGAAGTTTTAGCAGCCATCAATGTGCAATTTAATAGGAAAGCAAAGTACTGGTACAATTAAATTCATCAAACCTTCTCTAGACAAGAGTTGAAGCAAGAGGTATCATTCAAGAAAATGTTACATCATGGCGGCTGTGCATGTGGCTCCTTCAGCCATTCCCTCCCCCTCCCCAACCATCTGGGCCTGGAAGGCTTCCTTGTATCACACTTCTATAGGCCCCTGGGCTGTCTCCCTGGATCTGACATCCCAGCCAGTAGAGTCTGGAGCTGTTCTCTAGTGGGGTCGTGATCTTCCCAATTAGTCTGTGAAACCCTGACATTAGAGATCACATCTCCTCGCCCCTCCCCCACCTCCCCACTCCTGTCTTGGGCCTTGTGTATGATATGGCAGAACATGGCCTGACAGGAGAAGGGGAAGCCTTCTACTTGAACCAGAAGACCTGGAGACCATGTCCAGTACAACCACTGACTAGTTATTGACCCTAGAAAAGTAACTTTCTCAGTCTAGACTTTAGTGTCCCCATCTATAAAGTGAAGAGGACGGGCTATACATTTGTTGAGGTCACCCCCTTCATACTCTACAATCATGTATTTTCTAGCAAATGCTAAATGTCTACTTCTCTCCACATACGTATACACACACACACACACACACACACACACACACACACACCACTTCCCACCTCACTTTTCATTTCTTCTTTTTTTTTTTTTAAGATTTTATTTATTCACTTGATGGACTGCCTGGGTGGCTCAGTCAGTAAAATGTCTGCCTTCAGCTCAGGTCGTGATCCCGGGGTCCTGGGATCAAGGCCTGTGTTGGGCTCCCTAGTCAGGAAGCCTGCTTCTCCCTCTCTTCCCCTCTCAAGCTCTCTCACTATCCCTACCTCTCTCTCTCTCTCAAATGAATAATCTTTTTCTGAAAGATTTTATTTATTCATTTGAGAGAGAGCACGCATGCACACAAGCTCCATTGGGTGGGGGGGGTGGTAAAGGGTGGAGGGAGAGGGAGAAGCAAACTCCCCACTGAGTAGGGAGCTGCCCACAGGGCTCCAGCCCAGGACCCTGAGCTCATGACATGACCCAAAGGCAGATGCTTAACAACTGAGCCACCCAGGCGCCCCCACTTTTCATTTCTTAAATAAGGCAAACATGCAACCTCGAATATACAAACCTCAAATTACTGCCATTAGGCCTCCCCAGATGACTGCTCTGAAGACTGGCATTTTATCCTAACAACATCAACATGACATTGACCCCAACTCCCACCGAATCCAAAACATATGTGGCCCAATTCTTCACAGAACAGCTTCACGTACAACCCCCATGTAGAACGGTGGGATTCTACACTAACCTGCCACGGCTGGGCCTGTTTCACGGAAGCAGGGTCTCCAGCCAGCCCTATCGGCACCTAGTAAATTGTCTCCACTCTCCAGAAGCCAGCCACCCCCTCCCTTAGGTACCACATGCACAGCTGCAGATGCGAGTGGGAGACAGGAAGGGAGCGGCTGAAGTTCAAGAAGAGCAAGGGGGAAGAGCCCAGAAAAGAGGAGGGGGAGGGGGAGGAGGGACTGCATTCCTGACACTGGTGAAAATCCGCCAGCATTAATCTGCCCTCAGCTTCCAGCGCCTCACCACTCCTAGGAGGAGTTAGAGCCCGGGGTGAGCCTCCAGAGCCTCTGCCACAGCCCTGCCCTCTCCTGCTCTCTCCCCTTTTAGGTGGCCCTAAAAGGAATGTCCTTGCAATCTCTCTCCAGCTGTTTGATCTTTTTAAGCGTCTCTCACTTGTCTGTGGCACATGCTCCAACCAAAAAATAGATCTTGGGCGTTCGCGATGGAAAAGGATATTAAATGGCAAAAGCCAGACTCGTGCCAAGGGTGTGGGCAGGCCCTGGATATCCCTGATGACCAGATGTCCTGGATTTGCTAGGATGGTCTTAATTTAAAACATTCTAGTCTCTTGTCCCCAGAAGTGCCTTCACACTTGTCCAACCATGTGTCCCTATTTGGGGTTTGGAAAATACAGTTACCACGTGGAGGCTTGATATCCAAGTGTCAAACAGACCCAGTGCTGGCGTCGTGGGGGTGGGCAGCGGACAGATATTAGAGCCAGATGGATCTTGGGGTCAAACAGCTCTGCCACTTGCTCTCTGAGCAACTCTAGGCAGCTGGTATTCTTCCTAAGGCTCAGTTTCTGCATCTAGAAAATGATGGGTTTCCCTAGAAGTCAGAGCCACGGATTTTGACTTATCAGGAAAACCCATCTCACAAACATTTAATGTCTTCCAGATGTTTCTGTCTGTCTTGTCATATTGTTTGGATTTTGGTCGGCTCCAGTGTGCTACTATTTAAAGCATGGACTGAAACACACAGTTCAGAGTGCCATCTCGAGCAGCTATGATAACGGCCACTGAAATAGCCCGACACATATACAACACCCTTCTTTCTTCCCACCCTTCATTCCAGATCCTGCTCACTCCTTAAGATCGATTCAGATCCACTCCCCACAGCTGCCTGCCCCAGCCACGTGAGGGACTGCTACATCACTGCTACAGGCTCAGCGGCTTTTTGCCTCTGCTCTCTCCTCCCTCTGATCACCAGTCTCCAGCCCAGCATGTGGACCCCGCCCTTGGGCCCCTGTCCCCACCCAGTGCCCTGATGCCAAGGTGGACAATGGAAGGCGGGTCCTCTATTGGAGCCAGCCAGGCACATATCTGAGCCTGGGGTCCCACTGACCTACTGGTGACCTTAGTCGGGTCCTTGACCTTTCTCAGCCGCAGTGTCTTCATGTGAAAACGAGGGTGAGGTTTCCTAGAACGTTTCTCCGTGAGAAGCTTTTAAAGCCTCTTGTAACCGTGTCTTTTCACACGTGTTTACTACTCCACAAGCATACCTTCTCCAGCTCCTATTTCCAGGCATTCTGTGCACAAACTCAGCCTTCAAAACTCTCCATCATCCGGTCACACCCCCAAGCTTCTCAAACTTACTTTCCAGCTGGCACATGTCTGTGGTACCTGCTGCATTGGGCTCCTCACTGCTCAGTCACCCCTGTCTTTGCACCGGTGCCCAAGCTTTTCCCTTCCCCAGGCATTCCTTCTGCTCACCTATCCACTGCTATGAACTGAAGTGTGTCCCCCCAAAGTTCATATGTTGGCACCCTGACTCCCCCAACGTGAGGCGTGTTTAGAGATAGGCCCTTTCAGGAAGTAATTACGGTTAAATGAGGTTATAACGGTACAACTCGAGTCTGATGGCATTAGTGTCCTTACAAGAAAAGACATTTGAGAGCTATCTCCCTCTCCCTCTTTTTGCTCTCTGCCATCCCGGCCATATGAGGACACAGCGAGAAGGTAGCGGCTGTAAGCCAAGAGGAGAGCTCCCACCAAAAAAACCAATGAACCATGACCTAGATCTGGGACTTCCTGGCCTCCAGAAGGAACTGTGAGAAAATCAGCCTCTGTGTTTAAGCCACCCATGTGTGGCATTTTTCGATGGCAGCCCCAGCTGACTAATAACACACACTGTCCCTGCTCTCTCCTCACTCCCAGCCTTGTGTCACTTGTCACCTGCCCCTCATGTGCTATAGCACTAAATTAATGAAACTCTATCCTGAGTACTCTGTCATTTCCCCCTCTCAGTGCCCATTCTGCTCCTCCAATAAGGAATGTGAGGTCTGTGCCGCCCAAAGCCCAGCACAAAGCACTGCACACAGCAGAGGCTCAAGACATCTTAGCTGGCAAAAGGTCACTCACTGATGGAGGAGGAGCAGAGATCCTGAGGGGTCAGAAGTCTTCTAGGCCATGGCATGCCTCCAGTGGCTCACACTTACCTCCCCCAGACGTTTTCTTCTCTATGTCCCATCTTGGCTTTGTCCCCATGGCCCCAGGGAGGGCACTGGGAAGGGGCAAGCACACAGAGGATGGTTCACACTAATAACCAGGAATTTCCCCCAACCAGCAGGCTAGCTGCCAAAGAGACAGGTGTATCATAGCAAACAGCCACTGAAAATACTTGTCATTTATGGACAAATTTTATATGCAAGCTGAGAAGCACCCAATTTCGTATATTCACCTGCTGTGTGCCAACCACTCACTCCACAAGTCCCTCCAGACCCAATGCCAGTTGAGGTTATCTCGATTTTATAAGTGAGAAAACTGAGACTTTAAGGAGGGTAAATATCTTGCCCAAGGTCGCACACCTGGTGAGTAACGATGGAGCCAGTGACAGACGCATTTGAAAAGCACTGATTTGCTAGTGCGTTCAGCCGACAGACAGAGCAGATATCATAAGCTGAACCCCCAAACTATTGTTTGGGCGCTACAGAAAGGAGGACAACATAGTCTATCCTTAAGAAATCTAGAAGGGAGAAGAAGATCATGAGCTCTAAACACTAGGAAGACCTTAGAAGGACCAGATCAATTGTTTCTGGCGTTCCAGGGAGGGGGTGCTCCCCCGGCCTCAGAAGGGGACATTGAAGGACAAGCAAAAGTCAGGTTCCCATCCAGCGTGGAGATGCAGTGGAGGGGCTCGCTAACCAGGATCACAGGCCTGTAGAACAGGGCACCCCAAGGCACACCAGCCGGGGTGGCAGGAGTAAGACCTCTGGCTGCAGGAGGCTGAGTTGAGGCTAAGCTGCTGGAGTCCCAGGATGCCTGGTTTACCCCCACCCCCTCCCCGTGTGCCTCCCTCTCAGCTCCTTTTAGTTGGGCTGGGAACTCAATGAGGGGGTGCAGGCCTCAGGCTGAGGAACGTGAGGCCTAGAAGGGGGTTGTCACAGTGTGGCAGAAGGAGCACTAGACTGGGCCTTTTTTTTTAAAGATTTAATATTTTGAAAGAGAGACAGAGATAGCAAGAGACAGCATGAGTGGAAGGAGAGGGAGAAGTACATTCCCCGTGGAGCAAGAAGCCTGATGTAGGACTGGATCCCAGGACTCCGGGATCATGACCTGAGCCCAAGGCAGACATTTAACTGAGCCACCCACGTGCCCTTACACTGGGCTTTTAGAAGTCCCTCTGGAGCTACCCAGCAGGCTCACCTTGGATAGGTTCCCCCAGCATGGTTGGGCTTAAAAGGCTTCAGTCTAGGGGATTTCTGAGGCCCACCTGATTCCCACTTAAACCAGGCACTTGGCTGGAGTTGTGGGTATCTGAGAAAATGAAGGACCCCCAGATCCCCTGCCTGGCCCTGGAAGAAGCTGTTTTTGATGTGGGGGAAGTAGGCACAGTGGGGTTTCCTGCTCAGAGCTCGCAGGTCATTGGGCCCAACATCGGGGCGCCTGGCGGAGGACCAGAAAGGTGCGCCCCTCAGACACCGCGGTGGGGAGCACCTCCGCACCTCCCCTCCAGCCACAGGCCCCGCCCGCTCCCCAGGCCCTTCTCTGAGTAGGGTCTGCGCCTAGAGGGCTGTTCCATCCCCCGCGGGTAGGCGGGTGGAGCCCACGGAGACTAGATCGTCCTCGGCTCCCCTCCAGGGAAAGGCCCTCCCAGGGCCCCGAGGCGATCGGGGGAAATGCGCCCGGCCTGGGCGGCGGGCGGCTCCTGTTTCCCCGCTGGCCGGGCGGGCGCGGGGCAGCTGCTGGGAGGTGAGCAGAGCAGCGTTTTCCCACAGTCTGGGGCGGTGACACATGGCGCTCACACATTCCACAGCCGCCGCCGCGCCAGGCCTGGCCGCGAGTCAAAGCAGCGCGGAGCTGCCGCCCGCAGGTTCTGACTCCCGCCCCGCCGCTCCGCCTTCTCCAGGCCGGCCGGCGTCTGGACCTACCGGCGCGGGCACTGCGCAAGTCGGGCGGCCGTGGCAAATCTTGATGCTGAAGGTCCGCGGGACAGCGACCCGAAGAAAAGAAGGCTAAAGGGAGTTCCTCCCAGCATGCACAGAGCTGACTCCCACATTCTCAGGCCATCCTCTGGAAAAGACAAGACTGGCACCCTGGTGTCAGCCCCAGTGGGTCTGGGCGGGGTTTGTACCGGACTCAGGGAGGGGAGGCTAGCTGCAGGCCGCACTGTTCTTGTCTCCAGATTGGGTGGGAACTGGCATGTGGGGTGGGGGACACTCTCCATCATGACCGTAGTTTAGCCCTGAGTCTGTATGGTGGGGGCAGCCAATCCCGTCGGAGAGTCCCCTCCCACAATTCCAAGTTTGGGAAAGGACTGTGGAAGTGTTGATGAGCCCACTCCAGGGGACCATTTGACAGATGCAAAAACAGACAATTGGAAAACGCCTCAAAAGTGGGTCCTCAGAATCTGGGGTGGACATCCGTTTCTTTGGAATGGTGGACATTTCTGTATTTTGCTTCACCTGGGTTTCTGCGTGGACTTCCCAGGATCCCTCTAACTCTATCAGCTCCAGAACTGGATCTAACTGCCTAGGTCAGAGATGTCCTGGAGCTGGAGATCCCAGGGAGCTTTCTGGCTCCCAGAACGCCACAAAGCAAGGAAGCCTCCAGGCATTCTCCAAAGGGGCTGTCCAAACCCTCCAGGACAGGAACTGTTCTGGAAACTTCACTATTTCCGGAGCTGTCTTACGCACATTGCCTTTAATTCCAACAACACCCCAGTGAGAACTGTGCTGTTATTACCCCTGGTTTATACCTAAAAAACGAGGATTTAAGAGCTGAAGTCACTTGCCCGAGGTCACGTAGCTACAAATGGGCTTGACCCCAGGTTTGTCTAACTACCAGCCCAGTGCTTTGCTAACCGGGTCTTGAAGTTTAGATGCAGGTCAGATTGGATTCCGTGCACATTGCACATGCCTGCTTCCCCCCCACCTCCCCATGCCACACACAAGAATGCAGCGCTGCCCAACTTTGACCTTTTCCCAGCAGAATCACACTGGATCCTCGGTGAGTCCTTACTGAGGATTCTCAATGGCTCTTGCTTTGATAGAACCTGGTAGAGTTTTTCAAACTCGCATTTGTTCTGTAACATAAACTATCCCCATATGTATTCTTGACCATTACCACGCAACCGAAAGGAAAAGAAGTCAACCATGAAGACTCACAAGGTCCTGAGCTCATTCAAGTTAATTCACTCAATCGGTTAGCATTCCCTGTGGATCTGCTGTGGGCCAGCACACGGAGATGAGCGAGGAGGAAGGGAATGCACAAATAAGAATGCAATCCAGAAGACCCACAATCCCCACTTGGGACTCCCAATCAGAGAAGTCAGAAAGACCCATAAAGAGGCAGTTACATCTTAGCATCATCAAAATGGTATGGATTAAGTGGGGGTACAGTGTTCAGAAATGCTGCTAGTTCTTCAGAAAGGGCACCCTATTTATGATAGACAATACATGAGTGGTTCCCCAGACAGAGGCAACGGGGAAGGCCACTTCAGGCAGAGGGCGCGCCACGGGATAGCTCAGAGGGGACACAGGAAAATATGAGCCACAAAGAAAACACACTGATAAACTGTATAATATCAAAATTGTCAATGTGTGCTCGTAAAAAATTACACCCCGAAGAAAATAAACAGGCAGACCACAGACCAGGAGAAAATATTCTCAAAACATAAATCTGACAATGGGCTTACATGCAGAATATAAAAGGAACGCCTGCCACTCCATAATAAAAAGAAAACCCAATTTTTTTTAAATGACCAAAGGCTAAACAGACCATTATGAAAGATACACAGTTGATTGTAGTAAACACATGTGAAAGCCCTCAGCATCAGCAGTCACCAGGAAAATTCAAACTAAAACTACAGTGAGATCCCCCCCACACACACCTACCAGAAGGGCTTAGAGGAAAAACTGACAACAGCAGATGTTGGAGAGGATGTGGAGCAATTGGAACCCTCCTACATCACTGATAGAAACAACCAATGGTACAGCCACTTGGGAAAAGTTTCTTAAAAGGTTAAACATACATCCACCCAGTGGTATAGGGGTAAGCGTTTAATGCTTCTGGGCTCCCCAGAAGAAAAGCAAGCCCAATCCGTGCCATTTGCTAACCTCCCTGGTAGGAACACTCCCATGAGGGCCGATTTTGAGCTGCCAACATGACTGGAGTGAAAGCTGTGTTGGGAAGAGATGAGCCCTTGCTAGCCAGCCCCAGTCCCATCCAGTGCATCATCACACACACCCTGTGACCCATGAGTTCTGCTCGCAGGTATGCACCTAATTTTCATAGATGAAAATCTATGTCTCCAAAAAGTCTCATACATGAATGGTCGTGACAGCTTTTCTCATTATAGGCCCAAACTGAAATAACCCAGACGCTCCTTGCCAGAGAACAGATAAAACAGGCCGCACTATGTTCATACAATGAATACTATGGATGGGTGAAATTGATCTCCTGCAACATGCAACTGCGCAGATGAATCTCGAAAATACAGCGTTGTGTAGAAGGCAGACCTGAGAAGAACACCCTGTATGATTGCATTTATATGAAACTCTAGGCTAGTCAAATCTGAGCAATGCCCCCAGAAATCAGATCAGCATGGCTGGGGGAGGCAGGGATGAACTGGGAAGGGCCCCAAGCCAGCTTTCTGGGGCAACAGAAAAGTTCCAGACCTTGACATGCATGGGTCAAAACAGAACACTTAAGATCTGAGCATTGCACTGTTTGTTGATTCTAAGAAGAGGAAAAGGCACCACAGCTAAAAAGGCTGGATTTCCTCCACTTGAACGCCCAAGGTACCTCAGGGGGCAGAGGACCACAGGCCAGCAAGGGGGCCCCCAGAAGCAGCTGGTTCAGCACAGAGGCCTCAGGGAGTAAACTGTGTTTCGCTTGTTTTCTTTTAGCAAAACCAACAAAGCATTATTTGCTTTTGCCTCCCACTGCAGTTACTAGGTCCCCCAGCCACAGGGCAGAGTATGTGCTGGGCAGTCGTGGGGCTCTGAGGTCGCAGGCCTAGTCATCCCCACCCACTGGCTCATCTCTCCTCCATCCCCCATTCTCCTTCCACCAGTTTTGAAGAATCCATTCAGGGAACTTGAATGCCACTTCACCGTCCAGTTGTCTCCACTCCTTTTTATTTTCCTCTAACACTCTCTACCTCCTTCCAGAACCTTCCATCTCTCTTCCGCTTACACCCAGTTAGGGAGATCTATGCTAATTATTTGATAGCCCAGGGCAGTCAGGAAGCTCTGTCTCCAAAAGTTCTACAATAACTGAAGCACAGAAATTGCTGAGGAACTTGTGTGTGAAGTTTAGAACATTGTCCTGCCAGTGCTTCACTTGCTGTGTGATCTTGGGAAGATTACTCAAACTCTCTGGTCTCCAGTTTCTTATTCGCAAGGTAGGGGAATCAATTCCTACCCCAGTGGGTTCCAGCGATAAAATGAGATAATTTGTGAAAGAGTCAGCATCTTTGAGGGGCTTAAAGTTTAATGTCTGTTTCTTTTTTCGTATTTCACTGTAACTAATCCTTACCATAAACATTTTAATGATACTATTGGAAAGAGATCGCACAACTCTCCAGAGTCACGCACCTAAGGAGACGCAGACAGGATTCTAGCCCAGGTGTCTGCTTGTCTTCCAGTCCTCGGCACCCAGGGAGTAACTGTCCAGCTCAGGGCGCGGCAGTGGACTCCACCCACTGGACCTTCCATTTCTGCAGTTTCAGTAAAAGAGCCTAAGAGGGCCAGGTGCAGGAAGGTAGAAAGGCTCTTGTCTCACACAAAAACAGTACAATTCCTTTCACACCCTCTTACCTCCCACTCCTTAATGAGTCTCTTAGGAACATAGAGTCTCCTTGACTTTTCAAAGTCGTGTAAAGAGTTACTTGTAGGACTCTTAGAGACCGAATGTGAGGCACTTGTAAAGCTTCACACAATGCATGAAGTTTCCTTTTGCCTTTCTATATTTTATTCACACCCTTTCCCATCACAGAGCTCGGCCAGTCAGTGTCTAGGGGCTCCCCACCCCTCTCGCCTCCTTCACTTCCTTCCCTCCCACTCCCTCCACTGTAAAACTGGCGGGTTCCAAAGTCCTCCTTAATTGCCTCCGTGTGATGCCCGAAGTTAATGTTTCTTCAATCTTCTTTCTTCTTTGACCTTCTTTCTTGACTAGTCATTGTGTCCCCACGCAAGCACACTACTTCCCTATCTCTGGGCCTTTGCTCACTTTGCTCATCCTTCAGAACTCGGTTCAGGTGCCAGCTCCTCTGTGGTGCCTTCTCTGAGGTCTCCAGCTAGAAGGGATGTCTCCCGTCATCTGAGCCCCACAACACTTTCCCAAACCTCCTCATTATGGCACTCATCGTCATGTCTCATCAGTGTATGGGTGAGTGAGCTAGACAGACAGGCAGACTGATGAGTTGACGGGTAGATGGATAAATGGATAAATGGATAGATGGATGGATGGAAGGATGGATGGACACATGCACGCGCGAATGCATGGATTCATCAGTGGATGAATGCATATGGATGGATGCATGGAATTTATATATGAATTTTTGAATGGATAAACATATAGCAGGCCAGCAGCATTTCCCAGAGCTATGAGACATCTCATTTTTTGGCATCTGCATCATGTTAATATATTTACCTGATCAGTGGTCATTCAGCAGCTTCTATGTCTTGTCTCTTGGTCCACACTGTATTTTTTACCTCAAGAAAACACACTGGGCATATTTAATTCAGGTTGAACCCCAAGGCCTGTGCAGTCAATATTTACAGATGACAAAAAGCCAAATATATTTCAATTTGTCCCTTACCTGAAATCTGATGAGCTTTTACTGGCATTCTAAAGAAAATGTCAATATATTTCTTGTTTCTGCTCTTTGGGTCCCAGCAGAACCTTTGGGCCCCAGGTCAACCAGTCCAACCGCTCATTTCTCAGACGAGGAAATGAAGGTCTGCAGAGAGAACGTGGCTAGCACAAGATCACGTATGAAATGAGACTAAAATTCTACCTTGACTTCCTCTCACTCGGTCCTTTATGCCTTAAGAGTTAGAGCCAATGGACTGGCTTATCTCTTCTAGGTATGTTTCGAAGCTTGATGAAAAGCAGGAAGGTTTACAAAGAAAATCCAAGACCTCTCAGAAGAGGCGTAAGATTTCTCTCACTCTCTATAGTCTTTCTGTGTTTAACAGCATTAGATTCAGGGCCTTTACTTTCCAAGGTGTCGTTTATACAACAGGAAAAATGCTATGCCCCTGACCCCTTCCTGTGAGCCGTGGAGGATTCCAGAGTTGCATTTACATGTAAGCTCCCCTGACAAGGAAAAGGAAGATTTGGAGACCTGCATGTTGTAGGCTCCGACTTCTCTTGGTTAAAAAAAAAAGAAAGAAAGAAAGAAAGAAAAGTCTAATATCCACTAGGACATGGCAGCATTTTGAAGAACTCCTCTATTATCAGACCAAAAATCAACCATTTCTCTGCTCTGGCAATATAATCTGTTTTCATAGGTTTTACTGAAGGACAAAATACCCAGGTAAGCTTCTGTGCATTACCAATTCCTCTGAGTTATCTAGAGAAGGCTCTGGTTTCTCTAATCCCCCCAATACAAGTCAACAACACTCCCCAGGAACTTCTAAAACTTCCATCCAAAGTTTTCTGAGACACTGCCACTTCTATTTTTGTATTATAAAATCATTTCTTGATGACCATGGCTCAAAACCTCAGCTCACCTCCTTTAAAAAATACCACTAAGCTGCCCCAAAACTCTTCATGAAGAACAAAAAGCACGACTTACACGTTCGTCGTAACTGTGGCCAGTGACGATGCGTGGGCACATTTTTCTTTCCTTGTCCTTCTCTCCCGGAGAGCCCAAAGATAATAGGAAGAAAGTGGGAGAGTAGCCAGAGGACGGGGGCTTCAGGGGACTGTGTCTCTCCAAGAAGCTGACCTCCTCCCCAAGCGCCCAGGCAGCAATTATGACTGGTCAACCAACCTGAAACGCGTCCTGCTTTTACGAATTTTCAATCAATACCCAAGTGCCAGAAGTTTCTTTTCAAATTAAAAAAAAAAAAAAAAAAGGAAGAAAAGAAGAAGTCCGAACAGTGGACAAAACGCAGGCTCCACGGCCCCCCACTCCAGCTTCGGAAGCAGCGACAATAGGGAGAAATCAATGCGCAGAAGCACAAGGCAGCTTTCAGACACCTCTTGACCTTGTCACTTTCTGGGTAATTAAGAGGCACTACAGTTCCGTGTCACTGTCAGGGGCTGAATGTATATCGATAGATAGATATATATGTTCTTAAAAGATTCTTTTTCCACAGCCTTGGTCAGGATCCTGCCAAAGAAAAGGGGGGAAAGAAAGGCGTTCTGTCGAGTGGGCACTGAAAGGAACATGAAAGGAGAAACCTAAATTTTTCCGTGTGGTCTCTCCTGACATGGGAAAATGGCGCAGACAAGAATAGACGGCTTGTTCGCCCTTGTTTTTCTCCTTCCTTCCCTTGACAGATTATCTCTGGGAATGTGGTGGAAGCAGCAGGGTACTGCCCCTGCCCCTGTTCTTCTTCGGATCCCTTAAGAGCAGTCATGCAAACCCCGAGGTCTCCAAGACAGACTGCGTGTCCCTCATGCGGAGGAGCCAGAAGGAGCCGCTTCCCTTCTGGGGGCCTCAGTTCCCACACACGAGAGAAATCGGACTAAACCCTCTTTGGAGCTTTTTTTCCAGGGCTGACGTTTATGGAGGCTGTGAGAGATGGTTGCTGTCTGCCGAGCCTGCCAAGGAGACTCAGGGACTCAGGGTTCTGGGACAGTAAGAGTGGGTCTCCCCACATGTGTCTAGCAAACACCGGCTCCCGAGGCCACTCAAACCCTTAGGGAAGCTTGAGGCTGGCACTCTGTGAGGGGGTTGGCTCAACCTGCTGGGGAGCAAAGCTGTGAAGATACTTTGCCCACTAGGACTCTGGTGGCTCTTGGGCAAGTCTGTTCTCTTTCCCAATGGCTCTGGTCTGCAGGCCCCCTTCCCGAGAGGGCTGATGACAGTCTACTTTGTCGATGCATACAGGTAGCCTCTCCATTGTGAACTCTGAGCTTCCGGAGCCCTCAGCCCTCGCTGACCATCTCTGGGTCCCTCTTAGCTCCAAGCCCTGCGCCAACATGTAGGAGAGGCTCAGTGAATGCTTACTAAGCCAACATCTGAATTTATTTATTTATTTTTAAACATTTTATTTGTTTATGACAGAGAGAGGGGGAGCTGCAGGCAGAGGGAGAAGCAGACTCCCCACTGAGCAGGGAGACCAATATGGGACTTGATCCCAGGACGTTGGGATCATGACCTGAGCCTAAGACAGACATTTAACTAATGAGCCACCCAGGTGCCCCCAACATCTGAATTTAAAGACCCAAAGGGGAGCAGGAAGCTTGTCGGTGTTGAATGCGTCAACAAGTCACCTCCGTGTAAAACCGAGGGTTTTATTTCAGCAAAACTAGTCATTTCACGAAGTTCTGGGTAAGTGGTTTCATACCTGGAGGACAAGAAGCTATCCTCTCTCTGGGCCCACTACTAGCACAGCAACCAGTTGTGTGAGCCAGTAGCTTTGAGGGATGTTACTGGTGAGTGAGGTCACCCACTGAGGTTTTCCTCCTGGGTCTGCCAGCTCTGGCCCTTGGCACAGAGGCTTGCGTGTATAGTGAGTGCCCTGGAAAACCTGTCCCGGGCGGCGAGGCCCAGGGGAGAGGGCAGTGATCCCCTGTGGTGAGTGGCGTTGTGTGCTGTCTTGGGGTCCTGACACGAGCATGGGCTCCCAGCAGGCAGCAAAATACTGTGGAAAATGCCTTAACTGTCAAACCGAAGATGTCCCCCTTCTGCTCCCTGAATATCAGAGTATAAACATAGTAGTGAGCAAGGAAGAGATTTGCACTCCTCTGGAGGAAAAGTACAATAACGTGTTAAGTTACATGTTTGTAACTCAGATGGAGCTTGTCTCCCACCTTCTCTCCTCTCATCGGATCAGTGCTGGGTTTTAAAGCATTCCCGCCGAAATGAAGAAAAGCCGGGTCCCAGACACCCTGGCTTCCTTTGCAACCCCCACCCCAGAGGAGGCATCAGACACGGTGATCCAGCCTGAGCAAGGGCCCCCTCTCCCCAGGTACAAAAAGATCATTATTACTTTGGGATCCTGGCTACTTTTCCTCCCGGCTGGCTAAAAGCCTTCTGCATTTTCTCTGACAGAGACTTGAGGAGCAAGAGGGACAGTATCACAAGGCCGGGGGTCGGGGGTGGGGGGAACTGGGCACAGAAAAGCAGAGCTGGTCACTCGGGTGAAATGAGTAACAGTGGCCGAGGCACTACATCTTTAGGGGCTCAGCATCCACTCTAGCAACCTGAATCCTCAGAAAATTACCTGAGGGGCACCTGGGGGGCTCAGTGGGTAAAGCACCTGAGCCTGGATTTCAGTCCAGGTCACGATCTCAGGGTCATGAGATCGAGACCCCAGGGGGCTCCACACTCATCGCAGAACCTGCTAGAGATTCTCTCCCTCTCCCTCTGCCCCTCCCACTGCTTGCTCGAACACTCTCTCTCTCTCACTCTCTCACTCAAAATAAAAACAAAGTTTAAGAAAAAAAAAGTATCTGAGAGGAGACCAAAGGGAGGTTAGAAAGAGAAGCTAAGACATAGCTGACCTTTTAAGAATAAAACACTGAAAACTAGTAGCTAAAAAGCAACTTTCTCCACCAAAGCTATCCCCTAGAACACTCGGGGGTGACGACAGCACCGCTCTAGTCTGTGCCGTCCAGCATGGTAGCAGCTTCATGTACAGTTATCAAGCACATGAAATGCGGGTGATGGGAGTGGAAAAACGGCGTTTAAATCGTACTGTATCTGATTAACTTAAACAAATTTAAGTAGCCCCATGTGTCTGGCAGCTACCGATTGGACAGCACAGCTCCATACTCACACGCATCATCCAAAACATTGCAAAACTTCAAGTATTTGGGGACTCGTAAAGCCTTAAAACCTGAATAAGACAATAAACAAACCAACAGGAGGAAGAGGCTTCTTCGCTCTCCCTTGGCACCCATCCAGGACTACATTTTCAAAGTCCGTTCAGGACCCAGCCCGAGCCGGTCACAAAGCCTGCCCCGAGCCAGCCGGCAGGGACATGCCTGCCCCAAGATGCCTCTTCTCCCTCCCGTGGCCCTGGGCACACCCTGGTCCCTGCCCGTCCCTGGCCATCCCGGCGCTGATGACCAGATGCAGGTTATCTGGCTGACTGTGAGCTCCCAGAGTGCAGGGACTGGGTCTTCCCCACCTCTGAATCCCTCCCTCCCACTAGCTCCTAGTCCCAAGCATGGGACTCCTACCCGAAAGAGGGTTGTTTTGAACAGAATGCTCAATGTTTATTTCAGAGACTATTGTGATTACAAAATAGGCTGTGGACTGAACATTTGTGTCCCCTGCCCCCAGAATTCATATGTGGAAACTCTAATCCCCAAAGCGATGGTATTTGAAGTTGGGGTCTTCAAAAGGTAATGAGGTTCAAAGGCGGTCATGAGGGTGGAGCCCCCATGAAGGGATTGGTGCCCTTATAAGAAGGACATCTCTCTCTGCCCTGTGCAAACACAGCAAGAAGGCAGCGGCCTTCAAACCAGGAGGAGGGTTCCAAACAGATGCCCATCTGCTGGCACCTTGATCTTGGACTTCCCAGCCTTACTGTGAGACATAAATGTTTATGGGTTAAGCCACCGGGTCTACCGTATTTTGTCCTAGCTGCCCAAGCGGACTAAGACAGGGTTTGGGGGAAAAGCAGCTTTTGACATCAAGCTATTTCACATGCACTCGGCAAAAATACAAACAAAACCAATCAGACCAAAAAAGACATTATCAAGCATCTTCCGTGGGAACTATGAAGCCAAGGAAGAGCCACCCCCTGCTCTAAAAAGGACCCTTGCCAATAAGAAAAATGACCAGGAGCAACTGCGATCCCAGACCTAAAGTCACTGGTTTCATTTGAGTGATGCAGATGGAGTCTTTGGTGAAGAACGGGGAAAGAGGAATAGATCACTGCTAAAATGGGGGTGGGACAAAAGGGGACAGCCTCCTGGACAGTGTGGCATCTGGGCTAGGTCTAAAGGAATACAGTGGCTGTGCTGTGCGGATGGGAGTCAAGAAGCTATAAGGCAGGAAATGGGGGAGGGGTGCTGGAGGACCAGAGACCAGTCTAGCCCTTTATGCAGCCATGTTGTGTAGTGAGGACAGAAAGAAACTCTGCTCTAGCAAGGTAACAATGTCCTTGGAGCTCTGGATTTTCTAGCTGCTCGGCTCACTGCGGCTGAAATAGATCCCCCACCTCAAGCCCCGCCTCTTTCACAAGGAGAGAGGGTGGACAGCTGAACAGCCCGTGCGGCCTCCCAAGTGGCCATGGGAAGGGCTGGGTTGTCTGCTTCCCCCACCCCTTCTGCCTGCTGTGAAATCCATATCAGCTGGAGATGCCCAGGAGATCCATTTCCATCTGTTCTGGGCATGGTTGGTAGGAAAGCCTCGGATCCAAGAGGTGGCTTGGCCTATCAGCGTGAGGGATACTGCCTCAGGTGGGGGCAGGGAAGGAGCCCGTTGCAAAGGCTTGCTCAGCCAGCCCTGGGAACAGCTGCCCAGCCGAGGGGCCAGGAGGCTCCCAGCTTCCCAGCCGCTCCCAAGTCACCCATTCCTTAGCCTGCTTACTGATGATGTCATTCACTTCATCCAAAGAACATCTGTTCTGAATGATAGGAACAGTGGGTGTGGGCTGAGCGAAGCCCACCAGAGTTTAGGGGCTTGGGTGACCAAATGGGCAGGGCCTGCAGTATCCCCAAGAGCCTGGGAACATCCCTCCAAGCTTCGTCTGTCTCTAACTAGATCAGAAGGATCCTCCGCCAAGACCCCAGGCAGGCTCACCAGCAGCAGGGCCGTTGTCTGTGTGTCCCGGGAGGCCCTCCCACCCACCATCCCTGGCCCACAAGGGCTCCTTGCAGCTCCGGGACACTGGGCGGGGGGCATACTTCTGAGCAAGAACCAGATGAACAGCTGTTCTTCAGCATCTTGTCTTAGTGGTTTCCTCCCAAAGCAGGGCTGGACACAAAAGTTGCCATCGGGGTGTTCATTTGGGTGATGAGCCCAGAGGGCTGGAGTGAGGTCCTGCGCAGAGGGAAACAAGGAAGAGGGGAGAGTGCTCCATTCCTTGGGCATTCCTAAAAAGCTTTACGAAAAGCAGCTCAGGACTGCCCACCGGAGCACTGAGCTCTGAAAAGGGAAGCACTTATCTCCAGGCCTATCCACAACTCGCCAAGGCCAGTCTCGTGCAGCTCCAAGCTACACATTGGTGAATGTCAATACTACAGGGCAGAAAGTCCCAGAACAGGGAGTGAGAGGTTCGTGAAGTGGCCCAAGGTGAAACGCAGCCAGAGCACCTCCAAGGTTCTGTGGCTCCAAGCCTCAGGTGCCTGGGGGCCACACCAGAGCGGGAGTAAAAGGGTTCTCCAGAAAGCCTGCAGAGCTGTGTCTGCTGCTACCACATCTGTCCCGAAGTCCAAGGCAAAGGCTCAACCCCCCGAGGCCTTCTCCCCCGGAAGATGCTGCAGTAGTTTCCTGTGGGAGTAATAACAAATCACCACAAACTTAGTGCCTAAAAGTAACACAAGTATATTTTCTGACAGCACTTGGAGCTCAGAAGTATAAAATGGGTCTCACTGGGCTAAAATTAAGGCTGTTCTGGGTTCTCCAGGAGAGAATCTGTCTTCTTGCCTTCTCCAGTTTCTAGAGGGTACCTGCCTTCCTTGCTTTGTGGTCCCTTCCTCCGTCCTCAAAGCCAGCAGTATGCAAGTTTTTCTCACATTACATCATCCTGACACTGATTCCCTGGGCTCCCTCTTCCCCATTCAAAGGACCCCTGTGATTCCACCGGGTAGCCCCTCTCCTGGAAAAGCCAAGACCATTTCCCCTTCTCAAAGTCAGTTGATTAATAACCTTAATTCCACCTGCAACCTTAATTCCCCTTTGACACAGAGCATCACATATTCACAGGTTCCAGAGATCAGGTTGTGAACATCTTTGAGGGACCATTTCTACTTAGCACAGATACTGTTCCATCTCTTCCTGAAAAGAAGAGCTTAGGGTGTTTATGCCATTAATTGGGGTTGACCTGCATGGTCCTTAGAGCCAGGAGGGGAGACTCTGCCTGTCCCTTAGGCTGTCCCTAGGACTCCCACGTCCTGCTGGCATGGCATCCTACTTTGACAAGGACTACTAAACCCGATAAAATCAGGAGACAGATGACCCAGGGGCCCCAAGGTGGCCTTTCATGGAAAGGGCCTAAACTTCACAGGCAGATGGACTGAGCTCTAATGCCAATTCCCTAACTAGCTAGCTGGGGGACCCAGAAAAGACTGCTCGGCCCCTCCAAGCCTCAAGGTCCCATCTGTACATCAGGGCCAATGTCCTAGACAATGCATGGAACATAACAGTTGCTCCATAAATTGAAGACAACATGAGGGCTTTCGAGGCAGTAATTCCCAAGGAAATGACACTACTCTTTAGTTATTTACTGATTTATAATATACAAAGTGTAATCATAACCGTTACTTCATGTGATTCTCAAAACCACGCAGTGAGATGAGTCGGATAGCAGTCCTTTCCTTGGTTCTTCCAAGAGCTTTGGGGAGACCTGCGCCCAGTCCAAACACCCCCAGCCATGCAGAGTAGGCGACCTCCTGCTCTGTTTCTGTACTTCCGTTAAGCAAAGGGCCTGGGAAGGAGAACCCAAAACCTAAAGAAATGAGGATGATTGTTCTCTGGAGCTCCAAGAGCAATAAAACATAAATATAATACATCTTCCAGCCATTTTTTCACCTGCTGTATGTGGCTTAACCATATTTGGGGGCGTGTGGGGTGGGGAAGGTTTGCATCTCCCTTTGTGCCTTCAGCGCAGGCTGCCTTGAGCGAAAAGACAGGTTTGCTTGTCTCTCTCTCCCACAGAGCTGTGAACACATCACCCAGGGGTAGCAAGCCCTCAGGGAAGGGCTCTGCAAGGATTCAGCAGCCTCAAGGAAGCATTTGGTAAATCTGCCTCCTGTCCCTTCCGAGGTCCGTTGGTGGACAAGATCTTAGAGATGGCTCAGGAGAAGCCTCCAGTGGCCACCTCCGGTGTGACAATTTCTCCCTAAGTCTCTGTACCCTCAGGTTGGCAAGCATGAGCCTCGGCTCCCAGTGGGAGCCCCCAGGTGACAGAGGCTGGCCTCCCGCAGGCAGACCCACCGTGAGGCTGCACGCGAGCCTGAGTCTGGCTTCTCCCTCCAGATCCTGCAAGATGAGCTTCACCCTCACAGGACCTGAGTGGGGCAGAAGGAATAGTCTGATGTGCAGCGTGTAGAGCAGTTGTCTCTGTCTTCACGAACACGTGCCTCTCTTTCCCACACTCCACTTGCTCCATTCCAGGGCTCCCTCCTTCCCTGGTCGGATCTCCCAGGCTCGGCAGCAGGCAGTCTGCCATAATTCTCAAGAATAAAGGAAACATTTTAGGATTTGACAAACCCAACATTTGCATGTCTGTTTTCAGAGAAATACCCATCTGGGGGGATTAAGCCTTTTGTTTTGTTTTTGTTTTTTTGTTTTTTTGTTTTCCTCCCTTCCCACCCAATCCCAAGTATGAAAACATTCTTGACATATTTGCCTAAAAAAGGATTTCTAAAGAGAAAAGTACCTCCCATACCTTGTGATTTCAGTGGCTTGGTGTGAAAAACACTCGAGAGGAAGGGAATGCAGTAGAGAACAGAAAAGAAAAAAATCTCCTTTAGTCAAACAGCTTGTTAATCTGCAAGGAGGCCACGTATAGGGTTTGTCTTCTCTATCTCAGGAAATACACGTGTTGGCGTGTGGGTCACCCTTAGACATGACCCCTTCCCTGAGGAGCAGGGCCTCAGGGCGGGGCAGCCCCCCCACCAATACTACTGTGGGGGAGAAGGAGAAATCAAGGCTCAGAGCTACTGGGCAGAGGAGAGGGGACAGAGAGCACTTCTCCAGGGATGTGCCTCCCTCTTGGGGAGGGTCTCTCTGGCTACACTAATCATATAAAGTGAATTTGTGGCGGCGGGGGGTGGGGTCCTCAAAAAAGGGCCAAGTAGGGTGGCTCATCCTAAATTACTAAGATGTTAGCTGAAGGTGATTTCCACAAACCAACTCCTCTCAAGCAGGTTGGGAAACTTGGTGAACTTACTAGCAATAGGGCCTTTCTGACCTAATGAACTTGGCTGTCGTTGCCCCAAGGGAGGTGGACTTGTGCCCCAGAAAGTGATTGAGAATTGAGTGGTTGGTCCAGGTAGATGTAGCAAAAGGCAACGTGAAGGGAAGGTGACATTGCCTGAGATAAGAACCATCCCCCAGTCCACTCATTCAATGATCACGCCTCTATGTTGGGCCCAGCACTGGTTAAATGTTGACCCCTTTCAATCTCAGGCAGGCATGTTGTGGCCCATGAAGCCCTGGAAGGGAAATATGTTGGGAAGAAAGAAAAATTTAGAGAACCCCCAGTGAGTTGATGGACCCTGGAAGAGCCAGGGTCAGTGTCCCAGTACAAAGCCCGGAGGCAACAGGGCCAGCCTATGTTGCTGGAGGCGGGTGGCCCAACACACACAGGATGATTAGAGATCTCCTGGGGCCTGAGTTCCAGATGGCACAGACCGAGATGGCACATCCTGTGTGCCCATCAGGAGAGCAGTTCCAAAATGAAGCCCAAGAAGAGAAGCCAGCAGGAAAGGACCCCTCTTCTCCAAGGAGTCCGGGAGCTGAGGAGGGGAGCTCAAGCTGGCTGAGGAGACGGGGAGGGGGACTCATCACGGAATGTGGTGCCCAGAACCAAGGAGCTCAGGACAGGACTTTAGGGACAAAGCGAGGTGAGGCCAGGGCAGGAGGCCCCAGGGGGACATAGGCTGCACCACAGTGACAGTCTGGGAGTGCCCCTGGGCCACCACATGGGGCAGTTGCCTAATCACTGCTGGAAAGCAGAGGGCTGGGCCCCTGGCGCCTGAAAGGCTATACTTGAAGAAACAAAGGGGGATGCAGTGAGGTTGGGTGGGCTCTGAAGCTGGACACCTTTTGCTTTAAAGGAGAAAGACCCCCACCAGTCCCCAGGAATCCTAGAATCTGCAGTAAGCCACTTCAGAGAACGGACGTAAGGAAAGAAGCCAGGGAGCCATCCATCTGTGACTTTTGTCCCAGAAGTGTAGCAAAAGGCTGACACCCACCATCTCGTGCCTTCTCCCAGTCACAAGTAAATTTCACAATTTCTTGTTAGGTACACGGTATAGGATACAAAATGAGGCATTCAGCCATCCCGCCTTGGATTTCGCTCTTGGATTTCTCCCTAAGCATTTAGCTTTCCCTCTGCAGACGGAAGAGGAGATTGGAGAACTTTGCAATCGGCTTACAGAGCCCAGCTAGACAGACTGCAGGAGACAGTAGAGACTGGCTCTGGGTAGGATATCTGACCCCAGTTCTGCTCCCCTGAAAGCAGAGCATGGAGACCCATCGGCATTCAAGAGGAAAGCAGAAGAGGCTAAAGTTCATTCAACACCCATACCCGTGTGCCTTGGTCTCACCCCATCCTGGACTCGACCACCCAGTTCTGCTCAGTGCTGAGCTGGTTAGTCATTCCTAATGCTCAAGTCATTAATTCAGGAAGGAAGCCGCGTTAGCTGCCTCCCCTTCTCCCTGGGAGTTTGCTGCCGTTGCAAAACAAATGAGTAATCAGACATTCCCGGAGCCCTGATTAAGCCCATTGCCAAGAAAGGTGTCTCGCAGCTCATTTGCTGGTGGGGAAGCCACGCTACAGGCCCTGAATCACCCTGGATCCAGGGGAAAGCAAGGCCAAACTTGCCTGACTGAGTTCAATATGGCATCACTGGGATCAGCACAGAAGAGGTTCATGGGTCACCAAGCCTGCCGACCCTCCCCACAGCTGGTCAGCTGGGGCTGACCCTGGGTGGGCCACTCTGTGGCTTCTCAGGTGTGGGGAGACTCAGGGGTTCAGAGATAGGCCAGGAAGGGCACTAGACACCCAGCCAGAGGCCAGGGTCCCCCTGGACAGATGGTGAAACTGAGGCCCAAGGAGGCAGTGGGACTTGCCTCAAGTCAAACAGCTAATTGATACAGACAGGGTAGAATCTCATCTCTCAGTGCTGGGTCCCCGGCAGTTGCCACTGCATCAGTTTACTCCAGGAGCTTGTTGAGGCTTGGATGTTAAGGAAACAAGTGAACGGCAAAACAACAAAAACCACCCAGTGCCCATCAGTGGGCAAGTAGTTTTTTTTTTTTAAATGAAATGTAGGTTAAAGAAAATGAAACGTGAATCAGCCACCTAGAAAGATTGGCATGACTCTGTTTTGATGTGGAGCTGCGTCCCTGATACAGTTGTATAAGCAAGAGAACAAGACACAGAAATAGTGCTTATAGTATGTTACCATTTTGGCAGAAGGGAAACGCCTATGTAAGGTAATTAAAATTGAAAAATCGTACCCTGTGCAAGACTAGGAGTCAGCAATCCTGGTGAGTGTCAACATGGAGTAGTTTCTTAGGACCCATAAGCATATAAGCTGAATAAACAATAGGTGGATGATTAGAAGACGAGGGAATAAAAAAAAATTTTTTTTTGTCTGAGCTCCAAGGTAATAATTAAATATATGGCATCACATTTTGGAAAAGACAAGGAACATAGATCACAGTACTTAAGAGCCAGAAAGAGGTATCAGGATTCTGAAGGGCAGGCAGCTCGTTGGGCAGAGTGATAAGTGTCTGAGAACCTAGGTTCAAGTCCTTGGTGAACTAAAATCTCAGAAACCTCAGTTTCCTCATCTGCAAAATGGGAATAGCAATATCTCCTCCCTGGAATTTTCCTGCAGACCAAATGCGCTGGATGGAAAAACACTTCCTAGTATCTAATGTATACAACAGATTGAGGGACAATGGCAAACCCCCTTTTCCCGGGGCCCCACCTCTCCACCTACAGGTCCGAATGCTTTTCCCAGCCTCTGGCACCTCAGTGCTCAATGCCTCCGTTTTTACATGCTCAGGGAAAGTTCTGCAGGAGCCTCCTTGACGCCCCTTCCACCCTTTCCCCTCAAGCAGCAAAGGCCCAGACACAATTTGCCTGAGGTCACAAAGGGACAACCCCAGGAAGAGAATGGCTTCATTCCTTCAGGTCTTAAAAGCTTTCCTTCTTTGCAAGTTGTCTGGTCACAGGTAGGGACCTTGAGACAAGAGTCA
Organism: Neogale vison; assembly: GCF_020171115.1. Classification (NCBI taxonomy): domain Eukaryota; kingdom Metazoa; phylum Chordata; class Mammalia; order Carnivora; family Mustelidae; genus Neogale; species Neogale vison. The sequence goes on from NC_058096.1 coordinate 115,823,560, forward strand.
CACCTTGAGCTGAATTAGCCACCACCTCATTATTTACTCGACAGCCTCTCCTGGGATTAAGTGACATTCAGGGGACAGCAAAGCTCTCAAAAAAGGCAGCCTCACAGGTGGCTGCATGAAGCTAATCCACTTCCAGCTCCCACCTCAGGAAGAGGGAGCGGGGCGTCTGAGCCGGATCTGGTGGGGCTGTGGTGAGAACAGACGTCTGGGTTAGGACCGAGGCTGTGGAAAGCCAGAAGAAGGTCCCCCACGGTTCTCTGCAAAAGTGGCTCCAGGAACTCCCAGTATCATCTTCCCACCTCCCAAGCAGCTACCATCCACACCATCAGCAAAGCCTCAGGAGAGTCCAAATATGGCTCCCGTCGTGTGGCTGGGGAAACTGAGGCTCGGGGAGACAAAGAGTGTTCTATGTCTGGGTTTAGAGCCAAGGTCTCCCACTGACGTTCCAGCTGTTTCCGTCTATATCCATGTAAAATGGTGCTTGGGAAGAGTGGGACTCCTATCATTTAGGATACAGATATTTGTGGTCTAACTGGAAGAAGAAAGCAGGGCAGTGCCATGGCGACAGGAGCATCACGTACAGATGTGCCCTTGCTCGTTTAGGGCCACCGATCAGGTCCTATTTATGGCTCCTAATTATGCATAAGGGCCTCCGGAGGCCTCATTTCCGTGCTTGGCTGCACCCTCTGCCCTCAACGCTTCTACCCACTCCTAATTTTCACGGCTTCTCTCCCCCTCCCCCTCCCAGCTGTATCATCACTACCTTATGTCCCCCTTTCCCTGTCCACTCTCTTCTCACCAGTCCCACAGGCTCCTTCCCCAGCCATGGGCGGGGCTGGCATGGACTAGGCTGGTCTGTGCAAAGACAGAGCTTCCCTTTTTGGAGTCCTCCCACCTTGCATGAATGTGCTCACTCATTCATTAATTCATCAAATATGTACCAAACACCGATAGGCCAGACTCCCCAGTATCATTGCATATGACTTATCATTGAAAAGTATGCCGACTTTGGGATGTCTTCCATAGACAGAGAGAAACAAACTGCTGCAAACAATCTGAAAATTGATCTCTAAGCAACAGGGATGGCAGTAAAAAGCTTGACTTTGTATTAGTGCATTATTATTTATTAACTATATTCCTCTGTCTTCAATTTTCCCTCAGTCACCAGAATGGAATCAGTAAATGGCAACATTTTCCCATCAGATGATTTTAAATGAGATTACAAGACATGGAGTTTTAATTTCACATGCATTAGTTTCTGAGTCTCGGGTTTTTTTTTTTTTTTCCCCCTCAAAGCAGATAAATGAGGTTCTAACTTAGGATAATAAGGCTTAACAGTGAGGCACTTTTTTAAAAAGTGAATCATTTCTCAGTTCTCCTTTGCTAATCTCTCTTGGTAACATTAATTATGAGTTTGTGCAGCGTGCCCCAAGGCGAGCTCGGCTTTCCCAGGACAATTAAAGTTACTTAATTATTAAAAACTGTGTGTGCTGCTGCCCAGAGAGAAAGAAGCAGCCGGGCCCGGCTCCCACAGCCCCCCACAGGAGTGACCGGACACTCTGTGGGAACTCGGCTCCTTTCCCTCACCATTGTAATTCTTTCAATATAATCTCTGAAAATCCCCTCACCAACCCCTCCCACCGAGCAGAGCAGGAATGATTGAGAGGCTGCTCTCTCCGGGCTGATAGCTGCCTGCTGCTCCAACGTGCCTGGAGGCTGGCCTCCAGCTACTCCAGGCCAGCGGCCTCGGGCCAGGGGGCCAGCGAGGTTTCAGGGCCTCCGCGTGGGATTCACGCTGGAACAAGGCCCTTCTGGCCCAAGGGCACTGGGAAATGCTGAGCCCTCGGTTCTGAGTGGGTTCCTTGCGGCCCCCTCTTCCTCAGGCTTTCCATCTCACAGCAGTAGGACGCGTCACCCCAGAGAAGGGGTGCCAGGGCCAAGCTGCGTTTGCAGCAGACATTCCCAAGAGCAGATACTAATTTATAACAGCCTTTTTTTTTTCTGGAAGCCTCTTTGGTTGTGGTCCTGGTTCTGCCATACACCCCAGAGAGACCTCAGGCAAGTCACTCCTGGTTTCATAGTCCAGGGCATCCTGCAATGTCTAGGGACCTCTATCCAGATCCTGATTCTTTGATGAGTCTGATACTTAACCTAGAAAGGAAAACTCAAATTTTCCATTCCACTTTCTATTCGCATTCATTCATTTATTCATTCATTCGGCAAGCACCCACTCTGTGCAGGGCACTGTCCTAGCTCTAGGGACAGAGAAGAGAGGCAACATTCTCAAATCCTAGCCATACTCTTGCACATGGAGGGGAAGGAAGACTGAGAAGGGAGGACGCTGGTTCTGGGGTCACCCAGAGAGTCATATCAGGACAGGGGAGAACCAAATCCCCTGACCTCCAGCCCAGGGGCTTTCAAGAGCTTACTGCCAGCTATCTGCTTTGATTCCTTTGCTTTCTCCCCTTCAGATCTATTTAGCTCCTTTCCACCCCAGCTCCCTCCCTGGGCTCCAAGTCTCCCCAATTTTTTTTTAAAGTGCTATTTATTTTAATGATATATTTTAACAAATATATTCGAAAATCACAACTTCGGCTTGTAATAAATATGAACATGTGTTAATTAATAAGATAGTTGACATTTTAAAAATTAAATCTTCCAAATGCAGGGAACATTTGACATTTACAGTATATATCCCAGTCCAGCTGACCATGTTTCAAATGCTCAACTGCCACCTGTGGCCAGTGGTTACTATCCAGGATGGCACAAGGCGTAAGGTCCCTCTCATCTGTAACTCTCCTTCACTCCTCCATATTCAATACAATCCAGGAAGAAAAGTGTGGGATTCATGCTCACAGCTTGGCAGGGGAAGACGGTGGTACACTTTCCCCAGTACCTGAAGCGGATGAATACTATGTAACAGAGAAAGAAAAAGTATCCATCGGTAAGGGCAAAGGGTGAAATAGAAACAGTGTCTGTGGAGCTCTGCCCTGGCTGGGAATCTGTGTATTTGCTTGTGTGCGCAGAAGCTATGTCTAGAAGGATTCCTAAGAACTAAGCCCTTCATATTGGATAGATGGAGGGCAGAAGGGGATGGCGGGCCGTTCACTACATATGTATCTTACACTTAGGAATTCTGAAACATGGGGATATAATTTTCATTCAAAAATGGAAATATAAATTCTTCAGTTATTGGGTGCACTTAGGTTACCGGAGGCCTGCCCAGCACAGCCCTCGTCCCTGTTCCTCCTGGCAGTGCACGGGTGGGAGCAAATGCCCGTCCCTGTTGTTCCTGCCCCTCCACAATAGGAAGAGGGAGGCTTGGCAGAGGCCCAGGGCAGGAAGACATGATATCAAGTGACTTTAAAGGGCTCTTTTGTTTCCGGAAAGGCAGCGGTTTCCACTCTGCATCCCTGCCCCCCTTCTCGTTTGGAGCCTGCTTTCTCTGGGCTCCCCCCAACCACCTGCTACAAGAGCATCATCTTTGTATCTCTGCTCACCACCACCCCCGCCCTCCACACCCCCACCCCGCCAAGACCCTCTGGATTTGAGGTAGGGAAGGGAGGGAGGGAGGCACTGGCTGGGAAGGAGCGTCATCCTCTCTTCCCAAAGGATGTCATTCATTCCCAGATGTCATTTCCGGAGAAATTATACCACCCTGTAAATCCCGGCATGTCCAGCCTGTGCATGATATGGAGCAGTGCAATGAGGAGAGCAGAGCATGAGCATGGCTGCACATGCCTGTGTCCACCTGCACACATCTGGGGCCAGGCACTGGCATTCATTCACACGCTCATTGATGCTTTTAACAAATACAAGTTTGGAAAAAACAAAAACAAATACAAATTGGGCTTCTACCTCATTCCAGTGACCGTGCTAGACCCTTGGGATACAGCAGGGACAAGGCAAATGAGATCCTGCTGCAGAAACAGTCATGAAATTGAAAAATAATTCACTCTTGGGCCACCTGGGTGGCTCAGTTGGTTAAGCGTCTGTCTGCCTTCACATAAGGCTCCCTGCTTGGCAGAAGTCTGCTTTTTGCTCTCCTCCCCACTCGTGCTCTCTCTTACTCTCTCTCAAATAAATAAATAAATAAATAAAATCTTTAAAAAAAAAATTGACTCTTAACTGTTGTGATAAGTGGAAAGAAAAGTACATGAAATTGGGGTCCACGATCTAGGCTGGGGGACCAGGGAAGGCTCACTTAAGAATTAGCATTGAAGTCAACTCTAAGAAATAAATCCAGAGATAATAAGATGTGACAAGTGAGCTTTACACATGGAGAGGGTCACCTCCCCCTTGCTATGTCCTTGGATAAACCACATCCCCTTTTTAAAGAAATTTTATTTGAAAAATTTGTTAATATTTTATTTATTTAATCGAGAATGATATTATTTATTTATTTATTGAGAGAGCACAGAGGGAGAGAGAGGGAGCCCATTGAGCAGGGAGCCCTGATGTGGGGCTTGATCCCAGGACCCCGAGCTCATGACCTGAGCCGAAGGCAGACACTCAACTAACTGAGCTACCCAGGCACCCCAGTTTTTTTTTAATTTGAAAATATATTTAAGTGGTGCCTGGGTGGCTCAGTCGGTTAAGCATCTGCTTTCAACTCAGGTCATGATCCCAGGGTCCTGGGATCGTGCCCCATGTTGTTGGGCTCCCTGCTGAGCAGGGAGCTTGCTTCTCCCTTTCCCCTCTGCTCCTGCTCTCTCTCTCTCTGAAATAAATGAATAAAATCTTAAAAAAAAAAAAAAAAGAAATTTCAAAAAAGGACAAAAATAAAATTAATATAAAAAAACGTGTATATGGGGGCACCTGGGTGGCTCAGTTGATTGAACAACTGCCTTCGGCTCAGGTCATGATCCTGGAGTCCCAGGATCGAGTCCCGCATCAGGCTCACTGCTTAGCAGGGTGTCTGCTTCTCCCTCTGCCCCTTCCCCTACCTATGCTCTCTCTCTCTCTCATTCTCTCTCTCTCTCAAATAAATACATAAAGTCTTTAAAAAAAAAAAAAAGTATATGTTTTTTACCTAGCTGACTCACTACTATTAACATTTTGCCCCATTTGCTTTGTCAGTTTTTCTCCTCCCTCTCTCTCTCACTTTCTTTCTCAACAGTGTGACAGTACCTAACATCTAACATACACTTGGCCCTTCAGGACTAAACACTTCCGAAGGTCATCCCCTTCTGAGCTCAGAAGTGAGGGAGATGGTCCCTGTCCTCTCCTCCCAGCACAGCTACAACGAGTGCTTGAAAGCTGCTCTGAGCACTTCGTGGGCCCATGAAGTAAAATCATTACTATCTTTTTGTTGAGCGCTGCTCGGGATTTAGAAGTGAAAATTAGAGTGTTTTCCCAGAGAAACGCCCAAGGTCTCAGTTCCTCCAGAAGATAGGCTGCTCTTCAGCCAGGCCTGGAGGGTGGGTTGGGGGGGTTATGTCAGGGGAGGCAGTCAGCTGCGCTGCTCCCAAGACCTTCCTCTCTGGTAGGCCTGAGCCTGAGGGAGGACGTGTCTGGCTGACCAGCTCTCCCCACAGCTTGGGGAAGCATCTCGAGGCAACTGTGGCTGGCCTAGACAATGCTCCCCCACCCCAGGGAAAGGCTCCTTCTCCCTGATGAAATGGAACAGAGCCAGCCCAGAACCCCTCTTCCCGCTGGTCAGCCCTGCATTCAGGCACACAATAGTGTTGGTCGTCTCAGCAGGTTTGGAGAGCCATTCCCTTAATGAGAACGATAAATTCACAAGAAAAGGCCGGTTGCCAAGCGCAAGCAAGGGAAGTGCTGCCTGGGCCTCACTGGCCCCAGGGGACCACCCCTCTGAGCGTGGGACCTACAGAATCCAACAACTAACCAGACAGGGACCAGGCCCTAACTCCTGAGTCATAGGTCTGGGCTCAGAGCCTGGCTATGTGTACTTTTAAAAGCTTCCCAGGTGACCAGCTGTCAGTTTAGCAACTGCTGGTCTGGTGACCCTCAGATCCTCCCAGGACTGAGATCCCCTGATGGTGGAACAGGGCAGAGGCCTGCAGGGAGAGGACCTGAAGCTGGAGGGCACAGGTTCACGGAGAAACTTCAGGCCTTTGGCTGGCGGACCCAAGAACCTGGGAAGGAAGTGCGTGCAAGGATGTCCTGCAGCATCTGGTCCTTGGTTTAGCCAATCACCTCTGAAAACAGGCAGAGTGTCTACAAGTTCTCTCCGAGTGGGTGGAGAGAGGCAGAAGAAAATCAGCGAAGCAGCCAAGTTCTGCTCTAGCTGCCCTGATGAAAGCTGGCTGCTGGCGTGGGCCGCTCGCTGGAGCACAGCTGTGGGCAAGACCAGGTGCGGCGGGGCAGCCTCTGGGTGAGCCAGCTGCCCGGCTCCTGACTCATTCAGCCCTCCCACCGGCAGGCCTGGGCCTTCCCCTCCGGCTGCCCTGCAAGCTCCCCCGCAAGCTCCCCCCCCCCCACCACCACCCTGATGCTCCTCCCCACCCCCCACCCCCGCCCTTGTCCCAACACCCCTCCCCCCACATCTGTGTGGCCAGCTTATTTTCTTTTACTCTAGTTACCCACACCCCTCAATAGGGTCACCCTGCCCCACGCTGGGGGCTTCTTGAGTTTCTAGGCAAACATGGGGACCCTGGGGCCCTGCAACATTATCTCTCCCATCATTAAACACTGAGACTCCCAGGGGGCACAAACTGTGTCAGAATGGGCCCCCACCTCCCCTTCAGAGGCACTCAGTCCTGCCCTAGGCAGAGAGCAGGCACTCAGGACTTGAGGGAGGGAGGGAGGGAGGAAGGAAGGGAGGAAGGCAGACTGCAATAAATCTGTAATAAAATCCAGTTCTTAACTGACCCACTGCATCAGACCTATCCCCAGGGCCTGTCCCAGGAAAGTTCCTGGTCAAACCCAGTCCAGAGTGCCTTCCTCTCCTGTCGCCAGCCCTCCAGGACTTCTGCATGGGGACAGTGTGAACTAAGCTGAGACAGTGAACTAACTGGATTTTATGAAGATTCACCACATGTGGGAAGCCACCCACACACCACGCTGAATGAACAACTGACAGAATAAACATCTCTGGATGTCCAAATCTGGCCTCTTCCTCAAAACTTGGAGGCAAAAGCCACCTCCTCCATGAAGGTGTCCTAAATTCTCCCATGGGAAGTGATCTCTCCCTCCTCTACCACTACACAGCAACATTCCCATCCTTCTTTCCCTGACCCTGTGAGGCAATCATTCCTACACACATGACAGTTGCTGTAAAGGAACCAGTAAAGGCTTTGCAGTCAGACTGATCCAAGTTCAAATGCCACATCTCCCTCTATTAGCCACGCACTTATGAAGGAGGAGCTTGGCCCTTCTTACCCTCAGCTTCTTCAAGTATGAAATCAGAATAACTACGTGCCCTTAATGACTTTTTCCCTGCCTGCGTGGGGACACCATGTCACATGCGCAGCCCCACATGTCCCCCACGCATCTGCCATGATGGGAGCTGGGGTCCTCCGCTCCAGCGTGTTTGCCACCAGAGGTCCCATCTGGAGGCTTCCCGCAAAGTCACCCTTGCGAATTCCTCAAGCTACCTCACCACCCACAAGGCACACTGCATCTGGGAGGGAAGCCTGAGGAAAGGGATCACGTGGAATTCATCTGTCTTCCAGTCCTGGAAACTCGGGGGGCTGGGCAGGGGGCTGCTGAGCACAAGCAGGAACGGCACCGGCTGAGGATACACAAGACCGCCACCTAGGAAGGGGCTGAGAACAGACGTGGGCAGCATCTGTCAAGGGCCTGGGGCTTCGGAGCTTACCAAGTACTTTCACATCCAGTATCTGCTGGGCTCCACATAGCGGCCTGATGAAGTTGCCTAAGCCGGAATCATCATTGTCATCGTTTTACAAAACAAGAAACCAGGGCTTGGGGAGAGAGAGAAACGTTTTATCTCCACAGCATCTAGAGGAGGTAGATTGGGTCGCTGATACCAGGAACTTGCTCAGGATTTCCCTTCTGCCCTCCGAAGGGGAGAGCTTCTTCACGCCACTTTAAGGACATCCTTTTTCCTCCCGCTGACTTCCACTCTTGATGAAGGGGGCCTATGGCCTGCGTCTCACCCCCCCCATCCTCAAAGACTTGCCACAGCTATAAAAAATAAAACATGAAAGAGACAGAGAGGGCAGGAGGAAATGGCACCCTGGAAACCAACAGAAAAACCCAGAAGGAGGGCGGAGGCTGTTTCGGTGGCACCAGCTCCCAGCCCCGCTGCGGCGGGAGGTGTTATGCCCCAGAGGCAGGAGGAGTCATGCCCTGAGTGTTCCATCAGAGTTAGTTTTGAGCAGGTTCGAGGCGACAGCAAGGAGCCAGCAAGGGTCAGATCCAAAAAGGCAAAGCAAGGCTGGGAGAGCAAAGGCCAGGTCAGGCAGAGCGAGAGTGGGTGTTGAGAGTGAGATCAGGAAGCCTGAGGGTGGTGGGGCTCCCTCTTCTGTGGTGTTTGTGTGGGTCTGAGGACAGGTGTGGTGGCCACAGGGGCCCCACAGGGTGGGGCGTTCCTGACTGCAGTTTCCTTTTCTGGGTGCCACAAGGCTGACACTGGGTTCCTTTGCTTGCACCAACCCCCCCGCCCTGAAATGGCTTTCAGGGCTGAAAGCCTTTCGATTCTCCTTCCCTAGACCAGTGGGGGCCGGGTCCTATCCAGACTCCTGGCACAGCAGGTGTCACTGCACTGTGTCCTTTGGTTCCCACCCCCCATATCTAGCAAGAAGAGCAGTTCACTCCTGTGTGTTACGGGGGACACTGAGGCATGTGGCAGTAAAGTACTTTACCAAGTTTCATTATTCTTAAGTGGAAGAGTCCACATTTGTGAACAGTCCTACCTGCCTGAACATCTCAGGCAATTGGTCTGCATTGTACCCTTTCCCAAGCTTATAGTGAAACTCTACTCAGAGCATTAACCCCCTGGGGCCCTTTTCTTAAAAAGTTGTCAACAGACAACTAAAAGGGACAAGCGATATGGGAAGGTTCTATCTCTTTCCTTTGCTGAAAGAGAATAAAACCTAATGCCAAGGGCATTGGTGCAGAAAGCCGTTTGCCCAAATGTCCTTGCCAGAGACAAACAGATAAACCTTTCTGCAAATTCAGTTACATATTAACTCAGCACCCAAGGGCGCGATCCTACACAAGCAAGACAAAGTCCTTGCCTTTAGCTTGGAATGGAGCAAAAAGGAGCCCCAGCAAGCATCCAGCCACTTCCCTGCCATACGGAGGAGCCCCCAGAGCCCCCTTCCTCATGGAGTTGCACTTGGGTGCAGCATAACCACACACACCGCCGGCCTGCACCAGCAAGGAGAGCTCAAGCCTGGCACCAAGCTGCAAACCTCCTGAGCCGCAGGAGGACTCAGTTCACACCCTGCGTCTGCTCTGTGCTGCGCCGACTTCTGCCCACACCCATACGGTGTCACCCACTTTCCTCTCTGGTCTCACCCACCAGGACCAGGCAGAGCCCAGAGGCGTCGTTGGCTATTTGGATGAGAGCCACCTCTCCCACATGTATTGGAGCTTCTGCTATCTGTCCTCTGTCACCTGTGGGCCAGCTGGGAGCCACAGAGCCCTGAGCCTGTAACTGCTGTTGCTGTGGACACAGTGGGGTGGTCGCAGGGGGCGCAGGGCAGCGACCATGTCACTGGAACCAAAGGAGGGCTTCAGCCATTCCCTAAACATGTTGACATCTCAATTCTCAGCCTAGATGCCAACTGGCCTTTCCAACTGGGCTGGACAAAATAAATGACATATCTGGAAGCCTGCTTCTGCTCCCTCACTAATCCTTCACTCCTCGGGGTTGTGTGAAAATCTTAAGAAGTAGAACACTGCTGCTGGCACTAAAAACCTCACCCAGCAGAGCAGATGAGGAATAAGAAGAAAAGCCATTAAACAAACAGACCAAAAAGTGATGTCTTCCTCTTAGGTGGTTAGCACTGTAAGCAGGACTCTAACGTTCAGGCTGATAACCCCAACATGGGACTGGAAGCTACAGTCAACCAGATGATGGGCCCCAAAGAGACTAACCAGGCAGCAGGACCTCGACTGCCCATTCTTATCAATCAAGCCATGGGACCGTCTGCAAATACACTCTCACTCTGGTCACTCATGCTAGATCTCAGGACTAAAGGCCACCGCAAATCCCCCACCCTCTTTCAAGCCTCTAAGCCTCCATCTAGAAGACCCTTCTCTTCCTTCACTTGGGCTCATGCCCATAAGCTCAATGCCAGCCTGTCAGTGAAATCTCTCCTAATCTACCCAGTCTTGAACTTCCATCATGATCAATTTTCGCCCACCCTTACCATCTCCTCTTTTGAGCATAGCTATCTGATAGCACTTAACACATTCTGTTACACTTAGTTCCTTTAAAAATCGGACTCCTGGAAGATTGTAGATTTTTTTCTAGACAGGAATGGTATTGTATGAACCCCACGCCTGTCTCATAGTAGCTGTTCAGTGAATGTTTATTGAACGGTCCAGGGAGTGACAGCATAAAAGACTGTTATAATTACAAAGTATAGTCGATCTTCGAACAAGGCAGGGATTAGGGGCACTGCCTCCCCTCAAAGACAAACATCTGCATATAATTTTTGACTCCCCAAAACCCTAACCACTAATAGTCTATTGTTGACCATAAGCCTTACCGATGACAGTTGATCTACATGTATCTGTGTGTTATATGTGTTACCTACTGTATTCTTACAATAAAGGGAGCCAAAGGAGGAAAATGTTATTAAGAAAATCATAAGGAAATCATTTACAGCACTCTACTATATTTACTGAAAAAAGTCTGCATGTAAGTGGACCCACACAGTTCAAACCCATGTTGTTCCAGGGCCAACTGTACTATATGCCATCTCCCAGCATCACCCCGATGGGAAAGAACAAATATCATTATCCCCATTTTATAGATGAGAGCAAGTCTCATTCACTCTCACTCATTGTGTGCAAGCTTCAGTCCAGGGCCGAGCTTCTCAACTGTAACGTGCACCCTGTGGCCGAACGCAGATTTGGTCTGTCTGGCGTGGAGCCCGAGATTCTGCATTTCTAACAAGCTCCCCGGTGGTGCCCAGGCTGCTGGTGCGAGAGCCTCACTTGAGTCTCACGTACGCAGCAGCGTGGAGGCTGAGAGAGAGAGAAAAAAAAAAAATCCAATTAGCTTGAATGCAGAGCAGGAACTAGGGTCTTCTTTTAAAGCTTGGGAAGGAGAAAGGACTGACGGCATTATGCCCATTTTACAGCTAGGGAAGTCAAGGGTCGGAGAGAAGACATGACTTCTCCAAGGTCTAATCCAACCCTTGGACACTGGTTCTGTGCTGCACACCAGGAAGCTTCAGAGATGAAGGCACCAGGTCCCTCCCTCAGGGAGATGACAGGGGAGATGCCCATGCTCAGGGGACTCCAACGCCAAGCCGACTGAGAGAGAGCCACAAGTCCAGAAGCGGGTGAACACGTGCCAGCCAGATTTTACTCCCCAAACATGCCACATCTTTGTTTTTCACCCACAGCCCAATTAGACGGCGGATGGGGGTCTTCTTCCATCAACCCAATCCCTTTAAAAGAAAGAAAGAAGGAAAAAAAAAAACAAGAAAACAGTGGCTTTAGGATTTTTCTTTTAAGCCCTGAACCTCTGCAGTGGAAAGTGCTGCCCTTCCGACCTGTTGATGTAATTGCCATAATTGAAGATTCCAGGCCCCCATGTGGGTGGACAGGGCCCCATTCATCCATCGGGTCAGCGCAGTGTAAACCTGCTGAGTCCTTCAGATGCCCCGGCCCTCCGCCTCCCCCTCCCACCCGCCTTCAGCCCTGCAGGCCCGGCCCAGGCTGCGCCCTCTCTCGCTCTGGGAACCGTGCCTAATTAAGGGGTCTGTTCTCATCTCCATGGGGCCCGACTTAAGGCCTCCTGACCGTAATGAGAGCCACACGTGTGGGGGTGGGGGACGCAAAGACCAGACCCCCTGCTGTCTTAGCACCCTATTAAACAGCAAGTCACATACGCGCACGCGCACGTACATTGCAATTCTGCAGTAATCACCATCCTATCTTTAGAGCTCCCCGAGCTGCTCCAATTCTGAAAGAGGAAGGAACCCGAGAGAAGAAATAACTTGCCCAAGGGCACACAGTGACGCGGGACTCAGGTGTCAGGTTGCATCTCGAAGCACAGACTTCCCCTTCGGGAAGGTGGGGCATGCTACTGCAGCCCCAGGGGAGCAGATATGAGGGAGGAGGGGGAGGAGACAGACTCCCAGCTGGACACTCTGGAGCAGCCAGTTTCAGAGGGCTGGCCAACAGCAGAGCAGAAAGGAGAAGTTAGCTGGGGCTGGGGCTGTTGGCGGCTCCGAGACACCCTTTGATCCCCCCGACAAAGGCAACCTCAGACTGGGACATTCCCGGCTGCAGGTGGATCCGTGCCTAATCCGGGTCCTCCTGGTGTGAAAAGGAGCCAGTCTTGGTAGCCCTCTCCTGCAGTCTTTGTGTCCGGGTCTAAGCTCCTCCCCTCCCCCTCCCCCACACCATATTTCCAACCCCTTCTCCCCTTGGAGCCTGAGAGCACCCAAGCACGGGGCTCTGCAACCCATTCCTTCTGTCTCCCTGGCAGGGGGACTTTGCCCAGCACCCAGCACATAGTTGGTTCTCAGTAAATATTCATGAAATATAATAAACGTGGATGTTTGCTCCAACTCTAAATCATGTTAGTGCCCTGAGATGGGCTGAAAATCATGTGGAACAAACGTCAGAGATACTGGCTCATTAATAAAGACAGTGAATGAAAGGGACTGAATATTTCAGCTCTGTCTAACTCCAACTCCATGGCACAGAAGTGAATCACAAGAAAAAAAGCCGACAACTTCCTGGGTACTAACAATAGAATCTGGAGACCCAAAGTTCTTCCCCAAGCTCCCTCACCACATCTCTACTCCCATATTCCCTCTTTCCACCTCCCAAGCCTCTGTGATTGCTAGTTATGGACTGATGGGCCCCACCACTTGTATCATGTGACACCTCCGCTCAAAAGTCTTCAATGGCTCCCTATTTCCTCTGTATGAAATCTGCGCCAGACCTCCTCAGTCTGGCTCAGCCTTAACTCAATACCATAATTTTCCATTGCTCTGTAGAACACTTTCTTCCCTTTTAGGTACGTTGGTCCCCTCCCCCAGCCCAGAGAGTGTAGGACAGAGGGTGGGGTAAAGATGAAATTTGGGGCCAGAAGACCCAGGTATGAGTCCCAGATCCACCACTGGAACTCTCCGAGCCTAGTTTCCCACGGTTAAAACAGGGATGATAATAATATGCAATCGTGGGCTTGGTGTGAAGATGAGGGGGTATAATGGATGTTAAAATACTTTACAAACTGTAAAGGGCTAAAAGAATGACAATTGTTCATATCTACTCACGAGTATTCCCACCTCCAACCCTGCCTTTGATCTCAGGATTCTTGGGCTCAGTCCCACCCACCTCAGGCCCTGTCACCTGTAGAGAATTGTCCCGCTGACTTAAATTCTTGCTGGAGTCCTAGCTCTTTAAGGCCTCACCCCCAGAGTGTCTTGATTTGTTCACTTTTTCTTGCACATGTTAGCCTTAGAACTCCACGCATTTGGTTATTTACTCCTATGTAATATCATACAAAAATTTAGGTTGCTTACAATTAAAAAACAAATATGCTTATGATAGCAAAGCTCAAGAAACAAATGGAGGGAAAAATCCCAAACATCACAAGAGAAAGAAAGGGACAATTATGTTAGCCAGGTTAGCTGGCTACTGCAGTTAAGTACCCTTGGGAATAAACCTCATCTTCTCTTCTTCACCCTTCTGTGGAAGAGGGACTTGTGCCCAGCAGCCCACAAAAGGGGAGGGTTGGAGTGGAACTTTTCCAGCTAATGCAACTGGTGAGCACACACTCACCAAGAGGTGGTCACTGAATCCAGGGGCACTGTGATGCAGTCCCTGACTTTTGCACTCTGGTCTCATGCCTGTTCTCTGCCCCATTCCAGACTTCTGTCTTGACCACCTGCACAGGGACTTGCCCCTCGCTGCCCACCACCACCACCAAGCAGGATGGTCGCCATTCTCTGCTGCTCCCACTCTCTTGGCTTTCTAGAAGCTAGCTCACAATCTTTCCTTGCAGCAGCTTAAACACGTGGGCTCAGGGTCTGCTTGGCAGAACAGGCAGGTCCCACAGTCTAGCACACGGAAGAAGCTGGAGGTCTCACCTCACTCCCTGATACAGGGGTTAGAAAGGACCTGCAGATTTGGAAGCTTACCTCCTCATCAATTACCTTGAAACCTGATGTGCCTTTGATGGTGGTGGTTGAGCCTGTTCTCCTTCTCCCTGAAAGAGGAGGAGAAGCAGTTTCAGAGACCTTTACTTCCCACAAGCATCAAGGGGAACTCTGAGCTCTTGAGAGCCAAGGTATCATTATTTGATACACAAATGGAAAGAGAAAGATTTAATATGTCCTGATACAAGGGACACTGAGTGGCCCAGTGGCTGGGGTTCTCAATGATGGTTTGCAGAAGATGCAAAAAGGAACTTTTATCTTTTGTAATGATACATAAGAAAAGCTAGGGTCATGTTTAATTTACAGTTCAACGTAAAGGAGCTAAACTCATGTAATGCAAACCTATTTCTTTGTGCTGACTCTATCAAATACAAGGACAGGGTTAAATTCATTCTCATTCTCGATCATGTGTTCAGCAAGAGGCAAACAGCAGATAATTTAGAATTAAACTCATCTAGTCCCATATACTGCAGAAATAAAAACTGGCATGACCCTTTGATTAAAAAAAAAAAAATTGGCCATGTGTTCTTAGGTGCTAAGTTGGAGAATGTCTGTTTTAGGATGTGTTAGGCCAGTACATAAAACAGCATGGTTCCCATGAGATCTGGAGCCAGTGCACAGACAAGCAAATATGGAAGTCTGACCTTGGGAGAGAGGCCCAGAGCTCCATGTAGTTATAAATTCATTTATAACTGCAACCTAGAATTGACCAAAGGATAGCCTATGACATCTTTCTGTCAAATGCAAGGATTGGGTCTTATGTGTGCCAGAATCAATTTTGTCTCAAAACATTTGGTAATCTGGGGCAGCTGGGTGGCTCAGTCGGTTAAGCATCTGCCTTCGGCTCAGATCATGATCCCAGGATCCTGGGATGAGCCCCATATCAGCTTCTTGCTCAGCAGGGAGTCTCCTTCTCCCACGGCCCCTCCCTTCAGCTTGGGCAAGAATGCGCACACTTCCTTTCTCAAATAAATAAATAAAATCTTAAAAAAAAAAAGTTTGGGAATCTGCTTTCTTTTGATGTTCCTCTCTGTCTTTCTAAGGAAAACTTTCATATAAGGAAGCTGAAATTCCAAGGAGACTACTGGGGTGAACTCTATCACTTGCCCTGCCACCTCCCTCTTGAGGATGACTGACACCTCTTGGAGGTTCCTTTCATGGAACACCTGGCTTAAGTGTCCAGGTAATCCTCTGCCCAGGAGAGTAGGCCCCGATTCCCTGGGGGCCGCTGATCTGTCTCTTTGTCTCCAGAACTTTCTCAGCCCCCTGGACAGACTTCCCCTTAGGCACAAGTCACACTAGCATCACTAACTGTGGCCGTGTCTTTATTTCCCCAACACATCACACAGCGCACGGCTTGTAATGAACGAATTCAGAAAACGTCCATGTAATGAATGAATAAGAGAATGAATGAGCAAATGCATGAATTTAGTGTCACCACAGAATAATTATATAATTCAGTTTCCCCCCAGTTCTTCAGAACCAAACTTGAGGAGACCACGACTTGCTGTTGGAGACCGTTCCCTGTCCTCCTGGGGTTTGTGGGCATCTGTCAGAGACACTGACTAGGAAGCCAGCAGTTCCACAGATACAACCTAAGGGAGGCCCCCAGTCATCCGCTGAGACCTGGGGAAGATGGTTTTCCCCACCGAAGATTTGTGGATCGAAGATACCCACAATTATTGCTGCTGTGGTACCTATGCTGAAAAAATGGCACTGGAAACGTCTCTTTCGGGCAGCAAAGCCCTGGTCAGCCAGGACAGATTTGGGGGAGTGGTGGGGGTAGCTGGTGATGGTTTGGTCTTCTCCACACCTATGGAGGGGGCTAGAAATCCAGGTTGGGAGATTAATGGTGGATTTTGAATTAAAATACAGTAAGCCCTTCATTCCTTTCAACTTCCATCTTCTGGGAAAGACCCCCTCCCAGTTCTGCAAGACTGCTGTAGGCCTAGTCGGAACTAAAGGGGCTGCCATTCACCTGAGCACAGCGAGAATCCTCAAGTTGGGTGTTTAGAACAGCACGATGCAGGCGGGGCTTGTTGGAAGGCGTCACTGATGGAAGCTGGAGCAAGCCCGCGCCAGAAGACCAGCTGGGGCTGTGAGGTCATCTGGCCCAACAGGTAGGCAGCTTTGTTTTCTCAGCCCTGACATTCAATGCCCCGCCAGTTACTCAATAACCCGACATGAGGTGGGTCCCACAAATTCCTGAATCTCCTTGGCAATGGAGGAGGGAGGGCTGTGCTTGCTTGATCAAGGGCACCTGGGAGAAGCCAGAGCTGGTAACCTGCTCCCAGGAAGAGAGGGCCAGTGAAACAAAACTCAGGAAGCATATTCAGAAGCAAGGAGTACCACTTCTGCAGAGGTGTGAACAGTGATTCTGTGTCGCTGCTCTAACCCAGGCAAGCACACCGAGCTCCTAGAGAGGAAAGTGAAACTCATCCCCAGGCCCCACTTGCATTCAACCTTTCAAGTCAAATGAGTAGCCGATTCTCAGCAAATTTGCCTCAAAAAAAGATGAGGACTAGGACGAGCTAGGACTGGAGTTTTTGGTTTGTTTGGGAGGGAAGTCGCTTGCTTTTTGATTTGTCTATTTTACTTTCCAATAAATACACACATATGACCCAATATACAAAGATTTTAGAGCTTTAAATACATTAAGCGTTTGGATAAGAGATTGTAATTAATGCTTCAAAACAGTAAATTCAAGCCAAACATGTTCCTATGAACACTTCATAGAGGTTAAAGGAAAAAGAGGTTGTAGATTTTTCCTTTTAAGCATAACTTTGGGGGTAGAGGGATATAGTCCTTCCTTAGAGCCACCCTCACAAAGTACTACAGACTGGGTGGCTTAAGACAACAGAAATGTAGGGGCGCCAGGGTGGCTCTGTCAGTTAAGCATCTGCCTTCAGCTCAGCTTATGATCCCAGAGTCCTGGGATCAAGTCCCGCATCAGGCTCCCTGCTCAGTGGGGAGCCTGCTTCTCCCTCTCCCTCAACTGCTGCTCCCCCTGCTTGTGTGCACTCTCTCTCTCTCTCTCTCCCTCTCTCTCTGACGAATAAATAAAATCTTTGGAAAAAAAAAAAAAAGACAACAGAAACGTATTGCCTCACAGTTCTGGGAGCTGTAAGTCTGAGATCAAGGAGTCAGCAGAGCCCTGCTCCCTCTGAAATCTAGAGGGGAGAATCCTGGCCTGCCTCCCCTAGCTTCTGGAGCCTGCCGGCGTTCCTTGACACCGCTCGGCTTCTGCGTGCATCCCTCATCTCTGCCTGCATCGTCACATGACTATCGTCCCCCTGTGTGTCTGTGTGTCTCCTTTTCTTCTCGCGAGGACACCAGTCCCCCTGGATTAAGGGCCCACACTACTCTATCCATCATGACCCCATTTTAGCGAATTACATCTCCAAACCTCTCGCAATGCATATTTCCAAAAAAGGTCCCATTCTGAAGTACTAGGGGTTAGGACTTCGATACCTTTTTTAAGGGGACACAGGTGAACCCATACCATGGGATGACCCGCACAGGCCATAACCATCCCAGCTCATAAAAGGAACACACAGAGCTCACAGCATTCACAAAGCTCCAGTCAGTCCCGGGAAGGCCCTTCGAGATGAGGACATCTGTGATTCCTCCCACAGAGGCGAACAAGCCATTCATTCACCAATCCTTTCAGCAAATAGTTACTAAGCACCTACTCGATGTCCTACGTGTGCTGGCTGTGGGTGAGGGATGTAAGGCACAGTGGAGATCTGAAGTCTTTGGTTCCACTGGCGGGCTGAGGACAGTGTGAGCAGTGGGGGGGGGGGGCGGGGGGGCGGGGGGAGGCCCTCTCCCAGGCAGCCTTTACAGCAAGCCCCACATGCTCCAAATCATCTGCGGACTTAGCTTGCGATGACCCTTTAGAAAGAGAAAAAAAGGGATCCAAGGGGTTAACACAGAACGTGCTACAGAGCAGGGGAGACAAAGTCCAAAAGCCGGGGAGGCATAAGGGAAGAATCTTACGATTTTCTGCGTTAGAAAGGAATTCTGAGTCTCTAAGTTGGTGGTTTTCAAACTTAAACACAAAACCAGTGGAATACTTTCTTTGAACAAAATCGTATGAGGACCATGGAATGTGTGAACGGGCAAAAGCCAAGCTGTTCTGGTAGAAGGATCTGAGGGCTTATAGGGGCCACTCCCGCCCAGCATCACCTCCACGTTCAGACCCTGCACTGCCTGAGGAGGAAACACCTCCCAAGGCATTGGGTGAAAACCAATGTCTAATGACTGCTGATGGGGAAACCGAGGCCCAGAGAAGGATGCAGGAACACCGCCCGCAGGGACATACACATAAGTCTACGGCACAGGCAAGACCAGAACCCGGATCCTTCTCTGACTTCCAGGACAAAGCCTTTGTGTACTGCCTCATGCCCTTCGCACAGATTAGACAAAAAGATGAAGTTTCACACTCTGGTCTCCCTTCTCATCCGGACAGACCCTCCTTTCCTACAGCCTCCTCCTGGTCCCCACGCTGCATATTTCCACAGGACCATAATCAGCTCCAGCCCCTGCGGGCAGGAGAAGGTGCTCAGTCCCTCTCTGGGTCTCTTTCAGCCCAGTGATACTGCAGCTGCTATTTCTGTCATTCTGACAAAGCCTTGCAAACTACTTGGGACTTACATCACTCCCAACACAATCCTTCTCTCTCTCTCTGAGGAGGAGAAGAATCAAGGTTCACAAGACACAAATGGGGAGAATTCCCTCACAAATTGCCTCTGAAGCCCACTTCTTCTGTTCCACATAACTGACAGAAACAGAGTGAGTCAGACAGCTGCAGAGACTTTCACAAGGAACTGGGACCGCTTAGAAATCCATCCCTGAAGAACAACACCGGATGCCCACGTTTCTTAGCACAACCAAGTCAATGCTAGGAGAACCTTCCAGCCAAGCAGGGTCTCCTCAGGAGATGTCCTGTCCACGTCTGAAGTCACGTTGGCTTCCATCCACTGAAGCGACTCTTTGAAGACTCACTGCCATCTTCAAGGAGGTTGCCTTCACAGTTGCCTTCCTGCCAGCCAGAGAAAGACCAGTTGTCAAGAGAATTCTCCGAGGCAGTGCCTCTAAGGAGAACTGGGTACTGATGAGCTTTGATGTGTGAATTCAAGATCTCTAAGGTCAAGTCTTACCTCTGCCACTTACTCCCAAGGGACTTGGGACCGATTTCTTGATTACTTATGAGGCTGTCTGACCTCTAGAAATTGGGGGTTTACACAACATTTATTCAACAAACCCTCACTGAGCACCTACTCCGTGCCAGGTGCAGTATAGAGCTGTGGTAAATTTTGCCCCCGCCCACTGCACAGGCTGTGGTGAGGAACAGACCAGCAGGAATGTGAACTCGGCTCATCAGTGGTGGTGTCACATAAATGTTGTTTCCACTTTAAGACTCCTACAGAGTGGGGGGCGCCTGGGTGGCTCAGTGGGTTAAAGCTTCTGCCTTCGGCTCGGGTCATGATCCCAGGGTTCTGGGATCGAGCCCCGAATTGGGCTCTCTGCTCAGCGGGGAGCCTGCTTCCTCCTCTCTCTCTGCCTGCCTCTCTGCCTGCTTGCCATCTCTGTCAAATAAATAAATAAAATCTTTTTTTTAAAAAAAAAAAAGACTCCTACAGAGTGGGAGACGTGTTTCTTTTCTTTTCCTTTTATTTTTTTTAAGATTTCATTTATTTGTCAGAGAGAGGGCACTAGTAGGGGGGTGGCAGGCAGAGGGAGAAGCAGGCTCCCAGCTGAGCAAGGAGCCTGATGTGGGGCTTGATCCCAGGACCCTGGGATCATGACCAGAGCTGAAGGCAGAGGCCCTAACCGACTGAGCCATCCCGGCGTCCCAAGACATGTAGTTTTTTCGGCATGTCCCTTACTCTGCCACACTTCATTCCCTCGTTTTACATGATTGGAGCTTATGTTTTTCAAGATTTTTCCATCACACCAACTCATTTTGAAGGCTGAGTTGGCACCCAAAACACCACAATCCATGTAAAGCGGCATTCTTCAATTTCCCTTAAAGAAAAGTAAATGGCAGGGCACCTGGGTGGCTCAGTCGATTAAACGTCTGCCTTTGATCTGAGGCCCTGGGATCCAGTCCCTTAGAATTAAGAGGACGAAGATTTTCCTAGAGTGTATTTTACCCAATAGCCTCCCAAATGATAAACATCTTCTCTGATCCTCTCCTGACCACCCTGAATGACCCGAGGTTGTACCTTTCCTCTCTTCCCGTTCCTGGCAGGAGGACCCTTCGGGCCAGTGGATCTTGTGCATCTTCCAGCAGCCAGGGCCACCTCCAGGCTTCTGACATCTTCCTGTCGCACTGGTTACAGAAAAGGGAGCGGGCGATGCGGGTGTCCCCCGCCACCCTCACGCTAACAGCCGGGGCCAAGTGGAATATTTCCATTCAGCCTTTCTCCCCCTTCCTTTTTCCTTTTAATCTTCTTCTAGTGATAAAAGCTGAAGAAAATTGAAATTGGCAGCTCTGTGGTCTTCACTCAATGGGAAAAGTACTAGAGATCATGTGAAGCACACTTTTGAAAAGTTAGAAAAAAAATCTAATCTTGCCTCAATAAAAATGACATCATGTCACTGTAAGCGGCAGGGGGGGAAAGGCTTGAAGGTTGCTGGCAGTGGCCCAGCAGAGTTCAGGGGTTCTGTCGGCTGTGCTGAATTCCCATGGGAAAGGTGGCCAAGAGTGCTGCCTCTCAGGTGAGCCTCTGAGGCACAGGAGGAGTGGGGAGGAATGAGAAAGCCCCCCGAAACCTCACTGTCATCGCTCACATTGCTGTGATCACGGTGCAGAGGCTGGCTTCCCCCGACACCCCCCATCTGCCTTGCTTCCCAATGTAGCTTTGCGGGAGAGAGGATCTCAATGACAGCAGACCTCCCTGTGAGGGCACAGATCCAGAGCCACAGAGGGCAGTGCCAAATGCCCCAGTTCCACTCTAGCATGGGGTTTTTGCAAACTTACCCTTAGGGGGCCTGAACCAAAGACGATAATAGAAATGGCAGGTTAGCTGACCCTGCCGCATGGAAGCCATCTTAGACCTGGGAAGGACATTGCTGGGGGCTATATTCCATGGTGCCTCAGTTTACCTTCTGTGGGTCAGCACTTTCTATTACCAGCCATTGACTGTTCATTAGTCATCCCTGCATTGGTGAGTAAGAGTGGCTGTCCTCAAGACAGGACTTGGGAGCTGGGGCCACAGATGGAAGGGTGACTTTTCAGGATCTACCCTTTTGTACTGCTAGAAGTTTTTAAACGTATGCATTTTTTAAAGTGAAATTGATCACCAGATAAAGAGAAATCCATTCATAGCAAATGAAACCTCAGTGACATCTACCTCTGCCCGCACCCCTCACCTGACTTCTCAAACTTTTTTTTTTACAGCACCCCTCTGGGTATGGGGTAGCCCAACAAGAGCAAATCTGGAATTTCCATTTGACTTGAAGAGTTAGGCAGAGGGAGAGGCAGAGACATTATTTTTATATTAAAGAAAATATGAACATACGTGGAGTATAAGGCAAAATGTACTTATGTGATTAAGAAGAAACATAATCGTTTCATTCTGAACGTATGCCATACGCCGACAGACCAGCTAACAGGCTGCTGAGGCACCTGGGGCAGTCCTGGCGTCTAAGGGGCCCTCACATGACAGGCATATTTGTGGTCTCTGTCTCCTGGGGCCGCACACGTGAAGCGGATCTGATTAGTGTCCCCCACCGACAGGGAAGTGTTCAGAGAGTGGGGCTGGGGGCGGCAGAACTGCATCCTTAGAAGATGGGAAGGATCTTGAGAAGATGGCAGGTGATGGGTAGACCAGAACAGAAGCCTGGCTCCGGGGCAGAGCGAGGCGTGTGGTGCAGTGCAGAGAGATACAAGGTGGATCTAGGTGACAGAAGGCTCCCAGGAGAGGCCACAGTGCCTGGACTCTTTCAGACATGTGCCTGAAGCCCTACTTCGATGCTGGGGAGGGAGGATATGCCCCCTGGGGGATCTGGAGGTAGCTTGAAGCTGCTGGCCACAAGGAAGCCCCTTCCTGGCAGTGGTGGTTCTATCTTTAAAATATATCCACAGTACAACCACCTCCTGGATGAATGTGATGGTTTCCTCGCTGTAGGCTCCTTGCCTCCAGCTGTGCCCACCACAGGGCAGCTAAAGCACTCTTTTAGGAACAGGTGTGACCCCTCTGTTCAAAACCTCACCAAGGCTCTGGCTTCCTCAGAGCCACAGCCAGGCCATGAGGACTGCCCCAAGCCCACCGCATCTGGTCTGCCACTCTCTGCTTCCTCTTCCCTCTCTCCCCTTTGCATTCTGCTCACTTTGTACAAGTCACACTTTCCTAGGGCCTATCACTAGGCATGGTCCTGCCTCAGGGCCTTTGCACTTGCGGTTTCTCCTCTTTAGATCCCATATTCACGTACTGGTTCCCTCCCCTGCTACATGTCTTCCCTCAGAAGCCTTTCCTGACCATGTGATTTAAACCTGCTACTCCCAGCACTTCTTCCCTACTTGACTTCTCTCTAGAGTACTAAAATACTACCTACCCCACTCCATTTATTTTGCTTGTCCATCTCTCCAGTTTAAATGTAGGCTTCAAAAGAGTATGGATTCCTTATTTCTGCTTTATCACCTGCAACATCATGTAATTCCTCCTTAAGCAGCATTCCAGTGGATAAATGTAAAAAGAATGAGGGAGATCAAAAATCGCTATTAGATTATGACAGCAGTAATTGCCACAGGCAAGATTCTTTGATGGATCCTAAATCTGGTGGGCAGAACAGTTAGCAGAAACAGCATATTTGCAGAAACCTTGAAGTATCACCCCCCAAACATTCGGGGACTAGGAAGGGGGAAAGTGTAACGTTACAGTGGACACCCCTGGCAGAAACCGTCTTACCCTCATAATCATGCTTAACAGCAACAGGGAAATAAGACAGCATATGTCACCCCTTCCCTGTTGCTCTGGGAAGGGTACACCACCTCTGCTATGTGTTCCCCAAAAGTGCAGCTCCCTGACCTCGCCATGCGAAAACAGCACACAGACCCCAGGAGGAGAGTCTATGAAAACAGCTGGTTGGTATTCCCAAAAGCATCATGAAAACAAGGACGGACTTCAGAACTGTCACAGAGAGGAGACTGAGGTCACCAGACAACTCAAGGCACCTGGAATTCTGGATAGGGTCCTGGAAAAAAAAAACAAAAACAACAACAACTAGAAAAAAAAATGATGAAATTGAAGGAAGTCTGTCGTTTAGAGCACTGAACGACACTGAGCACTGATTATTTGCTCAGTTCGATGACGCTGGGGAAGCTGTGAAAGGGTATGAGAGCTCCCTTACTAGTTGCAACTTTTGTCTAAGTCTAAAATTATCTAAAAAATAATAATAATAAAAGTAAAGGGTAATTAGGGGCAAATGTAGCAATCTTTTTTTTCACTCAACTCTAGGCTTCAGGGCAGAAAGACAGGAAAATAAGTCTAGGACCTCTATTGCAAGTGGAACTGTGGAAGAATTAGCTGTTTGGGTAACAAACCAGGGGTCATCAAGGGGCTCCTCCTTGGCCATCCTGGTCCAGTCTGTCACCGAGGCCTGTTGGGTCCCTCCATCTGTCAAATCCACCCTCTCAGGGAAATAGCTCCCCGAAAGAACCATCCAGAAACTCCCTTCTAAACAACTGACATGGAGGGACCAGACAGGTGGGAAGACAAGGGATGTGTGTGACCTGGAAAACAAGAGGAAAAGTTGCCTCAATCCTATCAGCAAGTGAAAGGAAAAATCTTTAAAACTCAAATGCCTCATCTTGGTCATTTGACGTGGTCTTGATTCTGGGAGAGAAATCGGTGGGCCCCACACGGGGTATCAAAGCCTGAGATCCCCTGTTATCTTCAGTTTCTGCTCAAAGAATTCAACATATTTGGGTGTTTTTTTTTTTCAATCTCCCCCTTTCGTTTATTGTCTCAGAGTAAACACTTGTGATTCATAAATGCCTCAAGAGTGAATCAGTATTCTCCTGTTCAAACCAGCAGAGGCCACATCAAACAATAGCCCACAAGGTATTATTAATCATTAAATAGGCACATAGGAGAACACTCAGGCAAGGGACCCAGTTTTCTTTTCTTTCTTGTCTTTTTTTTAAGAAAATAACAAAGAGCAAACCTTGACTTTGACCTATTCGGTGGGGGAAAAAAGTGTTTTGGTTTTGTTTTTGTTTTTTTTTCTTTCCATAAAAGACTTAGTCAAATACAAGACTAAAAGGGCAAGTATTTCAGGTGGGGAAAAAGCTCCTTCCTTTGGGGTCTTCCTTCTGCCATTAAACAAGGGCCTGGATTTCAAATTACGGCACTTGCTTTCTTGTATTCCCATGCCCAGGAGAAACGGATATTGTCAGCCACAGTCGGGCGGTACAAGAGTGGCTGGTGGCATGGGTACCCCAGCCCACAGCCTGGTGCAGACCAGAAGGTGGGGAGGTCAAGGCATGTCTGTTCTACGGAAGGGAGACCAAGACCCATCAAACATACTGTAAGCAACCATCCGACTATGACAGGGCCTCCTCTGACCCTCCCTTCTAGATACGCTGAACAAGGTTCTCTAGGCTCAACAATGGGGCTCCTCCCTTTACGGAAGGTAGATCAATGGCATCACCTTCAAGAGATATAGAAGTGCAAAGACATCAATGACCAAGAATGGTGTTCCTTCTTAGGGAGCATCTCTGATAAAAAGACATCTGACTAGCTGGAGGAACGACATAGCCCATGTCACCACAGGCCACAGAACCAGGATGGCCACGAGTCCCAAATTAGGCCGGGTGTCCTGACATGATTGGGAACAACACTATCTTTTACTCTCAGAAGTGACCGAGTCGGGACCACAAATTAGACGGTCATCGACAAGAACCTGCTCGGACAGGAAAGGCCTCAGACGCTCATGTCTCCACCAATCGTACCTCCCGTAATGGTGGCTGGATCTAGCGAGGGCCTGCCTGAGTGTGCTCCTGCACATTCAAGTGACTGTTGGCAGCTCTTCCCATACCTCCCTGAGGGGCCGGGCCATCCCACACACCTGCGCGCCAGGCCCACGATGATGCCCTTGCCTGCATCCAGAACTCTCCCTTCTGTGGGCCTGAGGCTCATCACAATTATTCAGAGCAGGGTTACTTGTGTGCAGGAGACCCTCTCCTCTGGAAAAGGAGAAGAAGCCAGATGTGTGTGTATGTGTGTGGGTGTGTATGTGTGGGGGGGGTATATATATATATTTTTTTTTTTGAGAGAGAAAAAGCCACTGTGTGTGCATGCTCGAGAGCCACAGTGTGGCCAGGAGAGGGACAGAGGGAGAGGAGGAGAAAGAATCTTAAGCAGGCTCCACGCCCAGCATGGAGCCCAGCACCTCTCAGGACCCTGAGCTCATGACCCGAGCAGAAATCAAGAGTCAGACGCTCAACCAACTGAGCCACCCAGGCGCCCCGGGAGCCAGATAATTTTTTAGGTTTCTCCTGGTCCCCCCAGCCTATGACGCGCGCATGAAAGATTGGCTGAAGCCTTGGCTTTGTCAAATAGTCATGGACCAATTTACCAGAGTGGCTGCCCATCCATTTCTTTGAAAATGTTAACTAACATCTTATGATTTCTTTTTCTGATAAATGAGACTACCTACCTTACATACTGATACACAGCACTGAGAGAAGCGGCAGAAAACTTAACACTGTATTTGTGACATGCCGGGCCCTGTTCTAAGCACAATACCTAGCATTAGGTATTAGTCCTTAGAAGCACAATACCTGGCATTAGTCCTCATGGCAGTCCTATAAGCACTGGGACTATCTCCCCATTAAACAGGGAAGGAAATTGAGGTGCAGAAGACTGAGGTCCCATAGCTAGAAAGCAAACAAGCTAGAACATGAACCAAGGCCGTCTGACTCTGTCCTTCTTGCGCTCTAACCCCACGGCCATCATTTTCCCTGAATATATACAGAAACCTGTGTGAAACATTCCTAACAGAAATAATCACCAGGTCAATCACAGCTGTAAAACACTTGAAGTGCCTATTTAAATACGAGGCCATTTCACCTCAACTTTAAGGGGCCCCCTTATCAATATCATCAGCATCGTAAAGCAACAGGTGTGTTGGGGTGTGCTATAAAAACCGGTGTTTTCTTGTGCTGTATTTACACTTACTAAACCCAGCGTGTCTGCATACAATGACACCGTCCTTCATGGTTACACAGAATGTTCCATGAGGGCCTGGCATGAACAGAGCATGAGGGCCAGGGAGGAGGTCAGCGGGGCTCCTTCCTCTGACCGTTTGCGGGCTCCTGGTCCACCTGAGTGACTGCCCATCAGCTTTTCCTTTCCCAGGTGACCCCCTTCTCAATTTCTTTTACAGTTTTCCAGAAGGAACAGTGATCTCCCCGCCAGCCTTTCCCCCTCTTCCCATCTGCTGCCCAGCGGCGGAACCCAGCTACCTGCACCTTACTGATTAACTGTACATCGATCCGGCAGACTGTGATTACAGTGGAACGGTTTGGGAGCTCAGTATCTCACTTCTTCCCACGCACCTTACCCTGGGAATTGCTTTGTACTTTCATATTGCCATGTGGTGGTGTGCCTTTAATAACCATCAATAAAGATAGGCCTGGGAAAATACGGACAACCATGGACTCCTCCAAATTCACCTGAATGCAACAGAGTAGAGCTGTCTGTAGGGGACAGCCCGGCTGGCCAGAGGTGGCCGCCAGGAGCAGCCAAAGGCAACCGACCTCTTAGATTCCACAACCAAGAAAATTTTGGAAAAAATACGCGGACCCTTTGAGGGTTTCACCCAATTGCCGATAAAACCTATTTCCTTAAGTCAAAGTTCATTCGTGTATTTCTTCTCCAAAGATCTGGGGATGCCAAACACTATATGGAATTTCGGAACTTATTATTTTTTATTATTTTTTTTATTTTTTTTAATCAGAGAAACAATAGATATGAAAAAAGTGGAAGGCAAAGGGGAAATTTTTATATTGTAAGTCTTAACCACTCTGCACAGATGACCAGCATTCACACAGCAGCGGGGATGGAAGTGATCTGCCGAAAGAGGCATGTGGGTCTGCCTTACACACAGTAGATCCTCAAGAATTGTCACGCAACTGAATGCAGTGAAATAGGCCACTGGAAATCCTTGGCTACATTACCTCAGCACCATTAACACAGGTCCACGCGGCTCAAAGAAAACAAGCTGACACTTGATCCTTCTGTCCAGATAACAAGACGTCCTAGACACCAAGTCTAGGTCTGTCCCAAGTGCCAGGTGAAGAGGGGGACTCGCGATCGAGGACAAGGAGATCAAATACTTGAACGTGAGTGCTGGCTCCGTCCATGGCCATGGAGGGCTAGAGAGAGAAAGGCCACAGTTGGAGACATGCCGGATAAACCCACACACCTTGGCAACCTCCTCCAGGAGCCGGCAATGCTCCGGGACTTTACCAGGACTTTGCCAAGAGACCTCCATCATTTAGGCAAGCAGCTCTACCCACCATCTTGTTGCAACAGAGCTCGCCCTCACTGGCTCCCTCACTGGCTCGCTCCTCATGGATTCTGCCTCACAGAACGCCTCACAGAGGAGGGTAGAGCATGCCCTGAATGCACCGTATATGGGCAACTGCCCACAAGTGGTTAGGGAGCTGGGGTTGAGCACTCGGTCCTCAGTCCTTTCCTAGAACAGCGAGGATTTTATG
The DNA here is from genome assembly GCF_020171115.1 of Neogale vison. Lineage (NCBI taxonomy): Eukaryota > Metazoa > Chordata > Mammalia > Carnivora > Mustelidae > Neogale > Neogale vison. The sequence goes on from NC_058096.1 coordinate 115,851,583, forward strand.
CACTTGCCTTCCCCTTCGTTCTAAGCCATGCAGCCACCTCGTCATCGGGACCATGACCCTCAGACCAACCATGGCGCAGAATGCAGGGTACCCATAGCCCCCCTATTCCCTGCCACCACCCCCAACAATCCCACAGCCTTTTCCAGTCTGTGGCATTTTATGTTATGCCTACAGCAATACAAACTAGCACAGAACAAACTATCTAGTGGGGAAAGTGATGCAGGTGCCGGAGCTTTCTAAGGGCTCCCTCACTCAGAGCCCCTGTCTCCCTGTAGGTAGTACTGTCTGCTGAATGAAGCCTCAGCCCAGGGGAGACTATGGCCATTGCCTTTCCTGTATCCTTTCCAGAACCCGCTCAGTCGTCTTCTTGCTAGGTGGGATTCCTTCCCCTTTCTTCTCCTGTACTGGACTTCCCATCACAAGAGAGTACACTTCCTCCTTGCTTCCCCCCAACACACACACTCTCGAAGATGTGTCCTCCAGATCACCACTATTCTATACCCAGCTGACAGACATCTCTCTTCTCCTTTCTGTTCCATTTTTCTGGAAACTCTATTTTTGCCCATGGCTGAGAAAGAAAAGTTAATTCTCCCCTGGCTGCTAAGCTCCCTGCCCTGCCTTGTCTCTCTAGAGGTACTGTTTTCCAGAAAGCTTACCTGTCCTATATCCTGTGCCCCCTACTGCCCATAGCCTGACCAAATGCCTCCTGCACTGACAACTTGAATTCTCTCCCCCTCCCTGAGCCTCCCACCATAATCCTTCTAGATCATAAAACCATATATGAGGACAAAATGCTGTAATGGACTAGAAAGTGCCCTGTCCTCTACCAAGCAGGGGACAGGGACCACCAGCTCTGTGGATGAGACTGGACGGCCCAAGCTGTGCTGGAAACCACCAGAGTCTTAAGCTGTGGCCACAGCAGCTGCCTAAACCTTCTTCTCTTGTTCCCTAAGCCTGATCTCTAAAAGGAAAAATAGATATTTCACATGCGAATGCCATCCATCAACCACTTGGAAAATCCATTCTGTTTCTCACCTCTCCCTCTGCTATGTGTGACGTCAGCCAGCAGCTCAATGGCTTTGGGCTCCAACATTATCCCATCTTCTCTGGTACCCATAAAAGGCTAGTATTGATAAAGCACAGATTCAGGGCCTGGACATATTCTCTCCCTGCCCCCCTTCCCATCTTCCTTTTAGAGCACAAATGAGGGAAAGAGGTTGGCAATTGGAGGAAAGGAAGGATGGTGTGTGGCTTGGCTTGCTTTGGCTGACAGAGAGGCAGGCCGACTTACTCTGTGTGACCCCTGTAAGTGGCTTCCCAGCTCCTGGGACTCAGAAATCAAGATCCTTTCTTTTCCGGAGGTTACAGAGTGATGGGCAAATCCCAAAGAAAATCCCAGTGCAGCAAGCCTGGAATTTACCCGTGCTCTGGGTGGGCATAGCCTGTCACACTACCAAATCACTCGCCAGCAGGTAGTTTAGGTTCCCGATTGGAAAATCCATCCTTGGTGGATTTTAGCCACTTGCTGTAAATGATATGTAAAGATGTTTTTAGCGAGATATGGCGAGGTGGGTTTCTGGACTGGTGGGTGGAAAATCTAAGCCTAATTCTGGCTTTGCTATTTCCTCTTGGAGAGGCTGCTGAACTTGGGGCAAGTCACTTCTCTCGGGCTCAGTTATACCCCCTCTCAGGTCCCCTCCCCAGCCTCCCCTGACCCTTCTCCTATAAGTAGAGAAATGACGTGAGGATAATAATGATGGAGATTTTAATTTAAAAATGTTGGAACATTCACCTCATATCATTTTCAGGCATTAAGTTTTATCCTAATCGTTTTCCGGACTAACTCAGGGTTTGGGTGGGTTTTTTTTATTGTTGTTTTTTTGTTTTGTTTTGTTTAAGCAATTTGATCTGATGTCACAACTGAAGCAGCCATCAAGAAGCCAAATAAAATGCATGTCCTGGGTTTAAAGGGGCTAGGCTTCACCCTGCCTTCTTGAGCCTTCCAGATACATCCCTCCCCCCGCACCCACAGGCACTGGCCCCTGTGCGGTTCTGAACCTTTCACACGCAGAGATGCAGTTAGCAACCCTACGCTCCCCAGGGAATGCCCTTCTCATCCCTGGGCTTGCAGGTTTGCCTCACTGCAGTGCTGTTCAGGGGGTAAAGGTCAGCTAAAAGCGAGTTTAGAGCCTTCCCACTGCACTGTTGCTGCTGCCGATGACTGGGTCAAATGTGGGAGGTAAGGCATTCCAGAGTGCCTTGCCCCACCCCCACACCCCAACCCGGTTTGGAAAAGGCTTTCTTGGCAATCATCCTTTTTCAGGGCCCATCAAAAAAGTGCACATTTCCCTGGTCTCACTGGCTTGGTCAAGTTTTGTAAGGTGGGGAGTGGGGAGCAGAAAGCATTACAGGCTGCTATTAGCCAATGTCGACTTTTCTGCCTTCACCCTGTTTGCACCTCGAGGTCCCCGCTTGGCTAGAAACCAACCAGGCAGTTTTGTTGAGAAGTAGCAGCTTATTTTTATCAAAGATGGAATGCAGACTTGCAGTTGTTTCTAATGCCTCTTCATGGCCACCAGGACTCTTGTTCCAAGCATTCCTGAGTCCTGTTCTGTTGATGAACACTTGGCTTTCTTGCCTATCCTTTTCTCCATCCAAAAACTGGGTGCCTCAGAATTTGAATCAAAAAAAAAAGTTCTGGAAATTCAAAGTCCTTTTGTTAATGTGTCTATTTTAAATCCGGGCTTTGGTGGTGAGCACAACTCTAATAAAACCCCACCCTGAATTTCCCACGGGCCACAGCACTGTGGTGGGGTGGAAAGAGTTCCAAGCTGGCTGTCGGCTCCCCCTCTGGCTCTGTGTTGCTGGAGGCCCTTAAGTCAGTCCCTTGCCCCTCTGGGGTTTAGACTACCAACTTGTAAGTGGAGATTGCCTAGATCAGTTTCCTCCACCTTCCTGGGTCTCAAGAAGCTTTGACATTCTGCTGACCCTTCTCTGGGGTGGGGGTTGGGAGAATGATGCAGCCATTGATTTATTTACTCATTCAAAAAGTATATATTCAGCAACTGCCAAATATGCACGTAGACTTAACTTTGAATTCCATTTCAGGCTTTTGTTGTTGTTGTTCCTCGGAAGAGGGGGCGGGGGCGGACATTCTTCCGTGAAACTTCCAGTGAGAAATCCTGGTTGTGAATTCTGCCATGATGAGCATCTCTGTGCTCTTATCTAGAAGGACTACAATCATGATTCCAGCAAAGGATCATAAAACTACCGGTCAGGCGGATGCGAGAAAATGTAGGCAGGGAGGCCCGTCATTCTGCAAGTGATCTCTGGCTCCCCAACCCTTCCCCCCACCCCCGCCAGGCTCGCGCGCCGGGCAAACACGCGTGCACCGCCCCACCGTCGGCGGCAACGTGCTGTTTCTGGGCACTCAGACTGCGGGGAGCTGGCTGCGGCTCCGGGGAGACAACAAACATCTCTTCTATCCCGGGCTTTATTTTTCTCACGGTCTCTGAAAAGGCTGCGATCAGGTGATATGTGTGGGACTGCTCCCTGTACAGGTGCGCAGCAGGTCCTGGGGGAGGAGAAATCCGCCCCGTGTGTACTTACTCAAGGCTCTTTCAATAGCTCTCCCAGGATAGCTCTTGGCCGGGCAGCTACCTCGGCTCTGGCAGGCTGCAGGGAATCCGAGTGTGAGAAAGTCAGTCAAGCGGAGGGAAACGGGGTGGGGGTGTGGGGGGGGAGACTTCAAGTCCTCAGGCAAAATATCTTTTTTCTTCTCTCACTCTCTGTCTTTTCTGTAGCTTTAAGCCAAACCCACAAACCATTCTGATACCTAGGGACAAAGGGGAATCTCACTAGAGGTGCAGTTATTTGTTTTATGGTTTAAAGCAAACAGGTGATGTCAGAAGACAGAGAAAATCAGTCTTCATGGGCCAGAAAGCCGGACAGGAATAAAGGGAGCAGCCCCCAGTCCTATTTATCCGGGTTGATACAGTAGGAAAGATTCCTTGTGTTCTGCTGGTCTCACAGTGGGATCAAAGAAGTGACCTCTGTTGATGAACAGGGTGCAATTTTCCCTTTGCTTTGGGGGGTGGGAGTACTGAAAAATAAAGGTCGTCCTATCTAAGCGGGATGGGGGTGGGGGACTTCCAATCCCTAAAGTCTTTTCTTGAATGTAGGAGCTTAGGTCCACATTTGAGAAGGGCTAGAAAGAGTGTCAGCTTGGTCCTATTTTCTTTGACCAGGACAAGTAAGGATACTGAAAAGTAGTGTATAAGTACCTTCGCAAAGAAATTTTCTTCTTCAATGGTTAGGGAGAAGGGCCAGAGATTTCGCGGGTTTGGGTTTTTTGTTTGTCTGTTCAGCCCAGAGACAAACTCATGGCACATTTCTGGTTACTTGACTGACCCCTCTGTCTCTCCAGAAATGTGTGTGTGTGTGTGTGTGTGTTTAAGTTATTTGCTCATTCTACCAGTCTAAGCATTCCTAAAGTGGCAATAAAGAGTTGCTGATTAACTATTTGACCCATGAGAGCTGCCTCAGGTCCAGCAGTGAGACCCTAACCTGACTATAATCAGCATTCCCCATGCACCTTCAGGGTGCCAAATCCTGGGATGACAGAGGCAGAGACAAAAAAAGATTCAGGCTAGAAGAGACAGGGGGTGGCACACCCAGCTAGTTCATTAGGGCCAGACAGCAGACCACAATATCATAGCAGAACTTACTGGAGGAAGTCACAGGCTCTCACAGGCTTGGGGGAGGGTACCTGGAAGGGTTAACATGCTTCCCTGGGAAGGGTTTAGTTCCTTGGAAGAATCTGGGTCAGAGTATTTATGCAGTTTTTTTAAAAGTCAGATGCTGAGTAGAGCATTTTAAGAAGCTTGCAAAGTTTGCATGGCAAGAAAGGAGGGTGACTTGGGAGGCTCATCACCTTTCACCAAGAGGATTTCAAATACACAGGAAGACTCCACTTTTTCCTCCCCTGCCCCGAAAGCAACAGACAATTTTCTGTCATCACCACCTTTCTATCTGTTTAAAGTAAGAAAGAAAAATTCTGTGCCATTGGCCCAGGGTGCAGGTCAACAAAGGAAACATTGTTCATCATTTCTTCAGAACATGATAGGGCACAGCCCACTCGGCAGTGTGTTAAGAAAACACACCAAAATCCCAGAGAGTAGCCGGAGGGGCAAGAGTGAGTAAACCAAGCCTGCAATGAGGTAAAGGTTTGGCTGCAGACGTGAGGGCTGTCCTGCAAGATGGAAATGATGCTTGGAAGGTAAATTTGGTCAGAGTCAAATGAGTCTTTAGTTAGACTCCACGTCGTGGGGAATGTGGCGTGAAAGGGTATACAGGTTTCTGTTGAACTTGGGTCACTGGACAGTGCACAGTCAATGTCCAGGTGAGCTGGTTCTAGGCAGGTGCTTCCTGGTGACAGTCTATACCTGGCACTTAGGAACCTCCTTCACTGCTTGAATCTTCCCAGCTGGGCTCTCTGCTTCTAAATTCTGCAATCCACTCTCCACACTTTTGCCAGAGCCATCCTTCCAAAGGAGAACCTTGCTGTCCCTGCTCTATTCAAGAGCATTTCACAGCTCTCCATTGTCTGAAGATAAGGCTAAAGTCCTTTAGTGAGAAGTTTAAGGGTCTTGTGATTTGGCTGCAAGCCTCCTCCTTCAGTTTCTTCTTACATTCCTGCCTGTCATCCACCCTGGACTCCAGACCATGCTCTCTGAATCAGGACCTCAAGTCCCAGGCTGTAGGCCTTTAATGCCATGAGTACTCCCACTCCCCCTGCCCCATGATTCCTATTTCCAGTGCCCCGATCCTACCTATTTTTAAGATACAAAGCACACACCATTTCCTCCCAGAAGTGTTCCAGGATACACCCATTTCTTAGTAATTTAACTATCCTAAACCTCCACAGCATTTTACTTCTATCTAGACACACAAATTTTTCTCTTGAACCGAGTGGAGGAATACACTGGGAAACAGATGTCAGCTGCACTCCTGAGTCTAGTATCTGCTGTAGGCTTCTTGAGGGTAATAACCATTTCATTCATCCCTGCATTCCCCCCTCCCACCCCCGCATAGTTGGGCAAGAGTGTTGCCCATACAAGTGTGGTTTAGTGCTTCCTTTAGTCTCTCCTGATCGCTTACGCCATCATCTAAGCCCTAAGGGAGAGGAATAATGGAGGAATGCCCGGTCATCCATCAGAAAATCAGGGTCTGTCTGCCTCCAGTAGACTGTAAACTCCTTGCAGACTGCCACTGTATCTCTCATCTTGGTAATCCCAGGGTTTAACACAGTGTCTGGCACAGAGCGTGCGGTACAGAATGAAAGAACTAGAGGGGCTTGCCCAAGGTCACCCCGAGTCAGGAACCGCTGAATCTCATCCGGACGAGATCTGGTGGAACCATTTACAACATTATCTCAGTGGGGAGCTCGGAGGAAGGAAGGAATGAAGTGTCTGAGAAATGTGTGCCAGGCCTCTGGCGGCCTCCAAGCCTGGAGAAGGGCTGGGAGGGCGGGGGGCGGGGGGCGGGGTGGGGAGAAGCGCGACATCAAACAAGACGCTGGGCTCCCGGGCTGCCCGGAGCCTCCCGAGCAGCGCGCCGAGCTCCCGGGCGGCGGGAAGGGTGGAGGGGGTGGGGGCGCGGGGGCCGGCGACCCACGCTGGCGGGCGGGAGGCAGCGGTGGCGGCCCGCCGGCCAGGGCAGTGCGCGTCGCCCGCCCCGCGCGGCAAATCCCCCAGGGAGGCCGCCGCCAGAGCCCTGGCGCTCCCGGCCCGGCGCCCGCCACGTGGCACCCGGCGGCGGCGGCGGCGGCTCCTCCCGGCGCGCGGCCCGGCCAGCCGGCAGCACGCAGCCGCCTGCGCCGCCCGCCTCCTCCCGGCCGCCCGCCGGCGGCCGCCTGGGCGCAGCGAGGGGGAGCTGCCCGTCCGCCCTGGACCCGGGGAAGGGGCGGGCGGCGCGAAGCCGCTTTAACCGCAGCCGCCGAGCGGAGGCAGGAGGCTGACCCGGCCGCTTCCTAAGTGCGGTCAGGCATCTCGTGACCGCGGCGGGCGCCGGGGGCCCAGCGAGGGGAGGGAGGGAGGGCCGGGGCAAGGAGCAAACAAGAATGCCCCCACCCCTCCCCCGGGCTGTTGCTAGTGAGGCTTTCGGCCGAGTTAAAACCCCAAGCCCGAAATCAGGGGTGGAGTGGGGGGTTGGAATAATTCCCTACTATCCACCCCAGGGCGTGCGCTCCCCGCCCGGAAGGGCTGACCTTGGCCGGGGAAAGGCGGGGGGCGGTGGTAAGCGCCGGGGCTCGGCTCCCAGCCCGCCGCCCCCTCGGATTCCTGGCCCGGCGGGGGCCGGAGGAGGGGGGCCCCGGACACACACACACACCCCACACGCAGCGCGCGCCAATGAGCCCCGGCCAGGCGCAGGGGGCGGGGTTTTCCCAGGCTCGAGCACAGCAGCTGCTATTTACCTTCTTGGCTTCTCCCGGGGACCAAGAACCAGCCCCCGCGCTCCGCCGCCCGCCGCCGCCCCCCGCCTCCCTGCCCCCGGGGCGCGCGCACACACACTCACACACGCACGCACACACACATCCTCCCGGCCCGGCCGCAGCCGCGGCGGCAATAAAACATCCTGGCACGTGCTCCGGCTCCAGGCGCGCCCTCGCCGGCCGGCTGATGTCAAACTGCAGCTCGGCTGGTGTAGCTCTTAAAGGGCCCGCGCGCGCCGGGTGCAGAGGCGGCCCCGGCCGCCCGCGGGGCGAGAAGGAGGGGAGAGGCTGCCGCCCGGCGCACCACCTCAATAGGCCGCAGAACCCAGAGTCTGTGGGTGGAAAGGAAAAGGATGGCGAGGGCGCGCGCGCGTCCCTGAGGCTTTGCCATCAAAGCCCCTCTTGTTCATCTTTCATTTGAAATTCCATTTCCTTTCTGCCCAGTTGGAAATTATTCTGATTGTTTCCTGGGGAAGCGCGGGATCCAAGGCCCCAACTCCAGAAGAGGAATGAGGGACGGGCGGGGGGGGGGCGCCGATTTTAAAACAACAACAACAAAAAATCCCTTGCTCTGAAAATTCGTAAATGTAAGGTGGGAGGCATTTTTTTTCCTTTTTCTGCATGTTTTATATATATATATATATATATATATATATATACACACACACACATACACACGCGCACACACACATTGGCGTCCCTTTTCCGCATGATCGCTTTCCATTATCCTCCTTCCCCCAGTGTGTAGTGTCTGAGCGGGAAATCACTTAGATGTTTTGCTAACTCACACCATTGCATACGTTCTCCTCTTTTATCCCTGTCCTTCTAAGTCTTTTTTTTTTTTAATATATTTCAAATGAACTTCTTATTAGTGTCAAAGCAGCTCTATTACACATGTGAAAGGAAATAAAGAGCAAAGACCCTGGCCCCAAAAGAAATAAACTAGACTGGGACAAAACCTGCGGAAAAATCCTCTCTAAAGCAAAGCCCAGCAGGAAGAATAGCAAAGGGTTAAAATCCTTTTGATTGACGTTGTAGCCTCCGGTGCCCCGGGCTCAGGCGCGCGCCATTGGCCGCCAGGCCTTGTGCCTGGCGGCCAATGGGGGGGCGCGGTCCACGAGCTGTGCCGCGTGTCTCCTCCTCCCATTGGCTGAAAGTTACTGTGGGAAAGAAAGTTTGGGAAGTTTCACACGAGCCGTTCGCGTGCAGTCCCAGATATATATAGAGGCCGCCAGGGCCTGGGGATCACACAGGATCCGGAGCTGGTGCAGATAACAGTGGAATCCCCCGTCTACCTCTCTCCTTGGTCCTGGAATAGCGCTACCGGTCACCAAGTAGCCATAAGATATAATAAACCCTCAGCACTTGCTCAGTAGTTTTGTGAGAGTCTCAAGTGAAGGGGACATAAACAAAACAATTTTCTGTGTGAAGGACTCCAAAAATAAAATTCTCTAGGGATTAAAAAAAAAAAAAGCAACAGAAAATGCCAGCTGATATAATGGAGAAAAATTCCTCGTCCCCGGTGGCTGCTACCCCAGCCAGTGTCAACACGACACCGGATAAACCAAAGACAGCATCTGAGCACAGAAAGGTAAGGGCAGTACCACTCTCTCTCTGCAGCCTTAAGAAATTAAGTCGGGGTTGGGGGGCTCCCTTCTCCCTTGAAACCCCGGGGTGAAATGGCAGATCCCATGGGAACTCAGGGCTTCTTTTTTTTTTTTTTTCCCCCTTACAGTCCTCAAAGCCTATCATGGAGAAAAGACGAAGAGCAAGAATAAATGAAAGTCTGAGCCAGCTGAAAACACTGATTTTGGATGCTCTTAAGAAAGATGTAAGTGGATAATGCTGCCTTTTTTTTTTTAATTAAAAATGAAATACCATTTCTCATGTACAAAACGTGACCACCACCACCACCCCCGCCCCAACTGGCGGGATGGTCCCCGCCTGCACTGCGTTCTCTGAGGCCAGAGGGCCGAGCCCCCTCCAGGGTCCGAGGATGTCTGCGCAGCGGCCGGGAGGTGAGGGGGAGGGACCCCAGACTCCGAGGCCGCTGGCCGGGTTCTCACTTAGTGCCTTGCCTCTTCTTCTGTGCAGAGCTCGCGGCATTCCAAGCTGGAGAAGGCGGACATTCTGGAAATGACAGTGAAGCACCTCCGGAACCTGCAGCGGGCGCAGATGACGGGTGAGGGCGGCTAGCCGCGTCCCTCTCTGCGGGCGTCCCCTTCTCCCCGCGGTGATTTCTTCCAGACTTCCGCCCGTGGTTGTGAGAGGCATTCAGCTACATTTTACTGCCTTGGCTCACTCTTGCGTTCCCACGGTCTGGGGCTTATTTATAGCCACAACTCCAAGTTGTTACTGTTCCGGAAAGGGAGGGAGAGAGGTTGTAGCGGCGAGGGTGGCGGGCGACTTGGCAGTGGGGGGAAGCGGGTGGGGACGAAAAGACTCAGAACCGAGGCGGTTTTGAGCTGCGTGGAACGTAGGGGTCACCTGGTTTAGCACTCCCCGCTTCCCCATTAGAGTAGGGGAAATGCGGTCCGGGTGGCGGGGAAGCGGGGGAAGGGCATTGCCCAAGGTCACTACGCGCGCGCGGACCGTGGGGGAAGATGTGAGGCTGAATGGGTTAAAATAGAGCTGCGGGGAATGGAGAGGAACCGTCTCGACTCCGGCTGCCAAGCTAGTGTTGAGAGGTGGAAGGTTTTTCTAAACCACCACCCTACCCCCAACGCCAGCCGGGGGCTGTTCCGCGGGCGGGTGGTCAGGGAGGAGCCGCCGCGGGGACCTCCCAGGGCGGAGGCGGTGGCCTCGGGGCCAGGGCCACTGGGTGACCCGTCTGTCTGCTTCTGGCCCGCAGCCGCGCTTAGCACAGACCCGAGCGTGCTGGGGAAGTACCGCGCCGGCTTCAGCGAGTGCATGAACGAGGTGACCCGCTTCCTGTCCACGTGCGAGGGCGTTAACACTGAGGTGCGCACCCGGCTGCTCGGCCACCTGGCCAACTGCATGACCCAGATCAACGCCATGACCTACCCGGGGCAGCCGCACCCCGCCTTGCAGGCGCCGCCGCCGCCGCCCCCGCCGGGACCCGGCGGTCCGCAGCACGCGCCGTTCGCGCCGCCACCGCCGCTCGTGCCCATCCCCGGGGGCGCGGCGCCCCCTCCCGGCGGCGCGCCCTGCAAGCTGGGCAGCCCCGCTGGAGAGGCTGCTAAGGTGTTCGGCGGTTTCCAGGTGGTGCCGGCTCCAGACGGCCAATTTGCCTTCCTCATCCCCAACGGGGCCTTCGCTCACAGTGGCCCCGTCATCCCAGTCTACACCAGCAACAGCGGGACCTCCGTGGGCCCGAACGCAGTGTCGCCTTCCAGCGGCCCCTCGCTCACGGCGGACTCCATGTGGAGGCCGTGGCGGAACTGAGGGGCTCAGGTCACCCCTCCCCCTAAACTCCCAACCCACCTCTCTTCCTTTGGGACACTCAACAGGAACTTGGACACTGGGAGAAAAGAGGACTTTTGTGATTAAGTGGTTATTTTGGTTTTTTTAATTTCTAAAAAGTTACTTTTTTGTAGAGAGCTGTATTAAGTGACTGACCATGCACTATATTTGTATATATTTTATATGTTCATATTGGATTGCGCCTTTGTATTATAAAAGTTCAGATGACATTTCGTTTTTTACACGAGATTTCTTTTTTATGTGATGCCAAAGATGTTTGAAAATGCTCTTAAAATATCTTCCTTTTGGGAAGTTTATTTGAGAAAATATAATAAAAGAAAAAAGAATGAAGGCTCCTATGTCTTAGAGCTGATTATTTCAGAGTTGTGGTTTTTTTTTGTTTTTTTTTTTAAAGAGGAGGCTCTTGGCAGAATGTGGATTACAGGTAATTTTGAAAATTCAGTCACTGGCTCCTTTGTTATTAGAAGAACATTTTTAAAAATCCGTCAAAACTTTTACCAATGCTCCGTGAATTAAATTACACTTAATTTGCAGGAACCCATCTAATATGGCTACTCTGATCAATTTGTGGCCTATCTCTTAAAGGATTTCAAAAAATTTTTTGTTGCAGTTGGGTAAATCATTCAGTCCTGGTTCTCCCACTAGCTCCTGAGGAAGGTTGAACCCAGCTGAAGTAATGAAGTTAATAGAGTAATGCGTGCTCACTTCCCATTAAGGAAGACCCTTGTTGGCACTCTGTCTGTCCAAAGTAAATGGATTCAGGCAGCCTCTAGCCTTCAGTGTTGGAGCCTGTTTAATTAGTGAATACTAAGGTGCAGCTAGGCATTCCCTTGTACCAGCATCCAAAAGTTTGAAAATGCCTCTCTGCACCCTCTTCAAGCAAGCTGAGAAGGTCAACAGATTCCTTCTGCCAAGGGACAGCTAGTTAGACTCCCAAGTGGACCCCAAGTCCAGATGATTAACACCAGACATATGTTTTTGATAAGTTTCTGCGCTTGGCTCTAATAGAGAAAGCATGTGGGGGCCGCGCTGGCAGGCACACAGGCCATCTTCCCTTTAATACAAACAGCAAGCGACCCCTTCGCTTGGTCATGCCCCATTTCCAGGCAAGATGTGGGCTCCAGATAGAAGCAAAAGGGTTGTCTCGGGTTTCAGCTCACATAACCCTCCTTAACAAGTCCTAACTCAAAGCGGACAGCTTTAAACTGTGCCAGGATCTGCAGGGAATTTCTTCCAAATCCCATCACAAAGGCTTGTCAGATTTTGTCAGATTTGGCCAGGTGTTTGACTGCATCCAGGTGTTGGGGAAATGAAAACCACGAGCCCTGCGAGACCAGACACATCAGCCGCGCTGTGGGTCTGGCGGGCGCGCCCTCCTCCCCCACCGCCGGCCAGTCCTCCTCCCCTCCCTTGCCCCTCCCGCCAGCCTCCTCTCATCCCCCTTCTTTTAGAACGGCTTCTGGGAGGAGAAGGATGAGGCGGGAGAAATCAATCTTTGAAGCCTTCCTAACAAAGATAAAGCCAACGATTTTCTGTCTTGTTTCAAAAGCTTTACCTCTCCCCCGCCTTGCTCTGGCCTTTCCCACAGGCCAGTGTGGAGAGCCGCTCTATCACAGGAATGATCGAGCTAGCAGACAGCACTTTTCTTACCCGAATACCTTCGACCCAGCTTCGGACCCAGAGGGAGAGTTTTAAAGATACTTTTTAAAATTTGGCTCCTACTTGTCTCATTAAGTGAAAGGAGTCCAGTACCCACCCCAGAGAAATACACAAATATATACACATACACTCCTTTTTATCGTACCATTTTTGCATGATTTCCCTCTTGTTTAAACACAAACATAAAGCAATTGCTCTGTGAAGACACCCAACACAAACCTAAATGCTTCATTTGGCAAACCTGTCCTCTGCCTCCCTAGAAGTCCTTAACTGTCCCGGCATAAATAATGGAGGCATCAGGGTCTTATTTTTGTAAAAATACCGGTATTTTTTTTTTTAAGGCACACACACACACCAGTGCAATCTCTACACCAACTTAAAATTAAATCTCTTTGTCTTTCCCTGTATTAAAAGGGAACGACTGAAAAAGTGAATTTTTATTAACATCAAAGTACAGAGATCTCTTGGGGGAGGGAAATTTAAGGAAAAGAAGATCTCTTGCGGGGACGGAATAATATATTTAAGAAAAAGAGGTAAACATTTGTTCTTTTGGTAATCTGAAAATCGGTGTTTCCCCCCGCCTGGAATTTGGGTCTAGACTCAGATGAAGCATCTGTTTTCATACAACATCGGGAGAAGAGTAACATCTTGGGCCCCAATGGGAATTTTCAGGCTTCGGTGCCAGCTACCCCACTAAACTGACTGTGTCACTTTGGATGAGTCATTTCCCTTATCTGGGACATTGCCAAGTCCGTAAAACGAGTGGGTTTATTTCGAAGACCTTGTGTCCTCAAGCACCCAGGCTGTTTCTGGAGTAATTGGTCGGGTGGGGAGGGGCTGGGGGACGAAGCTTCAAAGACGACGGCAACCTTGCCCACCCACCCCCCACCCGGCCTGGCCAAGTTTTACGACCTCGAGGCACACCCGGCGGCCCCTCTCTCCCGCCCCGGGCAGTCCCGATGGTTCCAAGAGATAAGGCCCAGCTCGCAGCTCCACGTCCGGATGCGGGCGGGCGGCCTCCGCAGCAACGCGCATTATCCTCTCAATGGAGACCCTCCAGGGCACCGGCCCCCTGCCGTCCCTAGCAGCATCCGGAGCGGGAAAGGCGCTGAACTGGAAGGGGAGCTCTCCCCCGTGGAGACGCGAGCCTTCTCTAATGAATCAGTGCGACCCCGGGGCGCGCCCCCTCCTCGCGCCCCATTCCACCCCACGTGTTTCTGGAATGGGGACCCAGGGGTTAAACTGGACCCCCTCATCGTCACCACCGTCCCGGGAAACCTGTCATTAAAGTCAATTAACTTTTCCCACACCCCTTGGCCGGTAACAGCCCGCTGCTAGCTTCCTCCTCGGCTCCTAAGTGCAACCAGATGGGCCGCCGAGCTGCCCCCGCCGCGCGCCCGCCAGGGAGGCCCGGGGGTTCCAAGGGAGGCCGCCGGGGCCCGCGGCCCGGGGCGGGAGCAGGCCAGGGCGGCCACGCCGGGCCAGCCCCGGCGGCCCTGCGGCCAAGGTGGTTTGCTTAGCAGGCCTGGCTGCTTTCTGGCAGGAAATGAATAGCTCCCAGATGAGCTCAGGCAACCTGAGAGGTCGTGAGAACGGCGCGAACCCCCGCCTGTGCAGCCGGCAACCTGCCAGGCCGCGGGGGGAGCGGGCGGCGGCGGCGGCGGGAGGCCGGGAGGCCCGGCGGGCGGGCGGGCGGGCGGCGGCAGGGGGAGAGGGAGGAGGGAGCCGCTGACACACGAGCCCGCGCCCGCTCCCGCTGACAGGCAGGCAGCCGCCCGCGCCCGGCCGCCTCCCCCGCTTCCCCCGCCCCGGGCCCCAGCGCCTCCCAAGCAGCAGGCCCCAGCCGCAGAAATGCGGCCGCCCGGCCCCGCCAGGGCCTGGGGGTGGGGCGGCCTGCCAGTGTTTTTCCAGTTCCCCCGGTAGCTCCGGGCCGCATTTAGAAGCCGGGGAAACTGGGCCGAGGCCAGTGTCAGGGCACCCGAGGCCCTGCCAAGCGTCAGGCCAAGCCAGGGCGGGGAGTGGGCAGGGAGGGGGTGGAGGAGGGGCGGGGGTAGGAGGGAAGGCCATTTCGGCGCACACCGGCGTCCCAAAAAAGACCGAGCCGCCCCACAGCAATTCTGAACTCCTAAAAAACAAAACAAAACAAAAACCTCGTTTCTAAAAACCCTGAGCACCTACAAAGTGTCCAGCAGGCCCACCGCAAGAGTTGGGAAGATAGCAGTAACTCCTACCCAGCCCCTAACTCCCAGAGCTCTGGTTTAGCTAGGAAGACAGACAAACATTCAGGTGACTCATCCCAGGTATGATGAGGTAAGCGCCAAAAATGAAGTTTAAACAAAGGGCACCTAAGAACAGAGAGATTAATTCTGATTTGAGAGGAAACCAGGTAAGTTTTTCAGGGAGTTGGCATTTGAAGCTGAGAGCTGAAAGATGAGATCAACAGGAAGAGAAAGGAGGCATAGGAAGGTGAACGAAGAGGCAGAGATGGGTAAATATTTAGGTCCAGTTTGAGAAATTTCCGGACATCCGCCGTGGTAGTCCTATTTAAATTTTCGAATATATAACTTGGCTTAGAGGCCAGGAGGGGGGAAAAAAAAAAAAGGAGGACCAAGCTGTCTGTCTGCTTCAGTCCTTGGTTTACTGCCGAAGTCCGAGGGTTTAAAGCATAGCGTCTGGCTTCAGGTTGCTTAGGTTATAAGACCAAGGCGAATTAAGTTCTTTGAGCCTCGTCTGTAACTTGGGGCTCAGAGGGGCAGTATTTCATAAGGTGGTGAGGATAAAATAAGTAAGTGCACGTAAAGCATTTAGAATGGTACTTGGCACAGGAGACCTCAACGCATGGTCAAAGCCACCCAGCAAGGAAAGGATGCTCACCAAACGCGGATGCCAAACCCTGAACTTGGCCCAGTGGACCGCTTTTAATTGCACCAGGCCCTATGTGAAAGGCCCGCTGCTTCTTCCATAGTTTTTGAATTTCACGTAGTCATTCAATAATTCCTGGGGCCCCTTCGTGGCTCAGTTGGTTAAGCTTCTGCCTTGGGCTCAGGTCATGACCCCAGGGTGCTGGGATTGAGCAACCCCCCCCCCATAGGGCTCTCTGCTCAGTAGGAAGCCTGCTTCTCCCTCTCCCACTCTCCCTGCTTGTGTTCTCTCTGTGTCTCTCTCTGTCAAATAAATAAAATCTTTTTAATAAATTACTGAATGAGGCACTACAGGAGTAAAGGCTGAAGAAAGGCATGAGCTCTACAGCTGCAAAGCTCACGGTCTAGTAGGCGAGACAAACCAGTAAAAAAAATTAATAACAATAATAGTTAGTCTGTGTTAAGTGCCATAAAAGAGGAGTAGTACACCTTGCTGGTGCAAAAGAAGGGGACATGTCATAGCAGGCAAGTTTTTGGTCCTCCAAATTATGATTAACCTGGGAATCTGTGTGACCGCAGACACGGCAGGCATGGTATGTAACTAGTCAAATTCCACAGAAGAAAAGCTATTGTTAAATGGTTAATTTGAAGATTAATCCTTTTATGATACTAGTATGTTCCAAATGAGCACAGTCTACGAGATGTGGTCAAGGAACTGGACACAGTTCAAGGGATCCGGTTCCAAATTGGCCACTACCTGTGAAATGCTGAGTGAGTCCCCTAGAGTCTCTGGGCTTCCATTTCCTCCCCGACAAGGTGGGAAGTTTAGACCGGAAGTCTCTAAAGTCCTTTTCAACTCCGTGGTCTGTGATTCTCTTTCCTCAGCTTGCTTCCATGTGTCTCCACATTTTGACACACGCTCTGTGGCTCTGAGAACCTGTATCTGGCATAGTTCAAAACTTTCGACCAAGGGCTGGGATGATTTTACAACCAAGTACTTCCATCCACAGTGAAAGATGGGGAAGCAGACCTGAATAGATGGGCATTGTAGTTCCACTGTTGCAAGCAAACAGGCCACACGTTAGATTCTGTAGCCGGGCCGTGTCGGTGAGAATCATGTTCACAGCACGGCACATCAAAGGAAGATTGCGTCTCCCGGGATTTGCTCACATATCTGCTCCTAAGACCCTATACTTTGCTGTAGTATCTTGTTATCTTACTGGGAAAACTGAAAAACAAGAGTTAAAAGTACCACCACTTTCCTTCTTGATCCTAAAAATTGCTTCCCATCCTTCTCATTTGCCCACTTCTTTCCTGAAAAAAAAAAAAAAAAGAATGTGATCTGTTGTTTATCAGGACTCCTTCCATTTAGGAAACATAGTTCCCCAACTGGCTAGAATTTTTCCACTAGTACACTTACTGGATTAAATAAACTTACTGAATAAGTCTCGTTAAACAAGAATGTCAGTCTGAATTAGGGAAAAATCTAAATTTTAAAAATTCAATAGGGAGAGCAGTACATTTTGTAAATACTTGTAGTAAGTCTGAATTCATAGTTTACAAAAGCACTTGCTCTTGTAAAACAAATAAAGTCATTTAAAGAACGTATTCTCCTAAACCGGTTAAACGTGGCTTTTGCAATATTATTTATAAAATAGGTGACCCTTGAAGAATGCAGGTTTGACCTCTGCAGGTCCCCTGTATGTGGATTTTTTTTTCCAGAATACAGTACAGTACTATAAAATATATTTTCCCTTCCTTATGATTTTCTTCATAACATTTTCTTTTCTCTGGTTTACCATAAGAATACAGTATGTCATACATGTAATATACAAAATATGCGTTAATTAATTGTTTAGGTTATCACTAAGGTTTCTGATCAACACTTTATTAGTAGTTTATTAGGAGATAAACTTTTGGGAGTCAAAAATTATATGCAGATTTGAGGATGGGGGAGATCCATGCTATAGTTCCTGGATTGTTCAAAAGCAAACCGTATAAATCTTTCTTTGGAGTAAGAAAAAGAGCTCTGATTGCAACCCAAGTAAATAATTGTAGCCTAAATTAATAATAAAGCTTTACTGTAGCTAGTCTATGTCTGGATATGTTTGAGTTGTAGTCTGCCTTTGGACAAGCAGAGATTGATGCATTTTTTTTTCCCCTTAAAATTGCAAGTATCACTCAATGAGAGCAATGTTATTTAAGGAATACTATTTGTAGCTTACTATTTCATTATTCACAAATGTGATTTGTTTTCATGTTAGATTCATTTCCCTTATTTACTCACCAGCATGAGACATGACCTTTGTAAGTCCAGCTCACAGAAAACTCCTGCCTAGAGAAACACCAGGGTGGACAAACCCCGGCACCCAAAATGTCATGTTTCCTGCTCCATAGTTTCTCTTCTATGAGCCTTCCTCCCTTAGCCATAAAAATCTGTCCTTATGGCATCAAAATATATCACAGGAATAACATTCCTTAACAGGGCCAGGAGAAAAAGAAAAAAGAAAAAAACAGGGCCAGGAGAGGGCAAAGGCAATGTCAAATTAGTTTCAAAAGCAACTGCCATATATGATGTTGAGGAGTCAAAGTTAAGTGGGAAAGTGGTGAGGGCATTTCTTCATTTAAGTGAATGCCCAACAGATATGTGGACTCAGGGACGGGATACAAAATGTAAAGGAAGTCTTCCTATATCCCAGATTTGTAAAGAACAAGTACTCTTGAACATACAAAGTTCTTCTTTCTTGTGTTCTGTTCCATAATTAGGAACCCCTGATTATTTTTATACAAATAGAATCTTTCAAAGGAGCATCTGTGTGGCTCAGCCATTTAAGCATCTGCCTTCAGCTGGGGTCATGGTCCTGAAGTCCTGAGATTGAGTCCATGTCAGGCTCCCTCGTATGGAGCAGAGGAGTCTGCTTCTTCCTCTCCCTTTGCTCCTCCCCCTGCTTGTGCGCATGCGCGCGCTCTCTCGCTCGCTCTCTCTCTCTCTCTCTCTCAAATAAATAAATAAAATATTAAAAAACAAACAAGCAGAATCACACAGATATTTCCCTTGAAACTCTACATAACAAGGTAACTGGGGAATTGGCCATTAATGCCTTGCAGAAGAGAGCAAGCCTCAAAAACAAAACCAAACCAAAAAAAAAAAAAAAAAATCCAAAGTAAAGACTCATTTGTGTGCTTTTTGTTTTTTGGTTTTTTGGCAGCAAAAAGCTTTATTGTGGTCCATTTGATCCAGGCTCGGGAGAGAGCTCCAGGGCGATTAAAAAGCTGCCTATTGGTTGCAGAGAGAAGCTCAGGCACAATCCCTGGGACCAGGGAGAGGCCAGAGGGGCCCCTGGAAGGCTGCTGGGCTCTGGAGGCTCCTAGTTGGGTGGTCGCCCATCTACTTGCTGACTCTCACCTCCTCATCTAGGAAGTGGCTCTCCAGGAAGTCACAGAGGTGGGGGCCTGAGCAGGCAGAACCCAGGGCAGGCAGATTCCAAAGGGACCAGCCCAGGCTCTTCTCTGGAAACAGGGCACCTTCCATGGCATCCAGGGTTTCCCCCCCACCCCCACTCATCTTGGGACGGCTTCTACATGTCCTAGAAGAGGGCCCTGCCACTGGACTGGTTTTGCACCTGCAAGAGAAGCTCAGTGCCCTAGTGCTTCTCCTGGGCCACGCCCTCCGGAGCCACATTGTAGTGGAAGTAGGAGCCCAGACAGAGGGAGGGGTAGGACACCGCGGGTGTCCGGGGCCGACAGCAGCCTCCACCTTAGTGGAATAATTCTCACGGATCTGGGAGATCTGGTGGATCTGTAATAAGGAGATAAGCTCAAAAGAGGGTGTTGGCCATCCTGGAGGCAGAGGGTGGCCAGGAAGATGGCTCTGAAGGTTGCATCTAGAACAAAGGGTGAAGAGTGGTAGGAGCCTGGTAGAAGGGGCTTCCCTGGGTCTGTTCTGTCCAAACACCCATAAAGCAAGAGGCAGATCTGTGTGACCTCCCCCCATAACCCGTGCCCTGCCTCATTCATGCTATTTTTGTTTTCCTGTTTCAGGGTAGGGGTAGGGGCAAGATGGGGAGGCCGAAGTTGGAGGGGCTGCATAATATATGATCCTCTAGAGAACCCTGAAACGACTTTTGTGTGATATATTTGAGATTTCATTGTCGGTTCAGAACAGCCACAGAAGAGGCATTTTTGAAGCCGTTGAATGCGAGGAGCCTTTCAGAAAGGATAAATTAGAGACACCTGGGTGGCTCAGTGGGTTAGCATCTGCCTTCGGCTCAGGTCATGATCCTAGGATCGAGTCCCGCATCCGGCTCCTTGCTCAGCGGGGTGCCTGCTTCTCTCTCTCCTCTGCCTGCCACTCTGCCTGCTTGTGCACTCTCTCTCTCTCTCTCTGAAAACAAATAAATAAAATCTTTAAAACAAAAACAAAAAGGATAACTTAAACTGTTGCTATCACCTCACCAAGTCAGAAAGACCTCAGGCCAGAGTCATATTTAAACATACACTGGTTTAAAAAAGAGAAGTTGCCTTTCCCACAGTCCATCATCTTGAAATCTGGCAATCAGTGTCTAACCTGATGGCAGGCTGAATTCAGCTTCCTCTTTAAAAGCCAGCTTTTAGGGTTAGCCCACAGCTTCCAGCCTGGGGTCCTGGCCTCAGCTCTGTGCTTTCTCTCCTTTGCCAGGACCCTCCTCAGCCTCTCCACTGTACTCCCTGGAAACTTGTTCTGTTTTCAGTGGATGCCCCTTTACCCGCAGCCCTTTACCCCCTCATTGTCTGGTTCTCCCTTTGTTGTGAGCCTGCTGGATAAATGACTCTTCATGTCCCCCACCCAGGGTGCCAGTAGGCAGGAAGTCGGGTGGGGGGGCGGGGTGAGGAGTGTGCACACCCGGGCTGGGGAATGGGGTCCCGGAAGTAGGGGTTTGTACCTGGGTCAGGGAGCATGGATGCCGTGGGCTATGAGTGAGGACACAGTCTCTGCCTCCCCAGACCCTCGCCAAACCATGGCTCCTCCTTCTTCGGGTGAAGATCTGTCCTTGGTGGCATCCAGTTCTCTTTAATCTCTGTTCCTCCTCATCTCCTGACCTCCCTCAAGCTCGCCTTCACCTGGCTGGTCCTCCCTCCTTTTTCAGAGATGGGCTGTGATGCCACCCCTTTCCCCTTCATGGAAGGTGTGGTCCACAAAAACATCCACTTTTATTCCTGACTTTGAACCTCCCTTACCTTATTTTTACTTTTCTTTTCAGCCTAGAATCACATTTATTTCTCCACAGTCTCCACAGAGCCAACTTCAAGCCTTCCGCTCTCTCCACCTGCAACTTCTCTCCCTTCTCACCAGGAAACTCCTGACAGCTCCCTCGCGGCCCCCACTGTCTCAGTCTTCTCATGGCCACCATTGCGGCCAGGCTTCTGTGTCCCCCTCTCCACAGAATGCTCTGGCCAGGGCAAAACTCAGTGAACAAGCCAGATAGTCACTTTTCTGTCTTCTCTGTCAGCATTCCTGAGGTTTCGACCAGGTGCAAACTCCATCCTTGAAATTCCCTCCTTCCTTAGCCCCTGGGGCTCATCTTCCTCCTAACTTCTTTCAACCTGTCTGGCAACTTCTCAACATCCATCAATTGGATTCTTTCCTTGTACTCACCCCATTAAGGTCACTGCCCCTGAAAACCCCATTCATGTCCTGTTTCCCTTGTTGTTTGGCCACCCACAGCAGTGACTGGCATTTGCACAAAGACCATCAAATCTGCCATCTCCCATCTAGAATTCTCTCCTGAGATCCAAACCAGAACCCTGCTGCCCACCAGACAGTCAGTATATCTCAAACCCTGTGCCTATGAGATGCCTATCTCTACCTCCCAGGCTCAACGTGACTTCCTCCACTCTACCCATCTCCTCCCTGAGTGTCAGGGGTCACCAGGAGTTTGGGGCTTTTGCTTTGCCCTCCTCCAGCCTGAGCTCCTTGCCTTCAGTTGTACTCCCTCCCCAAACCATCAGCTATACCCCATCATCTATCCCAGCAACCACATCTCTGGGAGAAAACTTCCAGAGGCTTCCTATCGCCTCTGAGACTGAAAAACTTGTGTGATCTGCTCCCAGCCTATTCACCTTGCCTTATTGACCCTAAGGAAGCTGCGTCCTATCCATGCACCTCCCACACGCCAGGCTGCTTCAGTGCCCTCCAAGCTCCCTCTGGCTTCTTTCCCTTTATACATGCTGTCCTGTGCTGGGGCGCACCTCCTCCGCTTCTCCATCTAGGGACCTGCTACCCCATGGGTCCCACAAGATTTTGCTCCATCTGCCTGCTTCCGGAAGCCCATCCAGATGCCTCCAGTTCCCTGCCAGGACCCCTTTCCTCCTGCCCCATCCTGGGGCCTTGAACACAGCACTGATGCTACTGGATTAGAGTGTCTGTTTCTCTGTCTCCTCAATCCAGACTGGGCAAGTTTTTTAGAGGCAGAAACAACATATTTTTCTGTACTTTCAGCATACGGCACAGTGCCTGTCATCCAGAAGACGTCCAGAAATCTGTATCCCAGCATAGTAAGGGGCTGGGTACTAATAAAAACAATAACCAATGTTTGAATAATACTTCAACATTCACAAAATGCTTTCATAAACACCACCTCATTTGATCCGCAAGCAATCCACGGACGTAAGCAGGACTCAAAGATAGTAGTTGGTTTGGCCTGGAGGCAGCTAGAAAGTAGCAGAGAGGGGTCGCTGGAACCCGCATCTTCTGGCTGGAGCGCCAGCCTTCCTTCATTCTCTGCCTCATTGGAGGGGCCTGAGCCCTGCTCTAACGCCTGTCTCAGTGGTTGCCCAAGTACCCCTTCCCTGCTGACTTCCAAGGGAAGCCTACATTCAGTCTCCACGGTCCATCACTTTTGCTACATATGTAACGTGAACCAATTCAGAGCAGCTGGAAATCTATTCTCCTTAGTCCTGCTTTGCTGCCTTAATACACATAACTGAAATCTCTCAGGCACGAGAACTGCAGGTTCCTTCCTTCCCCTTGTCTCCCAGGTGTCAGAGAATTAATGCAATCAAAGGCAAGTTTTTTGTTTTTTTTTTTCAACAGAAAGATTAATGATCCTCAACACAAATGCATTACCAGGAATTTTTCAGAATCAAAAATTCTATAGAGGGAATGGGAAAGTAAATCTCAAACTTCAAGAAGGAAGAAAAGCCTTCCAATTTTGAAAATCTTATGTGCATGGTTGTTTTGAAATAGAGCCAACCTGTGATAGGTGAACGAGTCACACCGGGACCCAGAGAAAGCAGAGGGGGAAGGCACAGAAGGGTGTAACACGTGATCCCAGAGCACCAGCTACAGATGAGGCCACCCCAGAAAAAATGCTTCTTGCATTTACGGTCTCTGTAAGCTGAATGTTCCCTAGCCATGAAGCAGTTGCTAACTTTCTAGATATGCTGTGTTTGGCTTTTCTCTCCTGCCTGGAACTGCCAGTGGTTTGCATTCGGGTTTGTGGTAGATCAAAATGAGCCTCTCTTACCTGAGGGGTTTCTTTAGAGGAGAAGCTAGTGTTTGTTCAGGGTCACCTGCAGCTGGGGGCCCAGTACCCACAGGGAGGGGCATCCTGCCCAAGATGGGTCACTGGCCAACCTAGCAGCTCCCGGTGGGGACTGGCTAAGCAATCACTAAGGGTTACCGCATTGCCTATTCTGTGCCAGGCACTGTTCCAGGCACCAGAGTTTCTGCAAGGAACAAGATAGGGAGGCTATGGCTCTCAGCACACATTCCATTTCCACATGCAGAAGACAATAAAAAAGAAAAGAAAGAAAGAAACCAAGGAGAGAATGTCAACTCATGGTAGATACTAAGAGGAAACTGAAACAGGACACAGGGTAGAAGGGGACTGAAGTGGGGCTAGGGTTTAATTTAGAATGGGTAATCAGGGAAGGCCTCATTGACGAGGTGACCCCTGAAGCCCTGAAGGTCAGTCAAACAAAAAGCCTAACCCAATTTTGGGGACCCAGTCAGTGAAGACAGAAGATGTTACCTCTGGCCAGCCTGGGCAAAGCTTATGAATGGCTGACCATGGCACCCAGGGCCACAGAGAAGGCTCACACTGTCCCTACCCTGCACCCCAAGGCTACCTTTGTCTTGGCGTGTCCTCCCTCCTTTCTTGCCTCTTTCCATCCCTCTTTTTCCTACCTCCAGGCACAGCATTGGACCCCCGTGCACCTGCTCTCCACACCAGGGATCCACCAAGCCCTGCCTTCCTCAGAGTTCCTGTGAGACTCTTCATACCGCCCTTGCCTGCCACTCACGCTGGGCGTTCTGGTTTGATGAATGACAGGAGACCGGAGAAGAGCCCTGATGGAGCCACTTCTCCCAGTGGGTTCCTTTGTAAAGGACCTAGAAGTCCTTTCTGTATCCCTCTGAACAAGCCCCCCAAAGCCACCCATTCCTTAACAGTTCCCAGGTATGTGCACGGCACCCACTCACAGGACAAGGCTGGGAGGGAGCACGCGGGCGCTGTCCAAGCGCCTGGGTTAGGGAAGGAGCAGATTCGGTGGCATTTTTCCTTTCCCCATTTTCCAAATACTCTGTAAATTTTATAACTGGTGTTTCTATTTTAAGAAAATGAGTCTTGGGCAACAGCTTGGAGAAACTATTTCTCCTTTCCGAATGCCCCCTATGCTAATAATCAGGACAGTTCAGCTCATCATTTAATTACCATCTTCTGGAGTCCTGAGTGTCTTTGTTGGGTCTCTCACGGGCGAGGCTGGCGTACAGGGACAATCAGATGCTTTTCTCCGCATCCCTCTGTTAAGATCAGCCCAGCCCATCCCTCTCACGGGCGAGGCTGGCGTACAGGGTCAACCAGATGCTTTTCTCCACATCCCTCTGTTAAGATCCCTCTGTTAAGAGTGCCTGGCATACTGTGGCTTCTCAGAAACATTGTTAGGCTCCTCTGCTTGTAGGACAGAATTGACTCAGCCCCGGGGCTTCACCTTGAGGATCGAGGAGAAGCCTCCCCATCTTCTCAGCCTTGCTTCAGCCTCTGGTTCCACTCTTCTCCCCAGTCGTGATGACTAATGAGAATCTAAGTCTCTGAATTCAGCTCTCTGGGAGATCAAGATGTCATGACTGCAGTCGAGAGGTGGAGTTTTTTCTCCTTCCCTTGATGCTGGCCCTGTGACCGCTTCAATGAGCAGAAGGTAGTAAAGGTGCTGCTGTTCCAGGCCTAAGCCTTAAGAAGGACTGGAAGCCTCACTCTTGCACACCGGGGAGCCCTGAGCTGCCATTGTGAGAATTCAGCTACACTGATGGAGAGAGAGAGTGGGAGAGGGCAGCCACAGGAGAGGGAGAGACCTCAACACCTCTCCACCTGGAGAGAGCGACAGAGGTCCTGCCATCCCAGTATCCTGGCTGAGGTCAGCCTTCCGGCCATCACCACCAAGGCACCAGACGTTCCAGGCAGCCATCTTGGATGTTTCAGCTGGTGGAGTCCTAAGACAATGGCAGCGCAGCATGTGGAACAGAAGAGCTGGCCAGGGCACCTGGGTGGCTCAGCGGGTTAAAGCCTCTGCCTTCGGCTCAGATCCTGATCCCAGGGTCCTGGGATCAAGCCCCACATCGGGCTCTCAGCAGAGAGCCTGCTTCCTCCTCTCTCTCTGCCTGCCTCTCTGCCTACTTGTGATCTCAGTCTGTCAAATAAATAAAATAAAAATCTTAAAAAAAAAAAAGAAGAAGAAGAAGAGCTGGCCAGCTGAGCCCCGTCATCCCACATGATGACAGTTGTTCTGTTAAGCCTAAAAAGCTGGCCCCAAGGAAAATGAACACGGTCTGTGGATAAGACAAAGATAAATTCATTGCTTACTATAGTAAGGGAGAACCCCTAGCAGAGCTTGGTCAGTGTCTCCAAGACAGGAGAGAAGGTCAGAATTTATTGATAACTAGAAGCCTGGTCTAAGGCAGTCTTTCCATATGGGGATATAATTAGAATTAGGCAAGAATCACCCCGTGACAATCCAAGACTGTTGGAAACCCAAGGCAGGGATTTTCAGCTGAGCAATTCAGAGGATTTTAGGACACACTGTCTGTCACTATCTCCCTTGAAGAGTGGAAGGGAAATTCCTTTAATGAACAATCGAACCATTTCCCTGGGCAGGAGACTCCTGGAGAACTAGGGTCATACTAACAAAGAGGAATACTAAAGTTCTGCTAATGAAGACAGAGAAAGAGCATGAAGTCAGGCTAATTCAGACAGTAAGATGTAGCTTCTGTTCTCAGCGTCCCGGCCAGCCAGTGTCCATTCTCCAGCCACTAAGTTATGTCCCAGGCACTGTGCTAGGCACTGACAATACAAACGGGACAAAGACAGGGTCCTTACCTTCTAGGAGTTTAAATAGTAATCAGGAAGAGATAGGAAAGCCTCAAACAAAACAATTAACAAGGTAATCTCCATACAGATGAAGTGTTCTGAGGAAAATAAAAAGGCAAAGGATAGCATGATATTGCAGGAAGGAGATAAATTGTTTTAGAAACAGCTGTGGTCAAAAGAAGCACTCTCAAAAGACGATGTCTGTGCTGATGGCGTGTGAATGGTGAAAGGATCCAACAGGTTAAGATCTCGGGAGAGAACATACAGGCAGGGGCACGGCCAGGGCCAAGTCCTCGAGGCAAGGGAGAGCACTGGCATGCTGGGAGACCAGAAAGGCCAGCGTGCCTGAAATATACTACCAAAGGGAGTGTGGCCCACGCTGAGGCCAGCAAGGCTGGCAGAGGTCAGATCGCAGAGGGCTTTGACAGTCATGGTGAGAAATTTGGATGTGAATCGAGGGGTCATGGGAAGCCATGGGAGCAGCATTGCCCAAGAGAGATCGCATGCCAGCAACAGAGGCAATTTAAAATTTTCTAGTAGCCACATTATTTAAAAGTATATTTTTATCAAAGTCTAATATATTTTAATATTTTATTTAAACCTATAATATGCCCAAAATATTTCAACATGTAATCCACATGCCATATGATTAATGGGGTATTTTACATTCCTTTTGGGTACAGAGTCTTTGAAATATGTGTATATGCTACAGTGACAGCTCCTTTCAGTGGAGACTGACCACATTTCAGGGGCTCAACAGACACCTATGGCCAGTGGCTGCCATTCTAGCCAGAAGAACACTGGAGGATCTAATGACCATCGTGGTCCCAGATCCCCGGGCTCAGAGCTGTCTTTTAGTCTTCTCTTCCCCTCACGTCTACCTGCCATCACATCCAAGAGCTTGGGTGATTCTATCTAAATACCCCCACAGCTAGCCCATCATCTTTACCCCAGCTCAGATGTCTTCCCTATTTCACACATCAGTTCGTGCTACAGTCTCTGAACTGGGCTTTTTGCCTCCACCTCTGCCAATCTCTCTCCATGAGGCTGCTGACGTGTTCTGCTAAACACAACACCTACCTTCTCCCCTCTCCCCTGCAAAACCTTCCGTAGCTCTCACTGCCTGTGAGGTTCAAACTCCTTCGGAAGGCCTGTAAGACCCTTCAAAGACCAGCCCCACCCCTCCTGTTAGCCTTATTTCCTGCTGTGCCTTTTACATAATCCAGTTAAAACCCAGGGCCCAGTTTGGTCCACTTCAACACACTTGCTCCGGGAACTTAGGAAAGTAAAGTTATTTTATTTTCCATAATATCCCTACCCCACCACGGAACGATGGTAGCCAAACATTGAAAGTTTTCAGGGTTTGCTTCCATGTATTATTCCCCTTTAATAAGAATTTCCCTCTCCATACGAAGTTTTGTGTTTTCTTCTTCTTTGAGAGTTTTTATTTTGTAAATTTTTTTTTCTTCTTTTAAAGGCAATTGCCGCATGTGGATATGAGTTGCCTGCTTGCTGCTTGATTTCTTGCTTGTTCTTGTCCCACCATCCAACTCTTAGCAAAAGTGTTACATGGCAAATATACATAATCAAGCATCATATGGTGTGTGTGTGTGTGTGTGTGTGTGTGTGTGTGTGAATTTTGAGGCTAAAGTACACTTAATTGTATTTTGAACAACCCCTGACGTCACTCGAAATTACCAGAAACACTATGGGTTATGACAAGTCCAGGCTGGGAATCTCTAAACTCCTCCTTGACTTTGGTTATGACCTTAAAAATGTTGCCATCTTTGAAGTACGGTTGAAAGCCATTCTTTGTGTTTTTCTTTTCCCCCTTGATTGAAACATTTAAGTAACTGAATATGTAATTTTGCAGACTCGACTCCAAAAGAGCCATCAAAACAAGATTCACATGATGTGTCCTCTGCCAGTGCCCGTCCCACAGCTGCTCCTGACTAGTCATGGCCGTGAGATACCAACTCTGGAATTAGACTGGAAGTGAACTGAGTCATAAATTGCTACTGAAGAAAGGAAGCCTGTGCTTGCATCTCTGGAAATTCATGTGCAAAGGCAAGGGGCTCACAAGCCTGTGCCAGCAACAGTCTCCATTACCGAACTCTTCCCTACCAACTTGATCTGGTTTGATTTTAACTTGCTTTGGGAGCTGAGTTCAAT
Organism: Neogale vison; assembly: GCF_020171115.1. NCBI lineage: Eukaryota > Metazoa > Chordata > Mammalia > Carnivora > Mustelidae > Neogale > Neogale vison. Next base: position 115,879,554 of record NC_058096.1, read on the forward strand.
CCTTTGCATATATTTGAGTATAAATGCACGTCTAAGAACAAACACTCATTGCTTGTCTAACAGGCACAGAAAGGCATTACTCCAGGCCACACCATAGGGGCAGAGCTTTGCTGAGAAGACCCACTAACAAAGCTCAAAGCTCACAACTCCCCAGGTTGCTTAGAGTTCTGGTCTCCGTCCTTCCCCACTTCCTTCTAATACCAGACTCTGACTGAGCACCTACTATGTGCTGTCTCTGTAGAGAAACAGATGAGTGAGACACTCTCAGTTGCCGGGGAATTTAGGAATCAACAAAGAATTTCTTTTTTTTTTTTTCTTTTTTTAGGTTTTTCTTTCTTTCTTTCTTTCTTTCTTTCTTTCTTTTTTTTTTTAAGATTTTATCCATTTATCTGACAGAGAGAGAGACAGCTAGAGAGGGAACACAAGACACAAGCAGGGGGAGTGGGAAAGGGAGAAGCAGGTTTCTGGCTGAGCAGGGAGCTCGATGTGGGTCTCGACCCAGGACCCTGGGATCATGATCTGAGCTGAAGGCAGCTGCTTAAGAATTGAGCCACCCAGGCGCCCCAACAAAGAATTTCACATAAAGAGCCCCCTCAGGTGATTCAAGGGAAATGTGTGCTTCTTTTTTGAAAGCCTGGGAATTGCAGGCAGCTTGGTAGGTGAGAGCAGCCAGCGAAGTAGAGAAGAGGTTACAGGAGGCTCCGGGGCTGGAGGTGATTTCAAAAGGGAGGGCAGAGAAAGGCCAGGTCTGACTGGTTCCATGTGCTTATGAGTCACAACCATCAATCAATGTTGTCCAGGAAAAGCTGCCTCTTCAAATCCCCTGGAGGAGGACAGGTGGAGCCAGAAGAACGTGACCTGGAGATGGTATGGGCCCTGCTCCAACTCAGAATGACCTTGGCAATGTCACTCACCTGCCTTTAACTCGTTTCTTGTTATTTAAGAGGGTGGGATCCCATGGTCCCAGGGGTCCTCCAGTTTTGAGACAGAATCCCCTGAATTACCGTCCCAATACGCCTATTGCCGCATGGGGGGGTCTGTGCGTGCCGACAGCGTAAACTGTGGAACTATTTATGCCAGTGTCACAGTTACCTGGGTGTGACTCGTGAACTCCAAGTGCACATTATCTGCCCCAGCACACAGAACTCCCTTTCAAGCTCTCACCTCCCACCCTCATCCCCAGGCTCTGCCCCTCCCGATTTCCACCTGCCGTCTCGCGTTATTCCCCCTCTCTAGTTGGTTCATGTTTCCATCATTCACTCATCCCCTTGTTCATTCAACTAATATGTTTAGCCCCTGATGTGTGCTGGGCACTAGATCAGGCCCCGAATCTATGCCTTCCTGACTCAAGTGAGCTAAGTGGGCAAGGTGGAAGGGGAGGCAGGGAGGGTGTCCAGGACACCGGACCCAGGAGGCTCTGGGGAGGGCGCTGGCCACCCTGTCGGGCCCTCTTGCAGCAGCACCCATTTTCTGGATGTTTGCCGGATTACCTGGAAGGAAGGGTGAGGGGAGTCGCTGCACAGGGTGTCCTAGCACACCGCAGACTCAACCTTCCAGACTGAAGTTCAAGATGGCACCCCCTTCACGGCACAACCCCTCAGTGAACAGGAATGCCCTCTCTTTTTCTCTATATATTTCTCTTTTCACTCAACTATACTTGGGTGCATTGATGGGCCCACAGAGGAGGCAAGTGACCCTAAGAAGTGGAAGGGCATATGTGGTCATTGGTGGGCAAGTGACCAGGAGGCAGTGGGACTCTGGCCGCAGATTCAAGCAGCAGAGAGAGGCGGGGGGGGGGGGGGGCGCTCAGGGCTTGCCGGAGGGTTGCTGAGTACTTTGGGTCTCAGGGTTCAGAAATGCCAGCTGCTGGCATTCCTCCACCACCTCCAAATCACTTTCTTTGCCGTCCCTGTGGCTTTTTATTTGCTTGGAACTGGGAAAGCCTGCTATGGCGTCTAACAGAGAGGCTCAGAGCTGGAGTCCCTACCTCAAGGGAGACTGGGCAAGCTCCCAGGCCATGGGCAGAGCAGTCAGGCAAGCCTGGGCTTCTGCTGGGGTGCAGGGCCCGCACCGTCCCCAGCCTGACCTGGAGACTTGCCACCTCCCATAGGAACGTCGCCTTTCCCTTCAGGTCTATGGGAAGCCCCCTCTCAGCCTCACTCTTCTCTGTCCCCAAGAGAGTTCAAATATGGAATTCAGGAGGGGTGGAGGCGAGAAGGAGGAGTCCTGAATTGGGAACCCAGGGGCAGCCCAAAGTGGCCAAACCTCCAAATGCAAGGAGAAAGAATGCTCTGAGCTGGGATGGGGGGAGCTGTTTCAAGGCAGAAATGAACTGGGGTGACAAAGTGGGGCGGTGGGTGTGGAGAGAGAGGGAAGGAGAGAGAGAAGGAGACAGATTGACAGAATTCTGAGGGCAAACTGAATCTTTCCTCCCCCTCCACAGCTGAATCTCAGCTCAGCCTGAGGGTCTCCAGATTTCAATCTCTCTCCCTTCCCACGCCCCCCACCCTCCACCTCCTCACCCCCACACTCCACTTACTTTCTCGCTTCCCACTTCCCCCTCCCTCTCCCTCTCTCCCTCCCACCTCCTTCTTCTTTGGCTTCAGGGCTTTGCATTATCATTGGTGGAGCATCTTGGGACCTGTATTGACTTCAGCCCCAGCTGCAAACCTTCCCTCTCACTCCAGGAATTGCACAAATAAACCATGAGGAGCAGAGCCCTCCTCACCACAAACATTGAAGGGGCTTCTGCTGGCTTCTGCTCAGCCTCTGAGGCTTTGAACCAGCTCCTGGGAAGGGCCCCTGTCTGGTGACAGGCACCAACACAGCCACCTGTCCCCTACAGGCAACCCTGAGGACCCTCTCCCCCACCTCCCATGTGAGTGGGCAGGGCTTAGTGGGATCACAGTCACCCCTCCACCCAGATGAAGCTGGGTCCAAGGCACAAGGCTTCTCTCCCAGGGGACTAACCACACAATTCGGTGACCTTGAGAAAGTTATTTTAGCCTCCATAGACTTCCCTTTCTCTGTTTTTAAATAGATCAGAGATTTATGCTTTTTAATTCACAAAGAAGCTGCACGGAAAAAGACTGATTTGTTCTGAAGGGTTCTGACTTCCTGAGAGGAACCCGAGGTTCCAGGCAGCTCAGACATGCATCGGCTCACGGATTGGACTCTGAGGTCCAGCCACAGGGGTGCTGCTACGTGCCCTTCTGGGTCCCCGGCAGTATTGTGCTTGGAACAAAATGAATGCTCAATACTGACTGAATGAATGCCCTTGGCAAATGTTTCCTGCATTCCTTCCTTGGGCCAGGCACCGTGTTCAGAGCTGAGAGACAGCCCAGGCCCTTGAGGTGCTCACAGACCAGGAGGGAGACATGCACATCCACAAATACAGCCCATATAGAGTGTTAATGGGCTGGTGTCAGGACAGAAGAGAACAGGGCACAGGGAGGCTCAGAAAAGAGAGCTCAGGCCTGCCCTTTGTGGGGAAGGAGGACAGGGGAGTGGCAACTCTGAGCTTTGAAAGAAGGGGGGCATTCAGGGGTCCGACAAGACAGGGAGTGGGGGTGGCCCATGTCTTCCAGCAGACGGAAACATGTTCAAAAGCACTGAGTCCCGAAACGGAGTGGCAGAGTCCTGTCACCATGAATGACCCCTAGGGCAGGACCACAGGTGGTTAGGAGATAAGCAGGAAGGGGAAAGGGCAGATAAGGAGGGCTGGATCCCTTAGGTCATTATGTCCCCGTATTTTCCAGGGATTCCTATACGTGACTTCAACATTCACCTTGGATGATTAAAATGTAGTAGTCTTATTTTTACTGAGAAACTGTAGTAACATCTATAGTAACTCTATAGAGTTACTATACTATAGAGTTAACTCTATAGAAACATCTATAGTAACTCTAAGAGCCCACCCCCCTACACCCATGCCTGACTCCACACTGTGCTCCATACTTGGGGCCATACCCAGTACTTAGGGTGATCATACAGTTTCTCATCCAGATTGGTCCACTTTGGAGAGTGAATGGGGTCACTATGAATAACTGCACCAGAGGAACAAGGAAGAACTAGGACTATTCTGGGCAAACCAGGATGCATGGTCACACCAGCTAAAGACCTTGGGCTGCCACTGAAGGGTCCTACAGAGTAAATGGTACCATCAGATTCACATTATTGGAATTGAGTCACTCTCCCACTCTCACTTTTCCACAGAACAGTGGGAGTAAAAGGAGAAGGATGGTTCAGATGGTCCCGGAGGCCCTTTCCAGCTTCGGCATTCTATAAATCTGTGTTTGGTTGGCATTTGAGCAACGAGAAGGATTGGATAGAATGTAACCTCAAGGAAGTTTTGGTGGTGGCCTGCAATTCAACCTAAACCATGAAGATCCATACCAATATCCTGTGTTTTTAGTTGAAACCCAATGAAAGTGCCCAAGAAAAACACTCCCAAGGAAACTCCACTCATTCACCCATCCAGGAAGGGAAAGGCAATGCCCATGAAAACATTCCATTGAAATTAAAGCCCTGCTGCCAATCAGCCTCTCCCACAAGTCCTAGTCCTCCCTTCCTCTTCTTCCTCCTCCTCCTGCGTCTAGGGGCCAGCAGGTGAGACGTGATTGGATCTGTAACAGGATGTGAGCTTCAAGTGGTTCAGTTAATGCTGTGGGTTCAACTCCCATGACAATCCCCTCCCAATTAGAAACCTTCTCTCTCTGAAACAAAACAAAACAAAACAACTCCATGGCTTCTCATCACCTGGAAAATTAAGCACAAACTATTCAACCTCCATTTCAAGACTCTCTACAGTCTGAAGACAATCCCTTTTTTTTAGCTTTGTCTCCCATTGTACTTTTTATACACCCTTTCTCACAATCTAATTGGAATTCTTGCTGAAAGTACTTTATATAGTTCTCTCTAGATGCTAACTCATGTTCTATCTACTCCCTACTTACCTAAATTTCTATCAATAAATTTCATCTCTTCCATAAACTTTATCTTCCCTCCTCCCTCACTTCCTGTCTTTTAAGTTATCAAACACGTATCTTTCAAGATACTTGTGTACTTACTTATAAATAAAGGTATAGGGTCACTTGGGTGGCTCAGTGGGTTAAAGCTTCTGCCTTCAGCTTGGGTCTTGATCCCAGGATCCTGGGATCAAGCCCTACATCAGGCTCTCTGCTCCACATGGAGCCTGCTTCCCCGCCCCCCCCCTCTGCCTGCCTCTCTGCCTACTCGTGATCTCTCTCTCTCTGTCAAATAAATAAATAAATAAATAAATGTATAATGACTGAGTATCTATCTCTGAATCCTCTTTTATAAAGAGCTAATGGCGAGCGTGGTTTAAGGAAGTTTGGACTCTCATCTGTGTGTCCCACACGAGGCTAGTCCTATCCAATTTAGAAATGCAAAGAAACTAGAATAGCCAAAACACTTCTGAAAGAGAACAAAACTGAAGACTTATACATGTATTTCAAGACTTATTTAAAGCTACAGTAATCTTGACAATACGACATTGGTGTAGCAATGGGCAAACTGATCAATAAAATAGTGCAGAGAATCTACACATGGATACCACATGTATATAGAGGCAGAAACTAAAATTTAGTGAAGAAAAAGTGATCTACTTAAACAAACTGCACTGGAACAATTGGATAAGAATGCCAAAAATAGGAACTTCAGGGGCGCCTGGGTGGCTCAGTGGGTTAAGCCACTGCCTTCGGCTCAGGTCATGATCTCAGGGTCCTGGGATCGAGTCCCGCATCGGGCTCTCTGTTCGGCAGGGAGCCTGCTTCCTCCTCTCTCTCTCTGCCTGCCTCTCTGCCTACTTGTGATCTCTCTCTCTGTCAAATAAATAAATAAAATCTTTAAAAAAAAAAAAAAGGAACTTCAATCTATGCCTCCTGTCGTGTTCAAGAAATAACCCATGATACATCTTAAGATATAAATATAAAATGTAAAACTATAAAATTCCTTTTTTTAAAAGACTTTTTATTTATTTATTTGAGAGAAAGAGAGAGCACAACCAGGGAGGGGGGCAGAGAGAGAGAGAGGGAGAAGCAGACTCCCCACTGAGCAGAGAGCCTGATGCGGGGCTCAAACCCGGGACCCTGGGATCATGACCTGAACCGAAGACAGATGCTTAACCCACTGAGCCACTCAGGTGCCCCTAAAACTACAAAATTTCTCTAAGAAACATAGGAGAAAATCCTTGTGACCCAGGATTAGGCCAGTATTTCTTAGATACAGCACGAAAAAGCACAGTGCTTTACAAAAATTCAGCAAATTAGAATTTACCAAAATTAAGAGCTTCTCTTCCAAAAACAATGTTTTGAAAATAAAAAACAAATAAATAAACAAAAACACTTTGGAGAAAAAAAGAAAAAAGAATTTGGAGAGTATCACAGATCTGATAAGAGGATTGCACCCAAATTAAATTTAAAAACTTTTAAACTCAGGGCACCTGGGTGGCTCAGTTGATTGGGTGCTTGCCTTCAGCTATTGTCATGATCCTGGAGTCTCCGGATCAAGTCCTGGGGCAGGACCCCTGCTCAGCAGGGAGTCTGCTTCTCCCTCTGACCCTCCTCCCTGTTCCTGCTCTCTCTCTCACTCTCTCTCTCAAATAAATAAATAAAGTCTTTTTTAAAAATTAAAGAATTAAAAACCAAAAAGTTTTAAAACTCAATAATAGGGGCACCTGGGTGGCTCAGTGGGTTAAGCCTCTCTATGCCTTTGGCTCAGGTCATGATCTCAGGGTCCTGGGATTGAGACCCACATCGGGCTCCCTCCTCAGCGGGGAGCCTGCTTCCCCCTCTCTCTCTGCCTACTTGTGATCTCACTTTCACTCTGTTAAATAAATAAATAAAATCATTGAGGGGAAAAAACCTCAATAATAGGAAAACAACAACAACAAAAAAAAACGATTAAAAAATAGGCAAAAGATTTAAACAGACGCTTTATCTAAGAAGAATATAGATGGCAAACAACTCATGAAAAGATGTATGTCGGGACACCTGGGTGGCTTAGTCCTTAAGCGTTTGCCTTTGGCTCAGTTCATAATCTCAGTAGGAAGCCTGTTTCTCCCTCTCCCACTCCCCCTGCTTATGTTCCCTCTCCGCTATGTCTTTCTCTGTCAAATAAATTTAAAAAAAAAAAAAAACTTTAAAAAAAGAAAAGATACATATCATCTGTCATTAGGGAAACACAAATTAAAATTACAATGAGATACCATGTCCCCATGACACACTCGCTAAAATTAGCCCAAATAGAACAAAAAAAAACCCCTAACTGTATCAAGTGTTGGCAAGGATATGGAACAACCGGAACTCTCACACACCACCAGTGAGAATGTAAAACAATAAAAACATTTTGGAAAACAGTTTCTTAAACATATGCCTAATATATGACCCAGCCCTTCCATTCCCTGGTGTTCACCCAAGAGAAATAAAAGACTTATACCTGAATATCCAAAGGAGCATTATTTGTAAGAGCCCCAAATTGGAAATGGTAGAAAAGTCTATCAATAAGTGAATGGATAAACAAATTGCAGTATTTCCCTCCAATAGATTCCTACCTAGCAATAAAATGGAATAAATTATTGATATATACAACAACAAGGGTGCATCTCAAAATAATCATGCTGAGTGAAAGAAGCCAGAAAAAGAAAAGAAAAAAAAAGAGTAACTCCTTTATGATTCCACTTATATGACATTCTACAAGATGCAAACTAATATAGGGATGTAAGGCAAATCATCTAGTTGCCTAGAGATGGGAGTGGGGGGAGGGGGCAAAGGGCACCAAGGGTTGGGGAGGCAGGGATGCAAATGGAGAAGGGGAAACTTTCATGGGTGATGGATATATTCACTATCCTTTTTTTTTTTTTTAGATTTTATTTATTTATTTAACAGAGAGATCACAAGTAGGCAGAAAGGCAGGCAGAGAGAGAGATGGGAGGAAGCAGGCTCCCCACAGAACAGAGAGCCCGATGCGGGGCTTCATCCCAGGACCCTGGGATCATGACCTGAGCCGAAGGCAGAGGCTTTAACTTACTGAGCCACCCAGGTGCCCCTGTATTCATTATCTTGATTGTGGTGATAGTTTCACAGGTGCATACATGTGTCAAAATATCAAATTGTATATTTTAGATACGTGCAATTGATTTCATGGCAAGAATACCTCAAGAAAGCTTAATTTTTAAAAAAAACAGACATTATCATTTAGGAGCTAAGAATCATGGTCTTACTGAAGAGACACCACTCAAAGAAGAGCAGGGTTTCAATTTGACTGTTTTACTTTAATATTGTCTAGATCAGCCTTCTCCACAATCACTCAACACCTGGCCTACCATATTACCCATGTCCTCATACCTGCTGTTTGAGCTTCTGGGTTAGAAGAGGGGTAAGGGTCTGGATCTGATTTCTTGATCCACACCAATTGCTTCTGAACCACAGAGACACTCTAGGACATGACTGAGGGGCCTTCAAACTGAAAGGAACCTTTGGGGTTTTCTGGTCCCCCTTCCATCCAGTGCAGGAACCCCCCTACTTTGAAGAAACCATTATCTAGTCACTGACAGTGTCTCCTGGGATGGGAAACTCCCACTGTTACCTGCTCATACGGCAAGTAGCCACAGTCCAAGGGGAAAGAATGAGAGTAGGACAAGAGGGAGTGAAAAAGCTATCCCTGAAATTGGCCAGGATCCATATCCTCCTCCAATGTAGTTCCTTAGGAATCTTACACTTAAGGAGAAATCAAATCAATGCCTTCAAGAGACAAATACACTTTCTCTGGCCCACGATGGAAGAAGGATGGGAAGAAGGAGAGACAGGCAGATTTGTTAAATAAAACCTGAGTTAGCAACAAATTCTTTAAAAAAGAAATTTTATTTCTGACCCAGTGGACTGTTTCTTTTTTACTTTTTTTAAAATATGACTTTATTTTTAAGTAATCTCTACACCCAATGTGGGGCTTAAACTCACCACCCCGAGATCAAGAGTTGCACACTCTATTGACTGAGCCAACCAGGTGTCCCTCAATGAGCTACTTCTGTTTGGTTGGAGTGGTTTTTATGTCTGTTAGCTCTAACTTTGAGCCCATCTTTTAATGTCTCATCACCTTGGTTTTCCCAATTTTGTGCATTTAGAATCAAGATCCTGGACCCTCCTTCCTCCTGATGAGCATGAAGGCTCATGAGAAATTTGGGTTCTGGGGAGAGAAAAAAAGCCCTGTATAGGAAGACCAGGACTACATCATTTCTGTTTCTCTTGACACCTTTTCATGCTTGGTGATTTCGGCTACTTCTCGAAGGGAATAATCTCTTAAGCTCTCCATCTAATCTGTTCTCAGACAGGAGTTTAAACTCTCCTCCATTCGAAGTTTATCAGACAGATCTACAGAGACTTTTCCGGGAGGATGTTTACAAAGGACTTTTAGTGTTGCCAAGAAAAGAAAAAAGGGGGGAAGATAGGGTTTCTGAAGGGCAGTTTCAGAGGCAGTGAGACTAAAACATAAAAGAACCTTTCTTTCCCTTACTAGCAGGTTGTCCAAAGGCCAGTGATGGGCAAAACGGTTTACGCCAGGGGCAAATGGCTTCCCTGGCGGAGAGTGTCCCTTGTATTCATTGAAGCCTGTGGGGTCTGCTCTTAGGGTAGAGACTTGTTCTCTCCTTTTGCGGAGCTGGAATCTTTCCAGAGATGAAAGCCTGTAGTTCTACTCCCTGACTTCCTTTTCGATCACTTCATTCTCTGGGAGGTCTTCTTAAACAGTGACATCTCGCTTTGTAATGACGTCATGTCTACATGACCGTGTAGCACTAGCCCTGTAGCATCTCCTTTGGGAAGAGGGGAATTCGAGAGCATGCTAACCACCATATCCAGTAAATCACATGACATAAGACACAGAGCGTTTTGAGTATGTCTTCAGGAAATCAGAATTATTTAGAAATTGTGTCCCTGTTCAAGTATTTACAACTCTGGAAGTTCCCACCGTAGAAATCTAAATGCATTTGGCTTACTAAGTTTAGATTTCTGTGTGAGAAAATGTCCCCCATATTCAAACCCACACTAATACAGAGTTAGGTCTAGAGAGCAACTTTCTTTAATGTGTCACTTGAGAGGCTCTGTTATTGTTAGTTCTAGAAAAACAAACACTTCTGAGGCCAGTCTTGGGAAACAGTTTTCCTCTCTGATAAGAAGGACTTCATTTTATCCCAGTAAAAGATACGTTTTCATCATCATAATCAAGCAAAGAGAAATTATTCCCTGTGAGCTGCCTGGCACGTTGTATAATTGGAGTTCATTTTAATTAACCGGCTCCATTTTTGAATTGTTAATCTCCATTTCTTTCATTTTAGTCAGGATTGAAACTAAATGGATTTCAACAGTGTGTTTCCCCCAGCCCTTTCAATGAACGACTACGTTTCAAGTGTCTTCTAGAGGAGAGAATGAATTTATCCCATTTGTCATAAAGCTGAAGTCTTCAGCTGCAGAAAAAAAGGCCTTGTTCATGGCAATGTCCTTGCATGGTGAAAAAGAAGGTCTAAAAGAGAGCTTCTAGAGCATCTACTGCAAGGGCAGCCGGGGGAACACGTGTGTCCGGACAGAGGGGAGGAAGGCTGGCAGTCCTCAGGAAATTTCCACACAGCCTCCATAAATAGGGAAATCCGAGGCTCTAGCCTTCAAGTCACGTAGCATATCGGCACGAAGAAAAGTTGGGAACCAGATTTTACTTTTCCTGGCAATACTTTCAGCACGCACACACACCGTACACACACAGGCATGCACGTATTTTTATAGTCTTTATTTTTTGAGCACTTTTAGGTTCAGGGTAGTTTTTTACAAGAAAAACCATGAGTCTCCACATATTTGCCGAGAAAGACCTCCAAGAACAAAGAGTAGCCGTGAGGTTATTGAGAATTCAGCAAAATCCTAGAACGGGCTTCATTTGCCCTCCTTACTTCCACCCACCACTGGGTGGTGGTGTGATTGAAACCTTCTTCCCAGGTACACTGGCCTCTAATGATCTCCCCCATTCTGCCCAGGTCACCGGTGTCACCGGCTGGGAAGTGTGTGTGTGTGTGTGTGTGTGTATGCGTGTGTGTCTTTTGAATCAATAGAATGCTGTCCTGATTGAATGTGATCTGCAGCCATCCTGACAGAGGGAATTGTTCTGCCCTTTTCAATCAACAGCTTTCCATCTAGAGGACACAGAGGTGGCTTGGAAAGAGGTCACCACGGGGCACGCAGCCTGCACCATGGTCCTGAGCTTGTTTTACGATACCAGAGGACATGCACAGTCAGCCCAAGGGAATGAAATGAAACTGTTTCAATTAAATTTTAGTCATTCACATAGGTCCCCTCCACTGTCACACAGAAAATCAAAACTTCGCTGTCACCTGGTGTAAAGAATCAACCCATCTCCAAGCTATTAGCTTTGTGAGATTTTTGCCTACCTATGGGATACTTTTCTTTTTTTTAAGATTGTATTTTTTATGTAATCTCTACATCCAATGTGGGGCTTGAACTTGTGACCCTGAGATCAAGAGTGGCGCCCTCTACTGACTGAGCCCACCAGGCGCCCCCATGTGCTATTTTTGTTCAATGAATCAGTTTCCCATTTTTCATTAATCAAAGCTACTAATGGTAATAGCTAACTTCAATCGAGGGCTTATTTTGGACTAACCCCAGCAACTCTGTGAAGTGGGTATTATTACTATGCTTAGTTCACAGACAAGAAAATGGAGGTTCAGGAAGCTCCATCAAAGCCATTCTGCAAGGAAGCGGACGAGCCGGGGCTTGACCCCAGATCTCCCTGCTGTCAAAGTTCAGGTGATTCATCGAATTTCCATTTGGCCCAGGAGAGGTCCTGGTTTGCATGAGGTGGTCCCCGGTATAACCACACTGCCAAAAGCAAAAAAAAAGGGGGGGGGTGTCTTGGTGAGACTGGAACCCATATCCAAACAAACGTGGAATTCCCAATAAGCTCTTTGAAATACAGAAAATTGTTCACAGACCTCCTCTCATCTTCCCTACCAGTAACACCTGTAACTCTCCCTACAAGTCTATGGGGTCAGAGATAGAGGATCACATGCTGCATCCCATCCGCTCACCTAAGAGACAGTTCGGTTGTCAATGGGGCTGGGGGGTGGGTATATGTACAAGGCTCCCAGCCCCCCCCCATTGAGATATCGTACATGGGCTTAAACAAGATATTCTCTTTCTTTTCCTTCGAAAATTGGCTTTCCTGGGATTCTATCCCTTGCTGCCTGAAAAGCACAGTCTTCAGCCTTGACCAACAAAGAGTAGAAAATTCTATTTTTTTTTTTTTAAATAATTCTTTGAGTCGTATGATATTACCAGCATGGGACCTACTGTCTCTAAGATTTTGGAGAGACCCCATGTTGACTGCTTCTGGCCATTTTGAAACAATCTGGGATCTAAACCTACAGGCCAAGGAATACAAAGCCAGAGCAGGGCCATCAATCATGAGCAGAGGGTCTGAAGGGTGCTTTCTCCCACTTCAAAGGTGGGAGTGGGGCCAGGGCAGAAGAATGTGAACATTTAAATAGATCTTCCTAGAACTTAAAAAATGAATTACTATCAAAAGATCTTTGAGACAAGCTGAGTCGATGTTGAAAATAATATTTGAGGAGCACCATGAACCCAGCTTCTCTGTTGACAGTTAGCAGCTGGGGGTCTGGCCCCGACCGCTGCATCCCTGTGTCCCTACAGCGCCTAATACACAACTTGGCACCCTGGAATGTTATGGAAATATTGGCTTTATTACTAAAAATAAAGTCCAGAAGCTCCAGGATTGGCCCTGGAAAGAACCTGCCTCGGGGCAGGGTGGGGGCATACGTAGGGAAGGCTGCTCCAGGGGCCCTCTGGCCATATCAAGGACCCACCTTGTCCTTGGAGGGGTCTGAAGACCACCACGCCTCCCTCCATGGTGGTCCCCTGGGAGGGCTGAACTTCTCCTCACACGCTGGCCCCAAACATCTTCCCAGGTGAGGTCCAGAGTCTGCTGAAGGGGGGCTAGATCGTGAAAAAAAGATTCTGCCAAGGGAATAGGAAACCGTAGGAGGGAGGTAACTGAGAGATCAGGGAGATTGAAGATCCGAGCTTTAAAATCCGGCTTTACACATGAGCAGCTTGCGGTTCCCCGTGGGCCCCTTGCCCGGCCTCGGTGTGGCAGAGTATGGATTTCACTAAGTCCCAGGGCGCCTGGGTGGCTCAGTGGGTTAAGCATCCCAGGGTGCTGGGATCAAGCCCCACATCTGGCTCCATGCTCGGCGGGAAGCCTGCTTCTCCCTCTCCCACTCCCTCCATGGGTGTTCCTTCTCTTGCTGTCTCTCTCTGTCAAATAAATAAAATCTTTAAAAAAAAAATTTTTTTTCACTGCGTCCTGCAGGAAGGCTGCCTGAGGCTTCCCGAACAGACATGTCCCTATTCCTGCAGGACCAACTAGGAAAACCAGGTACTGAGGCGACGATTCACCCAGGAAGCACTTGAGCTGAAGCTGTCCACGTTTCCCTTCTCAAGTGAAAGGACGCAGTGGGTGTGTGTGCTTCCCACCCCCTGGAATAAACCAAGGGGGGCAGTCATCCGAAACGCTGGGAGGGAGAACTTTCTCACACACGACCATCCCAGTGACTGCTAACATTATTGTACAGAAACCTCATACAGCAGGGTCAGACCTGCAGGCACCCCACATTTACATATAAGGAAACTGAGTCCCAGGGAGGGAAGTGACTTACCCAAGGTCACACCACACAAGCTCTCTTTGCCCTGGGTCCCCTCCTCCTCCCACAACGGCCCCCCTCCTCACTTGCAATGATGATCAGCTCTGAGGTGAGAGGGTTAACCTTCATTCTGAAAAGATATTAGTAGTGATTTATATTCTTAAATGTGGCTAATGGCAGAAATAAAATGATAATGAGAAAGCAACACATGCTCTCCAAGTGACTGTTCGCCAAAGCGAACATTAAGCCTGATTTGATCACCCCCATTAGAGATTTCAGCTGAACATTACGGAGATGTTTCTGCTGAATTTTTCTGATGGATGTGGCAGGGTCAGCTGCTAGGGATAAAGAACCATCCCTGAAATGTCCAACTAGACAAAATTTTATCAATTATAGGTACAAGAGAATTTGAAGTGCTACATGTAAATCAAACTATTTCTAAAATGAAGCAGTTATTTTTCAAAATTCATGTGTGTAATACAAGCAGTTTTACCTTTATTGGCCTTTCTCATAAGTAAAACGTTATTTGGGGAGGGTAGATTTTATTTATTGTTTCAGATGTCGGGTTTTACAAAGTAAGAGACACCTTACTTTAAGTCCGGAAGCCACCTTAGAGACTCTCTGGTCAACCTCTCTGTTTTCCAAATGAGGCAGCTGTGGTCCAGAAAGGGGAAGTGACTGTTTCAAGGTCACACAGCAATCAGCATCAGAGCTAGACCTACGAAAATGCCTCGGGATCCAGGTCAAGGCTTCATCTGATCAAAAGCCAGCAGAACTCCTTGCCCTGTGAGTTGTAGGAACAAGATTACAGTAAGGAAAATACAAAAGAACACAGTCTACTTCCTATTTAAGTCTTTTATTTTGCTTTTAAAAATATAATATTGTTACTCAATTTCAAATAAAGCTTTAAATAGCATACAATAAGAAAGTGAGAGAGAGAGAAAGCTGGAGAAAGAGAGAGAGAGAAAGAGAGAGAGAAAGAAAGAAAGGAGGAAGAAAAGAAAGGAATGAAGGAAAGAAAGGAGGGAGGGAGGAAGAAAGAAGGAACAAAGGCAGGCAAGCAGAAATAAGAATGCATGTATGGTGTGTGTGTGTGTGTGTGTGTGGTCTTGTGTGAGGGGGAAGGGTGATCAAAGAATACATATTTTGAGTGAAATCAAAACCTTTAGTAAGAATAGTCATTAAAATTGATTTAGATCTGCTTGCCCTGGTAATAAAATTTTCATTTGCTTATTTATTTCCAAAAAACCCTACAGCCAAGGCATAACTAGAGAGTCTCCCTTTCTTGCCTCTCCTATCACAGCTTCCTATACACCAGTTGGAGAACCACAGAGCAACACTGCAGCCCTCTGGACCTGAAAGGCTCGTCAGTCTCCACCGAGCCCAACCCCCCAGTTGACAAGGGCGGCTGAAACCCCAGAGAGAGAAGTAAATTGCCACCGTCATGGCACAGTCCACGAAAAGGTGAAGGGGAAAGCTGGAGAGACACCAGACACCTCATGTCTTGAGTTTCAGGGATGATAATGATTTAAAAAAAAAAAAAAAAAAGTTTAACTTCTTTTTACAAATAACTCCAGTTGCCTAGCAACTGGCTGGCATCCCTGAGCCTCTTTAGCCTCCTCCCTGAGAACCTTGAGCCTGACGGTCACAGAACTTCTTCCTTCCATGGTATTTTATTAGGTACAATATCCTTTCATGCCTGGCATGTCCCATGGTACTGTGGCTTATCCCCGGGAGGCAAAGAGCACAACAGGAAATCGGCTTCAGAGAGTCAGACTGGGCCAAGGTCACACCACCCGGCAGGGCTGCTGGTGGATCAGCTCCTGACCGTGAATCAGGCTCTTGAAGGCGAGTCCATTCTTTCCTGTCTGTGCCGTGCGTCCCCCAACCCCGAGAGGCGGGGGAGAGTGCACCCCACTGCCCACTGACAAAAACCCTACAAGGACATGGTGACAGCTAGTCAGGGTGCCAGCTCCATGGTCAAGTGCCATCTCTTACAAACATTCATTCTAACACAGGGGGTTTCTGTGAAATGCTTATGTTAAAGGGATATGTGTGTGTGTGTGTGTGTGTGTGTGCGCGCGCCTGCATATTTCCCCCCCAAGGTAAAAGAGTCAAAGACTTCCTGAACACCGAAGGATATGACAACAGATGTCCTGCAAACCACGTTGTCACCCAGGGGCTTCTGGGAGTTAGGTTACCACTGGTCCAAAACTCCAGAGGAGATTCATGGGCTTTGAATGAGGCAAGGATTGAGAGAGACATAGGGAAAACGTAAAGCAATTGTCAAGCGTGGATTGAGGAAGATTACCTCTGTAGTCAGGATCCTACCTCAGGATCTGAGACTTAAAGTTGAAAATAATAGTAATAAGGGAGCAAGTTGGTTCCATCTGAGTATGAAAAGCCAGTGTCTACAGGCGGCTGGCTGCTGAGCGAGGCCTTCATCCTGCCGGGGCATCCACGGAGACACTGTTGGAGACAAGGCTAACTGGAAGCAGATCCCAGCTGGGGCATCACCCCCACCCAACCCCCCCCTTGTGAATGTGCAGTCCTGGCGGTTAGAAAAAGTGTCTCCATCTTGTAAACACAGCAAATTTGATCTGGAAGTCATTGAGAAAACATAAACACGGAGCCTCATGCGGTCATGTTTACACTGCCCCAGCCCCAGTGAAAGATGAGCTGGTTATGGAAGGATGGGTTTTTTCCAAAGGCACTTTTTTTTTTTTTTTTAAATGAAAATCCCAGGAAGCACACATTACCATGAAGAACAAAATCCCGAAGGAGAGACCACAAGAGCACGAACAAGTGTTGCCTACACAGGTAACAGACATAATGCCACATTTACGTGGGCTCTGTTCTGCAATTGCATAAGCTGCTTCACCAAAAAGTCAATTGCTTTTGAAATGGAAATTAACAGTACTGGAACATCTTCTAAACTAGGCCCTAGTTAAGAATGTGGGTTCATGACGATTTCGTGCTTCCCAAACCCATTCCAAATTTGCAGTAACATGGACTGGAATTCAGTCCAGTTCCCTATATTTAACCAACACATAGACAAGGGTCCAGATGGGGAACTGACTTACTTAAGGTCACAGAGCTTGTTGGTGCCAGAGGCAAAAATAGGACAATGATTTCCTGATGTCAGCTGGTTCTTTCAGTCTCTTCCAGATGTTGCTATCTAACTAACATTCTTGCCCAAAGGCATTTATTTGGTATTATGACCTATAGGGATCAGGTAATGCTGTTAGTCCATAACTGTGGGCAGGAAAGAAATGTGCATGATTGTTCTATAAATAAACTAATTCTGCTTAGGAGCGCCCTGCCCTAGTGGGTGAAGAAATTCAGCACCTCTGTCAGGAATGAATGGGGGTCCTCCCGGAAGCAGCAGCAGCACCCACTCAGGGGGACATGGAAGGGCCCAGGGTGCATCAGTGCAGTAGCTGTAAAGGCCTCTGGTTATCGAGATCCTCGCACGTCAAGATCTTTCCAGGCTAGTAGCTCACCTGCTCCTGGGCTGTGGCGTCTGCAGAAGATGCAGGTTCCTGGGCTCACCACGGCTCTGCCTCCACTCTGGGGCCCGGAAAGGGAAGGGAGTCAGGGCCTGGAACTCAAGCCACTTCTTTTCTATGTCGGGAGGACCTCTTTAGCCCACTTTCTCTCCACTCCCCTGATTCTCTCTCTTCTGCTCCTGCTCCCCAGCTTCTCCAGCTGCCTCCTTCCCAGGTTAGCACAATCTTTTCCAAAGCCAGGCCAGAACGGCAGAGAGAGGAGTGCCTTGGGTGGCTCAGTCAGTTAAGTGTCTGCCTTCGGCTCAGGCCATGATCCCGGACTCCTGGGATGGAGCCTCACATCAGGTTCCCCACTCAGCGGAAAGCCTGCTTCTCCCTCTCACACTCCCCTTGCTTGTGTTCCCTCTCTCCCTGTCTCTCTCTGGGTCAAATAAATAAATAAAATCTTAAAAAAAAATAACACAAGAAAGAAAGGAAGAGAAAATTATCTTGAAGAACTCCTGCGTTCAACCCTGTGCCCAAGGAGTCCTGATACAAGGAAACCCAAAAGGGCTATCTACCTAGAACGAGAAAGGGCGAAATACAATAAGAACAAATTCCAAACGGGTATCTCAGTGAATTATCCTGCTGTTGGTCTACGCCACCTTTACCATACAGAGTTCAGATCCTTTCATAATGATACAGCGATGCACCTGGTACAACACTGGCCGTCTACCCAGCACTTTCAGACTCACCCGCTTGTTTCACCCTCACACACCAAGGTCGCTCTTATCACCCCATTTCAGATGAGGAGACTAAGGCTTAGTGAAGTGATGAGATACTTGTGGTTCCTTTTTCCTGGTCCTGAGAAGAGGGTGGCAAGCCATGCGTGTCAAACACTCTCTGAACTTGGCCACACTCTCAGGAATCCAGCGCTCCTTAAGGCCACTCCGTGATCTATTTCCTCCTCCGGTTGTAAACAGCCCGATGAACTTGGGTAAAATAACATGCAACTTTCGACGTTCTTCTGGGGTGAGCGCCATTGTTTTTGTTCACTGAGCTTCAAGGTTAGAAAAAAGAGACCAGAGATCATAAACAATCTCCCTACTTTGGTTCCTCCTCTGCATTTGAAGGTTTTGGAAAGAAATTCAGTGAATGATGAAAAGAATTGTTTAAATTCCCCGGGGTTGTTTGGATAAGGTCTTTGTGCCCTGGTGCCAAGACTCCTGAGACTGTCCTCAATCTCTGTTTGTCACCACACCCTGGCCTGATCTGCACCTTCAAGGGGCTGGGTCACTGATCGGTGTCAACTTCTTCATCTCCCTGGAGACCCATAGCACAAAACGAAAAGAGCTTCCTCAGTCACTGCAATGGTCTCCATGTGTCCCCTAAAATTCGTATGTTGAATCCCTAACCCCAATGTCATGGTAGCAGGAGGTGGGACCTTTGGGAGGCAATGAGATCATGAATGGGATTAGTGCTTTTAATAAAAGGGACCCCCCTCTGCCCGCCAGAGCTCTCTCACCGCTTCTGCCATCCGAAGACGCAATGAGAAGATGGCCTTCCATAAACCCAGAAGCAAGCCCTTACCCACGCCACCTCTTGGACTTCCAGGCCAGAACCGTGAGAAATACATTCCATTGTTTATAAGCCACGCAGCCTGTGGTATTCCGTGACAGCAGCCAGACTACGAGAGTCGTTCCCTCGGTGCCCCTAGTCACCCGGCCAACATTTCCCGAGTGGCCCCTGTGTGCCGGCCATTGTTCTACACGTGGGATTCGGTCACAGAGCCCCTGCCCATGTGAAGTTCTGAGAGAGAGAGAGCAAGAGAGACAGTAAACAGAAATAAATAAATAGTATTCCAGGGGGTGGAAGAGGTGTGAAGGAAATACAGTTGACCCTTGAGTGGTTCAGCGGTTAGGGGCACCGACCACCTGCTGCGTCAAAAATCCACATGTAACTTCTGATCCCACCCCACCCCCCAGAACACAACTGCGAATAGCCTGCTGCTGCCTGGGAGCCAACTGGTAACAGAAGGACTCGACGGATACACATTTTGCGGGTTGTATGTATTAGATACCGCATTTTTACCACAAAGTAAGCCAGAGGAAGGAAAATGTTAAGAAAGTCTTGAGGAGGGGCGCCTGGGTGGCTCAGTCTGTTGACTGTCTGCCTTTAGCTCAGGTCATGATCCCAGGGTCCTGGGATCAAGTCCCACATCGGGCTCCCTGCTCAGCAGGGAGACTGCTTTTCCCACTCCTCCTGCTTGTGTTCATGATCTCTCACCCTCTCCCTCTCTCTCTCTCTGTCTTAAATAAATAAATAAATAAAATCTTTTTTAAAAAGGAAGAAAAGAAAATCATGAGGAGGAGAAGGTACTTTTAATACTGTATTGTATTTATATATATTTAAAAAAAAAAAAAACCTGTGTATAAGTGTATCCACACAGTACAAACCTGTGTTGTTCGAGAGTCAGCTGTATGGCAGGTAAGGGGGGGGGTCTTATTCCACAGAATAAGGTCTCCAAATGTCGCCCAGTGACACTGATGGTAAGGGCTCAGAACCACTGTTGCTACTATCTTATTCCATTTACCAGGTCTGTGAGCAGGAGGAACATGAAATAATCAGTACAAATGGCCCCTGAAGGCTGTGCCCACTCACAAAACCCCACAACAGAGGCCACAATATCAGGGACAGTCGCTGTGAGAAAGAACGAGATCAACTGCCACTTGTCCTGAGATTGGAAGCTCTCATACCCATCATAAGGTGACAGGAGCCAGTTGCAGAACCAAACGCAGGACATGATCCCACCCAAGTAGGAAACCTACTAGCTAGTATAGTCATAAGTGTACCCATGTATGCATGCACATTCTAGAGGATACACGGAAACCACTGACAGAGGTGTCATCTGGGAGCAGGGCAAGGAGGGTCAGATTATGATGAGGGTAAGGGTAAAGAAAGGGTGGGGTGGGGCACCTGGGTGGCTCAGTCAGTTAAGCGTCTGCCTTCGGCTCAGGTTATGATCCCAGGATCCTGGGATCAAGCACTGCATAGGGCTTCCTGCTCAGTGGGGATCCTGCATCTCCCTCTCCCTCTGCCTGCCGCTCTGCCTACTTGTGCTCTCTCTCTATCTCTCTGTCAAATAAATAAATAAGTAAAATCTTTAAAAAAAAAAAAAAGGTGGATCTTAGTCTTTTAATTCTTAATTTCTATTTCAATTGAACTTTTTAAAAAATAAACAATTATCCATATATTTTGTAGGTTTAAAGAGGTTAGCCGAAAAGCAATGTTACCTGCATTGGCCATAGCTGCCTAAAGTCTCAAGTCTCAACACTAACATCCCTCTAGGATGTGACCTTGCTTAACTCACTAACATTTGAGGGCCACCATTGCCAGGTGTGCAGGTTGTACACTGCACAATGAAAGGGGGAACCATTCACACAGTGCCCTCTTGACTGTGAAACATGGGACTCATCTTATCCAAGACTTCTCTCTCCCATGTCCAACCCCATGCCATCACATGCTCTATATTCACCATTTCCTGGATACAAGATATTCTTTTGTGCTCTTTATAAACTCCAGTCCCTTTCTTAGGAAAGTATCTCTTTACCTTCTCCATCTACAATTTCTTATTCTTTCAAGACCTAGTTCAGATAGCTCTGGTTTTCAACGGTCATTCTGACTCCCCAGCAGATTTGTTCCTACCACTACCACCTCCCTTATCATATTGCTTTGACAATCTTCCCAGGGAATATCCTGGGGACAGAAACTTAATGTCATATTCATTTTGACTTGCTCTGAACTGATTGCATGAAACATGAGCAAGGGAATAAATGAAGGGACATGAGTGGCAAGCCTAGAACACTGGTTTTTAGATTGATCGTCTGCAATTTTTTCACTCTTAGAACAATTCGGTTTTTCAAACTGTTCTGCAAAACATCTCATCTACAAGGTTAATTCTGAATGTTAAAAAGAGGCTCCATGAGCGAATTTGGGGGAAATGCCAGATTACAGGCAAAGAGTTCCTTTATCTAGTCTTCTCAGAGGGTTTCATATGCTAATAATCACATCGAGTTGTCAAGAAGGGGAAACAGAAAACCAGCTCCAAACTTATCTGACCATTAATCTGCTTTTCCACGAATACCTCTTCATTCAAGAGATCTACTGTTAGATTTCCTATGTCCCATACTCCCTAACCAAGAGGGAAGCAACTATTTTATGTATTAAGAAGTGGCAGAAGGAAAAGAGGGAGAGAGGGCTACAGCAAAACATGGGGGGGGGGTCCTCAGTGTCGAGCTCACGTTTGAGTGCAATGTGGCTGGCAGTGGGCAGATACCAGAAGACGTCAAATGGAGGCTTTTTGAGAACATCACCCTGGAATCACTGGAGAAAAAGGACCAATAGGGAGCAAGGAAGGACGAGTCAGGAAGACAGGTGTGGGGCTGTTGCTATAGTCCTGGCTAGCCAGGACGGTGGCCTCATGTGAAACGGTGGCAGTGGAACTGAGAGACAGAGACACAAAGAGACAAAGAGTCGGAGAGAGACAGAGTGAGACAGAAAGACAGAGATGGAAAGACAGGGCAGGAAAAAAAGGCAGGGACAGGGCATCTGGGTGGATCAGTAGGTGAAGCATGTGTCTTTGGCTCAGGTCTTGAGTCCGCACTGGTTCCCTGCTCAGCGGGGAGTCTGCTTCTCCCTCATGCTCTGCTCCTCCCCCATTCGTGCCCGTCCCCTTTCTCTCTCTCTCTCATTCTCTTTCAAATAAATAAGTAAAATCTCAAGAGAGAGAGAGAGGAACAGAGAGACAGATGGAGAGAGACCTTCAGAGGAAGTTACAAAGTGGAATTACCAGGACTTAGGACTTATTCACCAGTTAAATTATACTGGGAGAGGTGGGAGGGGCTGAGGCAAAGCTGAGACCTGCGTGCAAAACTGAAGGGGACATCAAAAAACTCAGGACTCAGGATAAATATTTTAAGGCAATATTTTTTAAGTCTACTTTTTAAAGTAATCTCTATACCCAATATGGGGCTCGAACTTAACCCCGAGATCTTCCAACTGAGCCAGGCACGCAACCCTCAATGCAATATTTTTAAAAATAAAACACAATGCAAAACATTCGTGATACAGAAAATATCAAATTTTTAAATAAAGACAGGATGTCTCTCCTTACTGGTGGTTTTTGTTGTTGTTGTTGTTTTTACTTCTGCCCTCATTGTGCAGTATGGCTCAGCAAGGCACTGAATGTAGGCTTACCTCTAGGTTACAGAATTGTGGTGCTTAGACGATGACCATTTCCATGAGGGATGGTGGTGAGGATGCTGAGTGGGAAAGAGGAGGGAGAGGGAAGCCGTGGCACGGGAGGATGAAGGGAGGACACGAAAAAGACTGAGAGGAAGAAAGGAGAAAAGAGTGAAGAGAGTCGATGAAGAGAAGACCCGAGAAGATACAGTGCTAAGTCAGATCATTGGTCTTCTAAATTATGACTCAACTATTTCAGGTGAATTTCAAAGTTGAAAGCTGCTCTCCGCAGCCCAGGCCACTATGGGCCATGGTGACAAACCGAAGAGAGATGGCACACTGATTCCAACGTTGCTGTGTTTTTCATTTGAGAAAGAGGTGCCCCTCCAGGGAACATAGCCGCCCTGCCTGACTGCCCTGCCAGACTGGGACCAAAAATCTCAGTTCTTATGCACAGAGGTAGGGTAGGCACCCAGCCCCCCAGCTAGCTCTGCGGGCAGTCCTGAAGTCCCCGGGGAGTACAAACACACTAGGGATTGATCAGTGGCTCAGGGGAATCACTGCTTTCTCCACTTTAGAAGGAGAAAGAGAGAGTTCACCAGCGATACCATTGCTACCGTGATTCTCACATTGAGCTCTAACCACTAGGCTCAGACGAACACAGCAGGCAAGAGAAATGACCCGAAGAAGCCACATGGAGCAAGCCAGGCAAGGAGCTGGGTTTCTTCCAAGGGAGAATTTGATGACGTGAATACGGTCGCCAGAGGAGACAACTTCCCTGTAAATTCAAAGTGTGCCAGCAGTCCCCATCACTCTGGGGCCCTTGCCGTGCCCTAGAGTCCGAACGGCCATGCACACAGCTGCTGAGGAAATGTCCTAGTGTCTGGCGAGCCCTCAAGACACTTTTCCGGGGGACAGACAGGCCCCAGAAACAATTTGGACTGAGTCAGGACACCCCTACCACTAACTTAATCAGATCACCTTAGATCATGACCTCTTTCTAAAACTAGGTTTTCACATCTACAAATAGAGGACACCGGGGTGGGGAGTAGGTTTCGTTCTCCTGTGGCTCCCAGATGCACATCCTGCCATGGGCCACACCAGATTCACCGGGCTGGGATGAGGAACAGGGGCGCCCTTTGTGCACCCTTTCTGGGACAGCCCCCAGATTCTGGTTTGGTACATCGAAGACCCCCCCAGGTGCCCATCACTGGCCCTGTGAGAAAGAACTGCGGGCCTCAAGGGACCTCTAACGTCCTTTGCAGCCCACGGACAGCAGGACACAACCACCAGACAAGGTTACTAGAAATTACATCAAAGTCATTTGGGGATGGGACTCTTATTCAAGTGACGTGGAAAAGAAGGACAGGATAGCCTACAGATTTCAGACTATTTCAAAAAATAACACTCGTGATGGGAACTAGAACCCACATAAATAAACAGAACTGAAAAGGTAATTAAAGAAAACTTCCCCTCAACTTCAACTCCTTTAAGTATTATCTACAGGCAGCGTTGGAGGGGCAAGGAGCGAGGGAAATCACCGTGTCCCCAACAATTACAAAGCGATTGGTTGTGGAGGTCACCCTGGCCCCTGTTTGGGCCTGTTACAGCTCGCTAAGCTTGACTAAGCTTAGGTATTAGGGGAGCCTTCATTGGAACATTCCTGTTGAGGGATGGAGGAGGAGGAAGGGAGGAAGATTCTTTTTTTTTTTTTTTTTTTTTAACTGCCTGAGGCCTGGTCTAAGTCTTGGGGCACAGTTCTGTTTGTCTTCCCTCACTATTCACGTTGCTGCTGTCCCAGGCATTCTCTGCCCCGTTGCTCAGTGTTTGTTTACGGCAGCGAAGTAGAAAATTGTAATGTCTCCAATTGTTACTGGCTTGCTGATTGTGTGACCACCTGGCCTGCAGGATCCAGGACAAAGGCTGTAAGTCCCCCTTTAAAGCCCGAGCTATGTACTTTAGGAGGAGGAGGACGAGAAGGGGACATTTGTCCGCCTTTTGTTTGTGTCTGTGTGTTGTCTTGCAAGGAAGCATTTAAAGTTGGAATTATTTTAAATCAAACAATAAAACCCCCTTACCATACTTCTTGTGGCACCAGTTTGCAGGAGTTTTTTTGGTTTTTGTTTTGTTTTGTTTTGTTTTACAATGAAATGCCCTGAAACTGAGGAATTCCTTAATAAACAACTTCAAACTTGATTTGCCATGTTCATGAAGTTGGATGGGCCGTTTCCAGATGTTTTCCAAATAGGCCCTGTGCCCCAAGGTACAGTGACGGCTCTAAGACATCCCTCTGGTGTGCAGGGACCCACAGCTGTTTCAGCAGATTTTTTTTTTTTAATTTCATAAAATGCCACATTCAACATGCACGTTTCATCCAGAGAGGCTGCTAAGATGTTCAAAGGATTCAGAATTACCGGCCCACACCCCCCACCCTCTGGAGTCATATTAATGACTAATATTAATATTAGTCACAGAAAATATTTAACATCTGTACTGCCGTACCACCCAAAAATTGTAAATTGAAGGAAGATGTGTTTCTTGCCCTAAATTACCCAAGGAATTTTCAGAGTAGAGCTCAGTTACTGAGGATGGCCGGGACACCACTGCTGGAAAACCCTTCCATGCTTATACATGCCGAGGAACTACGAATGGATGGAAAGACAGCCTTTTGCTTTGAGCCTTATCTATACACGGCACTCAGCTGGCTCTGGCATAGTGATGATAATCATTGATAATAATAATAGCATCTGGCATCACTGGGTGCTTACTGCACACCAGGCCTTGAGTTCAATACCTAATGTACATAACTTCACTTACTCTTCCTATCCACATTGTTAGCTGCGTATTGTTAATCTTCCCACTTTACAGAAGAAAAATATATGAGGCTCCCAGAATCTAGATGTCTATGCAAAGATCACAACACTGGTAACAGAACTGAAACCCAGCTTTGTGTGGCTTGGTGTCCATGGTCTCAGCCCCTCTGTGATTGGCACGGCCCCAATGCACACAGAAAAGCATTAGCCATCTTGTCATCTGGATACAGAGCACCTTACCGAGAACCCGTGAAGGGCGAGAACCCGGGAAGGGCACAACTGTGGGCTGGGGTCAGAAGAGAGATGAATAGCCAATTCTGCTAATAACCAATCATGCTAACAGGGTGACCAGCGGTCCCAGTTTGCCTGGGATGGTCCTGGTTTTAGCACCATGAGCCTTCATCCCAGATGTGGTAAGCAGAATTCTAGGATGACTCCCCAATTCCTGGCCCCTGCTATACACACAAACTCACCCACTTATTCAATCAAACATTAAATGTAGGTGTTGCCGTGAAGGGATTTTCCAAATGCAAATGAGTTGACTATAAGATACAGAGATGAGAGCTGCCTGGGTGGCTCAGTGGGTTAAGCCTCTGCCTTCAGCTCAGGTCATGATCTCAGAGTCCTAGGATCGAGTCCCACATCGGGCTTTCTGCTGGGCAGGGAGCCTGCTTCTTCCTCTCTCTCTCTCTCTCTCTCGCTCTGCTTGCCTCTCTGCCTACTTGTGATCTCTTTCTGTCAAATAAATAAAATCTTAAAAAAAAAAAAAAGATACAAAGATGAGATGGGTGGGCTTGACCTTATCAGAGGAGCCCTTTTAAATCTGGGTTTAGAGGTCAGAGACAGAAGTCAGAGAGATCTGAAGGCCAGGGCGATTCAACAAGGCTTTAGAGATGGAGATCACATGGCAAGGAATAGGGGTGGCAGCTGCTAGGAGCTGAGTGGCCTCCAGCTGAAAAGGAAATGAGGATTTAGCCTGCACACTGGAAGAAACTGAAATCTGCCAACAACTTGAATGAGCTTAGAAACAGACTTTTACCCAGAACCTCCAGCTGATGGCTCGGCCTGGTCAACACTTGATTTTCAGCCTTGGAGACTTGGAGCTACCCAGCCATTTGGGTGTAAGTTCATACGGGTGTTGCTCTAAGCTGGTCGGTGGCAGTCCTTTCTTGTGCAGTCATCGAAGTGCCCTACACCAGGAAGCTTCACTCCTGGGCACACTGGAGCACTTGGTCACCCAAGTGATGGGAACGGAAGCTCATGTGGTGTGTGTTGCTGGGAGATTCAGAGTTAGCCCCAGTACGGAGGGGAGGATTTAGACACGGAGGAGGGGCTGAGAGGCACTTCCGGAGGACACAGTATAAGCAAAGGCAGAGGCAGGTATGTGCAAGGGGTATCATTTCGAGGCTACCAAGGCATCAGTTACATCTTGGAGAGAGGTCAGTGCTGGGGACAGAGGCTTGGTACCTTCAACCTTTGAAAGGGTTTGTTCTGGAGTCCTGAAAATGGAAAAGAGATTAGCAGCCTGTGACTGCATGTTTTGTGTCTGTCCTCCTGGCCCTGACCAGCTCAGCCTTCCTCCAAGAAACTCTGAACTCCTGGAAGGCAGGGATGGGGCTGAAGCTGGGTGACCCCAGAGCCAAGGGCCGGTGTGGCCCATCACTGATTGTTCAGTAATCGCCAAGAGATGGATAAATGGTTTAATGTGGACAAAACAATCCTACTTCTAAGCCTGCAGCAACGTTGTCCCTGGAAATTCCTAAGAGGTTGGCAATGTCCCATTCTGACCCTGCCTCCTCCTGGACCTGTCCCTCCTGCTGTGTACCTGAAGGGGCCTTCGGGGACCTCCTCCACGGGACCTGGGACTCTGAAGTCCAAAGGCCAGTCTCAGTGCTGCTCCTTGGGCAAGTAACGTAACTTTTCTGTGCCTCCGTCTTCTCATGTGTGGCAAGGGCATAGCAGGTCCCACCTCACCTGGTGATTCTAAGGATTAAATAAATGAGTCAGCACAACAGGAGAACCCTTGGCATAGAGCCCAGCAAAGGGTAAGTTCAGTCAGTTTAGTTGTTATTAGGATTCATTTTTACTTTAAATAATGACAGATTTGCTGACCAAATTCAGGTAGAGACCCTTGCACAACCCCACCCCAACCTAAGAACATTTTCATTTTACGAGAAGATTCTTGAAATCACAAAAACTTTGAGAGGCAATAGGAGGACTTCCCGATGGAGGTAGGTTAGACCAGGGAACCTCTAGAAGGCAGCTCTTCCAAGTGTAGTGGGTAAACTAGCATAGGCCACACCTGGGGGCTGGGGAGAGCTGCAGATTCTCAGCCCTCCTCCACGTGGCCCGAGTCAGAATCTATTTTTCACAAGCTCCCCTGGGAGAGGCGCCGGTGGACACAAGCTCCCATCGGTCCTGCATCTGGGTAATGCAGCGTCTCTCTGACCTTTCCTTACAATTTGCTTTAAAAGTTAAGTGTTTAAGCACATAGGCGAGCCAGACCACAAAACTCTGAGCTGGCAAGAGAGAGCCTCCTTTCTAGGGACAGCTGGCTCTCTACGTGTTTCAACAAACTGGCATTATCCAGGAGCTCTAATGGTCTGAAGTCAGGCTTAAAACTCAGCAAAAATAAACTTTCCAGGAAATTTCTGGCACACCCCCTCTTCAAACCCATCATCTCAGGAATGTTATCCAAGCAGTGGCCTCCTTTCCCACTTCTCAGTCCATTTCACGTTTAGGATAGTTCTCGTTCTGGACCTGACCCGACAAAATACACATACACAAATAGGAGAGAACAGGGAAGCTGCATTTATGAGGGCTTTAGGGAAGGACTCGGGGAAGTCCGTGATCTCATTTTGGCACACTTAGTGTTCTACTCCTAATGCAAATAGTGTTTTAAAAGAATGTCTTAAATCTGAGGGGCAGCTGCTCCTGGGCCCTGGGGTTTAGAGAGGCATACTTGCAAATAGGAGAAGTAGAACGCACACATCTCCCTTCCTGTGGTCACAACTTCCTTACACCCCAAGCCAGCCAAGCGCTCAAGTCTTCCTTGAGGACCCAAACTCCAATCAGCCACATCCTTTGGACCCACTCACAAACATTCATATTCATGAATGGATGGACTCCTGAGTGGTACCCACTCCAGAGAGTATGATGAGGCGTAAGTCCTTCACCAGAGAAAACTCGGCTCAGAAGGGAGAGGTGTAGAGGGAACATATCAGTCAGGGTCTCTCCTACTTACCTATGGCCGTGTAACGATCCACTCTGATCTTAGCAGCCTAAAGAAGCAACGATTTCAGTATGTTTCGTAGGATCTGTGGGACAAAAATCAGGCAGGGCTCAGCTGGACTTCTCTGGGTCCAGTGTTTCCCATACTCGCAGTCAGACAGGGGGTGCAGAGGCAGCAGGGTCCGGCCAGCAATCGCTCTCAGGGCTTCCCCTTCCGGCAGGTCTTCTTTCTGCCGGAGCCAACTTGGGCTCCCTCACAGCATGGCAGTCTCAGGACGAGCTATTTACATGACAGCCCAGGGCTCCAGAGGTGAGTGTCCCAAGAGGACCAAGCAGAAGCTGTATTATCTGTTAGGACTCATTCAAAGTCATGGTGTCACTTCCTCCTGTGGGAGAATTGTCAGAGTCACTTTGTAAGAAGAGCACATGGCATGGGAGATACTGTTTTAACCATCTCTGGAAAATAAAATCTGCAACAGGTTCCCAACAGACGCTTCACAAAGGAACTAGCTGCAAGACATAAGCAAAATATAGGGAAGTAAGAGCTAAGTGAGATATTCTGACAGGACTGGTAACAGAGAAATTGCCATGCTCCCATTTGGAAGGAACAAGGAAGAGGGAGACGTTTTAGGAGCTCAGAGACAAGGGCTCTCTGGAGAAGACAGGTGCCCTGACCTCCAGTCTCCTGCCTGGGCTCCCTATTGACCAGACCCAACAGGAAGCCCACACTGATCACACTGGAGAAGAGTGGAGAGTGCATCTCCAGAGGCAAATAGAAGATGCCCAGTGGTAATAAATATCTGTGATACAAAAAAGATTATCATCTGGTGCCAACAGAGAAGTATGTGACATGTCTGGGCATGTCTGCAAGAGGGAAATTTGGAGCCATTGCTATGTAATGTCCCAGAAATACAGACATGGCATAGGGGGACATTCACATGCCAGCAGTCCTCTGGTCATCTGGGGTCCCACCCTTTCTCTTGGGGCTTAAGAGGGTCCAGGGTGTTGGGAAGGAAGTTGTCCCTGTGGGTAAACCAGATAGAACACACAAAGTCTCTGGGCATTAGCAAGAGTGTTCCTTAGATGGTCCCTGGTGGTGGTCCAACAGGAGGGACAGATGACAAGGTTCCTCAGTAGCAACAATGTGACCATGGGATGGAGGAGACCTGTTGGGGTGGAGACTGGGTGGTCTGTGGCACTGTCTGACCCCCCAGAGCAGGGCTCCCATGACCCCTGAATGAGTCCTCTTCTGTCCAAGTGGTCCCTCCAGGCATGGCTCTCATACTGAACTGCATCACCCTCTCCTCCTCATCATGTTCCCTCCAGCTCCCCTCTCCCCACAATCCAGAGAGTCTTTATCTAACCTGGGGGTAAAGGAGCCTGGTTTTTCATCTAGTCTTCCAAACTGGGTCTCTATCAGACAAAAGGAACACTCAAAAGTCCAGTTGCTTGTACCTCCGCATTCTCACCTTTTGAAACTCAAAAGCCAAGATCTGCATTCTGTATGTATGTCTTCTCCTTAAAGCACACAGTATGGAAGTTTGGGGGGCCGGGGAGGGTTGCAAGGTATGTGGCGGTGGTGGGTGGAGGGGTGTCATAGAACAAAAGAATGATCATGATTCAAACTAAGAGGTTTAAGAACCCCAAATACCACTTAGGGAGGTGGCCAGAAAATACTTCATTTGATTCTTTGAAGAATGGGTCAGATTTTAACAGGAAGGGCTGGAAGAAATTTTCCAAACAGACAGAAGAGAAGAATCATGAGAAATAAAGCACATTCCAGAAAGGACAGTTTGATTTATGAAGAGTCTAAGGGTATTTGCATGTATTGGAAATGATTCTAGAACATCAGGGTGAGGCCTGGTCATGAAAGACCTTGAGAGAAACCTTTCATGTTGCACTTTAAAAAAGCCTTGAAGGGCATGACCGTCGGTAGGGTAACGGGGTCTGGGCCATGCTTTAGGAAGATTAGCACAGTGACAGCGTCCAGAAGGCAGACGCTGTGGTTAGGGTGTTGGACTCCATGTAGGTGTAAATTCGTCTGCGCCTTACGCCCGGCTCTGTCACCATCTGGCTTGCAAGTCCACGGATTCAGCGGTGGCTTCTCCCTGATTCCAGACCTGCGTTTCAACTCCCTGGAGTGCATGCCCACCCACATTTCTAGGCGCCCTTTAGCTCAGTGCACTGAAAGCCAAACTGTCATTCCCTCTCCTCCACTGCCCCACATCTGTGGGGCTTCTCCACACATCCTCCCCTAGACTTGCCGAAGCTCTCAGGTCAGAAATCTCATTTTCCTCAACTTCCTCTGGCCATTCCACAGCCTATAGGATCAGGAAAAAAATTCTTTTATGTAGCATTTAAAACCTTCAGAAGCTGACCCAGGTTACCCTTCCAGCTTTGCCCCTGGTCCCTGCTGACGCAGGAGTTGAGGTCTTGGCTCTCTGCATTGGGCTGGCTGCCCTAAGCTTCCTGGAAGCAGCCCAGTGATGGGATTATCCCCCCAGCTGTTTGGATCAGAGGGGAAGAGACTTGGGGCAGGGGGAAATCCCGGATGTGTGTGTCTGTGTCTGCGGGGAGGGTGGTGGAGGGAGCTGGAATGAGACTCAGTAATATCTGCCCCCCTGTCAAATAAGCAGGCATATTGCTGCTGAAGAAATGTTTGAATTGTCTTATGTTTAAAGACTGGAAAAGAGGGGTGCTTAGCTGGTTTAGTCGGTTGAGCGGCTACCTTCGGCTTAGGTCATGATCTTGGGGTTCTGGGATCGAATCCCAGGTCGGACTCCTTGCTCAGTGGAAACTCTGCTTCTCCCTCCCCTTCTGCCCTTTCCCCTGCTTGTGCCCATCCCCCTGCTCCTGCTCTCTCTATCAAATAAATTAATTAAATCATTAAAAAAAAAAAAGACTAGAAAAGAAACAATAGATCTGGATAAAATCTTATTCTCTTAGGGGCTGCCCCGGTGAGCCCTCAGATAGGTGTTTCTACAGGTCCCTCTCATGAGAGGAAGTAGAAGACTGTAGAGTTTCTTCTTGCAAGACTCAAAGCCGCTGGGAGAGCTTGAGAGGGCAGGCGAACCTTAATAAACACACACTCTTATGAGGAAGAAAAAGAAGGAATTCAAGGCCAATAGGATTGGTGATTCATAACTAATTAAATCGTTTTTTCTTTTCTCTCTGGCTCTATTAAGCAAACACAGACGATCTTAGTGAAACAAGTTTTGGCTAACTTTACAGTGTGTTGTTACCAGCCCTAGAGTCAGGAGACCTGGCCTTGGTTTCCAGCTGTGTCTCTAACTTGCTGGGTGATCTTGGGTAGTCTGGGCCCTTCTCTGAGCCTCAGCTGTCCTATTTATATAACCAAAGGATTGAACTCATTTATACAAGTCCCTATATACTCAATTCCACATTTCTTCAATTTTAGGCTCGTAAAATATTTCCCCTCTATTTATCTACTCCCGAATTTCGCTTTTTTGAATTACTTCAGTCTTCCTCTTTATTTTTTCTTTTCATTCTATCTGCTCAGCCAAGCAAGGCATAACACTTGTCCACTCATTTTCCAGACTCTTGACTTGAGTGTACAGAGTATGTTCTTCCCAGTAACTCTGTTCAGGAGAGGAACTTCCTTGGATGGGACTCCAGCAGCCGACAGACCTTGGAACTCAGCCGTCTAGGACCATTTCTAGACCTGAAGGAGAGGAGTCCCAGGTACTCTGCTGCTCAAGATGCCATGCTGGCCATTACCAAAATGGTACCACCTTCTAACAACCTTTCCCACCTGAATGATCCCATTTATGAAATTAATGTTTCACAAGGGAAAGGAATTGAACGGTTATGTAAACTACCCTAGAAACAAAAACAAAAACAAAATCAGTGACCAAACTAAGGCCATGGCAGTCCTTCTGATGAGAAAAAGATCATTCTGGCAGCCCCTCAGCTCAGCAGTCTTGGCGCAGTCTCAATATTTTTGCATCTACTTTCAAGATATTCTTGGAGCCCTTCCAGGTAATGGACCCCCTGATAAGGACCTTGATATTTATATATTACCGAAGATCAAGATATGTCTTCTTCAAAAGCCAACATCTGGATGAATGAGTGGATTTTCACTTAAGAAGTGATTTCTTGACATCATCACATTAGCTCAGATGGAATGGGGAACCACTAACCACAATACCCAGATACCTCTGAATAGGCGGCAAAGTGTACATGGCGGGATTTTTTTCATAAGAAACCTCCAAAGCATCTTATTATATTAAAGTGTGTCAGACAGACACCAGCTAAATCTAAAAGAAGCCAGAAAACTCATGCAAACTGAAAATACCGAGGACAATGGACATACGCTATCCTTTTGGCCTTACTTTATTTCCCCACCTCGCATGACATGAGAAAGGACCTGAAGAATGTTTTCAGACACATTGCTTGACATCTTTTTCTCCTAATAACAGTCCTTTCCACATACAGGAGCGTTCAGGTTCATTCATCAGCCCCACCTCTTGCTCACCTCTCTCCACCGTCTCTGACCTCCTCATTTGGCAATACCTGCTGACCATCTGCTACGTGCCAGCACTGTGTGAAGGTGGTACGGAGCGAAACAACTCACAGTCCTGACCTGCAAGGGCTCCTAATCCAGTTGGGAACAACTACACTTAAATAAGGCATGGCAAATAACAAGGTGTACGCCAAGAAAAGATGCATGGAAAGGGAACTCAGTGCTATAAGAAATCAAAGAGAGGGGCGCCTGGGTGGCTCAGTGGGTTAAAGCCTCTGCCTTCAGCTCGGGTCATGATCCCAAGGTCCTGGGATCAAGCCCCGCATCGGGCTCTCTGCTCAGCAGGGAGCCTGCTTCCCTTCCTTTCTCTCTCTGCCTGCCTCTCTGCCTACTTGTGATCTCTGTCTGTCAAATAAATAAATAAAATCTTTTAAAAAAAAAGAAATCAAAGAGAATTGTCTGGTTTTCTCAGTAAACCATAGACCCTGGTGCCAGGAGAGATTTCATGGATTATCTAATTAAAACCCCTTCATTTTACAAGTGGTAAAGTTTTAAAGTTGGGGTTAAGAGATTAATTTTTTTCTCTATTCCTGGTTGATGATTTATTGTATGCGTCTCAAAAATTTTTTGGATGTAACTAGAATGAAATCATAACTATACCACGGAAAGAAATCCATTGTGTTTTCTAACTAAAAATATACAAGATAGATATCATCAATATTTTTAAGCAAAAAGATGATTATTTGGGGCGCCTGGGTGGCTCAGTGGGTTGAAGCCTCTGCCTTCGGCTCAGGTCATGATCCCAGGGTCCTGGGATTGAGCCCCGCGTCAGGCTCTCTGCTCAGCGGGGAGCCTGCTCCCCCCACCCCCGCCTGCCTCTCCACCTACTTGCGATCTCTGTCAAATAAATAATAAAAAATCTTTAAAAAAAAAAAAAAAGAAGAAGAAGAAGATTATTCTCCAAAGATTGTTGCACTCAGTTCCCTGTCATTTGCTTTGTCTGCTCTTAACCACTAGGGTCCTTCATAGAAAACTCATCATTATACCTATCACATTCCTTACATTTGCCCAGCTCTTTGGAGTTTAAAAAGTATTTAAAAGCCATCGTCTCCAATTTGAGAGTCGAGTTGTAGGCTTCATCTCTTTAGAGGGAGGTGGCATGTATGAGAAGGTTCAGAACGGAGCTAAGTACATGATCCCAGGGTCAAGGAACAAGACCCACAAAGCCAGGTGATGGGCACCAGGATGCCTGGGACGGCTCTCACGGGTGAGGCAGCCAGAGGAATTGCTGTGGAAAAGATTTCAATTCGGTGAAGCCCAGTGAACTGGAAGAAAGCAAGTCAATAAACACTTAGTGAATAACTCCTCTGTGCAGGGCACCAGGCTAAGTGGCTCCAAAGACGAATAAGTAAGGCACCCCCTTCGAAGAATGTTTTGGATTGCCACACGATCTCCTTCAGCCACAGGGAGTAGAAGGCCTGAGTGAGCAGAAGCCACAGGGTGGAGGGGAGAATAGGTGCACCGAATTCCCGAGGTGTGACCAGAGCTTCTCCGGTGGGTTTGGGAGCACCCCAGCTGTGACGCAGGGAAGGAAAGAAGGCACCAAGTCTCCTTGCAGGACGGCCAACACAGCCACTGGACGCAGGTGGACAATAGCGTGTCACAGGAATGGTAGACTTGACCCCTCCCATGAACACCTTGTAGGCTGAACCCTTGGGCTGTGCCTCATTTCAAAGCCATTAAGTAGATTCACATGAATGAATTTCTACCCGCTTTATAGACAATGGGATTTTAATGACCTTTACATAGGCTGAGAGAGGCCAGAAGGACCATTCTTGTGATAGTTAAAGCCTGATGCTCCATGGCTGGGGAAACCGAGGCACAGATAAAGTATGATGAGCAGATGACTGCAGAGGGGGCCAGGGAGGCTCCA
The DNA here is from genome assembly GCF_020171115.1 of Neogale vison. Classification (NCBI taxonomy): domain Eukaryota; kingdom Metazoa; phylum Chordata; class Mammalia; order Carnivora; family Mustelidae; genus Neogale; species Neogale vison. The sequence continues at coordinate 115,914,481 of NC_058096.1, forward strand.
GCAGGCAAGACTAGGAAATAAGCGTTTGATCACCTTCAAGAACATGAAGGGCAAGAAGAAATTTCCCCGGAATCTCTCAAATCAACATTAGAAGGGAATGGAGGTGGGTCGGGGATGTGGGAGCCAGATAGAGAGCTATCGCAAACCAACCGTGAAGGCAGAAACATCAGAAAGAAGGGGCAAGTTTGGAATTCGCTTTATACAGACATTGAGTTAGTGGTTGAAGTGGCGGACCCACCAGGCAGCGCCTCCTCCATCTGGACTGCAGGTTCTCTCTACTCCTTTAAAATAGCCCCCGGCTCTGCTTACCAGATTGCCATCACCCTCAAGGCAGACTCGGGGGGCCCTCTGTGTGCCAGTTGGACCTCACCTCCCAGCCTCCTTTCCCACTACTCCCCTCTGGCCCTGCTGCTTCTCTCCTGCACAGCTGCTGTCTGGACCCCTCTCTACAGACCTGCTGATATCCTCCCCATCCTTGCAGACACGTCCCATGCCACCTCTTACAAGAAGCCCTCCTGATCCATCCCCTAGAGGGTCTATGCTCCCTCCCCATAACATGTGCTTCATCATGACACTTTGATTTCATCCTGTATTACAACAGTTTGTGTGCTTGTCTGAGCTCCTACCCCATACCTTCTTAGAGAACTGCAAGGGTAGTGACCCAGTGTCTTTCATCTATGTATCTGAAGCACCAGGACAGAACTAGAGAGTCTCAGATGCTCAGTTACTGGGACAAGTGAGTCTGCAGAGACTGTGAGCTGCGCTCTGGACTCAGACAACTCAGACCCTAACACTTGCCTCTGTCACTAGCTAGGAACCCTAGGGCAGGCTTAAAGGGAAGGTGACGATCGAGCTGGACCCTAACAGATGGGTGGGGAAAAGTGTGTCAAGAAGACCAGGTAGAAGCTATTCCATGTACAGAGAGCAACTTGCTCAAAGGGACAGAGTCCTGACACTCCACGCATAGGAAATGGTAAGGTCAGTGAGCCAAAGGGCCCCAGAATCAATCCACATTATCCTAACTCATGTAGACTTTTTTTCAAGTAGAAACATTTCTATCGAATTAGGCATGCACCTCAGAAGAGATCATCTTATTGCTAAAATAAACATTTTTAAAATATTTTTCCCCAAATGATTGGACCGTTACTTTTCGGAAATACATTTTTTATTTCTGTTGGAAAACAAGTGACTTCAACAAGTCCCTTTGGGCCCCAGAGAGAAAACTGAGGCAGCCCAGGTTCAAAATGATTTGGTTAGCTCGCGCTAAGAGCGACCCCTTCGTGTTCACTGGACTACTCCAACACACAGGGATTTGGCTCTTCGAAGCTAGCAAAGAGATAACCCAGGGCTCCCAAACTCAACAGGAATAGGCGCAGAACCCATTATCTCCTGTTTCAATTGTTCTTTTGATTATTCTTTAAGCAAGGGAAGGAGAATGTAGCCAGGGCCTCCTTCATAAGAGACAAAGTCTTGGTGGCCCCAGAAAAAAAAGAAACACGCACACACACACACACTTTATGTCAAATTAGACTTAACTCCCATTTCTCAATGTGGGATTATAATCTTACAGATACTACAGAGGCAAAGCTAAGGTCCCCTGACACTGTGCGGTATCTATCCATGATGTGTGGTCCCTGCTATTTAAGTGGCCTTTGCTTGTCCTGACTTTATGAGTAGCTCTTTCCCTCAATAAGCAGCATGGCCTGTTGGAATTAGCACTATTGTTTATGTGATTGTTGTCCTCTTGGTCTCAGGGCCTGGGTGGGGCTGGGTATCCTGAGTTGCAGGCTCTCCTGGAGAGCCTGCCCTTCCTACAGGTGGTTGCTCAGGCCAAGACCTTTCCTGTGATTGTATTAATCGTGTTCTAGAGCACCGGACCTGTCAGTGGATGCTTGAATAAATCACTTCTCTCTCCTAGACCTCAGTTTTCTCAACCGTTACAAAGAGTTATGGCAGGGCAAGGGTGAAGACTAAGATACTTGAGAGTCTTAAAAATTTTCTCATTTAATTGATCTGAAAAGGGAACTCTTTCTATCATTTTGGTTGAAGGATATTTTGTGGGGAACAGGAGAATTGTGGTTCCTTGAGTTCCTTAGCAATGGACCGCAGTGATTATGGGGCAGACAAGATTAACCTGGCTGTAAAGACTGCTCTACAGAGAACTTGACCTGCTATCCAGGGCCAGAAGTGTTGCGAATTTTAAACTTGTATTAGGGACGTACGCAAGGGGTGCGGGGTAGTAAAGAAGGCAGACAGAATAAAAGTCTGGGATAGGCGTCTAACCACTAAACTAACTCACTGAGACTGTGACCAGGACATATGCATCTTAAGTCCTCAGTTGACTTGTGGGTGAAATGAACATGGTGGACAGACCCAAGGAGGCCCAGATGACCCATGGGATGACCCATGCTTCCTGGTATCCCTTCCCATCAAGAGTGGGCATCAAGATCCGGGACTTATTTCTAACTGACAGAATCTGGTGAAGGTAATGGGATGTCACTCCCGCAATCATATTACATAAGATGGTAACACTCACCTTACTAGCAGCCTTTCTACTGCTAGCTCTGATTCAGTAAGCTGCTGTACAGCGGTCCCTGGGCAAGGAACCGAGGATGACCTCTACCTGGTAGCCCACAAGGTGCCCTCAACCCAAGAACCCTCAAGGAACTAAATCCTGTCAACAATCACATGAACTTGGAAGTGGATCCTTCCCCTGACAACCTTCAAATGAGATCCCAGCCCCAGGTAATACCTGGAGTAGAGCCTTGTAAGAGACTCTAAAACCTGGTTGGACTGTACCTGGACCCCAGACCCACAGAAACCATGAGATAATAAGTGTGTGTTGTTCAAAACCACTAACTTTGCGATAATTTCTTACATGGAAAAAGATCACTAATACAACGAAGCAGTTGGAACCTGACATCCCATGAGTGGGATGATTATATTCTTATGTTATCAGCATTACACACATAAATAAAATTACTCCTTTATGACATAGACAAACACATTGTAAGCTGCTGTCACTGTGAAGGGTTGAGAATAATTTATCTTTCTAGAACTCCTAGGGTACCTGTTCTATTTTTAGATTCTCATCTAATCAGGCCTCATTTGCCAGCTTCTTCCTGCTGATTGCAAACACCATACTCACACACACGTCCACGTTCACATACAGGTCCTGCATTATGCTGAATTTAGGTAGGGATCAACCTGAAATAAAATGGCTCCAGCAGAAAAGAGGACTCCTCTGAGGCAGATTCCAAGGACATGAAGTGAGAGCCTTTGGTATCATTATCTGGTAGTGTTGGTTCTGAGAGAGAGAGAGAGGGTCAAGTAGAAAAATCTGCCAAAGTGAATGAAGCCTGAGGAAGAATTAGTCTAGCGGGGGAACCCCCATTTTGCAATAAAAAAGAGGTCCGCTTGTATAATTTTTTTTAAGATTTTTTTAATTTATTAGACAGAGAGAAATCACAAGTAGATAGAGAGGCAGGCAGAGAGTGAGAGAGGGAAGCAGGCTCCCTGCTGAGCAGAGAGCCCGATGCGGGACTCGATCCCAGGACCCTGAGATCATGATCTGAGCCGAAGGCAGCGGCTTAACCACTGCGCCACCCAGGCGCCCCCCCACTTGTATAATTTTAATAGCAGCTAAAGATATCGGGCTTCATTTTATGTACAGATTTGCTCAGAGTGTAAAAGAGCACTGGTAAGCTGTATGTTATCCGCCACATTTTGTTCCTTTCCAAGCCTGCTTTTCTGGAATCCTGACATCCTCTATAAATAAAATCAACACTAGGAACTGCCTCATTCTGGACAGGAAAGGAATAGAAGCAAAGTTTGGCTAGTGTCTGAGGTGGCTGGTGGCTGTTTGGAACGCTCCAGAACGGTCCTGAGGAAACGCGGCCCACACATGTCAGTATGAGGAGGGGCAGGTCTGTACTTGGATGGCAAGGGCCTTCGGTGCTGGTAGGGAGCGTGATGCTTTGTGTTCCTGAGGAGTGTGACAGGTGCTGCCCTCTGGAGATGGGGGAGGAAGATCGGACAGGGGCCTGGGGAGGTGCAGACCTTCTGAGACCCGCACAGGGCTTAGAGGTGCTCAGTATATGTTTATGAATGAACGAAGGAAGGGAGGGAGGGAGGGAGGAAGGAAGCATTAATTCCTGCCCTTAGATGCCCAGCAGCCACACTTCCCCCTGGAGTCTCCCCTAGCGCTAGGCTGTGTCTTCCAAGGAAGAGTGAGTTCTTCCACTGCCCTTCCCCGAAAGGCCAAGCAGGACAAGCGGGCAAGACTCATGAAATGCCCCAATATAATCTCATAAAGACTTGGGGCGGGGGCGGGGAGTTGGTGGTTGGTGACAGTTCATAGAGCCTGGAGGAATTTCTGGAGATGCCTTCAAAACCCTAGCCAAAGGCCAGCTTAGACAAGGGAGTTGTGGACATTTCTTGATGAACTGACGCTCTAAAAGTCCCCAGCTGCTTGTGACCCCCAACAGAACCCCCTGGAGTTCCAAGGCTAAGAGCGTGAGGCGCCCCTTCTGCAGGAGGCCTGCCCTGCACACAGGCCCTGCGCCCTGCGCTCCGGAGCCTCTGGCTGAGTTGCGAGGCTGGTGGGGCGTCCTGCCAAACCCCAAGGGCTGGGGAGAGGGGGAGTGTGGAGGGCCGCCCTTGGCCCCAGGGGCGCCCACCTTTGTGTGGCCCGTGGCCGCCTCCCGCAAAGCTCCTCCTCCCCTCCCCACCTCCCGCCAGGACTCCGCACCTGGCCCTTTGTCACCAGCTGCCAAAGAACTCAGAAAATCAAATTTATTTCCCGGCTGCAGCGGGGGCGCCCCTCCGCGCAGCCAGGTCGCTCAATGCGCAGAGTCCCGGCCCGTGACGTGAAGGCAGGCTCTGCGGGCGCCCTGCTTCTCTCCACAACTGCCGCCCTCGAGCCCCAAGACACTGGCACAAGCCCTTGAGCCCCAAGACACGCACAAGCCTAGGGCCTGTGAAAGGGGATAAATTAATAGGCATCTTGAGTTCGGAGGGCGTGTTTCCTTTCTCCCCTCCTCGGCAGTGAACGGATGAATGGTAAGCCCGTTGTTTACCAGCCCAGCACTGTCCTGGCCCTTGCCCCTACAAGTCCAATTTCACCCTGAGTTTTCAGCACCGCCCTCTCTTCTCCACAGAGTCTTCCGAAGCCACAGGCTGATCTGAAAATAACCTTCTGAGGCGGGATTCTCAGGGGTCTGGGGGCACCTGAAGATGAAAAGACATTACCATTATTCTCCTTGATTAGGTTAATATTTCCTGAAATGAATCCAAAATATGGTCTTGCAATTTTCTTTTTTTCTTTTAGTGATTGAGTGGGAAAATAAATGTCTTTTTTTTTTTTTTTAAGAAAACCAATAAAAGAAAAAAGGCAATCTAGAGTAGGTACATGTTTTCAATACATATACCCTACATTGTTTTTTCTCCATGCCTAAAGTAATGTTTAGGAAAGTTGGGTATGTGCCAATCTACCAACCCATGATGAAAGTCCAGTAATACCGGGACGCCTGGGTGGCTCAGTTGGTTAAGCAGCTGCCTTCGGCTCAGGTCATGATCCCAGCGTCCTGGGATCCAGTCCCACATCGGGCTCCTTGCTCGGCAGGGAGCCTGCTTCTCCCTCTGACTCTGCCTGCCATTCTGCCTGCCTATGCTCGCTCTCTCTCCCTCTCTCTCTGACAAATAAATAAATAAAATCTTTAAAAAAAAAAAAAAAGTCCAGTAATACCTTCGCACGAAAACAGTTGCAAAGAGGGGCACCTGGCTGGCTCAGTCAGTTAAGCAGCTGCCTTCAGCTCAGGTCATGATGGGGCTCCAGTAGTGGGGCTCCCCTCTCACCAGGCAGTCTGCCTCTCCCTCTCCTTCTGCCCCTCCCCCTGCTCTCTCTCTCTCTCAAATAAATAAAATCTTAAAGAAAAAAAAACAGCTACAAAGAGCATCATAATTTGTACCCTCATTATAAACAGTTAGAAAAAGCATCATAATTTGTACCCTCATTATAAAATACTACACAGCACAATAATTTGAATTATATGGTCATGAGGCAAAGAAATCAATAACAGAGTTTGGTCCACTGCTTGCAAATTAGGCATGTTATAAAGCTTTCGCAAATACTAAAAGATAACAATGATCTGCAGGGCTTAAGCAGAAGCCTTTTTTTTCCCCTACCTCTTCTTTTTATCGTGAGAACTTAAGAGATGCCACTCAGTTCTTCTGTGACTAAAGGAAGCGAATATAAATCAATGCCACATTTGCTAACAGACAGCATTCCTCTCTTTACACACATCTGTCTGTCTCCTTGCACGCATGCATACACACACGCACACCCTACATGAGCGCTTGGCCCACTGAGCTTCCCCATAATTTCACAAAAGAGTAACTCTAATGTTTTCTGCTTTGTAGGGAGCCGGTGGGCAGGGCCGTGGATTGGATACCTACACCAGCAAAGGCCCCAGAGGTGTAATCAAATAAGGGAGCCACTTGAACTGAACTCCCAGCAGGAGCTCGAGGGAGGCCTGGAGAGGTTACAGGTACTTTTTATCCAACCTCGCAGGAGAGCACCAACTTCCTGCTGCTAGAAATTTGTCTGCAAATTTTTTCCTCATTCAGATGGGGAGCTGGGGTCCAGAGACACCGGGTTGATATGATAACTTGATTAAGGCTGGGACAGATGACATGGAGCACCAAGTGGGCTCAAAGGAAACTGTGCTCTCCTCTTTAACCTCTCCTCGGGAGCCTACAAATTATATCTGTTAACGGATCGGCCCCCTAGCATCGCACAAATACGGTGTCTGCTTAAATGTGTGTCAATCACTCACAGGGGCCTTTGCGGGATTCCCACCATATTTTCATTTCTATTCCCCCTTTTAAAAAAAAAATGTTTAACCTGTTGCCTCACTCTGACAATGGCTCACAGCCCGCCTCCTCCTGCCGAAATCACTTTGGAGGGAGAAGTCCAGTTTGTCTGCCAAAGTGTTCAGAGAACCGTTGAAATGGGCCCGGGGCAGCTGGAACGTGTCCAGGGGAGGGACCTACAAGGAGGAAGGGTTTGGAAACCATGTTCAATGAAGCATGGATGGAAAAACTGGGGATTAGCCTAGAGAAGAGAAAACACAGAGAGAACCGGAGATCTGAAGAAGTGCTTAGGGGAAGAAGGATGGGAGGTTTCTGTGGGCCCCAAGAAAGTCCGGGGAGAGACAGGCATTCACAAAGTGCCAACAAAGTGCCTGGATGAGAAATGGGCCACGTGCTGGGGCCGCCCCAGGCAGATGTGAGGAGATCTGTAGTGTGGCCACAGCTGAGGCATCACCGCTTCCTTCCCTGGGTCGGAGCCGGGAGTCAGCCAGCCAGCCACGGAAAGGCCGGGAAGCTTCAGCTCCAAATACTTCGAGGGGGTTTTCATTGAAGGTTCAGTGAACAAATAATGCGATGTAGAGACTTTTAAGTGTGTAGTTCAGTATGTGTGGACAAGTGTTAACTTCTATAAACCACAACCCCAGTCAAGATAGAGAACATTTCCATCAACCCAGAAACTTCTCTCATGCCCTCTTTCCAGCCAAAACACTCCCCCCTCACACACACACACTGCACCCCCAGGCACGCACTGTTGCTATTTCTATCACTACCCATGAATCTGGCCTGTTCTAGAACTACATTTAAGTACGAGCATTCAGTATGTACCCATTTGCATCTGGCTTCCTTTACTTAGCATGCTTTCAAGATTCTTCCATGTAGTTTGCTTCTTCTTATTGCTGAGTAGTGTTTTCTGGTAAGGATATAATGAATTTTCTTTGTCCATTCTCCTGCCGGTGGACATTTGGCTTATTTCTGGTTTGAAGCTGTTTATGAACACAGCTGCCGTGAATGGCCTCGCGCAATTTTTCACGGTTGGGTAGCGTATATTCCAAATGCCATTTCGACCAAGACTGTGAAGCAAGGAAAGCCTGAGGTCAGGACAAGTGCGGTCTTTAGTTAAGACAAGCAAGAGTTTTGGGATTTAGTTTCTGGCTGTCTGGATCCTCCCAGAAAAGCACAAGTTGTGTCCCCATTCCTCCCACTGGTGAGCAGGAGGCAGACACCAGGACCAATCCAAGGCAGCCCGGGGTCCTTCATGAGCAACTGTTTCGGCAAAATGGGCACCGGCCGTCATTCAAATTTACTCAAAAATCTAGAATTCACATCTGCAGAGTGCTCACTCTATGCTAGGTCCCATGAGTGGATGAGTTGCTATGGGGAAGAGAGGGATAAATTTGAATTCGATGAGCCTCTAACTTCGAAGTGCTTGCAGTCTGAAAGGAGAAATAAAATGAGTAATAAATTATGAAACCATAACTCAGTGTTCAGCAAACACTTATGGGTCAGCTGCTGTGTGGGCGTGCTGGGGACGTGGTCAAACAGCCTTAGGAGAGAAAGTTGAACGCACTCCTCCCGGTGCTGGGAATGGAGCCTCCTACTCTGGGAGGATGAGTCTCATCCAGAGAAGAGTGTGTCAAGCCAAGGGACAGATTAAATCTGGCTCGAAACTGTTATTTGAGAACCCAGATCTGCTGTATCACCTTGGGACACAGAACCTGTCTATGACTGCCTTTGCCTGTGTCCTCAGAGCCTCACTTCAGGTGGTCCCGAGAATGACTTCGGCACGAAGGCTTTGAAGGTCACATCAAGGCCATCAAAACACAGAATACTGGTGCCAGATGTCCCTTTAGAGTTTATCGTCCCACTATCTCTGGGACAGATGGGGAAACTGAGGCCCATGCTAAGAGAAGTTGTTTTCTCAATGTCCCAGGGCAAAAACAGTTTCCTTCCAGTACGTTCATTCTTCTGCTGTATCAATCTGCCATTTATTATCAAATTCTTACTACGTGACAGAGACCTATTTATAATGCTGTTACTGGAGGGATAAGATTAGCATATTTCTAAAGTCTCAGCGGGTTAATTTATCAGATTTTGCCTGTGAACAGCTGTTACATTTGGAGAAACATATTTTAGTCCAAATGTTATCTAAACTGTGTGATAAAAACAGTAGACCACATTATGATTGGGCCCTATGTGATATAGGCTCATTTATCGTCTGCACGAGGTTGTTTATTTTTTTCGTTGTTTGGCTCTTGGTTTATTTCCATTCATTTTTCTATGCACAGATTTGACAGCTATGTAATGACAGCATGCCATATACACTACTTTATATTTTGCGTTTTTGCAGAGAATAAAGCTTTCTTACTTTGACCAAACTACTCTGGCCTTTTAAGACACTGGTGTATACTGCATTACCACAAGGAGGAAGAAAAAATTGTGAATATATCAAAGTTCCATGCTATCTTCCAAATACTTATTAACAGATTTCTTTAAAAGAAAAAAAAAAACATGAATTTGGATTTATGCAAATTTGGTGGGAATTAATTCGAAATTAATTTACAAATCAGAGAGCACAAAGAGCAATGTTCCATGATTCTTGCTTTGCGATTTTTTTTAGTAATACTGAAAGTTATAAAGTCCTTCAAGCATGCACAACACTTTAAAAGTTTCAAAACATCTTTATATCCTTTTGTTTTTTGGTTTTTGCTGGAACTTCAGACAAAACGAACAAGGCACGTGTTATCTCCATTTTGCAGATTAAGAAAAGAGAGGCCTCGAGATAAGCAACTTGTCCATGTTTACCGAGGTAATAACTCCACGTGGTTTCAGTGCATCACCCTTTGCCTACAGAGCAAGGCAGCACCGCGAAACAGCCCCTCCAGCACACCAGTGAGACCCAAAGGACAGTACCATTCATAGATCAGTTCCTTTTGCAGTTAATCATGGCCTCTGTGATCACAGAAGATTGATTTTAAACACATGATATTCATTTCTACATGTCTTCTGCCAGAACAGGGCTAACGACATAATGCAAGAGCAGTACAAAATAAAATCATTGGGCCTGTCATCCAAAAACCAGGAAAAAAGTATCATTAAATGTGCCAAAATACAAAGCTCTTCCCTTCCTTCTGTGGTATCTCTCTCTTGACCTCTTGTGGCGACTTTTATTGGCTATTTAATGTCATTTTAAGTAAAGAAGGAGAGATCAAATTTTTACATCATTTGCCTGAGTTTCACCATGCATTTACAGATTGTACAATGCCAGTTTTCAGTGCAAATATAAGAGCATTTAACCCCTATACAGAATCGCCAAAAGGCAGAACTTTGACTCTGTATCCCATACAGGCGTATACGTGCTGTTCTTTCCAGAATAGAGGAAGTGCTACTCAACACCAACTCAACTGTTTTTATGCCACTTCATGGTACACACACATTCTCCCAACCCTCTCTGCCTTTGGTTCACTGCAGAGGCTGCCGGGAAGGCAGACATCATCTTCTCTCCTTTTGTTCCCTCACGGCCTCCAGCTGATTGACTGGCTCACAGGGGGCCAGTCATATGAGCAGGAAGGATATGACCGGGCTCTCTGGTCAGCTGTGTTTCTTAGAAGACATTGCCTTTTTTGGCAGAAAGCACAGCCTCTCCAGACCACGGGTGACCCACTCAGGGGCCACACGGGGCACTTAGCTTGCTGTGACTTTCGCTGAATTCCCGCAGGGAGTACACAGAGGATGCTCTGTGCAATGGGGCAGCAAGGAACTGCGTGGAAAGGCAGAGTGCACATACCGCCCTTGCTACCCGTTTTATTGGCCTTCACTTATAAAACAGAAGTTCAAAGATAAAGTTGAAGAATGTCAAGATAGTGACAGCAGAGCATAAAACTACACCCTTTGGAGCATGGGGTCTGCTACCTCCGCACAGATCACGTGCCCAGTGATCTGTCTTCACCAGCCCTGGTCTTGAAATCAAAGTCAACTTTGAATCTTACCAGTCTAGAAGCTCTAAGGGTACACAGGAGTCTCTTGGGCCTGAACCGCAGCCAAACGTAGATGAGTGCCGGGGTGGAACCCCCTTCCTCACGATGCCCCTGGGGCCCATAAGACTCAGGGAGGCACCCCAACCCCATCCCGCAGGGAAGATGGACAATCCAATATGGCGCCCTGCACCAGCCATGCTCCTGTCCCTGGGTGACTTGGGGTCAAGGAAGGAAGGAGTGGCTACGAATCAACCAGGCATAGCGAGAGTCCAGTGAAAGGAGAAGTCTTGTCCCTGCAATGCTATCGTGACCAAAAATTAATGCGGAAATCCAAAACGCCACCGTAATAGAGCAGCATCCTTCTTTTCCTAAAACGTAATGTTTTCCACAAATGCCTCTGTGAATTTGTCTCTGTGGCACACACATACATGACGTGCCGCCCCGGAACAAAGTGGGGTAGAGCGGGAACAGTCACGGGGATCTCAGTTCTGGCCACAGCTCCTTTCCCTATGTGATGTATGACTCTGGTCGGGTCACCTGACTTTCCCAAAGCTCAGTCTTCTTAGCCATGTCACGCGAGCAGTGACTCCGAACCCAGAGGTCAGCTGCGCGGGAGAAGTAAACTCAAGAATGTCCCCAAGCCGGTTGTGAGCCGAAGAGCGCGTGTGCGTTGCACGGGCACGTTGGTATCCTGTGTGCAACTGGTGTATATCACATACAGACCCCATCAGGGAATTTCACTCTGGGGCAGAGTGATTTACAAAGCCTGCTCAGAAGTGGAGTCAATTAAGGTCAGCTTTCTATGTTGCTAAACAACAGGGGATTCTGGGTTCAGTAACGTTGAAAGGCAGGCCCAACACACCCCTTGAAACCGGGCTTTTGAGAGGGTTCAAAGGAAGGGGAGACAAAAGCCTCTCTTTGTGATGTTTTCACTCTTCCCTCATTGTCCTCTTTCACCCTCCAAGGGCCTTCATGTAAAGAAAGGGGCTGCTAATGTGGCGAGTGGGAGTTTAAAATTGTCCCGGGCCAACAATGTTGGCACATTCTGCCGGGCCTCATTACAGAATCATCTGAAATGCTTGAGAAGTGTTTCCCACTCATTAGCATAAATAGCAGAAAAACTCTTTCACAAACAAAGCAGGTTCCATCTGCCCCCAGTATGTCCTCACCTTGACTTCAAATGGCCAGTCCCTCCCCCAGTACAATACCGGGGGCGCCGGCCTCCGAGGCCCCAAGCACCCCACTTCAGAACAGCATTCAGGGAAATATCAACATGGTAACCTGCATGTTTATTCATTGGCCGGCCCCTGCTTTTAATGGAGTCCCTTCCCCATTGTGGTCACTTGATTCTTTCACACACCGAGAGGGCGAGGCAGGGAGAGGCTCCCTTTCCGAGCTGTTGGGGTCCTTAGCAACCCACACCTTGTGAGTGGGCTGACCAGGCTCTAATTAGGTTTGTTCTGCCTTTCTGGCCTGAGCGTATTTTGTCAGGTATTCTGCTCTGGGATTAAAGAGTCATTAATCACCCAGGGCTGACGCTGACAAGGTGGTTTGTACAATGAAGTCCACTTCCCTGGTGTCAGCCGGAGCCAAAGCCGGATCTGTTTTGCATTACTTCGCAGAGGAATGTAACAGCTTCTTCTCCCCAGTCATCCTCTGAGGACATCTATCATGGGCTCCGGTCCTGTAGGAGGCCGGTGCCAGGGGCAGAGATAGCCTCTGCCTCCAAGACAAACGGTGCTAATAGCAGCCGGCTGGAGTCGGGTGTGGCGAGGGCATTTCACAGACCAAGATTAGAGCAGGGCAGAGTTGGGGAGGGGCAGGGGACCTTCGTCACCATCCGTACAGCCCCAGATTTTGCTGAAGGAAACACTGAGGCTCAGGAAGGGAGAGAGACTTGCCTAAGGGTGCACAGCCAGTGGCCGTGAGCGCCAGCATTAGAACAGGATCGGTATCTCCCTGTGATCTCACCCTCGTGGCTTCTGAACCCAGTTCTAAGCTTTTATAACCATTTGCAACATCATCAGTACTATTGTATTTGTTCAATCGGAAAGCCCTAAGATCTCAAGAGGAGAAAGGAAGGAAATCATTTTCATTTACCAAGTACAGTTGACCCTCGAACAACATGGGTCTGAACTGAGAAGGTGCACTTACGCACAGATTTTTTTCAACAAATACAGTACTGTAAATGTAGTTTCCTTAAGATTTTCTTTCTTTCTTTCTTTCCTTCTTACTTTCTTTTTTGATTCCTTTTCTCTCTCACTCTTTTTTTTAAGCAGGCCCAGTATGGAGCCCAATTCAGGGCTTGAACTCACAACCCTGAGATCAAGACCTGAGTTGAGATCAAGAATTGTACGCTTAACAGACTGCGCCACCCAGACACCCCTTCCTTACCATTTCCTTAATAACATTTTTTCTCTACTTTAACTTATTGTAGAAATACAGCATATAATATATAGAACACACAAAATATGTGTCAATCGAATGTTTATGTCATGGATAAGCTTCCTTCAACAGTAGGCTATTAGTGGTTAAATCCGGGGGCGAGTCAAAAGCTACACGTGGACTTCTGATGGTGTGGGGCAGTGGGCGACTCTAACTCCCGTGTTGTTCCAGGGTCAACTGTACTACAAAAGACTAGACATGGAGGTAGGCATTTTGCGTACAAATGATTTAATTTAAGTGTCATTTTAATGCGATGACATGACAGTGCTCAGCAGCTATTAGTTCTCACTCAACACAGCACTTTTCCTGGGTAACTACTATCAGCCTTTTTTTTCTTTTAATGGACAAAGAAATCAAAACAAGGAAAGGTTAAGTAACTCCTTCACTGCCTACATTCTTTCTCCGTGCCAGACGGCCTTCTGAAAAGATGAGAAGAGTCCTGTAAATCCAGGAGTTCTTGTGAATTTTCATTACTACTTATGTAAATCATAAGTTCAAAGTTTAGGTCGGTCATTCAAACATCAGACTGTCAGGGTTCACTGTTTCCCTTTTATCTCTTAGGTCTGTGATAACTTTTTCTCCGCTGGTGGTTTCTTGTCCTCCTTTCTTCCTTTATCCTTTCATTATTTAACAAACATTTATCGGGCACCTGTGATGCTGGGTGCTGGAAATACTGAGGTTAAAAAGGCACGGCTGCATGCCCCGTGTCTCCTGTACTTCATAGGAAATGAGCTCCTCGTGAATAGAATAAATGGAGGATGTGGGAAACAAGGGATCCACCCGGGAAGGGCAGTGAAGGGAACCTCAGTGATGTAGGACAGCAGTGATAGGGTTTGAAGCCCATGGCCAAGAAATAATTCTTGAGATGACTTTGGTGCAAAATGGTGGTTTTATTAAAGTACAGAGACAGGACCCGTGGGCAGAAAGAGCTACAACGGGGTCGTGAGGAGTAGCCCCTTATATACGTTCAAATTGGGAGGGAGTTAGGGATAGCGTAAGTCTGTAAGGAATTTTGGAAGCAAGGTTTCCAGGACATTGAGCGGCTAGCTATTGCTGGGAAAAGGTCTTTTATTATCGTCCAATAAAACCTTAGTCATGAGACCCTTCAGATGGATATCGGTGGGCCATATGCTTGGGGGGTGATTGCCAAAACATATCTTGGGGGTTTATAGATAAAGGAAGTTTTCCAAAGGAATTTTTACACATTAAAGTAATCTTACAGGATCCGGGGCGGGGAGAGGGGTGGGCAGGGAGGTCAGACTAGGATTGCCTTTTGCCCTTAGCAAAGTATTAACATTGAGGCAGTTGAGTCCCTAGAGGAATGTCACTATGCCTATTTCAAGGACTTGTCAATAGGCTCTACGTAATAAGGAAATTTAATTTAATAATTCTTCTTCTGCCTTCACTTCCCACATCACCCAGAATGCTGCAGCCTCCTTCCCCCCATAACCAGGAGAGCTGAACAGCAGGCACGTAGGGAGATGCAGGGAGGGCCACCAGTGGCCACTGCCACCGGCCAGAGCTCCGGGAGTGGCTTCTGCACTAAGATGAATTGAATAGAAGACCCGTGGAGGGGATTTAGATCTTTGGCAAAGACTTTGAACTTTAAAGATTGCTTAATATAAAATAAACTGAGCAAATGAAAAAAATAAGACAGTCAGTAACTCCAGGAAAGGAAGAGTAATCTCAGCTTACTGAAGGGCTCCATCAGAATTATCATCTATATTTTCATAATGTAAATACAGAAATATCAAAAAATGACATTAACATATAACAATATTAAGATGTGGAATGGAAAAGGAGTGTGTGTCTAAGGGGGCTCGGCAGTGGCAAAAGAGTGATGCTTGTCTTTTATAGCAGGAATTCAAGGGTGAATACTTAAAACTAAAAAATCCAAACAGAAACACAAGCATGTGAGGGGCAGCCTTTGTAGAACTATGTCACTCTCCAAATTGTGTGCATGTTTCATTTTGATCTATATGAAAACTAAAGTTAAAAAGCCATTGACTAATTTAATTTTTAAAATAAGAGCCTGTGTTGTCAAGGGTTAACAACATCAGTAGGAGACTATCAGGTAAAGAAACACTCAAAATGTGCCTGGGCTGCTGGCCCTTCTGGGCTGTTCAGAAGGAGGGGGAGAGGCATAGGCAATTCGCAGAGGAGGGCTGCTCCGTAGGCTAGTATCTTGAGTGAACGCAGCTGGGACAGGGAAGGAATCCTAAGGAATTGGTTCCATGAAAGTCTGGAAGCAGGAGAAGGTAATAGAACCCTGGGGAGATAATGCTCAGGCCTGGTCTGGTAAGGTAGACTGGACTGGATAGACAGTGAGCCTGAGCAGACCTGGGTTCGAATCCCAGCTTCAGTACTTATAGGTCCCAGGACTTCAGAAAGTGGTTTAACTTCATAGATCCTCACTTGCTGCATCTATTAAAAAGAAAAATAGGGGCACCTGGGTGGCTCAGTGGGTTAAAGCCTCTGCCTTCAGCTCAGGTCATGATCCCAGCGTCCTGGGATTGAGCCCTGCATCAGGCTCTCTGCTCAGCAGGGAGCCTGCTTCCTCCCCCCTCTCTCTGCCTGCCTCTCTGCCTACTTGTGATCTCTGTCTGTCAAATTAATAAATAAGATCTTAAAAAAAAAAAGAAAAAAGAAAAATAAATCTCCCACACAGCATTATTGTCAGGGTTCTTTCACACACATTTATGAAACCTGTACTAAATACTTAACATATATCAGGCACTGAATAGAAGCTGGTCTTCAAACATAGTATCAGCAAAACCCACAAGGTCAAGATTTTTTTCTTATTTCTTGAAAGTCTAGAAAAATACATGCAGAGATGATTTATTCAAACCTACAGAATGACTCAAAGTCAGAAAGATATGAGCACTTGTACCCAGTCTATTAGCCCTACTCTGTGTTTAATTCCTGAACGAAACTTTCTAGTTCTGGCTTTCAATCAGGAAAGACGCAGTTAACTTGTCCTTTAAAACCATTTTCCTGATGTGCACTTTTTTTGTCTTCTCAGTTCAAATCTTTTCTTAGGTTGAGTGATCAGAAAACTACACAAGCACACTCAGCCCTTGTTTTCTTTCTTCCCCAGGTCCCTATGCCATGGATCTCTGTCTCTCCTTGTCTCTCTCTCTCTTGCTCCCTCAGGCCCAGAAACCCTGCTATCTTCCCTTCTTTCCCTCTCTCTGTCTGAGGCTTCAGCTGCCTCCACCCCAGGCCCCTCAATAAAAGCCTTGCCATCTTCCCAGCTCCCCCCTTCCTGTCATCAGCGCAGGCGCAGGCCCACAGTCCATGTCAATGTTTGTCCCCAAGACTGGAGGCTGTTTTTTAAAAAAAGATTGAGTATTTCCATAACAAACGAAAATTTGACTTAGCCTTGGGAAAAATATAATCAGAGGCTGGCCTCCCAGACTTTCTGGGGGTGGGAATGAGCTCCCCGGAGGGTAGGTTTAAAAAAAAATCAATATAAATGATATTCGCTTGTAGTAGTATTTTGGAGGGGAAGGAGTAGTAGAGGGAGGAAAAGAAATCCATCTGAACAAGAGAGGTTATAATTCAAAAGCTGCCACACAGTAAGTAGGAACCTCCGAGAGGCTAGATCATCACTCTCTCTGGGTTTGACAAGGAGGTTGATGGGAAGTCGTGACCGGACTTGCACCTGCTCTTCAAGGAACATGAAAAACACGGCTGGCCTCACCAAGCCCCTTCACATTCCAGGGAAGGTGGGAAGGGGTTTAGCAGCACCAGGAAAACCACCCTCCACAAACATTTATACATGTAATCCTGAAGCTAGGAGATAAAAGTTAACAGTCTATTTTATAACCATAACTAACATCGTATATTATTAAAATCGTAGGTAACATTTATTGAATGCTCACCATGTGCCAGACGCTGTCCCAAGAATTTTGCATGTGATCCAGATTTGACCCTCATAACAATTCCATGGAGGAGTCTCTACTCTGATTTTCCCTCACTTACAGATGGGAAGGAGGAAGCTGAAAGAAGTGGAGATTTGCTCAGGTAAAGCTAGGGCTCAGACAAGCGCAGACTCTCCCAGATTGCAAAGCCCCTGTTCTACACAAGAGCATCTTTAAAGCGTTCATTTGCATACATTTTTCCTGAATTTTCACAAGCCTTCTGAGCAGGTAGAGATTCCTATCTCAGGGGTTTATGTAGAACAATAAGCAAAAACAACAACAACAACAACAAAAACACCACCTGAAAATCAAGTCTCCTGCTGTTTTTTGTAGAAGCCAAAGGGTAGAGGGATGCTGGCCAGGGAGAAGAGTGGTAAGAAATTTCTCCCAGACCTGGAGGGGAGGTCCCTGGAGTCCTGTGCCGTCTTGGCCCTTCAGGGAGAAGACAGAGCCTCCTGGGGTTGGCTCCATGTGCATGAGGATAGCCAACGCTGGGAGTGCTCAACAGATGACGCCTTCCCCAGGTCGTGTGGGAGAGAGCAGAAGAGAGATCCCCAGTGATGCCTGGGATTTATTCCCCTGCCAAAAGGATGGGGGTGTGAAGAAGGACTTAAGATAATTATAAACAAAATAAAGTTGTATTTCTTGAACAAATGAGTTTAGGCACCCGGGTCCATACCCACCACAAAAGCACACAGTGAGTAGGGGTGAGGAGGGATGTGCCTCCATTTTGAACATCTCCTTGTTGCCTGTTGGTAAGAGTTTGGCCAAATGGGGTCAGGGGATTGGAACAGAAAGTTGAAAATGCCAAGTTTCACCCTCATCGGCTGCATGGAAGAAAACTGTTCTTCGCCTTCCACTCCCCATCCCGCCTCTCAGCCCAGGGAAAACCCACTGAGCTCACCGTCCGGGCTCCAGGAAGTCCCAGCATGTCCTGTGTAGGGAGCAGAGGAATCTGTCACTGTGATGGAGAAAACATTGGGTAAATGCACCTCCCCCTGTCAGAGACGAAGCCGGAAACCCTCTCCAGAGCTACTTCATCACCTTACCCGGAAGACTGAACGTTTCTTAAATTAAGAAAATATCCCTTTTTTGAAGTAGGCTTATCTGGCTTGACAATCCCCCCAAGATATTCATTTATAAACTCTCATAGCACTAGTTATTTCCCCCTCCCCACACAATTTGTAATGACAGATTTATTTGTCATTTGTTCAACTTCTATCTTCTGTGTTCATTCCATTTGAAGAGGGATTATGCCTTGTCCTTTGCTATTTGCCTAGCCTGTAGCATGGTTTGCAGAACACACTAGGTGCTCAATTAATACTTAATTGGGGGGGGGAAGCTTACTGAATGAACCATCGACGAAACATGGAGCAATCATCGGGGGTCCAAAACTTAGTGATCATCCAGCCCAATGGCTTGAGAAGGGGAGGCCTAGACAGCTTGAGGGCTAAACAGCTTGCTTGAGACTCCAAATTTCGTTAAAAAAATTTTCAAGGACTCCAGGCTTGGAGTGATTTTCCTTTCCTTGACTCTGGCATCTTCAGTCTCTGAATTTTTCATGTTTAGACCAAGATCAAACCCTGGACCACCTGTCCATGTGTCCACGCTTGTCCTCCCTTTAAGCCGTCAAGCTCACCCATCACAGTACCGTGTGAGGTCTCACTTACCTACATTTTGGTGCCTGCTGTCTCAGTCTTCCCTAAAAGGTTATGGCTTTCCTTCTTCTTGTGCAGAGTTTTTTTTGTGTGTGTGTGTGTGTGTGTGTACATATATATATATGTATATATATACATATATATATTTAAAGATTTATTTATTTGAGAGTGAGAGGGAGCATGTGTGCGGGGGCGGGGGGGCAGAGAGAGAGAGAGAATCCCAAGCAGACTCCCCACAGAGCATAAAGCCTAACGCCGGGCTTGATTCCAGGGCCCTAAGATCATGAGCTAAGTTAAAATCAAGAGTCAGGGGGCACCTGCGTGGCTCAGAGAGCTAAGCCTCTGCTTTTGGCTCAGGTCATGATCTCAGGGTCCTGGGATTGAGCCCCACATTGGGCTCTCTGCTCAGCAGGGAGCCTGCTTCCTCCTTTCTCTCTGCCTGCCTGCTTGTGATCTTTCTCTCTCTGTCAAATAAATAAATAGAATCTTTTTAATAAATAAATAAAATCAAGAGTCAGATGCCCCACCCAGGCACCCCTGGGGAATTTCGTATCGTAATATGAGAGTCCTTGTTCAACAGCTCTTCACTGGGAACCGATAGGTACCAACACCCTTCTCATCCTGGGGGCACAGCCATAAGCCACAGCGGCCCTCACACGAGCGCACGTTCTACTGAGGAAGACAGATAATAAAGGGAAGCCAACGAACACAAATCGCACAGTGGCAACGATAGTGAAGGAAAGAACACACGGTAAGGGCTTGGAGGCTGGAGGGATGGGCTGTTTTTGATCTGGAATTAGAGAAGACTCCTCTGGGAAGGGCCTATTTATATTAAGGCTGAATTACGAGCAAAGACGCGTCTGCAGAGCTCGGGTATTTCAGGCAGACGTTACTACCGCCAGAGCCCCAAAGCCCCAGCCACTTGCCGAAATGCAGGGAACAAAACCTCAAGAAGTCAGTGAGGTGGGCGAAGGACGGATCTCGAAGAATCTTGCAAATCACGGAGGAAGACTCGATTTTATTCTCTAGGCATGAGGAAGCCAGTGGAAGTTTTTCATGTGAGGAGTGCTATGACCTTTCGTATTTATTTATTTATTTTTTTAAAAGATCTTATTTATTTATTTGTCAGAGCGAGAGAGAGAGAACACAGGCAGGGGAGCTGCAGGCAGAGGGAGAAAGAGAAGCAGGCTCCCCACTGAGCAGGGAGCCCAGTGCAAGACTCGATCCCAGGACCCCAGGGCCATGACCAGAACTGAAGGCAGAGGATTAACCCACTGAGCTACCCAGGCGTTCCAACCTTTCCCTTTTCAAAATGACCAAAAAGCCTTGGCTGTGGAGGAGAGCAGCAGCAGAGACACGCGAGGGGCTCCGGCAGAGGTCCAGCCGAGAGGGGAGTGTTCCCAGAGGAGGCCGGTAGCGTCGGGAACCGTGAGGAGTGACTGGACCCGCATATATTTTGGATATGAATTGCTGATGGACAGGATATGGGCAGGGAGGGAAAGGGATCAATCAGTCAAATGTGACTCCTTGAGTAGGTGGACTGGTGACATATCTCCTAGTATGTGGAAGACTGGGAAAGAAGAAACTTGCAGGAATGGGGTAATCAAGAGCTGCTTCGCCACACATTAAGTCCAGTGGGTCTGTCAGACAGCCCAGGGGAGACTCCAAGCACACAATCAGATATACAACCCCAGGAATACACAATAATCAAGAAATTGCGAAAATCTTTTATTATTATTATTATTATTTATTTATTTTTTTGTCAGAAAGAGAGAGAGAGAGCCCAGGCAGAGGGAGAAGCCAGCTCCCCGTTGAGCAAAGAGCCCAACATGGGGATCACTCCCAAGAGCCTGGGATCATGACCTGAGCCCAAGGCAGACACTCACAAAATTTCTGAAATCTACCAGGAAGCCTTGGGCCAAGGCTGGAGACAGGGATGGGAAAGGAGAGGACCTTTGCAATCTCGTCCGCCGCCCAGCCATTGGAGAGATGACATTCCCTCTGGGTTTTAGCACAGGAACCTATCAAGGCAGCCTTCCAAGCAAAGGGCCCAGGTCTAACCTCCCAGCTGCAGGGACGTGAACTACTGTCATAGCAGCTGTCTTATGAATTACCTCGTATGGCTGATCTGTGAAGGTCTATCATTACATCAATTAATCAGGGAACAATTGCAATCAGACCTCTTCCGTGATTAACAAAAAGATATATGTTCTGTCTTAATCCTGCTGTCTACAGGTCCAGCCTCCAACTGCGGGGCCGCCAGGGTCCACACTAGGAAGTGCAGTAGACACAGCTGTTGCCCATGCACAAACCTGTCCTCGCCCCACCCCCACTCTCCTGCATGGTAGAGAAGCTCATGGATGACATTAGGGAGACTTGGTGCCCATTCTGGAAGTGTTAGCTCTAAGGCTCGTTAAGTGCTATAATAAACATCCTTATATTTAAAACTGCTTAAAATTGGGTCTTCTCAGGGCACCTGGCTGGCTCAGTCCATTAAGCGTCTGCCTTTGGCTCAGGTCATGATTCAAGGTCCTGGGATACAGCCTGGAGTCAGACCCCCACTGATATGTGCTCTCTCTCTCTCAAATAAATAAATTTTTAAAGTCTTTTGAAAAAAATATAGGGGCACCTGGGTGGCTCAATTGGTTGAGCGGCTGCCTTTGGCTCGGGTCATGATCCCAGGGTCCTGGGATTGAGCCCCACATCAGGATCCTTGCTCAGCGGGGAGTCTGCTTCTCCCTCTCCCTGTCACTCTGCCTGCTTGTGCTCTCTTTCTCTGACAAATAAATAAATAAAATCTTTTAAAAAATAAAGAAATAAAAATAAACTATTTTAGAAAATATAAAATGGAATTGTGTCTTCTCTTCCCTCTGTATACTTAGATGTTCCTATGAAGCTCACCTCCTCAAGCATGACCCCTTTTTCCTAATCACTCTCACATAGCCCTTCACTCTGCCATGGGCTGGGCACTAAATAAAATGTGGTGAAGAACCCACCCGTGTTGGTGGCGCCTGTCTTCGCGGATCCAGCAGTATGGTGTGGACACAGACATCACACAGGTAAAGGACTAAATGTATCATCACAGATTGTGACTAGTGTACCCATGAAGGGAAAGGGTGGTGGGCTCTGAGACATAGCCTGGGGATCTGACCATCTGAGACATCCCTGAGGAGGTGACTTTTAAACTAAGACCTGAAAGATGATAGCGCACCTGGCTGGCTCAGTCAGTAGAACATGTGACTCTTGATCTCGGGGTTGTGAGTTCAAGCCCCATGTTGGGCACAGAGCTTGTTTTAAAGCAACAAACAAACAAACAATGCTCTAGAAGAGGAGACGGATCCAAATGGGGAAAAGTGGGCAGAGGAGCATTTGGAACAGGCTGGAACAACTCAAACTCTGACATGTGCCACCATCCCCTTGGATCTCTCCTTCCATCTCCATCCCTAAACAGAAGCTCCTGAACATCACATACCCTTTTTGATATGGCATAGTGTTGTCACTCTGAATCTGAATTATCTAAGACATAGAAGGGTTATTTATTGCCCCTTTACTAACTCCTGAGGTTGCTAAATCCCAAGTATCTGCCCCAGACACCATCACTGTGGGTCACTGACAAAGCTTTTGAGAAGTTCCATCCCTGCCTTCAAACAAACAAAACCAAGAATACTAAAATTCCTTCCCCTGTGAGTTTCTCTTCCTTCCTTCCTTTCTTTCTTCCCTCCCTTCTTTTTTTCTTTCCTTCCTTCTTTTCTTTTTCTTTTGTCTCTTTTCTTTCTTCTTTCTTTCCTTTCTTCCTTCTTTCTTTTCTCTTCTTTTCTTTTTCTCTCTTTCTCTCTTCCTTCCCTCCTTCCTTTCTTTATTCATATTCACTCCTCTCTCTTCCCTTTTTTCTTTCTCTTTCTTTCCTTCCTTCCTTCCTTCTTTTTTCCTTCTTTCTTTCTTTCTCTCTTTCTTTTCTCCTTCCTTTCTTTATTCCCTCCTTTCTTTCTTTCCTTCCCTTTCTTTCTTTCTTCCCTTCCCCTCCTCCCTTTCTTTTTTCTTCTCTTTCTTTCCTTCCTTTCTTTTCCTTCTTTCTTTCTCTCTCTCTTCCTCTGTCTCTTCTTTCCCTCCTTGCTTGCTTTCTTTCCTTTTCTTTCTTTCTTTCTTTCTTCCTTTTTTTTCTTGGAAGCACCTTTAGACTCCCCTTTTTAAGGGGCTAGAATTAATGCTGGGTAACAGTTCTCAAGGTCTCCTTCACACACTGTTTATACTATCCTCTTTGGTGGTTGATCCTGATCAGGAGAGCTGGCTTTGAGAAAGGAGTGTCAACCCCAGCGATCCAGAGTCAGGCAGGCCATTTTTGCCATGCTTTAAAATCAGGAGAAAGATTTCAACTTGTTTAGGTAGGATGTCAACATGCTCTAATGGAGAACTACACAGACAGATCTGGGTGTGAATATAGATTCAGTTCTGTGACCTTGGCAGTATTACTTCATTTCTCCAAGTCTCAGGTTCCTCATCCATAGAATAAGGACAATAACTTCTACAAGAATTGACCACGATCATGTGTTGAAAGCATCCATCCCAACATGTAGTCAATACTCAGGGAATGTTGGGCTCCTCCTTTCCAGACCTGGCTCTTCATTGCCTAATTCTATCTTTTGAGGCATTCACATGCGGTGCACCTCAGAGAATATTTCAATTACAGGTGCCCTAAGTGATACTCTCTCGTTTGGAAATCCCTAATTAAATCAGCAATGGCTGCAGGGGCTCAGGTGTGTCAGGAGAGCTCCCATCCAGCTCACCTTTCCTCCCACCTGCCTCATCCAGCCAAGCCAAGGGAAACTATAGGAATAACAATCCCTTAACACATATAGAATATTGAGCAATTCGCAAAGAGCTCTTAGGCTCAGAACAACACAGGAGCTGGCATTATTACCACCTTGTTACGATGGGAATGGGGAAATTCAGGTCCAGGGAGGGCAAGCAATTTACTCAAAGCCTCTGAAGTAAGGTGACTAATGACCCAGTGTTCCCACCGCACCCCCACATCCCGTTCAGTGGAAAAGTTCACCACCAGCCACCGTCCTGACTCAGCAGCAGTGGAGAGTTCACTCCTGAATTGCTTTTCCCCCTCCACGCTCTCCCTTGCTCCTTATTCTGCCAACTTTCCTAGACTAATGTCAGTGGCTTCCTCTGGTTTCGGGATAGTCTGGCTTGATTCCGGGGCTTGCCTAGCATTTCTCCCACTGCCATTGGGCATTCTCAGGTGGCAGCAGGCTGCTTTGGAGCCCTTTTGCCAAAACTTGTGACTTTTTTCTAAGGCTAGTGTGAAAAAAATCGGTCTGACTTTGGTCGGAATTTGGTTCTAGCCACAGCTCGGGGGTTATGGGCACTGGGTGATCTGGTCCACCCATCTACCCAAAGCTGACAAAAGTAAATGAAGGACCGCTCTGCTCTTCAGAAAAGGACCAGCTGGAAGACGTGGAAAATAGGATTCCACCCTCAAAAAGTCAGGATGGAACTCAGGCAAAGCTCTAATGTTTGCATTAACTTCTCCAAAATAGAAACAAAGCGTCAGAGCTGGTAGAGCTCATCTGACTCAATAACCTCATTTCACACCATGATAGACTGGCCAGGAGAGAAGAAAAGAGGCCCCTTCAAGGCCACACAGTCAGCAAGAGCAGGGCTAAAACTCAGGACACAGGACCCCAGTTCACTTTGTTACTGGACCAGGCAGTTCACCTGAGAGCCCAAAATGTGTTCATTTGGATAATCCAGGGGATCTCTACTACTTCTCCCACTGTACTTGCCCATCCCAGAAAGGATACACGGAGGGGATGTTTGTGAAGGACTCGGTTGATACGGATCTACGATCTAGGTCTATAAGATACTGAGCCAGGGAGAGCACTTTCCAACAAGGGTTGCCCAGGGAGGCCTCAGCTGTGAGTGAGCCCCGCCTACAACATGCCCAGTGACCTAGGAAAGAAAGGATTGGCATACCCCTGGGTGAAACTGGGGATTCCTAAGATACACTTCTGATCCTTCCCAGCTTTGTGGGAGCTGCTGGGACAGGGTGAAGGAAGCCTGGACGTTAGCTTGTTCTTGCTTCCAGTAACTCTGCTCAGACTTCATCGGTCGCTCCACCACCATCGTTGCCCCAACCCCTCCATGTCCTCCTTTACTTCCTCTTCTACTTCCTCCCCCCACCCCCACATTGCCGGGTCCTTCTCTGCTTCTTCCTTCACTGCCAGCACTACCCCACCAGCCCCCACCTCCATCTCCTCCACACCACCACCACCTCCACCACCTCCTCCATTTCTTCCCCACCATCCCGGCTCCCCCACCCCCTCCACAGGGACACCAACACCATCCCAACTGCCCCAATACCCCTTCCTCCTCCACCTCTTTCAGAGCCCACACCCCTGCACCCCTACTAACAGCCTACCACCACTGTTCCATAGCATTGGCCTAGGTCTCCCTACCAAATATCACTCCAAGACTTAATGCTTTCAAAATAAGACAAGCCATCCCTATCTGAAGCCAAAGCCAGAGTCACAGAGATTTATCACACATCTGAAATAAACCAGGATTAACTCCTTCTCTTCCTGCTCCTTTTTCAAAGTGCTTATCCAAACACAGACGCTCACCGTTTCTCTCCCTCTCTCTCACCAGAAGACCGTAGGTACTCTGCAATGAAGCAGACAATGGTGGCCTTGTTGCAGAAGCCTGATATTAATAGACTATGCCTTTTGATTTCAGCCTGGAAACACTGGCAGCAAACCAATGTGAGAAAAGAGGGGCCGCGGAGCAAAAGTTTGAAAAAGAGATGAAGAAAAAAAAACCCAGCTTTGATCAGAAGAGACTGAAGATGAATTGTGGTCATTTCACAGGTCTCTGGGTGGAGGTTAATGTCATTTTGAGACAAGGAAACTGGGTTAGAAAAAAAGGGGGAAGGGACTAAGAAGGGATGCACTTTCTGACGGAACGGGGCCACCCCGCGCCCAGAGGATCAAAGCTGCTCGCCATGCAGAGAATGAAGGATTATTCACTTTCTATTTTTTCACGCCTGCAGCACACATGGAGATCTAATTGGTGGGGATGTGAAATACAGACAGGCAGCCCCAGCAGCAGGGCCGGCCTGAAGGGGGAGGCGCTGCTTGGTGCAGCTGCAAGCCATTTGAGGCAAGCTTACCGCCCCGCGCTGCTTTAATTGCTCTTCTGTGTGTTTCCTCCGCTCACCAGTGCTAGTGTCTACTTCCCAGTCCCTCTGATCTCAGAGGCGACGAGCTTGACGGCTGTCAGGCCTGTGGGGTCAGGGGAGGCAGGAGGCAAGTCTCAGGGGAGCGGAGGGTATTCCCCCCCCCCCAGGGGCTGCTGCGGGAAGAGGCGGAGTGAGGCTCTCCTGAGTCCTGGCCCCCCACCCCACCCTCCGGGTTCCCTAGTATCAGGCAGGTACAGAGCCAGGGTCCCTCCAGGGAGGGCTGCTGTCTGGATTCTAACCCGTGACACCAGGGGAGTTAGAGGATAGAATGAAGCCCACACCGCTGTGCGATGTCTGATCTTGGGCACATCGCTCAGCCTGACTGACCCTTCATTTCCTCGTCTTTTTTTTTTTTTTTTAAGATTTTATTTATTTATTTGACAGAGAGAGATCACAAGTAAGCAGAGGCAGGCAGAGAGAGAGGAGGAAGCAGGCTCTCCGCAGAGCAGAGAGCCTGATGTGGGGCCTGATCCCAGGACCCTGGGATCATGACCTGAGCCGAAGGCAGAGGCTTTAACCCACTGAGCCACCAAGGTGCCCCAATGTAAAGCATTCTTTAGAAATTGTAGCATCATAGACTTTTTGAGCATTTCCTCATCTTTGAAATGGGGTGTGTGCCTCACCCCCAGCACGCCCTGAAGATTACCTGTCCTGAAATGTAAAGCAGTGAAGGCAAGTTCCTGTTGGTTGTTATCACAGACTAAGTCCTCCCTGAACACTCTCTCATCCAGCCTCCAGATCTACTCTAGGTCCAAGTCTCCTCCACACCCCTGAAGTCCCCTTTGCAGCCCTTCTCAGTGCCCCTCCCTGGAGAAAACTGCCCTCACTACCCAGTCTCAGGACCCAGGAGGATCGCAGACCCCTCCCTTCACTCATATCAGGCGCCCACCTTTTTTCTCTTAGACCTGGTCCTTAGCCACATCTTGCTGGCTGATAGTCCCCCCCTCTTCCCCTCCATCGCCCCCCATTTCAACAGCCAGTTCTTTACCCATGTGTAGCTATAAAATGTGAGCTCAGCCATTCACTTCTCAGCTGAAAACTGAGGTGGCTGGCTTTGATGTTCAGGTGCTCTCCCCTTAGGGAATGCTTTCCTTCTTCCTTGGTCTGCCTTATCCTACAGGACTCAGGGGAGATATGGCCTCTTCTAGGTAGCCCCTCACTGCAGGATCAGAGCCTATGCTTAGCTCAGCGGTGCTTTCAGATCGCCCTGCACTGACCACAATGGACTAAAGTCACGTGGTCTTTCTTCCGCTTGCCGGTGTCTGTCTCCTCCACTTGAAGGTGAGCTTTTGGGGAACAGAACTGCAGTTTAATTCATCTGTGTACACCCGGGAGCTAGGATGGTTAGCTTAGTGTCTGGAAGAGAACACGTACTCCATCAATACATTCTGAACCAATTTATGGCTCTCCGTTGTTACGTATCTCCCGCCCAAATTATCCAATCCAGTTGAAAGCATCTGGTGAGATGGAAATGGGTCTGATTCATTCAGTATTCTACACAATGCCCAGCACAGAGCAGAGCCTCAGTGAAGAGTTGCTGGTTCTGAAGTCTGGCATCACCAGCAATAATACGCCTGTGGTGTCTGGCTTGACTAGCGCTATTCCTACATCATCAAGAACAGACCTTTGCACATACGTGCTCAATAAACACATTTTGAATGGATGAATAGTGTGGCATAATAAGAGAAACACCATTCCTGGTTGGAGGTTCTGGGTTCTAGAGGTAACAAATTCAAACTTAATGAGGCCAAAAGAGAACTTCTGATTTTTTTTTTAAGATTTATTTATTTGACACAGAGAGAGAGAGAGGTCACAAGCAGGCAGAGCAGCAGGCAGAGAGAGAGGGGGAAGTAGGCTCTTTGCTGAGCGGAGAACCAGATGTGGGGCTCGATCCCAGGACCCTGAGATCATGACCTGAGCCTAAGGCAGAGGCTTAACTCACTGAGCCACCCAGGTGCCCCATAACTCCTGATTTTCTCTAAAACTCAGTCCTTACCCCAAAGCCCCAGCAAACATTCCCCACCTTGATAAATGGTATCACCATCCATCCAGTTGCCCAGACCAAAATCTAGGTGTAATATTTGATTCATCTATTATCTTTGGGTCTTGCATTGAATCCACCAACAAGTTCTATAAACTCTGCTTCCAAAATATACCCACCTCTGACTATCACCCTTACAACCACGATCCTAGTTGAACCTGCTAGCATCTTGACGTTGCAGCTGGTCTCCCTGCTCAGTACACACACAGACACACACACACACACACACACACACAGATACACACACGCACACACACTGTGTATCTTTTCATTTTATCACTATGGTCTTTCTATCACTGCAATGCCTTCCCACTTAGAATAAAATCCAAGCACCCAAACATTTCATGATGATCTACACACCACACACCATCTGACCCTGCCCCCCTTTCCAGCTTCCCCTCGTACTAATCATCTCCTTCCGACCACTCTGGTCTTTTTGCCATTTCTGGAATGGTCAGAATTGTTTTTGCCCTAGAACTTGTTATTTCCTCTACTCTGAAAGTTCTTCCTCAATGCTTCCCTTAGCCCAAATGTTGCCACCTCAGTGAGGCCTTCACAACCCTGCATGTGATAGTTCATTTTATGTGTCAACTTGACAAGGCTACAGGATGCCCAGATATTTGATCAAACATTATCTTGGGTATGTTTGTGATGAGATGAACCCTTGCAGTGGTTGATTGAGTAAAGGAAAGTGCCCTCCCTCACGTGGGGGACCCTTGTCCAATCAATTGAAGGCCTAAATAGAACAAAACATCTGACCTTTCCTCAGGTAAGGGGGAATGTCCTCCCGCCTGACTACTTGAGCTGGTCTATCAGACTTCTCGAGCTTCGGACTCCAACAGAAACATCAACTCTTTTTGGATTTTGAGCCTGCTAGCTTTCAGGCAGGAACTTACGCTATCGACTCTCCTTATTCTCAGGCCTTGGGACTCTGACTGGAACTATACCATCGGTGCTGTGGCTCTCCAGCTTGCCAATTGCAGTCTTGGGACTTTTCAGCCTCCATATTCTTGTGAGCCAATTTCTTACAACAAATATTATTTATACAGCGATTCTGTTTCTTGAGAGAACCCTGTCTAATACACCAGGTCAAGCTGTATCCCTTTGCTCCACCCCCATTAAGTTTTTTAATTGATTCATTGACCTGTTTGTATCTGTCTCCCCTCACCCACAAGGCAAACTCCTCATTCATCACTGCTGCCTATCTCCAGACCTGTGCCTGGCACACAGTGAGTGCTCAGTAAGTAACAGTGGGCTCACTTTTTGCCTCATTAGCCAAATGACCTTGGCCAAGTCCTTTTACCTGTGAGCTGATTTCTTCGTCGTTGAAGTAGAGATGACATTGTGCCTACCTAAGCCCAGAGCTGTTTGGAGGAGTCAGAGTGCTCCTTACGAACGTAGGCAGTTTTCCTGGGCATGATGAGGTTGTGTTTTGTTCATCTTTGTACCTTCCGCCTCTCCTTTTACTCCCCCGCCCTCTACAGCAATTTGCACAGAGTGGATGTTCAGTGGTGTTCATTTTCAATAATTAGATAAATCATTCCATGGTTGTTTTAATTTTTAGTCAATTACATTAATAATAGCAACATTCAAAACTCTCCTTGTTGCTGACTATCTTAATACCTAAAAAACTTTGGTCAGAAAAGGGTGAATGTTGAGGGAAGGACCGCTGGAATGTGGTTGAATCTCATCGAACAAGGTTAATGGGAACCTTAATGAAACTTTACAGTGCACAATTGAATGGGCTCTCTCTTCCTTGTTAATGAGCGATATATTGGTACCATCACTTCGAAAAGCAATTTGGCAATATACATCCAGACACATCAAAGCTTTCTGACCATTTAACTTGGCGAATTCTCTTCCAAAAAACAACCCTACGTGTTTCCATGGAAAACAGACTCTGACACCTAAAAAAGGAACTGAAAATTATGAAACTCCTAGAAGAAAACAAAAGTGTAGATCTTTGCAGCCTTTGCCTAGACAATGGAGTCTTAGATATGATACCAAACAAGCATGTAGCCGCAGCAAAAATAGCGACATTGAACTTCAGCAAAATTTAAAATTTTTGTGCATTGAAGGACACTATGAGAAAGTGAAGGCAACACAAAGAACGGGTATTTGAAGTTTTTTCATTTTTCTGTATATATCTGGTAAGGAATTTTTATCCAGAATATGAAAGAATTCTTACAACCTAACAATAGAAAGAAAAATAACACAATTCTAAAATAGGGAATGAATCTGAAGAGGTATTTCTTCAACGCAGATAAATATACGAATGGCCCATTCGCACATTAAAAGATGCTCCACACTTAGGACAGCTGTTAAAAAACAGACAAATGAGCAGAAAATGGTTAAGTGTCAACAAAGATGTAAAGCAATTGGAACCGTCATACATACACTGGTGATGGGAATATAAAATGGTACAGTGGCTTTGTAAACCAGTGTGGTAGTTTCTCAAAAAGTTATAGATTTAGGGGCGCCCAGGTGGCTCAGTCGGCTGGGTGTCTGCCTTCCGCTCGGTAATGATCCCAGAGTCCTAGGATGGAGTCCCATATTGGGCTCCTTGCTTCTCCATCTTCCCCTGATGCTCTTTAAAAAAAGATTTTATTTATTTATTTGACAGAGATCACAAGTAGGCAGAGAGGCAGGCAGAGAGAGAGAGGGAAGCAGGCTCCCCAGCGAGCAGAGAGCCTGATGTGGGGCTCGATCCCAGGACCCTGGGATCATGACCTGAGCTGAAGGCAGAGGCTTTAACCTACTGAGCCACCCAGGCGCCCCAAATAAATAAAATCTTTTTTTAAAAAAGTTATAGATTTAGCAAAGGACCCAGCAATTTCACTGCGAGGTGTATCCCTGAGAATATCGGAAGTATGTGTTCACCCAAAAACTTAGCCCATGAATGTTCATAGCAACATTACTCATAATGGCCAAAAAAGTAGAACTGCTGCAGATCAACTGATGAATGAACACCCAACATGTGGCACATCTGTACGGTGGGAGATGATTGGCTGTAACAAGGAGAAACACTGATCCATGGGACAGCATGGACCATATCGAATGATAATGAGATCATATTACGTAAGATATAATTACAACTACATATTTTTTTCAATCGTAC
This sequence comes from Neogale vison, assembly GCF_020171115.1. Classification (NCBI taxonomy): domain Eukaryota; kingdom Metazoa; phylum Chordata; class Mammalia; order Carnivora; family Mustelidae; genus Neogale; species Neogale vison. Next base: position 115,945,756 of record NC_058096.1, read on the forward strand.
TTCTCTGGATTTTTTTAGGTCTGGAGGAAAACACACCAAGTTTTAAAACAAATGTTGGCTATGGATTGTGAGATTTGAAGAACTCCTCTTCCTTTTGTCTACTTTTCTATATTTCCTAAGCCTTCTTCCAGTTTTTATAATAAAATTAATTTTTTAAAAGTTCCTAGCTGTGGTCGGTAGTTAAAGTGTCCAAGTTTTCTCTTCTGCAAAGAGAACAGAGCGCAGGCTGTCCCAAGGGGGACCAGACCAAGGATGGTCATGGGGGGCCACACCCAGCTCCCACACAGATGAGGCCAGGCCTAGCTGACGAAGGCTGGGGCAGCCTCGTCACAGGCAAGGAGACTCTTCTGTTCCTGTTTTATGCTGTGCTCAGTTTTGTTTTGTTTTGTTTTGTCCATTGTCATTTCAAAAGTGGCATGAAGCAATCCAGTCCCCAGGCCAGCATCTTTCCTTGGTCTGCCCTCCCCTGACTATTTATTTCCTTTTCCATCTGGTGGCGGCAGCCCTTCAGGCGGTGACACCAACGATGTTGTTACAGGTGTCGGCTCACTCTGGTCTCATTTGCTCTGGAAAGAATTCTCGTTGGATCAAATGCCCCTGTGGAAACTCAACCTGAATTGTCTTCATTTTCTATCATTTTATTTCAACATCGCAGCGGTCCCCGCCAGTCAGGGTCTCCACCGGCAATTCAGCCATTCATCAACTTAAAGCACGGCCATAAGGTTCTGGAAAGCATCCAACTCCACAAAGAAATCACGTCTTTCCTTTTCATTTTTCTTCCAAAGCAAGAAAGAGCCTGCTCATCTGGAAACAAGGGATAATGACTTTTGAGTCAATTGGGAACCGCTTTGAGGTAGGAATATTCAATGTTTTAATCACAAACCAAAAAATCATCCCCCCCCACCCCACATAAGGTACCAGTGCTGTTATTGAGAAACTGGTGGGGTCATCTTTTTTATTTAATAATAAATGTACTTAATTATTAAATAAATTATATTTCTCTTGTAATGATAACGACACTTATCACATGACAGGAGAACTTCTCTTATATGAACTCAAAACTCTCTGAACCACCCATAATATTATCCCCATTTTACAGATGAGGAAACGGAGGCATAGAGAGGTTGGGTAGCTTGCTGAAGTTCACACAGCCAGTCCTGGTGGAGGTGGGATTTGAACTCTGGGAGTCTGGCTACAAATCCTGTCAGTCGTTGCCGCTCTCCACTTTTCATTTACCACCACGGGGAATTACCATCAGGCCAGGGAAAAAGACAGCCAGACTTAAGGATTAAACGAGTGCTAGAGTTATATTAAGGAACTTTTCGGGAGGACCGAGTTTTGCTTTCTGGAGGTGGAGTGGTTTTGCTCTAGGCTGATTTTATCCCCTAAAGGGAACCCACTGAGGTGCTACATGGGGAAACAGAAGAAAGAACACAGAATGTCCCTCGTCAGCCTAGACCTAGCCATAACAGGAAATCCAGACTATTCCCACGGAGGAGCCCCCCGACCCCTGGTGGGACAATCACTATTATAGAGAATGCCCCAGCAACCTCAAAGGAAGAAGATGCCGAGCCACGTCATACACCTCTGAGGATACTGGCCCCACTGTAGTGCATGTGGACGACATCACGGTGTGTATCTCCCCAGTAGACTAGATGTGACTGGTGCCCCCAGGTTGTGCAATATGGATTCTTATCCCTCGGTTTTCTGAAGGAAGTCTCTGAGATCCTGAGGAGATAGCTGGTGCAAAACTGCCTGGTATGCCAACTCCAGACATTCCTGCTCCAGCTGGTGGGTATGGGCCTGTCCATGGAGGGGCCAAATTTTCCCCTAAAAGGGGAGAGCTTCAGTCTGCCATGGGTTCTCCTCAGAGAAGTCTTATCTGCACCTGTCATTTCCCATTTCCAGACTTCTCTTATTTTGGTAAAGATCTGCCGAAAGTTTCTCCTCACATTGCTTTTTTCACAATCAAAGTCTCAACCTTCTGGAACCCAACCCTGGACAGTGCTTTCCTACCCTACTTTTTCTCCATATTGAACGGGCCAGGAAGTTCCATGGCACCCACTTTCTATGGTTTGCATGTGTCAGCCTGTGAATGTGCTTGAGCACACTTTACTTGCTCCTGCCCCTTCATTCTGAGGCGGAAATCGCCGTGCTAGGCAATCACGGCCACACTGTGTTCTTTAGACACCCTGGCTTTCCTCCTGGATTTATCCCAACTCTACGTCTGTCTGGACTATCCCACAATTCATAGTTTGCTGGGCCAATGTTCAGAGTAATAGTGTATACTGTCTAGGCCAGCTCCTCTCATTTTACAAACATCACACCATTCGGGAGGCATCCAAAAGCGCCACAGAAGACCAACTTAGAAGGGTCCCATGTTTTGTTTAATACTTCTGTTGTTACTATCTTGAAGCTCTTGATACTTTTCTTTATCCCAATAACATCTTCGTCTCGAAATAACCCTGCAAATTATGTGGCTGTTCTTGCTACAGCCTGCTATCCCCACTCTCCCCACCCCCAACCCACCCAACCCTGCTCCGCGGTCCTGGAACAGAGAGGTTTGGTTCAGTGTAGAACTTCCAGGTTCGGTTCTTGAAGCCTTCACAAGATCTCTATTAGATCCCTTTTTCTGATGAGGAGTCTTAGACCAGCAACATCCCTGGAAAATACAAAGGTCATCATCCCAGTTCTGCAGGTGAAACAGAGAGAGATCTGAGGCTTCAGCCACAGTCCCAGAGCTAGGTAGGAAGAGCTCCTCGAGGACCTGAGGAAGAAGAAACTGGTTGTCTCGGGTAGGGTGAGGAGTGAGTATTTTGTAAAGTGGTCAAACTAAGAAGTCCCTACAGCTTTCCCGCCTAGGAAGACATTATGATGGTTCTCAAGCATCCAGAGAAAGGCAAGCGGCAATCATTTTCCAGAAAGCTGAGGGTTCCAGACAGATGGGCCACATTTGTGGAGTCTAGCTTGCAAAGCATTGCCTGACAAGAAAGCATAATTCTTATGTCTACAAGGGGACCTTGAGATGAGGAATCTGGATGTGAGTGGCTGTCCTAGAGGCAAACTCCCTAAAAGATAAAAAGGGAATTTGTAGCTGACGCACTGTTTTGAGATCACAAAGGGTCAGTCAGAGGGAGAAGGCAGCATTTCAAAGCATGCAAGTGATCTAGACCTGGAAAGCCCCTAAGTCAAGGATGGCCAGAGACAGGACTGTGTTCTCTGACAAACACTGTGGGGAGATTTGGGGCAAGTGATTTCATCTCTGTGGGTCTGGTTCCCCTTTTCTCAACTAGAATACTTACTAGTATTGACCAGAAAGGCTTAAGAAGAATAAACAAGTTTTTACATTAAAAGCAATGAGAACAGTACCTGGCTTATTGTAAACACTCAAGAAGTGGTGTGTGTTATGAGGAGGAGGAGGACCCCTCCTAACTAAACAGTGCAGCTAAAGACCTCAGGTTTTCTAGAAGTTTCTCTTGAGCCATTTCCTTTTCACCTTTGCCCTACTGGATCCCAGTGTCCTTACTCCCCACACACGTTCTTTCAAAATGGCATCTTGGATCCTGGGAAGAAGAGAAACTAGTAACTGGGGGACTAGAGGAAGGAGCAGGACACCACCTTGGAAGAGTTCTTGCTTTAAAAAAAAAAAAAAAATGCCAAAAACAATGACTCCAGGCAGCCTTCTAGATGTAACTCCAATACACAGAAAATCTAGGGGACGGAAAAACCACACCATAAGCAAACTACAGGACCGCATCCATACTGTGGCGAACTCTACAGGGCAAGGAACTTCATTTCTTCAAAGAGCAATAACAAACAAAAATGCAAGAAAAAAATAGAGGAGAAAATCTGTGGATTAAAACAATCTTAAGATACCAGTTAAAATGTATGAACCTTATTTATATCCCAGTTCAGATATGAAAATTGTTTTCATCTATATGAGAATCAGGGGAGTTTAAACATTGAATGAAGGATCATTGAATTACTGTTGAAAAGTTTGAGGTGACCTAATGGTTTCACGCTTAATGCTTTTGGAAGGATCCCTGACTTGTGGAAATACCAAAAAAAAAAAAAAAAAAAAAAAAAAATGCACGTACACGTGATGTCTGGGCTTTGCTTCAGAAGAATCCAGGGAGGGGAAGGGATCGAGATAAAGCAAATTGGCCAGGAGTCTGAGAATCAATCCAGCGGCTATTTATGTGACTTTAATAATAATATTCTTGTTACTCTTCTATATGTTGGGATATCCTATAATAAAAAGGAGAAGGAAACCCCGTTGAATCTGTGGGTCTGGGGAAGAGATGGTCTCCTGAGGGAAGTGTCTGCCTGGTTGAGATTGTTGCCGTGGGAAGGCTTGGGAGGTTACTTACCTCTTTCTGCCTCTGCTTTCTTATGTGTACAGTGGGGATTGGATCATAACACATTCCTTGTGGGGCTCCTGTGAGTCCTGAAGAACTAGATAGAAGTAAAGCGCACACTACACGGCCTGAGGGACGGGGTATGTTCCGTACAACTCTCGCTATTACTATTACATACGAACCATCCTACATCACGGCATCAGCCACAATTAAATCTCCACAGGACTCCACCCCTCACAAAGCACCTTTCCAGACAGCCCTCAGGGGCGCTTCGCCATAGGCCTTGGAGAGAAATACGAGGCTTACTCCCATTGAGCAGATGGGAAAACTAAGTCTCAGTCCGTGGTTACGATGGCAGTTCATGGCCAAACCGGCACCAGGGTCAGGTGTATGACTCCCTCCCACGTCCTCTCCAATGCACCAAGTTTGCCCTTTGGGGATGAGTCAGAGGCTAAGATTAGATATTCAGCTTTACGTCATCAAAAGCTCGATTTTGTCTCTGCGTGTTGTGTCCAGCGTCCTCTTTCCCTGACTGGGGGAGGCTGACCACACTCACGGAGATAGCGGATGTTCATAGCTCCTGCCTGGGCCGAAAGATGGCACTAGGTTTAGGCAGCATTTCCAGGGAGAGTTTGGCCCGCCAGGCCTCCCTCCCGTGGCCAAGGAGCTTGTCCCGGCTAAGTGCTGGGTGTATTTGGAGCATGGGGCTGCCGGCAGGGCTGAGGAAATAGAACAGACAGGAGCCACCCCAAGCCCGTGTAACTCAGGAATTAGACTTCCTCCGATCTTCGGCGGGGAGGGCCAGGCAAGCGGGTCCCAAAACATTAGTCCAGGATTTCAAAACTAGCTTCTCGCAAAGGGAGAGATCCCTGGGCACCTGTAGGGTGGTGTCTCTTAGTGATTTCTTCCAAGAACAGGTCTGGAGGCCCTGGGCTCTTTGAATATGCATTAATAATAATAATAATAATGAAACCTACCATATCTTGAGTGCTGGCATTGTGCCAAACACAACAGGCATAGTTCAGACATTCCTCATTCACAATATACTGTGGGGAAGGTATTTGCGTTGGTTCAAACAATGCCAAAGTTTAGAAAGTAAGTCCTGAAAACCTCCCTCCATGTCACCAACCCTGCCCTGCCGAGGTAGACATTATTTACCGTCCTGTGTGTTCTTCCTGACGTTTGTCAATATCTCATCCAAAATGATACATGCACACTCGCTTATGTGTTTGGCATGCGTGCACGCGCACACACACACACACACACACTTTTTTATTTTTATGAAAATAGAATCAGACTTTATTCAGCAACTTGCTTTTCTCATATGTTCAGTGATCTTTTTTCCAATCCTCTGCATAGAAACAGGAGACCTGGAATAAGCTAGAAAGTTTCCTGGGTGTCTCAAAGGGAAAAGTATATATTGTTTAGAGCACAGCCTTCTCACCTCTGAGCTCGTTTTGCAATCCTGTAAGTTGTAGGGGACAGAAAGATCCCCAAGCGCTCCTGACTGTGGACCCAGAAATGAGCTTGGCAACCTTCCCCTGTCCACACAAAGCCAGTTCGTTCTGTCCATTTGAAAATTCATTTCAAGATTTCTGATCTAAACATGTGTGTTTTATGGATTCTCTTTTGAGCCATTTGTGACATTTCTAGTTCCCTTCAATAGGAAGTTAAATCAAATCTTTCACAGGTATTCATTTGTTATCGGAGAGTTGTAATTTTACCTTTCCTGAAAACCCTCTTTTTTTTTTTAGATTTTATGTATTTGACAGAGATCACAAATAGGTAGAGAGGCAGACAGAGAGAGAAGGGGAAGCAAGCTCCCTGCTCAGCAGAGAGCCCGATGCAGGGCTCAATCCCAGGACCCTGGGATCATGACCTGAGCTGAAGGCGGAGGCTTTAACCCACTGAGCCACCCAGGCGCTCCCTGAAAACCCTCTTTTAACAGCAGACATTACTTTCTTTATTATAGTGGTGGGGAAATTGAGGTTTAGAAAGGTAAGCAAATGCTCAAGGTAACACTGTCGGTAAAGAGCAGAGTCTGGATTCAAATGCATGTCTGTCCACCCCTAAAGTGACCAGGAAATCCTGCCTGGCCAGTTTTAAAGGAGCAGGTATTAGCTATCTAGGTCCTAGCTACCTAGCCAGGTACTAGTCTAGGTATTTTACATATGTCCCTTCATTGAACCCTCTCTTCAACCTATGAAGTGAGCGTGAGCCTTGTTAGCCCCACTGTATAGATAGAAGAGTAAGCTGTACACAGAGAGGTCAAACAGCCGAAGTAGGCTGCAGAGCGGGGCACCAGAGGCGCTCTTCGCTGCTGCCACCTGTCCCTCCCTGCTCTTTTTCTCTGTGTTTTGGTAAACTGAAGCCACCCTGGGCTGTTTAGATGCTTATCAGTAGGCTCACACTGCCCGAAACTTTGGTCTTGAAAGTTGCTGGAGGCAATGTACTCATTTCCCACGGCTGCCATACTCCCATGCCACAACTTGGGTGGCCACAGATGACAGAAATTTGTTCTCTCACATTTTGGAGGCTAGAAGTCTGAAATCAAGGTGTTGACAGGCCCACACTCTGTCCAACGGCTCTAGGAGAGAATCCTTCCTTGCTTCTGCTAGCGTCTGGTGTTTGCCTGTGGTCCCCTGTGTTCTCTGGCTTATGGGTGCATCTTTCCTGTCCTCTACCTTCACATGGTGTCCTCCTGGTGCATCTCTGTGTCTCCACAACATCTGCCCTCTGTGCCTCTCTGTCTCTGTATCCAAATTTCCTCTCTTATAAGGACACCAGTTGTGTTGAATTGGGACCTGCCCTCAGATGTCATCTTAACTTGGTTAAATCTGCAAAGACCCTATTTCCAAGGAAGGTCACCTTCCGAGGTTAAGATCTCGATGTATCTCTTTTAGTGGGGGTGGAAGGGACACAATTCAGCCCATAACAGGCACCATACTGGAGGTCAACCCCTCCCAAATTGTCTTCCATGCACGTGAGTCTCACGAGAAGCTCTATAGAGGGGAGGTTGCTGTGGTCTCACAAATGTGGAAGACCCCATACCCCGTGGCGATGCTCAGTGGTCATAAGCATCTAACACCCTGAAAATAGCTTCAGTGGAGAAACCCGTGGACTTTGTTGAGGTTGGCATGCCCCAAGCTTACTTGAGCATGGATATTCCGGGGTATAGTGGTAGCTGCTGTTTTAATAATGTTCTGAATGAACTTGCTCGGGGAAACTCACACAGTGCACATGCCCTTGAGACCAACGAGGTCTAGACTCCAATTGTGACCTTGCTATCTATTGGATATGTGACCTTCGACAATTTCTTTTCCTCTCTGAGTTTTGGTGCCCTCAGAAGTGCATAACATGTGAGTGAAAATTCCTAGTCACTTAGGGTAGGTTGACTGATAGAACAGACAGACCCCCAAACATATAACAGCTTGGAAACAGTAAGATATAAGTTTATTTCTTGCTCAGGACTGGGCAGGGAACATACCGGCCAGGCAGTCTTTCTGCACACAGGCATTCAGGAGCCATGTTAAATCTGTGGCTTCTAGGGGCATCTGGGGGTGGTCTCTGTTCCCCCTGGAGCGGAAGAGATGGGGATTGGAGGATCCTTCTGGGTATGTTCTCATGGGCCGGGCTTTGTGTGGAGCAACTTACTTCTGTTTACAAGCCACTGGTCAGGACCCAGTGCTATGGCTGCAACTGATGGTGAAGGGGGTTGGAGAATGTGGTCCCTGGAGGAGGAATCATTTCCCAGCAGGACTCGGCCCTAAAGAGAGAGAAGGACGCACTTCTGGCTGACAACCAGCCATCTCTGCCACCCTAACCTTGCAGGTGTATTCTGAGGATCAAGTACAGCTTCTGACACATGCAAAGTCCTTAGCATCACACACAACTAAATGAACGGCAACAGTTTAAAAATGAAAAAGATACAGAAGGGAAGCGCCTCGAACTAGGAGCCAGGCGCTGGGAAACAACACTAGTGTGGGACCCTCCTCCCTGCTCTTCCCAAGGCATTCCGGGGGCTGCTGTCTGCTGTGTGGCAGGGAAAGAGGAGCAGAAGTCCTCCGGGTGTCATTCAACCCAGAGCACCTCTCCCTCCCCCCTGCTTCCTTTCCAACCAGATGGAGAATTGTGTGCTCCAGAGTCTTGACAGCCTCAGGGCTCCCCAGCCGTGGCCCCCAGGACTGCAAACCCCACCTTCCTGCCGTTGCCGAGCCAGCTGAGGGGTGGGCAGCCCGCCAGGCCCCCGCCGCAGCCCCTGGAGCACACGCCAGTTGCAGACTCTCAACATGCTGGAGGGACGGATGCGGTTCTCACCAGACCTCCAGAGCCACTGAAAGCCTGCGCCTTTGTCCTGCTCCGGGCTTCCCCACCTACCTGGTGGCAAGGTACAGGTGAGAAGGAAACATCAGGAGACCTCCCGCCCTCTGGCCAACTTTGGTTCGCAAGGTCCCTCGAAGAATGCATGTTCTCTTTTTAATTAAGTCCGCATTAATTATTAAACCAACTGTACTTCAGATCACATCCCCAGCCCCTCCACAGGACCCCATTTCCAACAGATGTCTCTCACGGCCCCTCCCCACCTTTCTCGAATGTAAATAAGCTTTCCAAGCTGCCGTCAATATGTACACACAGCTCTGCTTTCCGCTCTTCCCATTCTGCTTTGTATACACTTTCCCATGGATCTGGGTCACCCTGGTGCTGAGTATCTCCCAGGACTGCAAAAAATATGGAAGACGTATTTTGTTTTAGATTCTTAATACCCAGAACATCTGGGGGATGCTCAGACAACTGGAGAGATTCTTGCTGATGCTGCAAGTCTCCGAGTACAAGTTCCCTCGCAGACAGAAAACGCTGGATTTTGCATCTGCTTGGAAGAACATGGGTTTTCTCAAGCACAGTGGACGGTGGGGTGTGACGGTTAGTGATTTCTGCCCTGGAAGTGGCATAACCTGCCGGAGTTCCCGTTGGCTGGAGTTGCAAGTACAGCCCAAATTTATTGGTTTTGATTCCTGCACCGTTCCCTGCGTAAATTAAAATGTGACATTATTACACCCTCCAACAGCCCACTGGTGACCTTTAGCACACACACCCCTCCACAGCCATTATTCAGCATAATTTGACTGGTTTCAGGCAAGATGGGGGAGCGGGGAGGGACCGGAGGGGGCAGGGGAAGGCAGAGTCCAAATTAGAAACAGATTTAAAGAGCATTTGCAGGGAATTAGGCAGTGGGCCAGGAGCGCTTGCTGGCAGCATGCACAACCCCTCTTTAGGGACTGTCAGCTCCTCCTAGGTCTCCACAGCGGATGTTTCCCCGGCCTGAGCGCAGCTGGGTTTCAGTTGTCAAACCCACAGCCAAGACATCTGAGAAGGGGGCGGAGTGCCTGCGTGCACACGTGTGTAGGCGCCCAGGCCACATTCTCACATACACACACACACACACACACGCATGCACGCACGCACCCAGCCCCAAGGCCACTCCCAGCACAGTTCCACATGTGCACACCTATAGAGGTGCACACTGAACTGTGCACGCACCCTGACGTGTAGGAGACCCACAGACAGAGGCGGGTGCCCACGGAGAGAACCAGGACACACAGACTTGGGCTGTGCCCCTCCAGATACTTCCCAAGAGGACTTTCAGAGCAAGTTTCTCAACCCCTCCCCCATCCCCAGAATGGCTCTGTGACATTGGTTTTGCCCTCCACCTCTCTGAACTTTTGCATCTTTCAACTACAAGGTGTAAATAAGGCAGCTGTGACTATCAGAATGAGATCGTAAAGGTGAGCACCCAGGTAAACTTCCAGAAGGTGTATTCAGACCTGAAAACCGGTGAGGAAGGTGGTGGTGGTTGATAGGGACGAAGATAACCAGCCCTTAGTTCCCTGTCCTCTCTAGAGGGGACACAAAGCTCCTGCTGACCTGATTCTTATCTTGTTGTAAAGAGTGAGAAGAGCTTTGCATCACCTGGGGGAATGGGGGCAGAGAAGTACCAAGGATCCCTGCCGCTGGAGGAGGGCACGTGCAGCTCCCAGCATGCACCTCTCTGTGGCTCTCCACTGCCAGGGAAGCCTGGCATAGGCTTGTGCATCGGGTACTCTGCTCTCCCATCTCCCTCCCCACCCCCCACCCCCACGCGTGTGCCTGCTATTCCTGCCAGTGTCCTTCACGTCATCTCCTCTTTGGTACGCACTCTTGGTGAGGAGTATCTTCCCTGTTTTCCCCTCTCCCGCCTCACCTTTACGGCTTCTCTCCAGTCATCCTAATTCCCAGAGTTTGAGTCCCTCCAGCTTCTGATTGATCTTACCTGCCCTTTCCTAAGAACCTACTATGTACAAAAAAGCCTTTGTTCTGGGTGCTATGGGGCTAGGGGGTGGGCAGGGATGCTTCTAGACATGAATTAGATGTCACCCCTGCCCCAGAGTGTTCACAGCCCAGTGAAGAGATCAGCCTATCACAAAACACCCTAAGAGACCCAGTCAGAAAATGTCAGAAGAGGGCACAGCCCTGGATAGACTCTGGGAGGTCAAGAAACACTAAAGCCTAGCCTCTGTGCAGGCAGGACGCTCTATTTCAAGTGGCCCAACGTCGGCCAAAAACTGGAATGGGTGATGCCAGTTCCTGGAAACCAATTTCCACATGACGCTGGTCGTGAGACTCAGAGACCCACTGTACATCACAGTGACCAGTACCAAACTCTGCGTGGATTTTCGTGGGGTGGAGGGGGTCGTGTTCACTGGTGGAGAGCTGAGGGTGGCAAGGGGTAAGGCACAGAGGCAGGCTTTTCTACACCTTCATTTAGTCAATAAATATTCAAGGAGTGCCTCCTATGTGTTAGATGCTGGGAATACGATGATTAGCAAAACACAGACCCCGCGTCATGGAGCTCAGCATCAATGAGAGAGCAACCCGTACACCCACAGGCGATCCAATGCAGGGGGATTCATGTTCTGTGGGGACACGCTGGGCATGTGTGACTCTGGGGTAAGAGGAGCTGTCTCATTCAGACAGGAGGATAAGAGGCTTCCAGAGGTAGGGGGAGCATAGGGGGGCCCAAAGGAGTCAGGATGGGTGCCAGGTGAAGAGGAAGCTAGACTGAGGACAGAGGTGAGACAGGAGAGATCATCGGGGAAGGTCTCAATAGCTCACTCTCTCAGTCACTGACTCAACAAGCACTGTAAGCAGCCACCTGCCAGGGGGTCCCATGCCGGGCACTGAGACTGTGACAGCACGGAATGACTGAACTGAGGTGGTAGCACTGAGGACAGAGGGGAATCCATAGATTGAAGTTCAGTTGGGTGATGAAGGAGAGGGAGCAGGAATGACTTCAGATGACTCTGAGATTGCCAGCCGGGTGCGGAGTGGATGTGTGTCCATCCCTGCGGGGGAAGGAGGTGCACAAAGGGAAGCAGGTTGAGGGACTGGGGAAATGAGGAGTCTGCACTGGTCTTGCCTGCCTGCAGGGCCAAAGAGATGGCAGCAGTACCCAGCACCTACATAACCACCCAGACAGGAGTTGAGCCCCAGTGGAAGATACAGGGAGCCTCTGAGACCGCGGCGCGAGCTTCGCCAGCTGCCTGGGGCCCAGCTCAGAACAGTAGGGTTTCAGTGTTTTAGTCATAGAGGGGACCTGCAGTACAAAAGGCAAAATGTCAGCTCCTTCTGGGTCTTCAAATGCTGCCATTGTGACTACAAAAGGAATGCCAGCCCCTACCCCACCCTCACCCCGACCATCACTGCCTGGTCAGGGCGCCCCCTGGAGGAAGTCGCTAGGGAAGAAGCCCGCCCTTGTGCAGTCCCTCTCTCTGGTGTTAATCTGTTCCAACAGCACTGGCCCAGAGCTGGCCAGGTACTAAGTGCTCAATAAATGCTCTGCTAGGAGCAAGGAGACACTTGGCAGAAAGCAGGAGATTTCCCAGTGATGAAGGCAGCACTGGCCTCACCTGGACCCTCCCTGAATTCTCCTTGAATTGAACTGGAGGGGCGCCTGGGTGGCTCAGTGAGTTAAGCCATTGCCTTTGGCTCAGGTCATGATCTCAGGGTGCTGGGATCGAGCCCCGCATCGGGGTCCCTGCTCAGCAGGGAACCTGCTTCCCCCTCTCTCTCTGCCTGCCTCTCTGCCTACTTGTGATCTCTCTTTCTGTCTAATAAATAAATAAAATCTTTAAAGAAAATTGAATTAAGGGTATGTGCTATGGTGAGTGCTGTGAAGTGTGTAAACCTGGTGATTCACATACTTGTACCCCGGGGGATAAAAATATATTATATGTTTATTAAAAAATTAAAAATTTTTAAAAATTATTATAAAAAAAGAAAAAATTGAATTGGAGTAGCTGGGTCTTTCAGCCGCATTAGGAGAAACTACCATTTTCTTATTATCCTCCATGAAGATGGCAGCTTTTGCTGTCTGCCTTTACCCTTCTGGAGCATTGGTCAGAGGCTTAAAGCTGACACTCCTTGAAACCCCAAACGTTAGGCCTACAGATGTTTTCCCTAAAATACGGTGATTTTGATGAAGTCCAGGCTGACTTGCTTAAAATAAATACCCAGACATCACAAATTGTGCTGAAATTAAGGGCCTGGAATAAATGAGAACAGCCAACCCGAGAGAGAAGGAGATCATTTCAATGCTAAAGCTCACCTCCCTTAGAACCGGCTTCACTGGAGCAGGTAAGTTTCAAAAGTTTGCACCAAAGACACCTGGGTGGCTCAGTCAGCTAAGCATCTGCCTTCCGCTCATCATGATCCTGGGGTCTTGGGATCAAGCCCTGTGTCAGGCTCTCTGCTTAGCGGGAAGCCTGCTTCTCCCTCTCCCTCTGCCTGTGTTCCCTCTCTTGCTATCTCTCTCTCTCTCTCTGTCAAGTAAATAAATAAAATCTTGAAGAAAAAATAAAGTAGACTCTATTGAGTGCCTCACACAGAGCACTTGTTTTTCAAAATGTCTTACGAAAAATAAATTCTTTTATCTTTGAGTTGAAAATAGACATATTAAACTATGAAACCTTGTATTATTTCAGTTAATGAACAGCAATGTCAACAGGAAAAGTACTGGGAAAAACTGAGTTACAAAAATCTCTCTTCCCAGATGCTGGGTCAGGAGTATCTTGCATAGAACCCAAGATGCACTGAAGTTGTCCCTGAGATATAAAATATGAGGAAAACACAAACAACTAAGAAATGGACCAAATGTGGCCCATCCTAGAATAAAGTGAGCAGTCGGACTTGTACTGCGTGCCCAGAGGCTGTGTGGTCCCTTGCCGGGCTGAGAATAGAACCAGCCGCCACCGGGATGGGAGTGGGCCTAGTGGACTTCCTGCCTTTTGGTCAGACAGACTGCCTTCCTGAATTACTAGGGCTAGGAAGCGGTGTTGACAAGGGTGTGGGGAGAGGGGGGAAAAGTCACACGTGTCACATACAACCCCCACCCCGCCCTCTCGCCAGCTGCCGGCCGCACTTCCCCTCCCACAGACCAGTTACCTAATCTGCACCACGCTGAGATGGTATCTGGGATCTCTAACGGCTCTGCAGTCCCGCAGTGCTGTAACTCAGATACGAGACCAGTTGTACGAGATAGAAGCCCAGCCCTGACTCCCAGTCTGCTCCATGTCAGAATGCAATACAGCAGGTACTGCTGTCAAGGACTCCAAGACTGCTCTGTGTTGAGCCCTTGGCATGCACTCAGCAAGGTGACGTGCCTCTCTGTGCGTACCTAAGATGTGGGAGATCACCCCCACCAGATCAGCCCCTGAGGTGTCCAGACCCTCACCCCAGCCTCTCCCTATCTCACCACGATAGACACTGGACTCTTCTGGAGTTTAAGCCTGGGCACACATAGGTCTCGGTTCTTCTCTCACGTGCCCCCCGGACACCATCAGCGCTGGGAGGAACATTTACCCCAGACCTCCCCGTTCCCCAGGGGAGGGCCATGCGTCTGACTGGTGATGCTCGGAGAAGAACCTGTACCTGCAGGACTCTGCTCCTCTGCCTCTCAGACCAGGCGATGGGCTGCGTTAATACATCCAAAAATTATCATTTCAGTATGTGCTCAAATGCCACATATGGCTACCGGCCACTGTAAGGGATGGTGAAACTTTATAGGCTAACCCACTGACCTCCCGTGTCCTTGCTTAAACTATTCTGGTGGGGGAGAGGTCCCCACCTTCGGAATCACTCTACTTACTTAATGGGCACCTCTGATCGCTAGAAACATCTTCATATCGCGTGGAAATCTGCCTTTTTATACTTCCCCACCTCTAGATTTGAGCCACACCTTCTGGACTACATCTTCCCCCATGGTGGCTCTTCCAGTGTTTAAAGATGGGGAACACACTTTTCTTGCTCCCCAGCATGCAGTTCTTATCAGGGTTAAACCCCCTCTGTTCCTTTAGCTGTTCCTCACACGATTTTGCTTCGTGGCTCCTCATGGGCTCATTCTCCCCTGGACCCCAATCTGCCACTAAACGTGCTTCTGTCTCTCTGAGAGACCATCGGAATGGAGCACATCCTCCCAGAAAGTTCCTCAGCCCTTTTTTAATGCCCAGCTCCACCTTTCCCGGCTGCTGCCTCCCTGAGTCACTGCCCCACGTTGGTATTGTTTGATGGGACACGGCTTCTGGTTTCTCCTCACTGGAGAACGCTATATTTATAACTGCCGTGGGCACCTGTTGTTTTTTGACTACCCAGTATCCAGTCTGCCTAATTTAGAATAATCCCAAAATAGAGAGAGCTAGGGCCCTGCCCCCCTGTGGCGGAGGCCGAAGGGGAGCAGACATTCACTCTCCACACCTCAAGGAACCCAGCCTCTCACAGGCTCATGCCTGAGCTTTTGAATCTGACAAAGAAGCACCAAGACAGAGGTTTCCAAGGTTTATTTATGGTGGTGGTGGCTGTCAAGAGTCCTGAGAAGAGGCAGCAAGCATCCTGAGGTGGCAGCATCGTGGGCAAGAACCCACGGCTGTTGTTGGCAAACAATGCCCCAACCGACAAGGGAACCACAGAGAGATGGTGCCCTGGGCACACTGGCTGCTCCGTGGGGAGTCGCCTTCCCTCCCTGGGCCTCTGTGTGAGCGGCGGTGTGAGGTCCATCCCGGCGACGCACTTCCTTCCTGAGTGTTTAATACATCTTTACTGATGGTTAAGAGATGTGGCTAGGGGCGCCTGGGTGGCTCAGTCAGTTAAACGGCTGCCTTTGGCTCGAGTCACGATCCCAGGGTCCTGAAATCAAGCCCTGCATTGGGCTTCCTGCTCAGCGGAGAGCCTGCCTCTCCTTCTCCCACTGCCCTGCTTGTGCTCCCTCTCTCACTCTCTGTCACTGTCTCTCTGTCTTTAAAAAAAGAGAGAGAGAGAGAGAGCGATGTAGCTAAAAGTGAATGGAGAGAGAGAGGTCCAGAATATCTGACAGACTTCTCTCCACCAGTTCTTCAAAACAGTTCTCCAGAAATCACTCCAAATCCACTCGGGGCACTGAACTCCAAACGGTTTCCTAAACTGAGGCCCAGACAGAGATGCAAACACTCCATAGCTTTCTCCACTCACACCAGTGACAGCTGTTTCCACGGCCACCTTGGAGGGGAGCCCTGAGGGCGTGGATGTACGGTGGCAGAGAACTTGGAGTCAGGAGAACCTGGTCCTCTTCACAGCGCCAGCCCCTCATGCTGAGGGACCACAGGAAATGGCCCTCCCTTGCCAGGCCTCAGGTTTGCCACAGGGAAAACAAGGTGCCGAGGGATTTCTCAGTTTCTTCTCAGTTCTGATATTCTGTGACTCCGAACCCTCGAGAAGCTATTTCCTTGAGTCCCTTCCTGCGTTTCCTCTTCTTTCTGGCTTCTATATAAAATGTAACATGTTTATGAATAGATAAACGAAATGTGATCTCTCGAAACTGTGGAGTACTGTTCAGCCATAAAAAGGAATAAAGTGCTGAGGCATGCTACAAAATACATGAACCTCAAAAACATGAGGCTATGTGAAAGAAGCCAGTCACCAAAAAAACCACACGTGGTATGCTTTCCAGAACAGACACGTTCACAGTGACATGACACAGACTAGTGATTGCCTGGTGTTAGCAGCCAAAGGGGTGCTGACTGCCAACACATACAGGATGGAGATGAAAATGTTCAAAAGCAGTCTACAGTGGAGCGTCCGGGTGGCTCAGTCAGTTAGGTGTCTGCCTTCAGCTTAGGTCATGGTCTCAAGGTCCTGGGATTGAGCCCAGCATAGGGCTCTCTGCTCAGCAGGGAGTCTGCTTCTCCCTCTGTCTCTGCCCCTCTCCCCTTGCTTGTGCTCTCTCTCTCTCGCTCTCAAATAAATAAATAAATAAATAAAAGCT
Organism: Neogale vison; assembly: GCF_020171115.1. Taxonomy (NCBI): domain Eukaryota; kingdom Metazoa; phylum Chordata; class Mammalia; order Carnivora; family Mustelidae; genus Neogale; species Neogale vison. The sequence continues at coordinate 115,962,442 of NC_058096.1, forward strand.
TTAAAAAATATATGAAGCAGAACTATAAAACAGTGCCCACCATACTCTGGTGTGCTCACCACGCACCTGGGGATCTTATTAAAATACAAATTCTAATTTAGTAGGTCTATCATGGGGCCTGAGAGTCTCCATTTTTTCCCCTTCTCCTTCTCCTTCTCCTTCTTCTTCTCCTTTCTTAATGTTTTATTTATTTATTTATTTTTGAGAAAGGGAGTGAGCGAGCTGGGGGAGGAGCAGAGGGAGAGGGACAAACAAATTTTAAAAAATAATTTTTATATCAGTGGCATGTCAAAATAATATTTTGAATATGGTATATTGAATAAAATGTACTATTATTTTTTAATCACAAATTTTATTTGTGGATGGTAACAGTAGTTCCCTGCCCCCTACTATTTTTTCATTTTCCTTTCTTCCTTAATAATAGATTTTCAGCTGGGCTCGTGAGGGTCACCCGGAATGAAGACTATTCCCACTTTAAAAAAAAATGAAGAAGAAGAAGAAGAAAAAGACTACATTTCCCAGCTTCTCTTGCAGCTAGGTGGGTCCATATGACTAATCACCACATGGAATGTATTGGAAAAGAGTCATCTTAAAAAATTATGTAGGTGCACACTTGGCTTCCTCTTCTTTACTCCTTCTTTATTCTCCATCCTGCTGCCTTGAATGCAGACCTACTGCCATCTCGGGCCCTAAGTTCAAGGCCATGCACAGTGTGTCAAAAGGCAACCGTCATGATGGTAGGGATTTTTGTGTACTCCCACACCCCCACCCCCACCCCACTGCTGGAATGCCAGTGCCTAATTGGTGGTGAATAAAACACTTGCTGACTGACTGATTCAATAGGTGAATAAATGAATAAATCTGGGTCTCTGATGTACAAGGAAGGTGATGTCAGCCCCATACCTCCCAACCTGGGCTTTTACAGGAGAGAAAAACAAACTTCTACCTTGTTTAAACCCAAACCTCATGCCAATCAATAGAATATCAAAACATCCCATAACTGCTTTGTGCCACAGAAGGTTTACCTGAAATGTTATGTTAAACCTCAGTAAATCAAATCCCATTCCAAATGCATTGTAAAATTCATCTTTTCAGTGTTGTGGATTATTTTACCATGACAAAATCTATCCTTTTGCTTGTTTAATAAGTTGAGGCTTCACTATTTCAAGTTCCTAAAATCAAGATCTGCCTCTAACCTTGCTTTCTTCCTTACAATTCAAAGCACCCAACCACGCTTCTCCTTACGACCCTAGGGTATAGGTGAGTTAGCATCAAAAAGAAGCGTTTTGTAGGATAAAGATGAGCTAATTTCGCTTCCTGATTAAGGGAAAATTTTCCATCTCACCCTCTGTCCAGTACACTTTGCTGTTTCTAAACCAAACAGGAACTTTACATGAGAGAGGTTAGTAAGAGTGGATTTTAAACAAAAAATGAGTATCTTTCTTATTTTTTTTAAAAAAGATTTTATTTATTTATCTGACAGACAGATCACAAGTAGGCAGAGAGGGAGACAGAGAGAGGAGGGGAAGCAGGCTTCCCGCTGAGCAGAGAGCCTGATGTGATGCGGGCTCCATCCCAGGACCGTAGGATCATGACCTGAGCCCAAGGCAGAGGTTTTACCCACTGAGCCACCCAGGTGCTCCAGTATCTTTCTTATTTTTAAGAAAATCATTTCACTGCATTCACCCGTGTTTTCAGCCCTACTGATGTCTGAAAGGAATTAAGCCTTTGTACATTGCTCCCTAAAAGAAAAGGAAAAAAAATATATCTTTGTAGCTTTGGAAAAGACAGAGGCTATTTAATCCTGGTATGCAAACAGGTGAGGATGGAAGTTCCATCGGGTCCTGGTTGCTTATTCTCAGAAGAAAAAGATGCTGGGATGGTTTCAATACGCTCCAAGAGAGTGGGCAGCAGGTTAGATGAGGGACGGGCTTGCAGGAGAGTGGAGAAGGGTGAAGGGAGCAGGAAGAAGATCCATGTGGACTGGCAGAGGATGTCTGTGCCAAGGCCCTTCCCAAGGACTGGCAGAGTTACAATTACCCATCAGCAGGACGGCAAAGAGAACATCCATGTGAGTTTTTACCCTGCCAATTCCTGGGCCTGGAGGGCCTCATGCTTCATTCCAAACTCACCGGGCTTTGAAGTTGTAGGAGGCCACGTATCAGCTGTTGGTCATGTCGGATTCCCGAGTGGTCACCAGGTGACAGGTCCTGCTTGAGACTCCTGCTGCTGGAAGGAGCCTTTTGTTTGTAACCCTAGAGGAATTCTGGAAGGAGAATTTAATCAGATGGCATCCTTGCTTGTCACCTCACTCTTCGCCTAGACATGTCGTGTTTGCTGTTACAGCATTGACCCATAAGCCCAAGCCTGGATATTTCTAGATAGAACATATCTGATATATAAGTTGCCCTTCAGCAGAAAAAAAAAAAAAATACCATACCGGTAGTACAGATTTTCCCAGAGCTAAGTTCCAAACTAGAATGAAGTGATATACCTTTAGAAACTGTGTTTTAAAACTCTGGGGCCGTGTGATACTGTTTAATGACTGATCTGTGCTATCTTGGACAGGATGCGGATTCTGGGGTGCGAGAAGGAGGGAGTAGGTAGCAGATTTAAAAATAGCAAAAGATGAGCATGTTCAGAGTGACGTCCACCTGTGAGGCCAGAACACGCGGCAAATTATGCCATGGGGGGCAGGGGGAGAGATGAAGCTGGAAAGATCGGTGGACATTGGCTTCCTCACAATGGGGAACAACTGACGATTTCAGAAGCTGAGCAGGACGGGTCAGGAGGATGGCTGCTTGGGTGGTTACTGGCCTGAGGGTAGGAGGGAGCCAACATGATGCCCACCGAGGGATCCGAGGAGATGGAGAAGAAAGAGCAGCTTGGGAGGCGGACAGCAGAGATGAGGAGGTGTGGTGTGGACAGCAAGTTCGGGATGCCTCCAGAAAGGCCACGTGGGGACACCTCTGCAAAACCACCTGGGTTTACCTAACCCTCCCTTTTCCAGACTGCAGGGTAGCTTTCCATTTATCCTCACACTATCCTCCCCTCTGTACATCAGAAGGAAGAGGAATCCCGAGGTCCCACCTGGAGCCTGACCCTGAACTCACAGGGCTGTCTGCAGTAACACTACATCCTTCCGGGCAGCAAGCGGTGCCATTTCTCCAGCACTTCCTGTGTGCCCAGCACGGGCCCCAGGCTTCCCGCACATTTTCTGGGTTTCCCACAACAACCCTTTATCTCATTCAGGCAAGAGGAGAGGCTAAGCCACATGCCTGTCTTCATGGCGCAGAAGCAGCTAAACGGTGTTCAAACAAGGCCTACAGACTCCCCTCAATGAGATTATACTCACGCATATTCTATGGCTTCCTGACAAGGATCAGACTCAAAAACTAACCAGTTCTATACTGGTTTCATTTACAAAGTCTTTTATTCACGCATTCACTCAGTGAGTGAACACTGAATTCCTCTGAGCACAAGGTATAAACCCAGTCAACCCCACACGGGTGCTGGGGGTGAGGAGAAGGCTCGTGGTTGTATAAGAACAAAGAAGAGTCCCTGTCTTCATGTTCAAAAGCGGAGATCTCAGAATGACAGCCTAGGCACAAAAGCCAGCCCACCGCCTGTTTTTGTGAATAAAGTTTTATTGGAACACAGCTGTGCCCATTCCTTTACATGTCATCTAGGGCTGGGTTTGAGCACCGGCAACAGACGCCGAATGCCCACAACTTCAAGTATTTATTGTCTGCCCTTTACAGAAAGAGTTGCCAACCCTCGGTCTAGAGTCAGAACCACAAAGGTCATAGATGATGATAAAACCTAGAGTACTGAAATGCCACAAATAAAAACCTGTGGGGATGGGAAGGAGAGACTAGAGCTACAGGCAGGATTCACCTAGGATGTTTTCAAAATGCACATGAAACGATGGGCCTGGAGCCCATCCACCTCCTTCTCCTATCCCCACGACCCCACTCCCTACCCCGCCCCCGCTGTCTTCCCACCCCCTACCCGGGCTGGTGTTAGCACAAAGTCCAGGATAGAGAAGGAGATGCTCAGGTGCTTGGAAAATAATCCTAGAAGTGCTCTTTCTAGAACACCCAAAGTCATGGCCATGGCCGGGCTCTGCTGAGCTGCCTGACCTTAAGCCAATCAATCTACCCCCTAGTCCCCAGATACCAGCCACCTCTTACTGGCCCATCGTGTTGTGAGAAGCAAATGTAGGGGGCTGGGACTTGTGAAAAACTAAAGTGCTCTGTACTTCCTGGGGGTCCCCGGGGCACACCCACGTCTGCACCCACAGACCGCCCTGAGGGGAATGGCGCCTAGCCCTGAAAAGCAAAAATGTCCACCTTCAACGCAAAACCGCTTTTGTCCCCAGCTCAGCACGCGATCTTTTATTAATTCCCTCACAATACAACTGGGTAGGTTACGAAAGAGTCCGCCCCTGAGAGGAGTCCTTCTTGCAGCTGGGAACGTGTGGACAGCCCACCCCAGGAGACCACAGTGTGTTTTCACGGAGGCGGAGGCCGCCCGGAGGCTGGAGCCAGCCTGGGTTTATGCTGGAGGTCTGGACCCAAGTGAACACATTTTGTCTGGAACCGTCACAAAGGGGTCCTTGCCTGTCCACAGCCAGCTGGCCCAGGCCTGCGGGATGTCGTGTTCCCGGCTCCCTCGCCCTCCTCCAGGAAGCGCCTCCCCTGGCCCAGCGTCCGCGGTCCTTTTCCGCTCACACCCTGAGCCCACGTCCCAGCCCTGTCACGGCAGGCCACAGCACCTGGCCGGCCTTCCTCCACCCCGGGCCAGACCCTCAGACGCAGGAGAAACCAGAGCTCGCTCAGCTGGCCAGCGCCTGCGCTTCCTGTCCAAGTGTTTGTGGCCGGGCTTCCTGCTGACGGAAGGGCGGCTGCAGCTCGCCTCTGACACCCCGAGAGGTGGCTCCCGGGGCCCCAGCCTCCGAGCACGTCCAGCTGGCACCAGGCGCGGGGGCTGCAGTGCGCTCAGGCAGCTGTCAGACGACATTCACGGGGACACTGGGGTCAGGCCTCCAGAGCCAGAAAGGGGATTCCTCCGGGAAGAGAGGAAGCTGTGAATCAGAGCAGAAAGCCGGGAGCTTGGGCTTGTGGCTGGTCCTGGGCCGACAGCCAGAGCCTGCATCACGGGCGCCCCACATTCCAGAGTGACAGATCCCCATCACTTCACTGTGGCCCACCTCCCTCACCACCTGCAAGCCTGGCCCCTGCCTCCCTCTGTGGCTCTCCCCCACGCAGCTTCCCTCTGCCCCAGGTGAACGGGGAATAGGGCTCAAGCCCCCACCCCCCGCCCCGGCCATGACAGCCCCGGGCTCTGACCTCATGACTTGGAAGAATTTACCTTCACAGAGAATCAGCTTCCCTTTCACGAGTGGAAACTGGACAGTGAGAACATTTTCTGAGCGTGCCATGTTTATTTTTCCACGTTTCAAGGGCACTGACATAGGAAATGGGCTTAGACTTGTTTTGTATAGCTCCAGAGGTCAAAACAAGCACTACAGTTTAAACAAGGAAAAACTAACCTGCAGAGAAAGGCGATCCTGCACAGTAGTGAGCATCCTGTGTCGGGAGGTATTCAACAGAAATTGTTGGCAGAGACTTTCAAGGGCTAAACCGTCAGTTCTGTGAGGATGAGGCCCGTAGCTGTCTCCATTTCTGTCGCAGACCAGCAGCCGGCACAGAATCCAGCAAAGAGCAGGTGCTCCAATTATTGGAGGAAGGAAGGGAGAGAGCGAGGATGGGAAGGATCGGCTTTGAGGACTCTGGAGAATAGATTCCTCCTTTAGAAGAGGGTTTGGACGAGCTGACTGAAATCCAGCTGCCTTTGATACTGTGGTTATAAGGCAAGGGTTATGGGTGCCCACTCTGAGGGGCTACATTGACCCCAAAACAAAGCTGAGCTCCATTCCTGTCATGGTACGTGTTCCCAGGCACTAGCCTCTCTTTCTTTTTTTTTTTTTCTTTTTTCTTTTTTTTAAGATTTTATTTATTTATTTGACGGACAGAGATCACAAGTAGGCAGAGAGGCAGGCAGAGAGAGAGGAGGAAGCAGTCTCCCTGCTGAGCAGAGAGCCTGACATGGGGCTCGATCCCAGGACTCTGGGATCATGACCTGAGCCAAAGGCAGAGGCCTTAACCCACTGAGCCACCCAGGCACCCCCAAGCCTTTCTATCTAAACATTCTACAGTCCACAAATCCCCTGACACACTTTTTGTTGCTCACTTCTACAGAATCCTGGAAAATGCAGTCTCCCTTTGAAAGATGTGTAGCTTGAGGCTCAAAGATGGTAAGCGGCTTCTCTGAGGTGAGACTTAGCCTCAGGTCTCCTGCTCCTGAGTCCCACCACCCTTCTAACATGCATGTTAGTCTGCCTTACTGCCTGCCACAGATCTTTCTGTCCCTCAAGGCTGATATTATGGTCAAACCTAGTGTTTGGTCAAGCACTAGAAGTTCCTGTAGCCTTTGAAAAATGCACAAGAAACAAGAAATGGTTCTTTCTCTGCCTCAGTCCCAGCAGGGAAAATGCTTAGTCTTTACCACTAATTGTAGTAACCAATAGAGGATCTGGGACAATTTCCAGAGGCAAGTTGACTTTCCAGGGCCAACCCTCTTGATCACCCTGTTAGAGGGATACAATCTCTTCCAAAAGTCTGACTAGCTGGAGATTAGGCAGGTCGTTTTGCTTGTTTGTTCTCTGATCCTGGCCCTCCCCTCCCTAGCCTCCCTCCCCTTTCCTACAGGGGCCTGACCCCTGCAGGTCACGTTTGCCAAGGCCCCAACAGCCACAGCCAGGAAGGTAGAAACCAGAGTCTTTCTACCCTGGTAGGTCACCTCTGTGGTGCCAGTTCCTGCCAGGAAACCTCCACAAGGGTTCCTGTCTCTCTGGTTCTGGAAACACCTTCTCCTCTCTATGACTTTCCACCTGAGAATTCTCCTGTGGTTGCTGCTCACAAGGCTGCCTTTCACCCTTGTCTGCCCCTTTCAACTCTTCCAATGCCTGCATAACCATAACTGTGGAGGTTTCTGGAATGGGCTATGCTTTCTGCCTGGCCTGTGACCAATTCCATGTCAGCGCGAATCTGCTGAGACCCAGCCCAGAGAGGGTTAAACACACGGAATTATGGGACAGTTTTATCTTGACCACCTGTAAGGGAAGTCGAAAAGGCAGGCCGGCCAGACGGCTCCTGAGGGAAAACCAGGTCTGCAGTTGCCTGGAGATGAAGAGGGAGGCCAAGTGTACCATGGGTCTTCACAGGAACCAGGGGACCAAGGGGTTGGCCCAGCTGTCTCATCCCAGGCCCCTTTTCTTCTCACAAGACCCCACCCATCCCAGCATCCTTCAGTGCTATGACACTGTCGGTGCTTCTCCCACATGTGGGCCACAGCGTGACTCAGCCTCTCACAGCTGGGAGCGGGCCAAGCGGCTGGGTCCACATCATCCCTGCGGAGCTGGAAGAGGAGGGCTTGCTCAGAGATGGCAGCAAAGGGAGCAGGTGTCTTTTCTCCCCGCTCCTACACCTGTGGCATCCAGGACTCTTCCTTCCCTCCCCTGCCTCACCCCGCCCCCCAGCCCCTCACTCCCTCACTCCAAAAGGATGGAACAAGGACCTTTAACCTCTTGCCTAGACAGGGACCCCAGGGGAGGCCATGTTCTCTGAAAATACCATTGGTGAGCACAGCTACATCATGTAGAGAGGAGGAAGGCCGGGCCTCACCTTCAGATTTATGTAGACCTACTACGCACACGCTTGCCCCCAAGGTAAGTACCTTCACTTATTTTATGTCACTTCATCAGACTGTAATGGAAGAGAAACAGACCCCTCCCCAAAATACATCAGGCCCTAATCGATGTTTCTTTATTGGCTACCTGCCAGGTATCCGGCGCTCTACAGAGACAAGTAGACTGCGCTTCCTGCCTTCTAAGAAACTTCAGACCCTGGGGTCTGAAATCAGCCAGACCTGGCTGGGTTTGACTCCATATTGCAGCAATCAGTGCACATGTGACCTTGGGCAAATGACACTTGTCCCTGAGCCTCAGTTTCTTCATTTATAAAACAGGCATAAGAATGTTCTCATCTCATTGAGTTGTTGAAGGATTCATACAGGTAATACGCTTAGCAAGTGTCCAGTACTTGGTCAACACTCTTCAGAAAGTGTTGGCTATGACTTCTTTATTTTTTTTTAACATTTTATTTATTTATTTATTTGACAGACAGAGATCACAAGTAGGCAGAGAGAGAAGCAGGCCTCCCACTGAGCAGAGAGCCTGATGCGGGGCTCGATCCCAGGACCCTGGGATCATGACCTGAACCAAAGTCAGAGGCTTTAACCCACTGAGCCATCCAGGGACGCTGGCTACGACTTCTTTAAATTAAAAAAAAATCTAGATTACATACACAGCCCCCATGAGAAGCATTTTTGGAGGCTGCCCACTACTTCTGTTCACACTATGGGTACATCACAAAGCCTTCTGACTCCAGAATAGGATAAAATATGGCTCTTCCTTTCTCAGGCTGGAAGTTGCCAGCAAAGCTGACCTCAGAGGAATCCCACACGCACTCAGTCCCCCCGACAGGCCCTGCCGCTGAGTTGCCGGATGTCCGCTGAGGTCCAAGGCTTGGAGAGTTTCCGGGACTGGCGGGGTCACACTGTGGCTGGGCCATGCCCGGCAGCCCCACCCTTCCTGGCAGCCTGGCCTCCTCCTTGTCTCTGAAAGCCTGCCAGTGCAGAGGGAGGGCGGGCAGAGGGAGATGGAAGGTCCTGCTGGGATGTTTGCCCTAAGGGAAGCCTGAGGGCGGGGGGAGAGGAGCGGGAGGAGGAGGTTCCAGCCTGGCAGCTGGTCCACTCCACCCTCCGGTCCTGCCACGCAGAAAATCCCGTCTCTGGAAGTGCGGAGTGCTCCTCCTAGTGGGGAAGGAGTAATGCAAAAATCCCAGTGGGCAGCCTTGCCGCCCCCTTCCCCCCACCCCGGACCGCCCCCCCAACCAGCCGCCTTGCCCCCCCCCCACACACACCGTGAGAGGAGAGCCACCTCAGCTAGGCCTATTGGTGACACCAGTCCTGGCCTACAGCACTTCGCAGCTGAAAAAGCCCTTTCACATCCAGTTCCCACACTCAGCAATGTTTCAGAGGGTACATTTTTTTAACACCTCCTGTCCCAGACAAGAACATGGAGTCCCTCCCTGGCGGTCAGTCTCTGGCCGAGCTGGGACTAGACGTCTACCGGGCTTTTCATCCCACTTGGTACAGGTTTTGTTCAAGGCAGCACATTCAACAGCAGCAGAGAGGGAGAGATGGTTCCCTTCTTGCCCCCTGCCGGCCCCCTCCATCTCCAGGCCTCACAGGAGCATGACACGGTCCTGGGAACAAGACTGCTTCTTTCAAGTGTCCCTCAGTCACAAGAGCCTCAGTGCCCCATGGTAGCCTGATCAACACCCTCCCCCCTTTTCCTGCAGGATCTGCCTGTCTCTTTAAACCCCACCCCTCTCAGAGCCAGCCGTCCCTTCCACCAGCAGGAGAAAGGCTTTCTGCCTAGTGTGGTCAGATCTAGGAATCCATAAGTCTCCTCCCCAAGCTATTGCAACCACACAGAAGCTCTGCAGAGCCCAGGGAGGCCCAGATAGTGGGGAAGTGGGGGCAGCAGCGAGGACTGACTTCAGCCCTGTGGGCCCTGTGGTTCCTCGGGTTGGAGAAGGGCTGTTTTGAAGCCACTCACTCATCAAGGAGAGGGAGGTGAATCTTGCCGTGTCCTCTTCACTAAAAACATAGTCCTTCCTTTGAGCTCTCCAGAGGCTGGCCACCACTCTGGATGCCCCTACTTGCAGCCCTGGGGATCCCCAGTCCCGGGGACGATCCCAGAGGCCTGGCTTAGAGACCAGCTGCCACTGGCCCGGCTCCTACAGAAGAGGGGTTCTCACGGGGAACGTTTCTCAGGCCTGGGAGTCTGCTCTCCTCCCTGGGAAAGAGGAGGAGGCCAGCTCTCTGCTCTCCATCCAGATCCTGCCATGGGTCAGAGCTGGGCCTGAGCTCAAGGACAGACCGACCAGACAGTGACCTACGTTTTCCGGGAAGGCAGCCAGTCCTTGTGCCCTCGGGCTTCCAAGCACTGAGGAGAGTGACAGAACAGGCACCTGCCACCATCCTGGGTAGGCCTCACCCAGGCCCCAGCAGGGCAGGCATGCCTGGCTCTGGTCTCTGGGCCAGAACATTGCCCCAAGAGGGGACCCCTATGCTCAGCCCTTTCCCTCGGCTACTGCTTCATGAACTAAACAGTGCTGCATGGAAGGGAACGAAGGACATGACTGCGGCCTCAGGGTTGTCCCTCTTGTGCCAGAGAACAAAGGTTCAAATCGGGTTGTTTCTTCCTCTGCAAGTCTTCTCTCCCCTGCTAGACTAAGCTGTTTCTGGGCATGGGAAAGGCATTTAACTTGGCCTCAAAAGTCCTGGGCTCTATTCCTGGGTGGTGTTGCCATCTACCTGGGACCACGGTCATGTCACCTCAGCCCCCTGAGCCTCAGTTTCCTCAGCTATACGGGGGGTGGGGTGTGGAGGCAATAACCCCCTGCTGTCCCCAGCTCCATGGTGGCTCCAAGCTTTAGAGTATACGATGTCCGTAAAAGTCCCCAAGGCACAACACACACATAACTGCCTCTCCTTAGTAAAATCTTATTGACCTGGGCTCATACTTTGTTTTCCACATGAGAGGAGGGGAAATGAAGAACAGGAGAATGGAACTGCTGGCTGGCAAACTTGGGTTCTCCTCAGCCCTCTACCCTGAGCCCCCAGAGCACCCTTTCCAGGGAGGGCCCCTGTGGCTGATGCACTGTGGCTCACCAGGCTGAGGGCAGGGGGTGGGTATGACCCCATTTCTCACTTGGTGGAAGGACGCTCCTGCCCAACAGAGGATGCAAGGGACCTTCCAGCGCCCTCCTCAGTGCTCACCCGGGAGCCACATTTCTAGCAAAGGGAATGGGGCTTGGACAGCCAGTGAAAGGCATCTAAATCAGGTTGTAAGAGAACCAGCGGAAGAGACACCCCGAACCCAGAGACCTAGTTCCCAACAGCACAGAGCAGTCCCAGGAAAGGGGATCAGACTTTATCCCACCCCAAACAGCCTTAGAGGGAACCATCAGAGGGCAGATTTCCAAAAACTGAGCTCTCCCACAAAGAAGAACCAAGGTCTTGGGCAGCGGGTCGTGATGGCTGGAGGTGGTCTGTGCTCAGACTTGAGAGACCTGCTAGTGGGAGGCCCTCCCATAAGCTGGATCAGAGGGAAGGACATCAGGGATCCTCCCACTTCCTGGGGACCCCAGGACTCCCCGGTCACCTGGGGATGCGTACCTCTCCAGGGTCGTCATCAGCCCACCCCGCTCTGGAGGATTATTGGGAACAGAAGTTTGTCTGGAGCTGCTGCTGGTTCCGCCAGAAGGGAGACGCGCGTTGTACATATTATCCACACGCATGAGGGGCCCGCGTCTATCAGGGCAGGCAATTTAATGGCTTGTAAACTGTTCTGGTCTCGTGTCACCTTCTGTTGAGACACACACACACACACACACAGTGTATCTCTCTCCCTTTGCCATATCCTAGTGCCAGGAAAAACAAGTCGGTGCATGAAAATAACCCACCCTGAAACGCAGCCGGCCGGTTGCCCGGGGCTGGGTGGTCCCCTGGTTGCCACACATGAGTCTGGCGCTTGGCATTCACGGGCCAAAACCCACCCTCCAGTCACTCAGAGTCAGGAGGGAAGTGGGTGCCGCCAGCGGCCAGTTCCTCAAGAGGCTACTGGGGATTCTTAAGGTGGAAACAGCCAGGGCTGTCCCAGAGCTCCCAGTCCTCCAGGCACGCCACGAGCCCAGCAGCCCAGCCGGGCAGCCGGTTGGCGGTCCAGCCGCTAAATTTACACATCAGGAGGGGAGGGACCAAATAGGTGCTTAACAAACACAGTTGAATGACCAAAAGAGAAAATTTCATGTTTCATTGCCGACAGCCCAATGTTGGGGGAGATGTTGAATATTTGTGGAGATACTGTTAAACCTTATGTGCTGAATAATGTGTGGGTCCCTTGGGTGGCTCCCAAGGTCCTTGCACCCTGGGCCAGCACCTCCAACATAGTTGGGGTCTGTGATGCTCACCGACTCTGCTACCTAAACAGGACAGAAGGACAAAGCATTTTTCTGGTCTCTTAAGGAGCAAATGGGATTTTCTGAGAATAACCCTTCTTTGTTTTCCTTCTCACTTGCAGAAGGAGGGCTCAGGAGATGGGGTTGACAGCCCCCTCTCTCCTCCCTTCCCTCCTCCCATAATTGCTTCCCTCCCTTCTTCCTCTCCCATCCTGACTATTTGTCATTCTCTGCTTGTGGCAAATTGCTTTTCACCTTTGAAAACCCAGAATGGTTGCTAACCAAGACAGCCTGGAAGGTTTTGGTTTTTTGTTTTTTGTTTTTTTTTTGCAAACAGGGGGTGTTTAGAGATAGAAAACACTATTGATTACTCTCTCCAATAGCAGCGTCACTGAAATTCAATTTACTAAGCATTTGTGGGCAATCTGTGAGGCCAGTACCCCGCTGGACATCCTGGTGGTGTGGAGGTGGGTCCTGCCTTTGAGGGGCTGTCAGACCAGTAAGAAAGAGATTATTTTGACTCAATAAATGTTTTCTTAAGACCTTACTAAATGCTAACCACTGGATGGCATCCAGTGAATGAGGGATAGGCCTGCCCTGAGCAACTCATCAGCAGGTGGCAAAAAGAGAAATTCCTGACCATTTCAGTACTCTGTTTTGGGTTCTGTGGAGGACGAGGCACAGAGGAGAGGAGAGGGCAGCAGGTACTAAGAGAGCAGATAGGGAAGTTAAGCTCTAAAGGAAAGGTTGGAGTTCACCTGATGGGGTTGGTGGGGGGAGTGTGGGGAGGTAGTTAGACAGAAAGGCTTCAGAGAGAGGGACAACAGGTGCAGAGGTGGGCATGTGCTTGCTGGGTCCAGGGACTGAAAGGAGCCTCCTGTGGCTGGAGGAGGTGGGAGGGAGCAGTCAGCATGAGGCAGGGTGGGGAAGGCAGACAGGGAAAGGATGGAGGACTGAGGCTGAGAGAAGATTTGCAGAATAGCAAGTGGTCTATTGCAACAAGAAGATAGAAACTATGTAACGTGGCAGTGAAGGAGATTAGACATTATCATGGAGCAAGGGGGAGCTCAGGAGGGGATTGCTCAAGGTAGAAGTGGGGAGATGGCAGTGGGCAGACCAGTCTGGAGGCTGTGGCCTGGAGGCAAGAGAGATGACAAGGGCCAGGGCAGTGTGACATTGGGGGGCTGGGGACTGACAACTACAATAATAATAATGTGGTCTTTCCACCCCCCCCCCACCATGTGAAGCCCTCATGTCAATTGCCCTCTCAGACTCTATCCCTAGGTCCTCCCTCACTCCATCCCTCCCTGCCTCCCTGCTCCCCACTGGAGATGGCATCAGGCATCAGAAAGTAAATGTTCCTGTAGAGTATATACATTCTGACGTGGGGAGAGAGAGAGAGCCCAGAAGCAAGGACCCCGTCCTGAAAACGGACACCCATGAGATGCCTCTCTCACCCTAAAGATTCTCACCCCTCCTGTGTCCTTGCATGTGCACTGATGGTCGCCTTACCTGCATTTCCAACACCTAGAAATGAACCAGAGGAGGAAAATCCTCCTTGAGAAAGTACAGTCTGACTTATGCATGAGAGGAGGGGCCTTGGGCAGTGGGGGACACTGTTGATCACAAAACAGTTTTTTTTTCTGTGAGAAAGCATACGCCTGCTCCAATCAGCTGGTTCACAACGCTTTGTCCCACCAGTACACTAGGGCCCCTGGATTTGTTTGGTTGGGGAAAAGTCAACAGGGGGTGAGAGAGAGAACACAGGGTTGACACACCATGAGGCCTGGGTCCTGGTACATACTCTGTTACCGTGTCGATCCCTTCTCCTCTCTGGGCCTCAGCTTGCCCATCTGTAAAATAGGAGGTCAGAGTGGCTGACAGTCAAATGCCTATAGTTTCTGACCTCCTCCCCATAAGGTGTATGTGGGCAAGTTAACCTGGTTCCCCTGCAGGACGAAGGGCACATCCACCTCCTGCCCCGAAACCAGCCCTTCCTGCCAACTCTACTTATCTTTTCACACTGTGGTGGAAAGCAGCCAAGGTCAGGCACAGCCTGCCCACTGTAGCGCACTTGCTGGCCGGTGGTCAGGCAGGTGGGCCGGCAGAGCTGATGGGGGAAAGCCCCTTGCCAGCCACTTCCCCCTCCCTCGCACCCCCAGCTGGGCCCAGGTAAGGTTTCACTGGCAGCTGGTGGCAGCCTCCCCCAAACAGGTCTGGCCTATTCCCCTCCCTCTTCCTTTTCTAATTGGGCCTCTGACAGCTGTCAGGACTTCCCAACAGCTCAGGCGAAGGCCTCCACCCCAACTGCACCCAAGAGAAATGCCCCACGCCTGTGCTAGGGTGGTCAGCACCCCCCTCTTCTCTTTCCCCCTGCCGGCAGGCAGCCAGTGAACGCCAGCCCCAGCCTCTGGGGGTGGCCAAGAACAGCCAGGGGTGGACTCCAGGGCTTTGCCTGTGTTCCCAGAGACAGCTGTGGAACCGGGGCTGGAGGACAGCTGAGAAAGGCAGGAAACGGTGGCGGGGAAACAAATCACCTGGTCAGAGATTAAGAGGAAGGTTCAAGCGAGGGAAACCAGGCCAGCTTTGCAGCGGGCAGGGAAAGCAGGAGAAGCATCACCTCCTGCCCAGCACCCCCTCCCCAGGCCCACTCCCATCACCCTCTACAACCTCCCAGCCGCCCCTCAGCCTGCAGTGCCCCCAACCCGACTGAGAGCCAGGCCCTCACCAGAGGGTTTGGTTAAGCCTTAGAGTCATACACAGACCAAGCGAGTTGGTTTTTCTTCCTCCTTACCCTCCCTCAAGGCTCCCAGGAGGAGGAGAAACAGACCCGGCCCAGATTGCTGGACCTAGAGGCCTCTTGGCTCCACCACCCACACACCAGAGAGCCCCGTCTAAAGTGCAGTGGGAGAAATGGAGCCAGGGAGAGCAGGCAGGGCACTGACCACCCCCCTTGAGGAGACAACTGGCCCCAGGTCCTGGCTGGGTTGGCAGCAGCTCTTCTTGGCTCTGACGAGCTCCCTTGGAAACAAATCTCTGCTACTCACTTCTTTCCTCTATTTGGCTGAAAACGGAGCTGGAGCTGTTGGCTTGAATTCTTTTTTTCTTTTTAACCTCGCTCCCTCCTATTTTCTGCTGCTTAAAAAAGAGTTTTGAACCAAGACTTGGTGCAAATTCTTTGGCTTCTTAAAGTTTCTTTAAGAAAACAATGGTGATCCCAGTGAAAACATGGTGCCCCCTCCCGCCCCCCACCATGTCTGCACAGTGCCTCACCAGGTAGAAGCTTCTTACAGGAATCTTGCATGGCCCTGAGCTGCTGCGAGCTGTGGATGACACAGAGGTGACCCTGCCCACACACAGGGAAGAAGAAGCTGCCCAGGTCCCACAGCTGGCCAGGGAAGGACCCAGGTTATCTGGACTCTGCCAGAGAAGGCCCCAGGGCAAGTTTCCTTGGAGCCTCTCAGGCCGCAGCAGCAGGAAAGTGGAAGGAAGCCCAGCTCCTCACAAGACAAATTTCCCTCTGACTTTCTGCCCAGAGCAACCTCCAACCGGATAACTGGGGGGCATACAGATGTCATCAGAGCTGAGGAACTACCTCACTAGTCCCCACGGGAATGAATCTTAACCCTCTCCACCCAAGAGGCGAGGGTAGTGACTGGTGTGACATTTCTTGAGCACCTACTGTGTACCCAGCATCTGCCGACACTATCTCATTTTAAACGTGACAAGAACTCTGCGGGGGAGGGGGGCGGGGCGAGGGATGTTGTCCCTGTTTTATAAGTAAGAAAAGCAAAGGTGGGAAACAGCAAAGTCATTGCCAGGGCAACACACAAGAGGATAGGGAGTCAGAATTTGAACTCAGGCCTCTTTGCTCCAAAGCCCCACCCTCTGTCTTAGGGCCCCCGTGCCAGCACCTCCCGAGGGCATGCAGCCCCTGCAGAGTCTCCCCTGTGGTGGGAGAAGCCTCAGGAAACACAGTGAGCATGGGCAGATGGCTCAGTGGGGCTCCGAACAAATCTCTTAATGGATGTGCAGGCAGCCCCAGGCCTGAAATGGGGTAGGACCTGCCTCCTGAGCACTGACATCCTTTTTTAAAGTGTAACAGTCATGGCGTGAATTGCAAGAATTCCATCTGGCTCAAAACATTCTTCACGGGGCGCCTGAGTGGCTCAGTGGGTTAAGCCGCTGCCTTCAGCTCAGGTCATGATCTCAGGGTCCTGGGATCGAGTTCCGCATCGGGCTCTCTGCTCAGCAGGGAGCCTGCTTCCTCCTCTCTCTCCCTCTGCCTGCCTCTCTGCCTACTTGTGATCTCTCTCTGTCAAATAAATAAATAAAATCTTTAAAAAAAAACAAAAAAAAAAACCAACATTCTTCACTGAGTCCCTTCTGTGTGCCAAAACATTCTTCACTGGGTCCCTTCTGTGTGCCTTGCACAGAGCTAGGTGCCAGGGCAGGCTTCAACCATACTCCATCCTTGTCCTCTCTGGGCTTCGAACAGGAAGTGAAGGGGCCATGGACCATGAGAACGTCCCACCAGCTGCTTCTGGCCTCCCACTGCTGAAGGTGGAAGCAAGACGTGGAAGACGGAGAGCCCGCGCACAGTCTAGACAACTCAGAGGGTCGGAGTTGACCGTGTACTCAGCAAGCTCTTCTCCACAAGCAAGCTGCACACCCCACTCTCCTGCCTGGTCTGGGGGCCCCTGCACCCGAGGGGCCCCCCACCCCCGGCATCGCTAACAGCACAGGCTCCTTCTCACCTCCTGTCATCCCAGGCAGGTGCTTCCTCGTACAGGAACGTGAGCTCTAGGTGCTGGCTCTAGCTACTCAGAGATCTGCTGGAGGCTGGGGACATATAGCAGAATTGGGGGACCTGCCCCGCAAGGCCGAGGACCCTCGGAGTTTCAATTCCATACTCCCTTGAACCTGTCGTGTGCCATCATTGTGCTGGGCTGGGAGAGAAAAACACGTAGGAGTCCCAGCCTTCAAGGGACTCCAGTCCGCCAGGGCTGGGAGACTGTCTCTGGTCTAAGGAGAAGATAAGGGAGCAAGAGAAGGGTAGACAAAGTGCTACAGGGGCTCCGGTGGGAGGAGTCAACAATCTGCTTGGGAGCCTCAAGGAAGGCCCCATGGAGGAATTGACTCAGAATGGACTGAGAGGGCAGCAGCCAGGGTTGCGACAAGGGGGAGCGGGGGCGGGGCTGGGGGGAAGGTCAGGGATGGTTCTGTAGAAAGGAATGCAAAATGCTGCCTGAGCCCCGGCCTAGCCACACTGCAGCTGGCTTCTCAGAGGCTGCCTCCTCCCTTCTAGAGCGGAAAACACAATCCTCTGCCCCTGGAAATGCCTTCCTGAGCACACTGGCCATTGAGACCCTCCCCTCATTCCCGTCTTCACAGTCACTCCCTGTTCCAAACACATCCTTGGGACAGGGAGTGGCTGAGAAGACGGCCACTGGGAGTGTGCAGTGGGAAATGCACACTTACACAACAGAAATAAAACACAGAACGTAGATGCCGGGGCAGCTCTTTGCTGTCCATCAGGGGCTCCTGACGTTTTACAAAGAGGGAAACTGAGGCCCGGCAGTAGTGTATGACTAGCCCAGCATTGCTCAGCCAGCCAGTGGCAGAACCAGACTCAGAAGCACCTCATCGGTCCCAGTCCTGATCACATGTTTGTGATCAGGGCTGGGGAGAGTCAGTCTTGCCCCCCTTCCCTCCATTCCGGTCCTCGGGATCAGATCAGGTCCTGGTTTTTCCCTCCCATTCATGGGAGCCTCTTACGTCCACTCTGTTGTGGTGTTTACGGCTACGGTATATCAGAGTCAGGACTTACAAGACAATTCCCGGCTATGCAACTCAGTATCTGATTAATGGAATGGTCCCAGCCCGTCACTCATGGGGTCCTATCTGTCCTCAGCCTGGGCCCCCGAGGCTGAAGGTGAGCAGCTCCCGTTTCCAAGTGGCTTCCTTCCTTGGGACCTGTGTGGATGGACGACAGCTTGCTAAGGGCAGCTAAGGGGTCTGGGCAACCGGAGAGGTAGGGAAGGGACACACGATGGGGGACAGCAGGGACAGATCGCCCAGAGAGTTAATAACTGCTCACCTGAGTGCCATCGCACAGGCCCCGAAATATCAGCAGCCGAAGCCATCTTGCCCGAGGCACGGGGAAGCAAGGGTGGAAAGGAGGGTGGCAGGTGACACATGGGACGCCAGGATGGTATTTCCAGGCTGTGGATGAGTCTCTCTGTACACAGGGGAGAACAGCCATTAGGGCGGCGGACTCGTGCCTGTGCCTGTGTGTGTCGCACTTCGGTCCTCCGCGCAGGCTGTGTTTGGATTCTGACCGCATCTCCCACTGTGCATCTGCCTTGGGATCCATGGCTGGTGGGGCTCTTCCTCAGGGGCAAGCAGTTTGGAGAAATGCCCGAGTGCAGGGGTGGAGGGGGAGCGCGGGGTCCAGACATCCCAGGCCTCAAAGCAGAGCTACAAAGCCGGGAGCTGACTATGGCCTGGTGACCCCAGCCACACGCAGAGGGCAGGTGGGATGCAGAAGGAAACAGATGGCTGCAGACCTGCTTGCACCTTCCAAGCTCTCCAGCCTGCATCTCCTTCCCGTTGACTGATGCTTTCGTCGGCTTGGATTTCACAGGACTTGGGGTCTGGACCCTTGTTTTTTCTCCCCTGGCGGAGGAATGGCCCACACTGTGAACACCATGGGTCCTCGCATCCTCGGGGAGGGGAAGGGGTCACGTCTGGGGCAGGATCGGGGAGGTACTGAGAGACCTCTGTCTGCAGCAGATACCACAGAACCTCAGGGCTGGAAAAGACTTTGCAGACCGAGTACTCAGAACCTCTCGGGTTACAGCTGGGGCCACTGAGGCCCAGGGCCGGGAGCCACCAGCCTCACAGAGGGGTGTAGGACATTGTGTGAAGGCCAGGCTCGTTCTGCACAAGGGCAGCCATGAACAGAAGCCCTAGGGACCTGGCCCCATGGAGCCAGTGGGCCGGGACAGTGAGAGAGGGAGGGTACAGTGGGAGCTCAGCCCTCCGGCGTGACTTCAGACTTCACCAAGGTCCCTGCTACCAGCAGGGGACAGTGAACATAAAACCAACTCGCAGAGACCAAGAGTGAACCAAGAGCCCTTATTTGGGTCAATAATTGCCAGTCCCTCCCTGGGAAGCCATTCCCGAAGCCTCCAACAAGAAGCCAGGGAGCCAGTAACAATGACATCCTGGCTTCTTCCAAACTCCTGTTGCTCTAGGTGAAAATGGGTCATGGCCAGAGATGAAGGGGGACAGCAAGGAGACAGCTGTGGTGGCAGGAAGACCCAGTCCAGCCAAGGGCTCAGGTCAGAGACTCGAGTGTCGTTCTTGCCTGTCTCTCCAAAGCTTGCAAGGTCATCAGCAGTTCTCAGAGCTGCGTATTGTACAGAAGAGGCGGGAGCAGAACCAAAGTCTCAATTGTGCTGAGTCCCAGCCTTGCCGGGGGTGGGGGGGAGGTGGGGGAGGCAGGGAGCAGCGCACAGCATTGTAGGAATGCAGATTCCTAGGCCCCTTCTCCAGATTTAGAAGGACAGGGTGAGGGTCCAGCCACCCACACTACCCAGCCCCCTGCCCAGTGGTTCAGACATGGGTGGAGGGGTAGTCCACGCTGAAAACCCGGGCCCCGTGAGCTAGGGGTATAAAGTCACCCCTAGCAGTGACAGCCGAGGTCCCTCAACCGCAGCCAGGCTGTGCCGCTGCCAGGAACACCGTCTACCTGCCCCTACAATACAAGGGGGCCTGGAGACCGGCCCACAGGCCCACAGCAGAGGCAGAGGGCACCAAGCCTCCGGGCGGTGCTATGCGATGTGTTCCAAAGACTGCCCCAGGCTTCAAGGGCTGGGCCTGGGAGCCCATGGCAAGGGGGTGAACTGGGCCACCAGGAGGGCGGTCTGGGTGAGTGCCAGGCCCAGCGGGCTCGGAGTTCCTCACCCCGCAGGACCCCTGGGGGACAACGGACACTTGCTGAGTGAGGAAAGCAAAACTCTTAACGGTCTACACAGGCCATTACAGCTGTGCAAAGAACACGAACAAAGAAAATTTGGAGAGATGTAAATAGCTCCGTTTCGTGATCACCGGGTTCCTTTTTTTCCATAAACTTTGCTTAAGTTCATAATAAAAAAATAAACACAGGCAAATTACACTTACTTCACACAGTCATTTCTGGGTGGTAAGTTCTGTATTAAATTCAAAATTCATATGTGTGGGCTGAGCTTCCCACATGGGCCAAGGCACAAGTCCTGGGAAGGTGGGCAGATGCAGGGGCTCTTACCCTCTCAAACAGCCCCACGGGGGACCCTGTGTCCCCAACCCCCCCAAACCCTGTGTGTTCCACCTGCTCAGAACACAAAGCCCCGGGCTCCCAGGCAGGCAGAGGTCTGTCAGATTACACTTTCCTGGTTCCTTAGCGGGAAGTGGGGGTGCGGGGCGGTCTGACGTAGTACAAAGAGCACTAGACAAGAGGTCGAGATATCTGCATTCATTTCAAGAACTGAGTTGTCATTTGTGAAGACGGGTGAATGAATCCCCCCACGGTGCCTCCATTCTCCCAAGTGATCTGTGCAGAAGTGCTGTGGACCAGCTGACCCCCCAGAGGTCATGGCTCCAACCACGGTCCCCATGGTCTTATGGTTTCTGTGGGCCGGGAAGCTTTGGCTCACAGTGTCTCCTGAGGTTGCAGTAAACAGTCCACCAGGGCTGCTGCAGGCAGCTGAGACCCCGCTGAGGGAGGAGCTGCTCCCAGGGTCACTCTGAGGCTACAGGCAGGCTCAGAAGACCATTGTCATGCTCCTTTATGCCACTGCTGCCAGGCTTCTCTGGAGGCTGCTGCACAGCCCGGCAGCTGGCTCTCCCCAGAGCGAGTGATTCGAGGGAAAGGGGGACAGAGAGCCCAAGACAGAAGCTACCATCTTTTCAGAACCTCATCTTGGAAGTGACATCCATCAGGTCTGCCCTGTTCCCCAGTGGGCTCATCACTAAGTCCAGTCTGCCCTTAGGAAGAGGGCAACTGAGATTGGCCTCTTGAGGGGAGTCGTGTCAAAGACACCATAGGGAGTTAGATCCAATGATCCCTAAAGTTTCCAGGCCTGTGACTATGGCTCCCTGACCCCTTGGAACATCAGGTGTGGTGGATACAAAGACGATCACAGGTGTCTAAGTGGGCCACATTCTCAGCTCACGAGCGGCGACCCGAGGAATGAGGAGGTATGTTTCTCAGAAGGTATGCAAAGACCGGGAGAGCTGTCATTCTCCTTCGTGAAGCCAATGCCTTCAAGTAAGTACCTGCTGACAGAGGCTGGCCCATGGATGGGGTACCTGACTTGAGGGACCTCCCGCCGCAGGGGAAACGCAATGTCGGACCACCTGAATGTCTGGGGCCTGGAAGCTGGTGTCAAACCCTGCCCAGCCTAAGGCAGCTTCCCGGCAGCACAGGACATTCCCCAGTTTCCCTCATTCCTCCAAAGGACTGGAGAGGAGAGACCCTGTGGCAAAAATAGGATAAGCCGGGTGGGACACGGTCAGTCCCCTCCTACTGACCAAGGCAAGGAAACAGAAAATTATTCAGAATCAAGTTCTCTTAAGAGGCCTCGTGGCACGAGGTCAGTAGCCTAAGTTTGGTGTCAGATGGGTCTGGGATGAATGCTGGCTCTGTTGCTACCAGCCCTGCCCCCAACGTCTCCAATCTGTGTCCGCCACTACA
Organism: Neogale vison; assembly: GCF_020171115.1. Lineage (NCBI taxonomy): Eukaryota > Metazoa > Chordata > Mammalia > Carnivora > Mustelidae > Neogale > Neogale vison. The sequence continues at coordinate 115,984,336 of NC_058096.1, forward strand.
AAATAGGCACGAGAGAGCGTACAGAATAGAGCTGTGAAAATTAAATGAAATAATCCTTTAAAGTCTTGGAAGAATGACTAGCACATCATTAGTGTTTCTAATGATATTATTGTTAATATTAGGATTACACAAGACATCAGAGTTCATCCACTTCAGCTGCACATCAAGCGTGGGACTCCCACCCAATTGACAATGACAGAAGACAGCGGGTTCACAGACCACTGCTTGAATACTTTGAGAGCCTGGGAACTCGCTCTCTGCCCTGGCAGCCTAGGACCACAGTGTTGACCCACAGTTGAAAAGCTTGAACCCTACCTGGAGCCATAATAGGCCTTTCCCGAGGCTGCCCCCCTCACCTTGTCTTCCTTTGTTCCTTTTGTAATGCAACAGCAAGTGATCGTTTAGAACTTCAAATACCTCCCTAGCATACCCAAGGAGAAATAACAGGGCACTTTCCTATTTTAGGGTAGGTAAAGTCTCCTCGGCAATCTCCAGAACATTTTACTTACCCTCATTTGCATCTTGCTTCATTCTAGAGCCAAATTATAATTGAAGCATTTGATTTAAAAAAAAAAAAAACCATCATAGCAGATGTACTCAGGGAATGGTTAAGAAGACGTTTGTCCGTAGGCTACCTAAACCAGTTCAGACCGGGAGAGGGTGGGTGGGTGCCGTATTTGGGGGTGGGATGTTGTGTGTGTATTTGTAACCGCAAGGAGGCATGGGCACAGGAGTAAGCGGGATGGGTTGTTACATGCATATGCGCGTGTCTGTGTGTGTGGAGGGGAAGGCACACCTGTGTGTAGGTGTGGGAAGGCGTGGGGGGTGGTGAGTGTGTGAGTGTAGAGAGGACCATCTCAGAGTGCTCCTGCCAGAGTACAAGGTTCCCCAAGAGCAAAACAATCACAAATTTGGGAGCACATTTCTATCTGGGCCAGGCCTCCAGCTCTTCTCAGGGAGCTGCCTCTGTTGGCCAGGATTTGAGATTTCTCTCACTGAGGCCCCCGGAGAGACTTTCCAGGAGTGAACATACAGCCCAAACCCCCCAAATAAAATCACACCAGCACCGGGAAGGCCCCAGGCAGGAGGGTGTAGAAAACCCCAGGGGAAGATACAAGGGCTCACACCCCCTGGAAAGGAAGTGGAGGGCCAGCTCCTCCCCCCAGCCCAGATTCCCAGGTTGAATTTTTTACATCAGTTCTCCAAGCAAACATCTGCCACTCTCCATCTTCTGAATGAAAGGTGAAGATCAGAATAAGAAATCTTTGTGTTTTCATTAGGTATTTTAGCAAATGCAATGAGGACATTCAGATTCGATTTCCCTGTTTTGTACACACACATAAGTAGTGCTAAGAGGATTACTTTTCCCGGGGGCTGCATCCTTCCTAAAGGCCCCAGTCAAAAGAGACCCTTGTTAAACAGCATTTTCTCTAATTCCCCTGGCTTTCTTCCTTGCCTCACGGGCAGACACCTCGCCCCACTCCCAAATCCACCCACCTCGCGGCCACCTTTGCAGTAAAGAGGGTCCGGGAACTCCATTCTCCTCCTGCCCCTGGTTCCTTCATAAAGCTGAAGATGAACATGAGCGCCCGGGGCAGCAGCGGCCGAGTGGGGAAGGCGGCCTCACGGAACCCTCGACGCCCCCAGAGAAAGATGTAGCCTTTTTGCCTCTGCGCCAGTGAATGGCTTTTCGGGGGTTTTCATTAGGCCCTGGGTCTGCTGGTGCAGAAAGCCTCACAGATGTTGACATTTTTTTCATCCCTGGGTTAAGATGTCTTCCATAAGCTTTTATTCCTCATTTGTTACTTCTTTATTATCCGGGAGGTTTGGCCGCCTCCCTCTTCTCCTCTCTCTGAAGAGAGCAGCGGTAGCTGAGCCTGTCATTATCTGGGCCCTTTTCTCTTGCCTCCAGAGGCAACCGGGGCCTCAGGGGCCCCATTGTGGGGAACAGCAGGTAGCTGAGGCAGGCCGGGTCACTCCTCAGACCCTTTTGTGCGGAGGCCCCCTCCTCCCCGCAGCTTGGCTCTGGGGATGTGAAAGGTCAGGGGCGTGCCATGCTTCCATACCTGAGCTTTTGTTTGAGGCTGGAGGCCAATGATTCTAGAAGTAATTTCTTGGAAAGCGGCCTGGAGCTGTACCACACCGCTTGGGGCTGGGGTGAGAGGACAGGGGGTTCCTTTAGATCACTTATATCCTAAAAGACTCTGAGGAAAAAGAAAAATGTCTACCCAGAGGATGGCTCAGAGACATATCTGAATGGAAGCCTGAAACTTTCCAATTGTTGAGAAAAGGGTTTTGTGATAAATACAGGGCTCCACGGGTTTTCATTGTCCTTTGTCCCTATTCCCAGGAGCCCAGAGCCCACCCACATCCTCAGCTTCTTCATCTGTCAAATGGGACTATTACAGCCTCCTCTGCACATGGCATTCAGTGATCCTGCGTATTCCAATGGCCCCAGTGAGGTGATACAGAAACTGTTCTACAAACTAGACGTTTCTGTCTGGTATCTTGTCTAGTAGGGGCTGTGAGGACCCCGACCTGAACGGGAGCCATCACACACGTTCAGAAGGCCAGGGAGGCCTCAGGGCAAGACAGGCTCTGATGAAGGCAGATCCTCTGAGGCTTGAAGCCATGTTTCTTTGAAGGCGGCAAAAGGACCCCCGGGTCCTTACTGACCACCAGCTTCATAAAAGCCAATTGCAACGTGACTGAGAAGTACACCAATGGGACACAAGGTGCCTGTGGGAAGAAAGGGGACCTCTAGGCTGCCCGGACCTTACTTAACCCAAGTAAGTCAGGCCCTTTCTGGACATGGCATGTTATGGAAGCTAAGTAGGGACAGGATCCTACTTGAGAAAAGGAGATCGGAATCATGTGGGTACTAGAAACCAGCACCACAAACACTGGTTGGGGGAGCTAAAGCCGCATCCCCTACCTGAGGGCTCAGTGACACTTTGCAGCAGGGGTTGGGGGGGGGGCGGTGTCAGGCTCCTTCTATGTGGCCCTGAGGGCTGGAACTGGAATGGAGGAGAAAAGCTGATGTGAAGACGTTTTGAGCATATCAAAAGGAGATATTTCAAATGGTCAGATTGTCTTAAATGGAGTGGGCCGCTTTATGCCGTAGTGAACCCTCTGTCACAGAGAGGAATCCAGCTCAGTGGGATTCGTGGAGATTTATCCCTCGATAAAATTCGGGGAAACGTATCATTTAGGGCTGTCCCACCTGGCAAGCTTTTTGTAGTTCTGAAAGTCCTGAAATTCTCCCATTCTTTTTTTTTTTTTAATTTATTTATTGGATAGACAGAGATCACAAGTAGGCAGAGAGGCAGGCAGAGAGAGAGGAGGAAGCAGGCTCCCCGCTGAGCAGAGAGCCTGATGCAGGGCTCCATCCCAGAATCTTGGGATCATGACCTGAGCTGAAAGCAGAGGCTCAACCCACTAAGCCAGCCAGGCACCCCAAATTCTCCCATTCTTAATAAAAAGAAACATATCATTCATTTTCTAGTGGTTAAGTTAAAAACAACTTCCACTTCTGATAATGGTTGAGAAAGATCACACTCGGTGAACAAAAGCAGATAGAATATGAGGGAAAGTTCGTGCTCTGAAGAGCCAAGGTTCATATCTGCAGATTTTAGTTGATGCCAGATACAGTGGATACAATGTGTAGAGCAGTGAGGGGCGGGAATGGGCACTGGTGATAAAAACTATCTTTTCTTGTCTGGAAACCAAAGACACCATGATGGTGAAGAGAAAGAGGGTAAATGCTTAAAGGGAAAAAGTGAGAAGGAAGATCCCAAAATTGTCTGTCCACATCTCTGTCTGAACCCTGAACCATGCTCACAAAGAGAAGATGCAAAGCAGATAAACTATATTATAATCCAAAAATGGATTTGGTTTCAAAAAACCTGAAAAAAGAGTTTATCTTGTTCTCCCCTTCCGCTATCCCTTCATGTCACTCTCTGACACACTGAGTGGGGATAATGCAATTCTACATTGAATACATTAGTTACCGTGCATCAGATCCCTGTACCAGGGACGGGGTCCCCAAGAGGAATCAGGCATGGCTTCTGCCCCCGAGAAGCTCCGAATAAGGAGGGAGAGAGGTGTGCACACAAAGAACTAAAAAAAAAAAAAAAAAAAAAAAACCAAACTGATGGGTCAAAGGACAAGACAATGCTTCACTTTGGGGTAAACTCTGACTGGGCTAAGAGTCTGAAGACTAGGGCTTCACCAAGGTGACACTGCATAGGACCTCGAAGGAGGAGACAGAGTTCACAGGGAGAGAAGACGGACAGATGATGGCAGAAGCAAAATCACGGGGCAGGACCTCTTGTGACATTTGGGCAGACGAACTGGAAAGTAAAGAATGAAGAGCGCTCAGTCCGTATTTTAGCTTTTTGCTGTCTGATTATCTGTGTTTGGTCACCAGTGCCCCGGCTCTGCCTATACCCGCAGGGCCATCCCTCGGGAGATGGGAATCACCCAGGCACCTTGGATCTTTTGGTTCCGAGGGAGAATGAAGAATCTTCTTTTAAGCCAGATCATCCCTGACACTGGATTAGTGGAGTCAGGTCTACAATAACAGGTGTGTGTGTGTGTGTGTGTGTGTGTGTGTGTGTGTGTGTGTCTGCGCAATATAAACTCATCTAGCGCCTTCCACCTTATTGACCAAGAACCTTCTCACTTGTTAAACAGTTGATTCTAGCAATGCTCCCATGAGTTAGAGAGGTACAGAAGTGTGTCGGGTTTTATAAATGAGGACACAGGCTGAGCAGCCACTGGGTTCAAGGTTGATATCCCCTGTTACAAAGTGCCTGTAGAATATAAAAACAGTCTGAAGCGCAGGGGAAAGAGTGATTTATTGGCCACTATACATTTTTAAGGCTCTTAGCCCTCCATCAAAATGTCAAAAAGTCCAGTTTTCTGTGGACGTCAGAAAATTGATTTTGATCAGATCAACAAGCCCCACACAGGGTTAAAAGTCATATCCTCTGGTGTTTCCTGCTAATGAGTATGAAATTCACATTCAGTAATCCACTTATTCTCGGGATGGAATGCTCTTACATTAATGCTAATTAATAATGCTCCTCTTCTCCTACTCCTCTTTGGTACATCAAATCATAGGGCATCGATGCTGGAAGGGCTTTAGAGACACTGATAATGTGATATTAAGGTTTCTTCACTACTGAGCAGCATCTATTGGCACTTTGGCCTGTAACCTGCTAAGCGGGGAACTACCAGGATCATTATTCCCATCTCACCAGTGAAGTAACTATCACAAAAAGAAGCGAAGCCACTTGCCCAAGTCCTAGAGCTAAGCCTGAAGCACAAATTTCACCATGCTTACCAGTAATCCACCTACTACATCCAACTCCTCTCCCTTCCCCCCTGCGGACTGGATGTAAATTACATCTGTGAATTTCACAGAGACAGGCTGCTCAGAGTAAAGCAGAGGTCTGGCCTTGCTGGCATTCTGGAGGGCTCCCCATCTCTCACACTCCCCTCAGAGAGGGAGAAACACAAATACCCTCTTGATGCCATCATGCCTGTTGCTGCACGCCAGCCGGGTCTTAACTTAAATATGACTCCAGGCCAGTATCAAAAGGAAGGGGACAGAGCCTACCTATCCATTTACAGGGAGCTGGCCACATTGTGTTGTCCTGGCCACAGCGGAGGCTGCTCCAGGGCATTCTCTGGAAGCACATAATAGCATCCCCTGCTGACAGGCAGGCTCTGAAGCCAGCAGGCTGCAGCCAGAAGCAGCTCCCAGCAGGAGCTGGACGAGGCCGACAAGGTTACAGGTGCTTTTCATCCAGCCTTGCAGGAGAGCTCCAACTTCCTGCTGCTAGAAATTTGTCTGCAAATTTTTGTCTTCATTCAAATCGATGGATGGAGGCCTGGAGGCACCGGGGTGATATGATAACTTGATTAAGCCCCAGGACAGATGACATGGTAGCTCAAAGGCCATGTGCTCTCCTCCTTAACCTCTCCAAGGGAGACCGCTGGCTTTGCTGGTAATTGGCCCATTGTCCCTACCATTGCACTTCCTACAGAAGCCCCCTAATCACCATGTCCCTGGGCTCCTCTCTAGGGCAGCCTTAAATACCCTCAGACCCATTAGACCCAGTGAACTATGAAAAATACCTATGCAATGTGACGTGCCAGAGTCATGATTTGAGAGGCCCAAAACGACCCTTACTGGAAACAATGACTTGTTAAGATACCTTCCATCCTCCGCCCTGGGTGTAAACTGCAACACATTTAGGGATGAAAGCCCTAGATGGTTTTGTTTAAAGAGGAGTTCAGACTTGTAGAATATTTTGTTCTCTGGTGGTAATATACCCCCTGATCTTCCGTTCTTTTCCAGTTCAGTGTCTCCTGTTGGACTACACTTTATTGAGAGTGTTTTTTATCAAACTTTTCCAGATATGCTGGCATGCACTGATGTACATCTGCCTTCGGTGAGCCGGGTGAGTAGGTCATTGCTTCTGGAACAGATGTAAGGTGTGGGTCTGGGGAAGCAGAGTACCAAACAGATAGGATGGGTAGCTGGTAGATCGTTTGTTGCCGTGAAAGGATTTTCCCCACTCTGTTTTTTTTAAGCTACTTTTTTTATTTTTAAAGACTTTATTTATTTATTTGACAGACAGAGATCACAAGTAGGCAGAGAGGCAGGCAGAGAGAGAGAGAGGAAGGGAAGCAGGCTCCCCACTGGGCAGAGAGCCTGATGGGGGGGGGGGCTTGATCCCAGACCCTGAGATCATGACCTGAGCTGAAGGCAGAGGCTTAAACCACTGAGCCACCCAGGCGCCCCTCCCCACTGTTTTAAAATCTGTCAGCCTCTGGGTGCCTGGGTGGCTCAGTGGTTTAAGTCTCTGCCTTCAGCTCAGGTCATGATCTCAGGGTCCTGGGATCGAGCCCCACATTGGGCTCTCTGCTCAGCGGGGAGCCTGCTTCCCCCCTCTCTCTGCCTCCCTCTCTGCCTACTTGTGATCTCTCTCTATCAAATAAATAAATAAAAATCTTTAAAAAAATAATAAAATGTGTCAGCCTCTGTACACTGATAGACTTAAGGAAATTTAGGGCTGAGAGGGGGTTCAAAATGAGTCTCCTCAATTCCTTTTTTCTTTCTTTCTTTTTTTTTTTTTTAGGAATATCGTTAAGGAATAAAATTCACCATTGTTATTCCACATTTGAGATGGGTTCTTTTCTTTTTAAGATTTTATTTATTCATTTGACAGAGAGAGACAAGAGAGGAAACACAAGCAGGGGGAGTGGGAGAGGGAGAAGCAGGCGTCCCCCAGAGCAGGGAGCCCGATCCAGGGGGCTGGATCCCAGGACCTTGGGATCATAACCTGAGCTGAAGGCAGGCGCTTAGGAGAGCCACCCAGCCTTCCTCAGACAGGCTCTTTTCTGAAGGACATCAAGAAACAGTTACTGGCACTTTGAAAATAAGTACACTGTTAAAAGCCAAAGAAATGCTATTTTAAAATTTTCATTCATTTTGATTTATTGCCTGAATCTCCCTCTAAGAGAGAGGGCTCCGGTAGGGCCAGCATCACCGTTTCTGTTTCTGTCATGGGAATGGAATGTCTTTTGAGCTGCTAAAGTAGATAATTCCATGCCTGGAAGAAAAACGAAGGGATGGGGGAGGGGAGAAGAACCGTAGGTGGGGGGGGGGAGATCCTCTCATTTCCCAATAATTGCAAAGGCCAGGAATGTGCCGCAGTGGCATTCAGGGAAAGGCAACGATGCGTCCCACGGTGGCGTGCGCGCCTCAGTCCCCTGATGCCAGGTGGGTGACCGGGAAGGCACTCCGGTCATCTGCTAAGGACCCACAGGACCCGAGCCTTCCCGCCACGGGGCATTTTTTTCCCAACCCTGGTTGTTGTTTCAGCGGTGGCCTCGTGGCCCCCAAAGGGCAGCGCGCGCTCGCGGGCTGAGCCCAGGCCTGGCGGCGCCCCGAGCTTCTGAGCCCGGGCCCCGCGGCTGGAAAGGCCTCTCTAAAGGGGGCGTTCCGCTCGGCCCACTGCGCCGCCGGCCATTGTCCCCTCTCGCCCCACATGGGGGCTGAGGAAGGGGCTTTTTAAATGGTTTCCCGGGAACAAAGGGGGCCCAGGCGCCCGGCTTCATTACGTGCTCATCGGCCACACCAGCGGGCCCGCCCCTAGTCACACAGCCTCCCGCGGCTCTAGGCCACCGCCCACTTTCCCGGCTGACCCAACCTCCCCTCCTCTCCACCTCCTTCTCTCCCCTCCCCTCCCCCCTTCCGCCTCTTCTCCCTGCTCCTTCCCTCCTTCTCCTTCCTTCCTTCCCCTTCCTCCCCTCGGCCTCCCCCTTTCCCCTCCCTCTCCTCCCCCTACCCCCCTCCTCCCGGCCTTCTCCTCCCCACTCTGGCCTCCCACCCCTCGTTGAGCCTGTGACCCCCGCTCCCCCGGGAAACCCCGTCCCAGTGCTCTGCACCTGCCTCCCCATGCGTCCTCGTCCTCGTCCTCTTCAGGGTGGAGAAGCCCTAGCCACAGCCATCTGGACTGAGAGAAGCACAGCCCCCGCAGGGAGGGGACACGTGTCTAAGACCCCGGCCCCGGTGAACAAGGGCTTGACCCCACCGGCCCCACCGCTGTGTGACCCTCCTTCTGCCACCACAGGCAGACTTGGCTGACTGTAACCTCCATCAGTGGGGCATCTGAGGGCCAGGATTCTGGCCTCAAATAGGAATATGGGTGAACCCAAACGTTCTCCTGGCCTCTTGTTGGACAACACAGAGAGAGGCATTCTGAGGGTAAGCAATAAAGTCTGTGGTGCTCCCCTTTCTGTAGGTGCTGCTGACATAATTACAACGTCATTAGAGCAGGGAACAGACTGGCTCCCACAGCAGCCGCTTGGGAAGGGGCCTCTGAAGGGATGAGGTCCTGGGAAGCACAGGGCCAAAAGCAGGTCTCTGGGCAGGTCCCAGCAGATGCTCTTTCCCTGAGAGAAAGCTTGCCCCAGATTCCCAGCCTTCCCCACCGCCCCCCAAGCTCCTTTTCTGAGGCACCAGCCACGCCTGTGACAAACCCTGTGGACAGGCGCTCCCTGAGGCCAAGCCTGAGCCTTGTGAGAATGGCCTAAAGGCAGGCAGATAAGTCAATTGGGCCCTTTCCCAGAGCCTGGGGGTAGGAGAATGAGGCAGATCTTGCCCTGGTGGCTAGGAAGACAGTATCTGTGGACCATTGCCTTGATCATCTCTCGCAGAAGCTCTGGTCGGAGCCCTCACAGGACGTGGGCGAAAGAACAGTCACCATCAGAACTAGAGCACAGGCTCCCTGGGGAAATTCCAAAGGACAGAAGAGCCCTCCACTCGAGCTGCTCAGCACCATCCTCCGTTTAGTTAGAAGGCGGCCTCCTGGGGGTCCACGTGCAGAACGGGTGGTAACATTGGCCGGTGGGCTTGGGAAGGCCGGGTGAGAAGCATGAACTCACAGGCAGCTAGGGACAGCTACATATCCTGCCACCATCCTAGCAGAAGGCCATTTGCTCCTTCTTACTTGCAGTGGCCCATGAAGAAGGCGGTTTGTTGCAGAGTGGAGCCCACAGCAGTTCAGGATGGGGATCAGAAAGCCCAATCCCAGATCCCAGATCCCAGCCTAATCCAGACCACCTGCTGGGAGCCTCAAAATCAAGAGAATGCAGCCCAGTAGCACTTCAGACAGGTTGGCACATGCCTGCTCCTCAGCGCTGTTCACCCCGGGCCACAGTGATGCCCACCGTTCTCACCAGCTGTGCTGAGTCTCCAAAGGAAAACAAGGAGGGAGCCGTGGAGGGGAGGGTCCAAAACCCACCACTTTTTGCTTGCTGGGTTGATTTCTGGCAGACATGCCTGCTAACCACTCTGAAAATATCACCTTCTTGGATGTGTATATATTTTAATCTTGTGGTATTACTTTAATATTTTCACACTTCCTCCCTATTTCTCTACAAGGATCATGCATTAATTACAGATTTTTTAAATTTTTTTATAAAAGAAACAAGAACTGGGGTGCCTGTGTGGCTCAGTCGTTAAGTGTCTGCCTTCGGTTCAGGTCATGATCCAGGGTCCTGGGATCAAGCCCCACATCAGGCTCCCTGTTCAGTTGGGAGCCTGCTTCTCCCTCTCCTAATCCCCCTCTCTTGCTGTCTCTCTCTCTCTGTCAAATTAATAAATACATTATTTTTTTAAAGATATTTATTTATTTATTTGACAGAGATCACAAGTAGGCAGAGAGGCAGGCAGAGGGCAGGTGGTGGGGGGAAGCAGGCTCCCTGCTGAGCAGAGAGTGATGGGGGGCTCAATCCCAGGACCCTGGGATCATGACCTGAGCCAAAGGCAGAGGCTTTAACCCGCTGAGCCACCCAGGCGCCCCTAATAAATAAATTCTTAATAAATCTTAAAAAGTCTTGGGGCAACTAGGTGGCGAAGTGGCTTAAGACCCTGCCTTCGGCTCAGGTCATCATCTCAGGGTCCTGGGATCGAGCCCCACACCGGACTCTCTGCTTAGCAGGGAGCCTGCTTCCCCCCTTTTCTCTCTGCCTGCCTCTCTGCCTACTTGTGATCTCTGTCTGTCAAGTAAATAAATAAAATCTTAAATAAAGAAAAGAAAAAACAACTGATTAGAGAGATTGAAAACTTACATATTCCAGTGAATGAAACTCCTAGTTGAGACTGCAGTAGAGTCTGAAACCACCCAAAGACGTTGCGGCGTTTGCGTACTTGTGTAAGATCACTCACGTGTGGGCATGGATGAGGAAGGCTGGAGCCCCCGGCCCTGGAACCCAGGCTTATACAGTGTCTCTGCTTATGTCCTCTCACTGCTTTTTCTTTTTTTAAATTTTTATTTATTTATTTATTTGAGAGAGAGGGAGAGAGAAGCAGACTTGCCACTGAGCAGGGTGCCCGACACGAGATCTGGGGATCCCAGGCCCCCAACATCATGACCCAAGCCAAAGGCAGACGCTTAACCGACTGAGCCACCCAGGCTCCCCGTGTCCTCTCACTCCCGAAAGCAAACCGCTCAAAGCATCCCAGACTGATGACTACCATCCAGTCTGTCCAGTGTGAAGGCATGCTGTCCCCGAAGCACAAGGAGGCCAACTGCAGTCTTCCCTAGGAAAACGTGCCAAACAAGTTTTTGCCCCATCTGGGATAGTGGAGCAAATGGTGGTTCCACTGTTGGAATGCTCTTAAAACAGTCCTGGTGAGCTGGCCTCAAGCAAGGTGGGCTGGGGCCCAGGATGGATGATGTAGTCCTGGCCCTCTCTCCAGGGCTGGCTTGGGAAAGAGGTGGAAGACTTCCATATAATGAGATTCCCAGCCCCACTCCATCAGCCAGGGGCAGCGAAAGTATCCAAGAGCCAGAAACCTTGCTCTGGCTGGAGCAGAAGGCTATGGGCTGCTCTCTTGGAAGGAGAATCTGTTTAATCTGGAGCAATAGGACCTCAAAATGAGTGGTATTTGTGTGTACCTGGGGAGATGCGTTGGGGAGGGGGGAAATATGTAAATATTTATTGGTGGTGGTTTTAAAAGTCTGGGGAGGAGTCTGCTAAATGAAATTTAACATATATTTAATACTCAAATGTACTGCTTATAATGAAAAGTTGATTTTAAAGTCTAAAGTTTTGCTTTTTTAAAAGTCTATGAAAGTTTCAAAATTAATTTTGTTCAACCTCCTGTCTTAACTGGATACTTGAATATTAACTGAACTGTTTTTGAACTCTGATTTTAAACTAGTGAAAAATCTCATTTCATTAGACTGATTCTAAAGCCTATAAGATTTCTCTCTAGTGCTGCAGGGCTTACCTGCCAATCGTGGCTGAATCAGTATACGGACATATAACCAGCCTCCACATCTCAGACCACATACATGCATAAAACCAGCATTTTTAGGCTAACACCATTCAGTTAAAATAAAAAAAAAAAATTGGACTTCAGTCTAACTCACTCTCTTTGGAAGTCATAACATATCTGATACTTTAATAGGCACTCTGCGTCAATAATGTTTGAATAATTGTGTATGATAATGGGCCTCTGGAACTTTAAAGAACAGAGTTAAGTGACATCACCTTTGCAGAAAAAATGTATGTTATAGCTACATTCTATATTTTATATAATCACCATGGACTAGTCACTCTCATTATTATGACTGGCATTCAAAAGCATCATCACAATAACCATTACATTCATTTGATCTTGGTATATGTCTTTAGTCAATACCTGCTTTGTTATTTATGCATGATTTCCTCCAATGTGCCAGGTGCCATGCTAGGGACCAGGAACTGAAATGAATGTGCATTGTTTCTGGTCTGGAGTTACATTCAGTAGAAGGTACAAACACGGAAGCAAATCAAGGTGATAACATGTTATAAATGTTACAGAAGCAAGAGGGGCCTCGTGGCGCAATGAGTAGAGCATCCGACTCTTGACTTCAGCTCAGGTCATGATCTCAGGGTCATGGGATCGAGCCCTGAGTAGGGCTCCCCTCTCAACACGGGATCTGCTTGGGATTCCCTCCTTTCCCTCTGCTCCTCCCATGGCTGGTGAGCCTGTGCTCTCTTTCTCTCTGTGCAGAATGGATAAATAAATCTCTAAAAAAAAATAAAGAAGTGAACAAGGAGCCAAAAGGAAGAAGATACAAACTCCACCCAGAAGAGGGAAGAGAAAGTAGGGAAGGCTTCCCAAAGGAGGTGGCATTGAGAGTGTCTCCCTGCTGTCATCGTCACCCTATGGGACTGTTCCTCCTGAGTGGTCTCCTGGAGTCCACACTTACCACATGGGATTTATGCCTGTGAAGGTTCTGGCAGTGTGTAGGAGGCCTGAGGCCTCCAGATCTTCAGAAGGGATGGAGAATGGCCTTTCTGATTAAAAGTGACAGCCCACTCTCTACAAGACATCACCATAGATCCTCAACCAACGAATTAGTAAAGAAACGGTTAAGGGGTGCCTGTGTGGTTCAGTAGGTTAAGCTTCTGCCCTCGGTTCAGGTCATTGTCTCGGGGTCCTGGGATCAAGCCTCGCAGTGGGCTCGCTGTTCAGCAGGGAGCCTGCTTCTCCCTCTCTCTCTCTCTCTCTGCCTGCCTCTCTGCCTACTTGTGATCTCTATCAGATAAATAAATCTTAAGAAAGAGAGAGAGAGAAAGAAAGAAACATTTAAGCACATGCCTTGGCTTCAGGTCATGATCTCAAGGTCCTGGAATCAAGCCCCACATCAGGCTCTCAGCTCAGTGGGGAGTCTGCTTCTCCCTCTGTGCTTTCTAAATGGAATCTTCAAAAAAAAAAAAAAAGAGCACATTTATTTACTGAACATTAATATTATGAAGGAAACACTTATAGTGACAACACATAAATTCTAAATCCTACTCTAGGCTCAGTGACTTGGAGAGTGAAGTTGGTCCAGGCGTTTTGTCCTGCTGCCTACACCACATAGCCATGGATTCATCATTCAGCAAACCCTCCTGACAACTGTGGCTGCTCATGGCTTTCCCCCCCTCACCTCTCATTCGTTGGTCTAAAGTTCCCTGAGCTTACCACATGGCAAACATGAGAGACACAGCAGTAAGCAAAACAGACAAGACATCCTGCCTCCCATGAGCTTAACATTCTAGTGAAGAAGACAATAAGCGAATAAATAAGGGAAACCCAAGTGCCTCCGTCAGGAGAGAGTTAGTGAGAGCTGCCGATCTTGGTGGGAAGGAGCATCTTAGAACATTGTTAACAATCGCCAACACACAATGCTGGTGAAGAGCTGACCGATCTTTAGTACGTGTCGTGATTATTGTGACATTTTCTACAGATGCTGTATCTCTTTGTGCCCTGGACCCAGGGTGGGTTCCCCATACTTACCCCACTACTGAATTGTTACGGCAGGGAATCAAAGAGTAAGAAGTAGAATGTAGAAAATAGAGCAGGGATATGGGGTGGGGAATGAGAATGGGAAAGGTGGAAATTTTAAGTAGGATGATCAGGAAGGTACAAATGGCATTTGAGGAAAGGGCTTGGAGGAAAAGAGTCCAGCAAAAGAAACTGTAAGTGCAAAGGTCCTGAGGGAGGAGAGAGCGAGCAAAGGGGTGAGTAACATAAGGCAGTCAGAGAGGTAATGGGAGGACAGACCATATAGGGTTCTACAGGCCTTGGGATGAATTTGGTTGACACCAAGAGTGCCATGGGAAGGAAGAGACATGATCTAAATTGCTTTTGAAAGGGCTATTCTGGAAGCTGTGTGCAGTGCAGACTGAGGCAGGGAGGGGGTCGTGGGGAAGGGTGGAGGCAGGCAGAACCAGTTAGGAGTCTATTTTCATGTTCAAGGTGATAGCAGTGACGATGCTAAGGGTCAGATCTTGGAGGCAAAGCTTCTGATCGGATGATTCACTCAGTGAGCCTAAGAGAAGACACAAAGAGGATACAAAGGGGTTTTGGACTTGCCCTTAGCTGGGATGGGGAAAACTGCAGGCAAGGGAGGTTCGTGTGGGGGTGGGTGGAGGTGAGCAGGAGCCCAGTTCTGGAAGAGATGTGTTTTTAGCTGCCCAGCAGAAACGTCTCATACGCAGTGGGCGCCAAGGAGCCTTGGGGAGTCAGTGTGCACGGATCATTTAAAGCCGTGAGTCGGATGAGGGAGGATAGATAGACGAGCGTTACAAGACGGAGACCTGATGTTCATCTTTGTGCTTCCTCTTTTAGGAAGCCGTGGAGAAGCTAGCCAAAGAGGCAGATGGTGTACCCCAAAGTGGAAGGGAACCCCCGGGATGGTGGTGTCCTAGAAACTGAGCAACAGGAAGGGAGGAGCGACTGTCTAATGCTGCTGTCGGGTCAGGGACGGTGAGGACCACGAACTGCCCATTGGAGTTAGCAAAATGAGGACACTGATGATGCTGACAAGAGGGTTTCATGAGTGACAGGATGACAGGAGTGGATTCAAAGTAGAGTGGCCAGAGAGGGTTTGGAGTGGCAAATACAGATGGCTATCTTAAGAGCTCAGCTATAAAGAGAAGAGCACTGGGGACCTTTTTCTGGGGGAGGCAGCGGGATCCAGAGAAGGTATATTTGTGTGGAAGAAATGACAGTGTGGCCCTTCACTGTTAGGAGAGACACAATAAAGAGGGAGAGGCTGATGTCACAGGAGAGAGAAGGGAGGGGGGCCGGAGCAGTGTCCCTGAGCAGCCCAGAGGGCATGGGAGGGCTGGCGCTGGCAGAGGGGCTGGCCTTGGCCAGCGTGGAACGTTCATCCATAGGAACAGGACAGAGGCAGGGTCAAGGGCACGGATGCAGGCATGGGGGCGTGGGGGGTGGTTACTAAAGCCCACGCCCGTCCCCTGATTATTCTATCTTCTCAATGAAGTACAAGAGGGTAGGAAGTGAGATTGTTCCTGAGAGCAGGAACCTTGTCTCTGGTCCCCATAGTTTCCCTGGTACTGGCCCAGCACATGTGCAAAAGGCACTTCCTGGAGGATGAATGATTAACTAATCAATGATGTGTAAAACGGGCCAATTATCACAGGACCTGGAACCCATTAGCCCTTTCCTCAGTGGTCTCCAGCCAGATGCCCGGTGCCATCCCAACACACTTGGGTCCATGGCCGTCAAACCTCAGGGCTGTCTGGGCCACCAGGGGACTGCAGCACACCTCTGCTCTTCCCTCTCTCGCGGCCGAGCCACAGGGGGTTGGCCTCGGCCTCCTGGTAAAACCACCAGTTTTATCTCATTGGAGATTAGCGGAGCATATCGTGTTTGTCTCCATTTCTTGCTTTTTCTTCTTCCTGTTCACTCTCACGTGGTTGCATGTGTTGCCAAGCTCACCAAGGAGGACGCTGTGGGACAGTCTGGCCACCTGTCGTTAGAAGGGAAAGTTCGAAAACCACAACACATGACCCATTTGCTTTTATAGGCACATTAAAATTCAGTGGCTTCGTCGAGCCTTTCTATTAATGCCTTTCTATTAATATTACTAATATTCTATTAATATTACTAAAAGTTTAAATGGCTTGGAATGTTTGCATCCAAGGCCATGCTACGGACTTTGGAGGACAAGGTCCTGCCTGGGCTGAAGTAGAATGACCATCCCACAGGGCTCTTCAAGCCTAAGCATCTGGGTCCTCAGCCAGGGGCCATACAGCCTGGAGTCCACAGGCCACCAGAGTCGCACACTGGCGGGAGTCCCCGGGCTCTGCCATGTTGTCTAGCGCAACCCCCTCCGATGCTGAACAGCTTATGTGGTCACATGGTCAGCTGGTCTTCCCCTTCTGCATGGACTGTGGCTTTAAAAGCATTCTGCTAGAGAAGCAATTGCCCCCAGTGGCTCTAAAGGCCCTTAGGGGATGGTGGCCTTTCCTCTTACAAACAGGTGACCCCATGGGTCAGTATTGGCGTACTGGGAACTCATTTCTCCCTAGCGGCCCCTTGGAAACCTCTGCAGAAAGATGACAGTCTTCCCAGATCCCTTCTTTGCCACTGGGGCACCAGAAGAGCAGCTGAGAACTGGGAAGAAGCCCCTTAAATTCCTTTCCCATCAGGCTTGAGGGGAGGTTTGGTGGGGGAGGGGAGAACTCAGTTAGTCAGTCACCACATATTTGCTAAGAACCTACTGTGAACCAGGCACTGCTCTAGATGCTTCGGATAAGTGAGGACAAAACGAATAAAATTCACGCCTGTGGAACTCACATCTGACTGTGAGGGGAGGCCAAAACCGGTTCTGGCTTCAAGCTGGGCCCAGATTCCTCTCCTCCCGCAACTGCCCAGAGTGAGCCGCAGCTTCGGATCCTCGCAGACCTCCTGTCCCCTGACAGAGGCCCAGACACTTCCCAGCTGCAGCCTGTCGCAGCAGATCTGCAGAGGACATCAGCCTGTGCCATCTCCTCGGAGAGGCCCAAAGCCACTGGCAATCAATGAGATCAGCACCGGCCACAGTTGGTGGCAAACCCTGGCGGGCTCTGGGTGAATCTGTGGGGTCAGCTCCCTGCCACCTGCTTCCTGCCTCAGTGGCCACAAGGGAAACACCCCCTTCTGAGGAGGGAGAGCCTGTCACCCAGATAAGCCGCCGCCGCCAGTGCCCCCACTTCAGCAGGAAAACCCACTGGTTGAGAGGCTGTCTCTCTTCTGGCTGTTTTCCTGACTGAGTAGAAGCAGCTCGAACACCTGCAGAGAGCAAGGAGATGGGAGATTAAAGGTAACCCTCCTTACCTCTGAAACACCCTCCACCTCCCCAGATCCAGAACCACTTCCCAAATACACCGTTTTTAGAGAAAAAGAAAACAAACTCAGATCTGCCACTGTTTGCAAACCCCAGACAACCTAGGGGCCATCTTCTCCCTGTCATGGGCAATGGAGAGTGGCTCCTGACATCTGTTTTCTTTGAAGAGCCTGTCAGAGACACAGCAGCAACAGCCCACTGCCCCTCAGGACTGGGGCCATGATCCCCCAGCTCCCAGGACTAGGGAGGCAGAGGCAGCCTCCAAGGTGGGTCTCCGGGGGTGGGGGGGCCCGTGGCTGCAACATCCCCTCACCCACAAACTACTGGGGCGGATTTTCCCAAACCACTCAGAGCAAACTCCTCTTTTGGACTCCACACCATGCCTAGATGTTCAGTCCTTGCCTACAGCTACGGAGGGAGATCTCCAGGCCAGGCACAAGTCACTCTGTGATATGATAAAATTTCTGAAGCTTAAAAAAAAAAAAAAGGTCAGCAAAATGCAAAGACAGTTGCATGAGCTGAGTCTTCCCATGCACAGTTATTTCTAGATCAGGATTTTCAAGTCGGGTGGGGTAAGGTAGGGGAAATAGCAGTCTTTCTAGGGGCTTTTTCAAACCACCTATAATCCCCCCACTTCCAGTTTTGGAGGCGCTAGCACAAGCCTTAGGGGCCCTCGGACACAAGCGGCATTGGAAGCCCGGAGGGTCTGGTCAAGCACAAACCATTCTGCACCCCCCGCCCCCCGCCCCCAGAGTTTTTTAATTTCATAACTCGGAGCCGGAGTCCAGAAGGTACGTGTCTGACTACTGGTTCGGAGAAGAAACCATTTATTGTTTATTGCAAAGGAGCAAGACCAAATTTCCCTGTCTTTTCTCTTGTTGCTGCCACTCTGAAATGGGGGGTGGGAAGCAGGGGGCAATGGCTTTGAGATAAGCACATGACCAAGCCTCCAGCCCTATCTGTGAGGACTGCAGACTGCAGTTCCCCGCCGGTCATGAGCTGAAACCAGGCTGGGAGGCACCAGCTGCTCTTTTAGCTGGAGCTTGGACATGAAGAGAATAGGGCACAGATGCCCCCCACGAGGGCCGGGAGCCTCAGCTCGTCCTGTGGCCACGCTGAGGGGCCTCTTGGGGATCAGTCCTCAGACTGGTGCAGAAATGTTCAGAGGTGAAAATCTCATTCCCAGAATTCAGAAGGGACATTGTGGCAACCAAACTTACAGCTTTTATGGCCAAGTCATACCATTAACCCAAGTTATACCATTAACCCCAAGTGGTCCCAATCATGACATACAAAGGAAGATGGCCTGTGGTTCCATGGAAGGAAAACCACAATCTTGGGAAAGAAGAATTTTTTAAAAAATATTTTATTTATTTGACAGATAGAGATCACAAGTAGGCAGAGAGGCAGGCAGAGAGAGGGAGGGAAGCAGGCTCCCTACTGAGCAGACAGCCCGACTCGGGGCTCGATCCCAGGACCCTAGGATCATGACCTGAGCCAAAGGTAGAGGCTTAACCCACTGAGCCACCCAGGTGCCCCAAAAGAAGAATTTTTTAGAATTAACTTCTATCTCCTATGGTGTTCTCATCACAAAAGAGGTTGTAGAGCGCCTAATTACACAACGGGGGAGTGGATTCCTGCACTTCCTTGAAGACTGGGAACCACATGTCAGCATCCCCAGGGCCTAGCACAGTGCCTGAAATACACTAGGTCCTCAGTGAAAGATAAATGAATAAAACCCTTAAATTTGGTTTACAAGTCAGGGCACCTGAGTGGCTCTGCCTGTTAAGCATCTGCGTGGAATCAAACCCTGTATTGGGCCCACTGCTGGGTGAGTCTGCTTCTCCCTTTGTCTACTGCTCCCCTTGCTTGTGCTCACTCTCTCTCTCTGTGTCAAATAAATAATTAAATAAAATCTTTTAAAAAAAATTCTGGGGGTTTGTAAGTCAATGCCTCCCAAAGGGGGAAAAATACCATCACAGGGCAGAGCTGTGGGGGCCTCAGGCCAGTCTAACAAGGAATCCTGCAGTCACAGAGCAAAAATCCTTCTCCTGATGCTGTTGGCTCTCCTGCCTCTGTTCCCAGACATTTAGCTATTGGAGTAATTAAGACTGTCACCTATAGGCTGTCACCCTGAGCATTCAGAAACTTTCCCGTTACTCTTCCCAAGAGTTAATGATCTTCAGACCTTTCGAAGAGCATCTGTTTGAGTTGGTTATCTGAATCACCGATGGGGCTGATTCCAGGATTCTGAGTCTTCTCTCCGGTGGTGTGTATGTTGGGGGGTGGAGAAGAAGGACATTGGGAGAAGGGCTTATATTCACACCCATTCACATACAGACATGCCCATGGAAGCCAACACCAAACCCAAGGTATTAGCTGTTTCACCAGATGATTCATTTTCTCCTCTCTGGTGGGGACACAGTGGGGAGAACTGGCCATGTGTGGAATTAGTGACTCCCTGGAGATACACTCCCCCTTGCACCTTTGGGGGCTTGCCTTTCTTTCTTTTTTTGCCCCAAATCCAACTCAAAGTGCCCTTAAGTAGGGATTGTATGATGTACAGTCCAGATGAGTTTGCCAGTCCTCTTAGAATTTCCCACATTTCATTGTACCCCAAGACCAACTTCCACTTCCCAGACCAGTCTCAGTGATGTCCCAAGTGTTGGCCAAGATCATGGTAGAAAATATCCATTCATTTAGCATAAAATGCTTGTTGACACATGGCTCCACTATAGCACTCTACAGGAGCCCCTCCAAACATTAGAACTCAAAGACAAGATAAACTTTATCTCCCCTAAGGAACGAGTCTACTTCCTTTCCTTTCCTTGGCCACTAGGAGCCTTGGCATTCACTTTAGTAATAGCTTCAGGTTTTGTACATTTACATTCCTCCTCCTTCCTGTGGTCCTGAAATAGGCAGATAATTTTAATCTTATTGAATGTGTGTTCTTTGGTCAAAAGCACCCAATTTTTTTCATGTTTAATTTCTAGCTAAGTTCAAGGAATCAATGATCTTTGTGTAAAACAGAGAGTGAGAAATATAAGACCCGACTCTCAGAGAAGAAACCGACTGCATAAAAAAAAAGATTTGCCACAAACAAAAATTCCTGAAAACAATTAAGAGTTCAGAGTGGGGTACAAGCCAGTGATGCAACGATAACCTTGTGCCTGGGGGGCTACTCCTTCTCTAGACAACCACTTTCTTTCATTTCTCCATGAAGCTTGATGTTTGAGTCTCACATTGACCTCTGGAGATGAAAACAGTCTTACTAAGACTTGTAGGAAAAAGTCGTGTCATGCTTAACTGCAATCTTTCCACATAGGAAGGTTTGTCTAACAAACACCCATTAGACACCCATTGTTGTCAGAATCCTGCCAAGCTCTGGAAAAAGGATCTTCTGGAGAGCAAAGAAAAGAGTCCAGGCCTCTTTCCTCAAATGGTTTTCTCCCACCTGTGGTCATCTCTGTAGATAAAGGCTGCTGGTTCCCCAGTCTCCCAGATGGGTGTCTGAAAAAGGCTTTCGACCCTCCTGTTCTTGGGGGCTTTCAGAAGATCGTTGTGCATCGGGACTGGTGTGCGTGGGGCCCGGTCTGATCCCTCAGGACTTCTGCTTTACAGAGCCCGGGTCCCACCATGGCCTTGCCCCAAAGCCCGACCACGAGCTCCAGGAAAGCTGGTGTGAGGTGTCCCTGCACCATGTAGTCCTGATTCTCTCCTCTAATCCTCCCCAGGCTTCCTCCCCGGAGCTGCCGTGCTGGGGGTTCATGAGCTGTGCGGGCTGGCCCCTTTCCCTGCCTTTTTTTAAATATAAATTTTAAAATGGGACTTGGAGATGAAAGCAAGAATGCCAAAAGGAGGCCGATGCTTTCTTGTGTTCAATTACAGCCCTGGGGAGCACCCCACAGAAGGAGCCGCTCCCAGCTCCAGCCAAGATGAAATCTGCTTTTCCAATAAGCACTTCAAACAGCGAAGGAGGTTTTTGGCTGGACTCGGCACCTGGGAAGCCAACAGTTAATGGGGTTGGGCACCGAGGCCGGGCTCTCCGCCATCAGGGGAGATCTGAGGCAGCCGCTTTCACTGCCGCTCAACTTATAAGGCACTTGCTTGCCTGCTTCCCCCAGACGAGAGCATGAAGCCCACCTTTGGACCTCGCTGAACAGATCTTCCAAAAGGGGAGATTTTGTTATCCCAGGTAGTTGCTCTCCATATAATTTTTCTTTGTTGGTTCTTCAGGCCAGATTCCTTTATAAGAAGTTCTAGGTGTCATTAGAAATGCAGATAATAAGGAAATAAGGAAACTGAGGGAGATGGCTGGTGAGCAGGTGGATGGATGGATGGACAGACAGACAGATGGATGGATGGATACACAGACCGGCTGGGGACAGAAGGGGAGCAGCACTGCGACATAGAGGGGAAGCTTCGGCAGCTCTGTTTCATAAACCTGGAAAATGAAACTCCCCAAAGCAAATGACCCTCCCAAGCTCACCACTACTGAGCCCAGGCTAGACCCCACGACTTCTAGGTCATGCCCTTCCCATGACACCAGCCTGCTGCTCCAATAAGCTGGGCTGCACCTTGACAGGACGACGTCAGCATCTGGCCCTGCACTGACACAGGGCTCTCTGGAGGCAGTCGTGGTCAGGAGTGCATCCTGCGTGCTGGAGTTACTCAGTATTAGCCAATTATCAAGTCACAGAGGGAATCATCACCAGAACTCTGGATTCCAGCTGCATTCATGACCTCCTAAAGTCATACCTGGATTCGGGCAAATATACCCCAAACTGTTAGGTCAGAGAGTCTTTTGCATGGAGAGGAAACACCAGGGTGCGGAGCAGGAATTTCCCAATTTGGGTGTATGCCAAGGACTTGTCAAAATACACACTCCCAGAGCCCGTTCCTGGAGGCTTTGAGGGAGCAGGTCTCTGTGAATACAGGAGGCACAAGTTCAAGAGTAAAACACCCATCTCTGAAGTTTTGGGTCAAGAGTCACCTCCCGGGCAAGGCCTCTCCTGACCATTATATTTAAAATCACAACCCATATACCATCTCTCTGGCTCCCATCCCCTCCTGTTCCTTCCCTTCACAGCATGACACGTTCTGTCCCCCCCCCCCCCGCGAGGGACCCTACGTTAGTATCCTCCCCTCACATCCCTAGATTGCAGTCCTCACTCTAAAGGTGATGGGGTTTGGAGGCAGGGCCTCTGGGGCGTGACTAGAAAAACGTTAATAGGGCGGAGCCCCCATGCGGGGTTTAGCACCCTTCTAAGAAGGGGAGGAGCCCTGAGCTCTCACTCTCTGCCCCCTGAGGACACAGCAAGATAGTAGCCATCTGCAAACCAGGAAGAGGGCCCTTATGGTATTTTGTTATGCAGCCCAAGCTAAGATAGCTATATAACTGACCTGTTTCTTACACTAGTTTTTGGTCTTGCCTGCACTGGCAGCTCCCCGAAGGGAAGACCCATCTTGTCCACTGCTGAACCTCACGAGCCTGGAACAGTGCCTGGCTTGGACCACTCTAAGTTAACGGGGCTGACTGAAGGACGAAGGGATTCTGGGGTAGATGGAATCACACGCTTGAGAAACCCTGCTCACGGAAGAGCTCACACCTTTGGTACTGGCCGGATGAGAGTTAGGATTAAACTCTACCCACTTCCGTATGACTTCTGACCATTGAAGCCCCCTGAGCATCAGTTTTCTCATCTGTAAAATGAAGACAATACTGGAATCTTAAGGTTGCAACCCAAGGACCCAGGGGACTGGGCACAGAGCATCATTCCCCTCAGTATTTCCTTCCTCCTTACTCATCTTCTGGGTAGAATTTTGCATTCAATGTCCTCTGAGCAGAAAATGTGCCTGAAGCCTCCCCCCCAGTGGGAGGGGCGAGCATTCTGCTTCGTGCCAGATGGAGAGAGGGGAGGAGGAGGAGTGCATGGAGGTAGGGGGGAGTAGGGGCTGGGGGGGAGGGGATAATTTTAAGTCATTCCCAGGGGCTCCCTCCGCAGAGCACACAGGTTCACCCCTCTGTCCTTCATCCCTTCCCAGCAGCAGAAACGAACAAGCAATTTCTGGGGAAGCAGACAGCTGGGATCCCCAACCCCAGCAACAGTGGCATCCAGGATCCCAGGCAGAGAGAACCCAGGCCAGAGACAGCAGGGTGGACACCTGGAGGAGGCATTCCTCAGGAAACAGCCCACCCCGGTTCCCTGGGGTGCTTGGACTACATCCCAGACTCTGGCAGCCCCACCTGGAAGGACTTAGACCAGAGCATGGGAGCTTTGGGAGAGGTGATCCTGGAATCGGTGACTAAGGTTGTAGAATCCTTTCTCTCCGGCTGTCATGAAACAGGATTTGGAGGCAGAGACACAGAAAACAGGAAGTATCTGTGCACGTGTGCGTGCACTCAGGCACGAACATTACATAACCCGAAGAGAGAAAAAGAGGCAGCTCCTGTAGAGTGGGGTTGGGGCCTCTTTCCATATGGAACACAGGACAGTGGTGGGACACATGACTCCGAGCCCAGCACCAGTATGTAAGTGCTGGCTTGGCTACTTGTTGGCTGAACTAGGGCAGCCCCTCTCCTGCCCCCCTCGAATTCCTCCTCTCTGCGCCCTGAGCATAAGTCTCTGTGGTCCTCCCTGTGCTGGCGGCACAGGAGCCCCAGATCCCAGCTGGGCTCTGGCCAGAGGCACTCCGAGGCAGCAGCAACACCAGCCCAAACACACCGTGACCTGGATATTACTGCCCCCCACACCCACCCCACCCCTGCCCTGACCCACTCGCGATCCAATTCAAGGCTCAAGCCTTTACTTTGTGAGGCTATACTGGCTGGCGCCCAATGTGTAGTGACCTCCCACACCTCTTCCCTGGCCTCCTGTCCCCCGTGAGTGAAAGCCAGTGCCCACCAGGCTAAATTCCCTCCAAGTCCTGGGGAGGCCTTTTCCCTGCACAGCCCCTGCCGGGTCTATGAAGATTCAGGTCGACACCTGGAATGACATCTGCCCCAACAAAGGGTCACTCATCCAGATTCAAAGATAAACTGGTATTCTTCCAATTAAACAAACCGGTTTCCTTTGGAACCCAGCCACTACTCTCTCAACACTGTCTAAACTGTCATACCCAGCACCTAGTAGGAGTTCTGAAGGGCCTTGGCAGGGGTTTCTGAGGAATTAGCTTGAAACGGGACTTGTCAAGAACCAGTTGTGTGACCTTGAGCGACTCCCTTCCCCTTTCTGGGCCTCTGGGCTGGCTGGGCTCTCTGGCATCTGCCCAGTGTGGACATTGTGTCCCTCTCCCACCTGCAAACAGCCTCCCTCCCAGGGGGCTACAGGATGCCCACCTCGCTGGCTGGCCATGGCTGGGGGTGGATGGGGTGGGATTCACACGGGAGAAACCAGGAACAGGTCCTTGAAGTCAAGACCAGAAGCGGGCACGAAGCCTGCTTCCTGCTCCCCAGAATTACCTCTTCTCCCCTTCCAACTGTGAGCTGTGGAAGCCGGAAGGGTCATCAGGCACCATCCGCACCAGAGGGGTTCAAGCTGCTTTGACCTGCACAGACCTTCACCACATGAAATCTCACACCAGTGAGGCCCAGACAGCAAACAGATTTTACAGGGAGAGGGGTGGGGGAGCAGGGATGAAATGGAACATTTATGATCCAAGCAATACTGGCCAGCCCACTGGGAAAATCAACTCTGGGAGAGGGAGGAATATCTTCAGCCAATGAGGGAAGCTAGATAGGAGAACATCACTGTGCTCCACTAGGCTCTCATCTCCAGAATAAACTCCCACCCTTGCTTAAAGAGTGTTGTTTTGCTTGTTTGTTTGTTTGTGTTGTTGTTGTTGTTGCTTTTTAATTGACGTTTCATCAACAGCCAGAACTCACCCAGCTCCTACGCACCAAGATAGACAATGTTCCTTAGAAATGGCAAACTGCCTTATCTGTCGCATTAAAGCTTGGCCATCTGCCCCTGTCTCTTCCACTCCTGCCTATGAAAACACATGAGCTGGAATTTCTGATCCACACAGCTCAGACAGGGGAGAAGGAAGAGCGGGCAGCAGGGAAGGAACTGAGACGCCGAGTGCCAAGCAGAAGAGAAACTCCTAAGAGGAAAGAAAGTTAAGAGTTGGTTCCTGCTGCTGACCTGATAAATCCGAGGGCTCAGGCCTGGGGGATTTCCTGGGACCCTCAGGGTCCTGACAAGGCAGAGGAGAGGCAGGAAGCTGCTGGGAAGATAGGGTAGGGCAGGGCACAGGGTCTCAGACCGGGTTGTCGTTGCCGGAGCGTGAACAAAGGCTCAGTACTCAGAGTGGGCCCGGCATCCTGCCTGGAGGAGGCGGGCAGCAGGGCTGGTCGCGTGAAGCAACTTGTCCCCGTGGCAGCAAAGGCCGAATCTCTCCAGCACGGGGCACACCGCTGACGTCAAGCGGAGCGGGACCATGGCCAGCACTAACTAGGTACAGACGCACGGGGGAGGGCGGCCTCCGCCAGAAGCAGCTCCCGCAGGCGCCGGCCCGGATCCCCCGCGCCGCTCCCGTGGCGGGCCGGGAGGAGTCCGACCGGCCTCCCAGGCGGTGCGACAGCGCACTCTAGTGGCCAGGGCTCGGAGAGCGCCTCCCGGAGCCCCGCAGGTCTAGGCGTGGGGCCCGACGTTAGAATCTGGGACATTCTAACACTCCTTGGCCTCACGTTAGAATCACTTGGGAAGCTTTTAAAAATCTGAATGCCAGAAGGCACTCCATCCTAATCAAATTAGAAGCCCTGGAAGCGGGACCCAGGCGCCAGTATTTTTAAAAACTCTTTAGAAGGGTGGCTCAGAGGCTAAAGGCGTTCAGTCCCTCAAGTTGACACAGGAGCTCTATAAATACATATATAGGGGCGCCTGGGTGGCTCCGTCATTGGGCGTCTGACTTTGGCTCAGGTGATGATCTTAGGGTCCTAGGATCGAGCCCTGCATCAGACTCCCCGATCCTCAGGGAGCCTGCTTCTCCCTCTCCCACTCCCCCTGCTTGTGTTCCCTCTCTCTGTGTGTCTCACTCTGTCAAATAAATAAATAAAAATAAAAATCCATTAAAAATATATTTAAAAAATAATAAAATACACATATGAAAATTAATTAATTTATTAACTAAAGAGAAAACCAAAAGCTCTCTAGGTGCTTGCCTGGTACCGTCATGTTCAGAACCAGTTTCCTTAACAGCAGCAGCTGAAGCTGTAGGCTTCATCAGAATCACCTGGAGGGCCCGTTAATACACAGATGGGGGGGGCATCACCTCCTGAGTTTCTGATCCAGTCGGTCTGTGGTGGGGCCCTGTTAGCTCCAGCGGCTTCCCAAGGGAGGGGATGCTGTCATGGCCTCGAGCGTACCTAGAGAACCCCAGGCTAAACTTCTGTGCAGACTGGGCCACGGACCGCTGTCCCGACATCCCCTGGAAGCTGGTTAGAGATGCAGATTTATTTGCCTGTCCCACCTGGGATCCACTGACTCAGAATCGACGCCTTCTCTAGATGCAGGTGATTCGCGTGACGTGAAGGTTCCCAAGGGCTGCTCTAAGCACCGTGTGGTCAAGCCTCATGTGATCAGGCTGTTTTGAGGGCTAGCAAAACCTCTTTCCATCCTCCCCAGAACCTCTGGATCAGAGAACTGGATGGAACGTTCTGGATTATCTGTTCCATTTCTCTGGCATGACAGAGAGGAGAAACTGAGACCCAAAGAACGGAAGGAACTTGTCCCTGGTCAGTCATCCTGAGCGCTTCTAATTTCCTATACTCGTGAACGTGCCCTTCCTCTCCCTAAGAGGGGGCACACATGAGTTCCGATCTTCATCCAGGCACCTCGTGAACTCAAGGGGGCTGGTGGAGGTCCGGGTCCTTCCTGGCCCGTCTGCTTGGAGTGCACTGAGGCAGCGAGCACAGACGTAGGAGAAGTGCCCCAGAGAGCACAGTGGCAGGTGGCCTGCACAAGATGACCCAGGAGGACCGATTGGAGATTTGAGTGTCAGCCACTGACCCTAAGTGTTGAGACTCCTACCAATTTTTTGTTCATGATTCTTCTTCTGAAATGTCAAGGAAGAGAAATCAGAGCCCCGTCTCACAGGCGCCTATCTCATAGACAAATCTGCACACGCTGAGCAGCCTGTCCCCAAAGTGGCCTGAATGGCCAGGTCTGGCCAAAGCTCACAGTGGGTTTCCATCTTTTCATGTTATTGTTCATGCTGGCGGTCTGAGGGGCACGCAGAGTCCAGGAGGAGGGACTAGACGAACACGTGAATAAATGACAATGAAATACCTTATCACAAGACTGGAGGATTTGATTTCCAGGATAGAGAGGGGAAGGATGGCGTTTGAACAGATGGACACTGGACAGATACACAACAGGGGTCAGAGAAATCAGGAATGGCTTCCTGGAGGCTGTGTGGTCATCCCAACTGGGGCATGGTGGAAGCTTGTATGTGACCTTTGGCCTGTCCAAATTTGGGCTTCACATTTTTTTTTTAAGCTTTTATTTATTCATTTGAGAGAGAGAGAGAGAGCGCATAAGAAGGGGGAGAGGCAGAGGGAGAGGGAAGAGCAGACACCCCACTGAGCAGGGAGCCCAATGCGGGACTCAATCCTAGGACTCTGGGGTCACGACCTGAGCCAAAAGCAAACGCTTCACCGACTGAGCCACCCAGGTGCTCCCGGACCTCACTTTGAACCACTCCCCCAATACTATCCGTGAAAGGTGCAGAATGAGACCCACCCTGTGGCCTGTCAAGAATCTAGAAACAGGATGTCTGGCTGGAAAGGGGGCAGCTAAGGCTGAACAGAGAGGGAGGGGTGAGAGGTGGGGCTTGAATCTAAAGTTGAGGAGTTCAGGTGTTATCTGGGACCCCACTGGAATCCGAGTGACGATGCGATGAGGGGAAAGTGACTTTGATGGGAGTTTGGTGATGATGAAGCCTTTTCAGAGCCCGGCAGGCATATTGCTGACGCCCCCCGCCCCAGCTCCAGGGCCCCGCGGTAAGACAGTCTCGAACATCCTTGACAAGTTTCCCACATTTGGGACAGCTACATCTTACCGTTCTGTGTTCATTTCCACTTCTTCCCAAAAAGCTGGGGGCAGGGGGCCAATAAGCAATTTGTAATCATAAAGAAAAATGGGCGGGTATTTGTTTTCTTGTGGTCTATCACACTCGCAGCCACAGCCCCCTGTTCCCAGCTTCACAGAAATCAAAGAAACCGAAATTAAACATTAACCAGGACCATTGACAACATCCACGAAATGACATGGCCCGGTGCAAGGAGGGAGAGGACCCCCGACCCTCTGAGGGATTGTTCAAACAGGCCCAGGACCTGGGGGCTGTCCCCCTTTGCAGGGGACTGGGAGGCCCACTGATGCCAACCAGCACACTCCGTTCCAGCCAACAATCCCATCTCAGGGCCGGCTGTGGAGCTGGTTCCCTGGGGACCAGGAGGGCTAAAAAACCACATCACGCAGGAGAAGGGCTCCTAAGGAGGTACCCCCGGGGGCCATGGAAGGCAGAATGGAGAGTGATGCATGTCACTCCCCTGTTGTGGGGGGCAGCCTCGGATGCAGGTCTTCAAGAATCAATAGGTTCTGCAGTAAGAAAGAAAGGGCAGTCAAGGCAGAGACAGGTGAACTAGGATGGGGGAGGGGCAGTGTCTGGGAAGCGACTAATCTGGTGGGACATGTCAGGAAGATGGCCAGGGGGACTGCCAGGGCCCAAAGGCAGCTTGGGTCAGATTGGAAAGCCCAGCTCTAAAGGGCAGGCTTGGCTGGGAAGGTTCTGAGCGCCTTGTCAGAAGTTTCTGGGCCACTGCGGGAAGGGTGGGCTCGTCGGGAGGCCACGGTGGGAGGCTGCGGGGGTCATCCGGGCCAGGAATGATCAGGACTTGCCCTGGGCTGCAGCTGTGGGGAGGGATGGGCTCAGCAGGATTTTCAGAGACACAGTCCCCCTGATCCAGCGATAAAACTGGGTGGGGGGGAGGCGAAGTCAGGACTGAACACTTTGACATTCTGAGAAAGGGACGTGTCCATCCAGGGTCCAGCTAGGTTGGCAGGAAGCCCGTAAGCACTTCTGAAGAAGGGAATTTAATACAGAGGGTCGGCTGCATAGCACGGTAAGAGCTACAGAGTTGAACAGGGTGTTGAGGCAGCACAGAGGTTAGTGATGGGAAGAAGATACCAGCTTCCGCTAGGGCAGGAAGACCAAAAAAGTGAGGCGGGGAAACTAGAGCTGGGAGCTCCGCGGCCCAGCACAAGCCCCAGCAGGACATGGAGGAGGCCCAGTGCAGGGCCAGGGGAAGAAATGGCCTGGCTTCTGTCCCCGCCTGCCTTCCCACCTTGCACCTGCCACTGGCCAAGCCTGCTTGCAAGCCAGGAGACTCAGACACTTGGGAATTGCGTCTCCAGCCCACACAGCAGGCAGAGAATCCCGGGGCACATGTGACAGCAGCAGGCCAGAGCCTCATACGGGCACAAGAGAGCTGGCAACGGAGGAGACGCGGTGAGTTGGCACCACACCAGGATGCGGAAAGCGTGAGGTCCCCGCCTGCAAGGAGAGCCCACTGGCAGGGAAGACACGGGCCGGGGAGGGGGTTTTGGCAGATGTGGAAGGGTTGGCACGGCTCCAGCCGAGGTTTTCCCAGCTGAGCCAGAAGCTGATCCTGCCTGAGTCACGCCATCCATCCGGAGCTGAGCCTCAGGGGTGCAGGAGGGCGAGGTGGGCTCAGAAAGCTCAGCGAGATCTCCCAGGCCTCCGTTCAGGGAAACAGGCTGGTGCTGGGGAAACAGGGCTGCCCCGGGGCAGCCGCTGGACTCCTGGCAGTTTCCAGTCTGACAGCAGCTAGCTGTGGAACTGTGGGCAAGTGAACAAAGCCTTCTGGGCCTCGGTTTCACGCCTGTGAAGTAAAGAGCATACCTCCCTTGCTGGAAGAATCAAATTCACAGAGAAGCACCTGGTGAGCAGGAACGCTCCGTTTACTCTGGGAAGACCAGGGATGCCACACAGACGCCAGGCCCAGCCGGGACTCAGTAATGCCACTGAGTCCCTTGAGATGAGGGCAACGCTGAGTCTGATGGGCTCCTGGGGCCCCCTGGGATTACCTACACCCAGAGAGGCTGGGGCCACGTGCCAGCTGCTGACAGCTGTGCTCGAAGGCAAGTTTCCGGTGAGCTGTAGCTGGCCGGCCACATCTCTGGCCGTTCTGTTAGGACCAGCCACCCTTATTCCAAATGACTGAGAAGGCAGAGTGGCCGGCGAGGCTGCCAGGCTTCCACCTGGGACCCCATTGTTGGCAGCAGGGAGGTGACCGCCCTGGTTGGAGGTACTCTCAACACCCCGGGAGCCGTGGGGTCTGTAGATGGGAGAGACAGGACACAGTGGGAGGTGACTTCTTCTCCGCTTCCCCTTAGAGCCCCATTCACAGCCACTGGCGAGTGTGGGGCCCAAGCTGGCTCCACAGAACACAGGTCAGGAAGTGATCGGGAGGGCCTCTCGGGCCGCAGGCCTTGTCCTGGTCCCTGAAATGGTGTCCAGTATCCTTTGGGCACTTTTTCCTGAGCGAGGGTCCATAGCTTTCTCCTGGTTGTGAGGGGAGTCGGCGGACCCCGTTGTCACGAGCTCCAGGTGAAGCCATCCACCGTGCGGTCCCATCCCCCGCCATCCCCGTCTCACACAAGGGCTCCAGCACACAGAACTTCTTGTCATTGCCCAAAGTCCCCATGTTTCCTAGGAGGTACTGTCTCTCCACCTGGAATCCCTCTCCTCCCCACCTGGCCACACATCTTGGGTTCCCCAGCCTTTAAGGCTCAGAGCAAGCATCGCCCCCTCCCTCCTCTCCTATACAGCATGGTGGATGGTATTTCCCAAAGATGGCGGCTCTGTGTACTTACCCCATTCCACCGGACCTGCTGGCAGCATGAGGGACTCTGCTTCCACAGAGAGGTGGGTCTCGGGCCCTCCCCTTGGATCTGGGTGGTTCTGCTGTCTAGTCCCACCAGTGGAGTGTAGGGGCAGTGAGGCTTTGTGACTTCCAAGGCGAGGTCAGAAAAGGTCAGCCCTTCTACCTGGTTCTCACTCACGTTCACGTTCATTCTCTCTCTCTCTCTCTGTCTCGGCCTCTCCCAACACCTGCCCTTGGACCCCAGCCACCGTGCTCAGGAAGCCCAGGGCCGACAGTGAGTGGAGGTGCCTTCAGGTCATTCCAGTTGGGGCCCCATGATGACACCCAGATGAACCGTTCCCTCCATGCCTATCTGCATGCTGACCCACAGAAACCCAGAGAGAACAAATGATCATTGGTAGTGGAAACCACTGTGTCTTGGGTAATTTGCTGAGAGCAATGGACAAAAGGACTGGTCTGGAGTCCCATGACGCCTGGGCTTCTGTCTGCCGGCCCCCCCGATCCCTGAGTCAGCCAGTGGGCTGACCACGTCAGCTCCCCACTAGACCCAGGGAGCTCCAGGGCCCCCTGCCTCTGGCCACCTCCACGTCCCAGGCCAGACCCACTGCTGGAGCTCTGGGGGCTCTCAGCGAACCTTCATCCAATGAAACCCAGAAACTGGGAGAGAGACAATTAAGTGTATCAAAACCAAACTCCTGGCTGATTGAGTTACCTGAGCGACAGCTCTACCCATGTGAGATACAGACTTTCAACCAATGAAGTGTCCGAGAGAATGTCTTCATTTAAACCTTTACAAGGGTTTCACGAACTGGTCCCATCAGGCTCTGGTCTCCTATGCAACCTGCAGAGGTTCATCTGCAGAGTAAACAGACATCGGGGACATGAGAGGACAAAAAGGGACCCCGTGGCAGCAAACCCCTCCAGCCAAAGTAATCTCATGGATCCACCCCCATGTCCTTGGGTTTCTTCCCCCTGTGACTCCATAGCTGCCTCCTTCTCACGGAGCCTCACTTCCTCCCTCTCGCTCAGTAGGACTCTGTAGGACCCCCAGATGGTCCCCCCAACTCCCTGAGGCTGTCCCCCACAGGGACCATCCTGTGAGGCCCCCAGCACAGAATGAGGCTCTGCGGTCGTCTGCCCCTGGGCCTGTCCTTCCTTCCTAGGAAGGTCCTCCAGGCTGAGAGATTTCATGACACAGACCTCCCCAGGAACGTTGCACAGTTTGGAGAGCATTTGCTGCTGCCTCATTTCCCCTGGTTTCTGCACCACCATGGAGGCAGACTTAGCAGGAATGATGAGGCCCATTTTATAAAAGGAAATGGTCCCCCCAGCTCTCCAGCCCAGACTTCTGCCTGCACACCACAGTCCCTCAACCCGTTCTGTCCGCTCTCAGCCAGGCTGCCCCTTGTCACCAGGGGAGGGAGGGGTGTCCTGCCACACGTGCCCCAGGGGGAGACCGAACCATCCACAACTGTCCAGCCCACTTAGCTCACCCCTGAGCATCCAGAACAAGTCTAGACCTCCTCGACCTGTCAGGTAAGTGAACGAGGATTAGACTTGTACTTCTGTTACCAAAAGACACACACACATACACAGGTAGCAGAAAACAAACAAGGAGACAAGCCCAAACCTTTGGTGTATGTCCCCCGACTACAAAGACTCGTTTTCGGATTACTTACTGTTTGGGATGGTTCAAGATCTCTTGCCCTGTACCAAACATAAGAATCAATTTCACTGCACCAGGCCTGTTTCAGGAATGTCTACTTCTGTAAATATTTAAGAGATACAGTCATGGGTCCCCTGTGCACACACACCTCTTTCTGGATAAAGAGGTCTCCGGGTTAGGATGTGTTCTGGAATCTTTCCTTCTACACCTATCTGGTCTGGTCGCTGTCTGCAAGGCTGACATTCCTCAAGGGGAGGGATGAGCAGGCAGAAGGCTGTGGGCTGTGTCCCAGCCGGGTCAGGTTCCTGGGAGCTGTCAGCCTGGTTTCTGAAGCCCCAGTGAGGCCATAAATAACCACAATGAAAGGGCAGCGGGCAGCCCAGGCCTCCCCGGCAAGGCACCCCCGCCCATCAATCTAGTCTAACGAATGCTTGGCATTCAGGCTTCCGCCGCGACCTGACCCCGGCCCCAAGCATTCTTGGGGGAGTGCAGCGTCCCTTCCCAGGCACAGACCGGGTCAGCCAGGAGCACGTGGCTTTAGGCTGGCCCCGTGTCTTGCCCATATACTTTACGGATGCCGGAGACAGGCAGGAAGGCTCTCATCACTCAAAACGCATCCCCCCTTCCAAGATGGGCTCCAGAAAGCAGACCTACAGCCCCATCCATGCCCACGTGGTGGGTCCCGTCCACAAAGGGCCCCAGGCAGCAATCCCAGCTACCCCGCACCTTGTGACAGCTACTCCATGGAGGGAGCTGGTCTTTGTGTTCCCTGCTCTGTGGGTGGGCAAAAGTCAGATGATACTCTAGCTCAACTGTTTGTCCTCCTTTTGTCCTGGCCTCAAGTGGCAATTACCTTTTATTCTTTCGTTTCGTACCTTTTGTTCTTACATGGAGTTTGCCTTGACTATCTCAACACTTTAAAAATACCCACCTAAAATCGCATACCCCAGCCCCCCGCCGACTTCCTCTCTGTGTCTCTGGCTTCTCTGCTGAGCTCTTGTGATTGAATTTGCATGAGTAAAATGCTCAGATGATCCTATCCTACCACCAAATAAAATAATTTGGTTTATAACAGACTTTTCACCACATACCTCTACAAAAATAAGATGCACCCTTTATCAGTGCATACACACCATAACGTGAAGGCTCTGTGACAACGAGTCAAGCCCCCTCACTTCTACATGGAAAACCAAGGCCCTTCAAGTTACCGGGAGGGTTGGATCAAGGACCCATGTCTCCTAGGTTCTAGTGCACTTGGGGTCAGGAATGACCCCGGGACATTCTGGATGCCCCTCAGGCAGTCCTTATGGAACCGAGCCCCGCAGGCAACAGCACCTTCCACAGAACATCCTTGGTTGGCGTTTCCCCTGCTGTCTTATGGTGCTGCCTCCTGGAATTACCTCCCAGTTAAAGCCCATCCAAGTACTTGTGCCCAGCTCCGCTTTCGTGAGCGTACAAACTAAGCCCATGTTATACAGAATATCCACTTTCTCCAGGCAGCTCGGGGTCATCACTACCTACCTCAGCTCATTAATCTCCTCCAGCTCCGTGCTGGACTAACGTGTCGCCTCGGGAGCCATGGAGGTGCCTGTCCCACGGAACAGCCCAGGCCCCTCTTCTCTGGAAGTTTCTGTCAGAAACTTTCTGTCAGTTTGCCATGTTTCTGTCTCTTTCTTTGTTGCTAGCAAGTCCCCAGCAGGACCACCACCCTCTTCCCAATGTGTGATTTTTTTTGCCTTTAATCTACTCCAGTCTGGAAACCATATGACCAAACTTGATAGATTTGTGTCTAACATAAAAGTGAACAGAGTCTGAGCAGAGGAACCTTCCTTTGAGCAATGCATGAGCTTTCATCTAAGGCACTGGAAACTTCTTTTTTTTTTTTTTTTTTTTTTTTGCTGCCTGGGAGATGTTTTTATTTTTTCCTGGTTTAGAGCTCTAACTTAGAGGCTAAAAGTTGGGTAGTGAAATTTTGCATGAATGACTTCTTATATTTCAATTTAAATAGGGGATGTGTTCTTGGGCCAATGCAGTGGGTCTAATAATACTTATCGCAAATGCCCTAAGTCTTTTGGCTTGCCGCTTGTTGGGATATGTCAATTTCATAGATCCGATTTTCAAGGCTCGGGAGACTTCAAGAGTTTGCCAGCTTCACAGATGTCAAAACAATATCATATACCAGTGAATAGTGGCTGACACACAGATTTGAGGGCAAAAATAGAATCAGTCCAGGGACTGAATACAAATCTCCCCATCCAGTCTCCAAGTCTAATTCCTCTCCGGAGAATCCCATGTCCCCTCTCCTGGGTGGGAAGGAAGGCGAGCTCATCAGCCACGGCCGAGGAGTCTAGCTGTTCCCACAGATCTGAGAGTTTAGAATGCCCTCCCCCAGGTGTCTCCCCCAGGTGCCCACCATATCCCAGGCCAGGTGAGCAGCCCTGGAAGGGAGAGGGCAGGACGTAGGACCCTCCACACCCCCATCTGAAGAGACATGCGCTCTCAAATCTTTCAGCACCTGCTAACCTGTTGAAGGTTCGGAGGCCTGGAGAGAGGAAGTGACTTACCCAAAGTCCCAGAGCAAAGTTGAGGCAGAACAGAAGCCACAAATCAGGTATCCTAATCTTTTCCTTCCCTCCAAGCCCAACTGGAACCTCTGTTCCCATTTACAAAGCCCTCCAGCAAAGTGGAAGCGGCAGGTGCTCTCACATGGTAAGGGAAGGAGAAACACGGGCGGGGACTCAGGACTGCCATCTCCACCTCATAAGGAAAGACGGGCTGAGGATCCACCTCAGTCAATGAAGACAGCGATGGTTCATTTTATGTGTCCCCTTGACTAGGCTAGGGGCTGCCCAGGTAGCCAGTAAAACATGACTTCTTGTTCCCAGAAGAGATGAGCATTTGAACCATAGACTGAGCAAGGTAGATCCATCCCCCTTCACCAATGATGCCCAGTCATGGACTGGCATCAACCAATCCACTGAGGGCCTGAACACAACAAAAAGGTGGAAGAAGGGATAATGTGCTTCCTTTGCTTAAGCTGGGACATCTGTCTCCTGCCCTTGGACATCAGAGGGCCTGATTCTCCGACCCTTGGACTCTTAATTACACCACGAATCTTCCTACTTCTCCGATTGCAGGTGGCAGACCATGGGGGACTTCTCAAGCGTGAGAGGGGGGGGAGGTCCTACTGTTTCTGATTCTCTGGAGAACCTGACATCCAGTTTTTGATCCTTCCTTTACTTTGGAACAATGGATTTCATCACTGACAGATCCAACACCCCTAGTATAACAAATGATTCTTAGCAACCCCTTCAGTCTCCTGAAATAAATTTCACAGATAGTATAATCAGATCTCACAGAGAATTTAAAAGTTAAATGTCCTAACTGCAATACATTAGAAATAAAAGGCAGTCTATGCTAAACGAATATTCCTCTCCATGCGAAAATGCTCAGGTACAACCTCACCAGAGATCTGATGAAGCCCTTGGAGGCTTTCGCCTACTAGATAATGAGGAAAGGATGAAACTAAAGGAAGCTGCTTTCTGTTTATATTCGAGTCTTTGAAATAAGGGTTAAGCATTGCCAAGGCGGGGCGGGGATATTTTCCAAAGTCTGAACAACTCTGATGAAATTGCAAAGAAGGCAAAGCCCAGTCTTCCCAGCAGGTACATGCCAAGTTGCACTCCTGGAAAAGGGAAAGTGTCCAAGCCAGAAAGACAACTTTGGGGTCACCTGTGTCAGGGTCAGGCTGAGCTCACTACAGGATTTCACCCACAGCGGTGCCTGGAGGCCCCTCTGCAAGTCGTGGACAACGTTGACAACTCACTGTCCTGCACGGCTGTCCCAGGGTGCAGGACGCGCCGCATCACCGGGACAGACCAGAACGCGCCAGAAGGGGGCGGTGCCGCCCCGGGAACCTTAGGTCCCCGCCGGCCACCCCTCCGGCGCGGGCCCCCAGCGGCCTGGCACTCGCCCAGAATTACAGGAGACAGAAGCTTCAGCAGCTCATCCTCCTGCCCGGGAGCGGCTTGCGCTCCACCGAGTCGATGGGCCCGGCTGTCCCTTCGTGGGGGAGGGCGGCTTGTGACTCCCAGGAGGAAAAGCGCAGCGCCCCGCAAGGGGAGCCGTTCCTCTAGGGTGCCGCAAGGGGGCGCCTGGGCCGCTGGATCGCCGCGTTTGCAGGTTTCTGAAATGTTGAACCCTACGAGATACACAAGTGGGGGCGAGTTGAACACACAGCGTCAGAAAGAATTCTTT
The DNA here is from genome assembly GCF_020171115.1 of Neogale vison. Classification (NCBI taxonomy): domain Eukaryota; kingdom Metazoa; phylum Chordata; class Mammalia; order Carnivora; family Mustelidae; genus Neogale; species Neogale vison. The sequence continues at coordinate 116,021,363 of NC_058096.1, forward strand.
CATAGGCTTACATTGTGTTAAGTTGTCTGATTTTTGGAAGTATCGGCCACTCTCCATCATCCACAGTAGGTACCGAACAGTGTTGTCAATGGCATTTCCAGTCCTCCCAAATGATAGAATTTTGATATGTAAACAGCAACTTTAATATCCTCCCAGAAACAGGGATGGGAAGAGTTCATACCAATGCAAAGGCCAAGGTCTTGCCTCCTGCCTGCCACACTTACCACACTTCTCTAGAAATCATAATAACAGATAACATTTCTGAGAACCCATGTGTCCTTCTCACATGAATGCGCTTATTTCCCCCTCACCAACAGCACCGTGAAGTGGGCACCACGAAGCCTTTGTTCAACAGTATGCATGAGGAAACTGAGGCACAGAGAGCTACAGTACGTGCCCAAGGTTACACTGCTGGCAAGTGGCAGGGAATCACCCAACAGTGGAACATTCAGGACATGAGAGCAAAGTGCCCCACCTGTTGGAAGGAGGGGCTTTGGGATGCCTTAGCAAGAAAACAAGGCAGCCTGCAGCTAGCTTGCTTCTTCAAGATCTCCAGAGGGCATGAAGATGGTAAAATTAAAAACACCAACAAGAAAAAAGAACCCCTACAAAATCTTTTTATATGGCCCATTTCGTAGCTCGTTTCGTTCATGAATTCATCCAGATCACTACAGCTCGCGGGTCAGACCAAGCTAGCATTCGCACCACTGCCCTGGGTCTAGCTCCAAACAGCCATGAGACCCAGTGCGGGACAAGATAGAGCCCAACTCTTCAACCTTGGCTCGGTGTGAGAGTCTCTGCGGGAGTTAAAGATAAAACTGGTATCTGGGTCGGTCTGCCCCAGGTCAGTTGAAGGAGAATCTCTGGAAGGAGGGCCCACCCAGGTGCCTGTTGCTGGGGTTACCTTTACCTCTCCAGGTGATTCTGAGGTTCGTTCGATCAACATCAAGAACCAAAATCCTGGGGCACCTGGGTAGCTCAGTGGGTTAAGCGTATGCCTTTGGCTCAGGTCATGATCACAGGGTCTTGGGATCATCGAGCCCCGGGTTGGACTCCCTGCTCAGCGGGAAGTCTGCTTCTCTGTCTCTCTCTGCCTATTTGTGATCGATCTCTCTCTCTCTCTCTCTCTCAAATAAATAAATAAATCTTTAAAAGCAAACAAACAAACCTCCTGGGGTGCCTGGCTCAGTCAGTTGGGTATCTGACTCTTGGTTTTGCCTCAGGTCATGGTCTCAGTCTCCTGGAATCAGGTCCCATGTAGGGCTCCATGCCAGGTGGGAAGTCTGCTTAGGGGTATCTCTCCCACTTCCCCTCTGCCCTTGCCCCCACCCCTTGTGCTCCCTTGCTCACTTGCTCACTGGCTCTCTCTCTCTCTCTCTCAAGTAAGTAAATGAATAAATCTTTTTTTTTTTTAAGACTTAATTTATTTGACAGAGAGACAGCAAGAGAGGGAACACAAACAGGGGGAGTGGGAGAGGGAGAAGCAGGCTCTCCACTGAGCAGGGAGCCCGACGTGGGGCTTGATCCCAGGACCCTGGGATCATGATGTGAGCAAAAGGCAGATGCTTAACAACTGAGCCACCCAGGCACCCCAAATAAATAAATCTTTAAAAAAGAAAAGAAAAGAATGAAACTTCTTTTTCTATAGCTGAGGAAAGACCTGGAGACGAGCCATGATTTGCCAGAGGCGGAATGCTAAGGAAGGAGGGAGCCTAGTGTCCTGATTTCTAACCTGGAACCCATCAAAAGCGTTAGTACCACCCCAGGCTGGGCCAGCTCCACAAGGAGACAAGGACTCCTGGGGTGTGGGGCACACTCAGAGTCTCTTCTCTGCTGCCCTCAGTCTGAGCTGCAGGGCTGCTCAGTGCCTCCTGCTTCCCCTCAGAGCCCTGTGGCCCCCTCAGTGGTCAGAACTCCCCACACCACAGATGCCGCTTCCCCAGTGTCCATCGGGTGGTTGGGTCACCAGATAAAACACTGGATACCCAGTTAAACTCGGATTTCAGATAAGCTACAAATAGTTTTGTAGTGTGAGGATGTCCCATGCAACATGTATATGTTTATTTGCAAAATTCGGCCATGCTACCCAGAAGAGCACAGCGACTCTGGTGTCGCCCAGCCAACCAGAAAGGGAGAACACGCCGCTTGCCCAGCCCACCCAGCCCCTGGCCGTCAGCCGGGGCTCTTTCCCCAACGTCATTCAGCACAGAGAGAAATGATTCTATTTTAATTTAATAAGGAGTTAGAGTTTGGGAGAAATATAATTAAGAGAAATGTCTATTCGATTATCTTGTTCCTTTATCTCTGGCAGCGGAGGTTTGACTATTCGGACCCGCATCCATTGGGTGGAGGCCTGGAGAGTTCCTGGATGTACTGGGGCGGTGATGCTCTCACCGGACAGCGGGCATCACCCCCCGAGGGAAGCCAGCAGTCTAACGGAGCCGGCCTGGGGCCTGGGGCCGGGAGAGCACTAGCCTGGGGCTGGCCTTACAGGACCCACAGACACTCGGGGCCTTGGCTTCCCAGAGGTGGCACAGTTCTCCAGCCTTGGAGGACTGATTCAGATGATTAATCTAGGGGCGCCTGGGTGGCTCAGTCAGTTGGGCCGCTGCCTTCGGCTCAGCTCATGATCCCAGGGTCCTGGGATGGAGCCCCATATTGGGCTCTCTGCTCACAGGGGAGCCTGCTTCTCCCTCTGTCCCTCCCTGCTGCTCGTGCTCTCCAGCTCCCTCTCTCTCAAATGAATAAATACTATCTTTTTTTTTAAAAAAAAGGAATATTAATCCAAATGCTTCTGGGAATTGAACCCAGTGAATCTGGGAGTCCGTTCCTTTGGCAAATCTGCTCAATTACCTTCCGTCACCTTAGGATTATGGTGGTTTTGATTTGAGCCTTGGGAAGCGTGTTTTTTAAAGGGCATCCCCACGAAGGAGGAGTTGCAATTCCTTGCCTGCAGCTGACATCATGCTCCTGCCTTTCCCCAAACCTGTCCCTGCCCTTGGTTCATGGCTTCACTGTCTACCCTGCCCGCCACCCAGGAGATGTGCACCCTTGTCTGAGCTCTCACTTGCCAGACCCTGAGTGAGTTCCTGGAGGGCCTGCCAGACATCAGATTCGTGTGTCCCTCTCCTTCCCCAGCATTTCATTCAGACCTGTCTACGCCGGAGGCAGGAGAGCCAGGAAAGTGGCTGCACACTGGAGGCTGGGGATGGGAAGGGGGAAATGGATAGACCGGTGCTCAGAAGCTTTCCCAGACGGGTGGGCCATGAGGATCGAAGGGGAGGGGAGACTGGAGAACGCACGGGCTTTGCTGGAGGGAAATCCCGGAGGAAGCCGGGATGGGTTTGCTTTACACATGTTTGTGGCAGGATAATCGAACACTGTGCAGCAGAGCAGGCAGGTATCTCCTCACAGAGGCAGTGAAATCCTGAGCCCAAGGTGAGATGCAGGTCATTACGCATTGGATCCCGGGGACACACATGAGATTCCCCGGGAAGGCCGGACGGTAGGCCCCCGGCAGATCCCAGCAGAGAAGAGATAGGCAGCTGGGAGATGGAAGGTATGGCTGGGCTGTGAGACCATGGTGTCCTGCAATCCAGAGGAGAACCATCGCAGGGGGCAGGTAGCCACAGAGGCAGACGCTGTCAGAGAGCTGAAGGCTGATGCACCTCCAAGCCCTGCTCACCACTCCTCCCCACTCCAGGCTCAGGGAGCAGCCCCCTTGTCCACTGGACCATGGGGGCAGATGGGGATGGGGGTGGGGAGAGCCAAACGGAGCGTCCTGAGGCCCCCCATTCATCCTGCTCTCTCCTGGCCATGGTGCTGGAAGTGGCCCCAAATGACACAAGTCCCCCCACACACACCAGTCAGACCTCTGTCCCTCATCCTTCTGCTCATCTCTGCTTCTCGCACCTCCTTTGTTTTTCTCTGTATCAATTGAAAGCAAATTTCCGGTGAGAGAGATGGAAAGGGACATTTGTCCTTTGAGCTAGAAGTCCAAACAGGACCAGGGTGGGCGATGCCTGAGGCTCAGAACCTCGGGCGGGGTGAGAGTGGGGTGGCCGTTAGATCATCAAGGAACACCAGAGAGAATGTTCTTTTATTCTCCAGACCCCAGTACAGCTTTAGAAAGCTTAAGGAAGGCCCAGGTTGGGCTCCGCCTGGGTGATAGGAACAGAAGGGGGGAGGAGAGTGGAGGAGGAAGGAGGAGGAAGGGAGGAAGTGGAAGGAAGATGGAGGCTCCCCCCCCCCACACACACCCCCACACCACCTGCAGCAACACCTTCTCCACCTGGGAAATGCAGCTCCTTCCAGCACCTGTAGAGACAGGGCTTCGGCTCCCTCTTGGCCCCCACCTCTGGCCTGGGCAGGCCCCCGGAGGCCACCTAGGCAGGCTCCCAGCTCTGCACTCCCTGCACCTAGCTCCCCCCTGGCCGGGCCTCAATGGCCACGGTGATCCTCACGGAGCCGCAGCTCGACTTCAAGTCCCAGTGCTGGCTGCCATTGAACGTTAGTGCCGGGGGGGCTGACCCCGGCCTGGGGGACAGCTGGACATTCAGCCAACGGCACCGATCCTCACCGTCACAGGCAAGCACCACGGTGCTCTCAGGGTTGCTGTAGGTGCACCGGCTCCCAACCGCCCTCTCCTCCGCAGCCAGGTCCCAGGGGCCCCCCAGCTCTCCGTCCTCTGACCCTGGGGCCTGGAAGCCCAGACGGTTGCCGGTCACGGGACACACCAGCTGCTCCTCCTGCAAGGTGGGCAGGAGCTGGCCCTTCAGGTAGGTGGGGCCCGCGCAGTAGGTCTGCATGTTGAAGAGCCGGTCGCTGTACTCACGCAGCCAGCCGAAGAGGTAGGCCAGGTGACAGTCACACTGCCAGGGGTTGCCGCGCAGGGCCAGGTTGAACAGGTTGTAGTTCGTGTCGAAGATGCCCTCGGGGAGCGTGGTCAGGAGGTTTCGGGAGACGCTGAGCAGCTCCAGCTTGGACAGGTTCTGGAAGAGCGCTGGGTGCAAGGTCGTCAGGTTGTTGCTGCCCAGGTAGAGCCTGACCAGCTCCTGCAGGTCCCTGAAGACGCCGGCGGGGAGATGGGTGAGGGCGTTGTGCGACAGAGTCAGGGAACTGAGGCTGGACAGGTTGGCAAAGGCGTCCTCGCTGACGGCCTCCAGCCGGTTGTAGGACAGAGACAGGCCGAGCAGGCCCGGGGTGGGCGCGAAGAGGCCGGCAGGCAGCCCCTGCAGCGCGTTCCCCTGCAGGTTCAGGAAGGTCAAGTTGCCCAGAGAGGAGAAGACGGAAAGCGGTAGGTGGCCGATGGCATTGCGCTGCAGCCACAGCTTCTCCAGCCGGAAGAGCCCCGCAAACACTCCTGGTGGCAGCTCCTTGATGGCATTGCCGTCGAGGAAGAGCTCCCGCAGGCAGCCCAGCTGGCTGAACACACTGGGGGGCAGGCCGGAGAGCACGTTGTTGCTCAGCCTCAGGGTCTGCAGGCTCCCCAAGGGCTCAAACAGCTCCTCAGGCAAGCGGGACAGCAGGTTCTGGGCCAGGTTGAGGGCTTTCAGCCCTCTCAGAGGCCGGAAGAGCCTCCCGGGCAGGCTCTGGAACCGGTTACCCTGCAGCTGGAGAGATTCCAGGGCGTGCATCTGCTGGAAGAGGCCCTCGGGCAGAGCCTCCAGCGCGTTGAAGTTGAGGGTGAACTCCCCCAGCGAGGTCAGGTTGGAGAAGGCGTCGGCGCTGAGGTTGGAGAAGGTACTGCCGGTGATCTCCAGGTCCTCCAGCCTGGGCAGCCCCCCGAAGGCGTCGGGCCCGAAGTGCCGGAGCTGAGTGTTGAGGAAAACCACCTTGGTCAGGTTGGGGCTGCCGCTGAAGGCCCGGGCTCCCACCGTGGTGAGCGAGGTCTCTACAAAGATGATGTCTGTGGCATGGGGCGGAATGTCTGGAGGGATGGCGGCCAGCCCTTCATCAGAGCAGAACACCTCCTGGATGAAGCAGTCACAGCCCGTAGGGCAGGGCCGGGAGGGCCTGGCCAGGAGCAGGAGGCCGGCCCAGCACAGCCAGGCTCCGGACAGCATCTCCTGATCCCAGCAGGAAGAGAGAACAGAGGTGATGCCTTGATCAAGGGCGGCCAGCGCCGGGGTGGGCCAGCCAGGAGATGAGGATTAACTCTATCAGGGAGGCCACCCCTTGGGACAGTATGTGTTTTCAGTGGTTGTTTTCATACAGCTTCATGGCAGCCTTGCAAGGTTCATGGGACCTGGGTTCGGACCTCCTGATGGGCTGTCACGTGGCCTATCCACAGCCACCCTGCAGGTTAGTGGCAGGACAAAGACCAAGGTCTCCTGGACTTCCCATGTGCTTTCAGGTAGAGGGAAAGGGTGGAAGTGAGATTAAAAGGCATGGAAAAGAGGGAAAGGAGGAGACCGTGGGTAGTATGGAATTTTTAAGGTAATGTGTAAAATCTGAGCAGGTTGTTAGTGCACAGGGAATTTTTAACCCAAAACTCTTCCTGAGTTCCCAAATCTCAGCACCTTGCAGAGCCTAATGATGGACTGTGTGCTCTTGTACGTCAGCTGGGGCTGAGAGCAGCCGCAGGGAGAAAATGGGCTATTTTATTTATTTTCCTGAAGATTTTATTTACTTATTAGAGAGATAGCATAAGCGGATGGAGCAGCAGTAGGCAGAGAAGCAGGCTCCCCCCTGAGCAGGGAGCCCAATGTGGCACTCGATCCTAGGACCCTGAGATCGTGACCTGAGCCAAAGGCAGGCGCCCAACAGACTGAGCTACCTGAGCTCCCCAATAAACAGGCTCTCATCTTCAGTTAGTCACCTGCTCCTTGGTACCACTGCCAAATGCTCCCTTCCCACCCACCCCTCGCCTCCCCACCACTAAGCCCATGGAACTTTCCAACATCATCTGGACAGGAGAATTCCAGATGCAGAGATTCCACAGACCAGTGGATTTGGGTGTTAGGGGGTTTGTTTTAAATAAGAAAAGAGGATGAAGTTTTTAGTCAGCTAAAAATATCATTTTAAACGCCAGCATCCAACCCCAGGTCACAGATTGGTGCCTCAGCTCCCAGGTGTGTTTTATGGCTCGTTTTTTTCCTATGTGAACCACGAGCCAACATAGAAAATTGAGAAATCTCACATTAAAATGTCCAGATTTCAGGATGATTTAGGAGCAGGGAGCTCACGTTCCCACATGACAAGACCAGCTAGAGTTGGGCTTAATTGCCCCATGGCTTTGCCCGGGGCGGGGGGGGGGTTGTCCTCCAGGCCACTGCTGCTCCCACCCGTCATTTACAGGGTCTGTCGGGGGCCAGGTTCCATGAGTTCAAATACCAGCTCCACCACGTTCTAGCTCTTTCTCACTGTGTGACCTTGGGCGTGTTACTCAACCCAGTTGTGCTTCACTTCCCTGGTGTGTAAAATAGGGATAGTGCTGACCAGGTCAGGATAATTGTAAGGACTGAATGAGAAAACAGCCAAAAGTTTTAGGTCAGTGTCTGACGTGGAGTGAGAAATTAATAAATCTTGTTAATTATTGTTAAAAGTTGTAAGCCCCCATCATAACAGAAAGGTGATTTGAACACCAAAGAAGTAGGAAAAACAGAATGTCCTTTAGATAGAATTCATTTGAGACAGACAGGCAGGAAGGGAGGAAAGAAGGAGGAAAGGAAGGAAGGAGAGGCAGAGAGAGGAAGAAAAGAGAGATGGAGGAAAGGAAGAAAGGAAGACAGACAGAAAGAGAAAAACCTTGAAAAACATAATCCTAACTTTTCTCAGTTTACCAGTGCCCAGAAAACACTCACAATCCGCTCCATGTTGGGGTGTCTTAACCCCAAGCCCTCTTTGCTGGCCGTGTCTCTGCTGCCCTCTGCTGGCTGCCTCCTCCCTCCCGCGATTCCACGTCAGGCCAAAGGGCTCCCCATGGGCAAACACGGTGCTTACAAAAGCTCCCTGTACCCTCCTCCTATTCAGACACCCAATAGTCCAGTTTTTCCAGGAATATTTCTGCCTAATCAGTAGAGAGGGACCATTTCTCCCATAGAAAGTGCGTGTCTCCCTCGAGCCCCCTCTGTCGCTTGCACAGATGCTGAGTTAGCCACAAGAAGTGGCAGGGGAGGGCTCTCACAGCAGCCGCACCTGCCTGCCGCTCAGGACACGTGAGTCTGTAGCTTCTACGTGCAACCGCTGGAGAAGAGAGTCTCGGGCTAAAGCTGAGCTCTGTAACAGCTTGCCTGGGGGTCATAGAACCAGGGGGCACCCACTCATCTGAGGCGTATTACAGATAAAGGGAGGCCTTGGGCTGTAGAAGGATGGGATGGCCATGGTCCCAGCCCCACCTGCCAGCCAGGCTGGTGCTGGGGATCCTACACAACACCCCCAGGGATCCTCAAAGAAGCCTTCCCTGGACCCAGGAATACGGTGCCTGGGCGTATGCTCCTCGACCTAGGCAGTTAGTGTAGTTCCCTGACAGGATGGCTCCCTGTGGCTGTCCCCGCTGTAGGAAGACGTGTACTTGGCATCCGGCCCAGCGCTGACCTGCATGGGCTTGGTTCAAGCCCCAGTGAGTGATCGCCAGCCAGACCATGAGACTGCACGGGATTTGTCCTCCTCTGGAGGGTAAGAGGGAGCGATGTTTGTCCTAAACACGCCATAATGCATAACAATGCATACTGTGCCAGTCCCCTTCCTTGCTAACCCCTTCAGTCCTTGGTTCTCAAAGGCAGTTTCCAGAAAACCTCCACTAGAGTGGACATGAGCGAACATATACAAGGGACCTCACCTGCTGTCTATCCGTTCATGCCTAAGGGCGGGCACTGCTGTGACCTGGTCAACCTAGGGAAGATAGACCTGAGGAGGTGACCCACACAAGCCCTGGTTCCTGGGTACCTGAAGCATGATTGAAAACAGGGGCATAGCCTCCAGATAGATATGTGCCTTTGGTTTTGCAAACTTCTCACTGCCGGAGGTGTCAAGGTGAGAAGAGGACCAGAACAGGGCCTCTGAAGTTCAGGAAAGGGCCCCAGTCTATGCCGTTGGAGGAAGCAGGGGATGGAATGTTCCCAAATATCCACCCCCAACCTAAGACTCATTCTCACATCCCTCTAGGATGGCTAAGAGTTTGTGCTCTGGAGTCAGATAGTATGGGTACAAATCCTGTCCCTAGCCCTCATTAGCTAGGCGGCTTTGGCTGAATTGCTTAACCTCTCTGTGCTTCCATTTCTTCATCTTCACAACAGCAAGCTTCAGTACTACCTTCTGCGTGGGGCTGTTCTGAAGATCGAATCAGATAAACCGTGTGGAAAGCAGCAAACCCAGAGCCTGGCCCACAGTGAGCGTTCAGCAGTAGAGCCTTAATGACCCTGATTATTCTGAGCGTGGACCAGCCCCAACTTTGTTCTCAAGTTGTCACAGGGGTTAGCCATGGAAAACCTGATGAGATCATCCAACCGCCCCAGTTATGGACCAGCAAGATGTCTCTCTACAGCAATTTTTTCCAGCTCTTTCCTCCCAGCCAAGGGAAGCTTATCATTGTTTTGCCTTTAGTTGAGAGGAGCACAGATTCTGATGGCTATGGCTAGGCTACCCTGGCCATGGGCCCCTTTCCCAACTGCCCTCACGAGCAGGTCACTGGGGACTCTGGAGACAGAGAGCGTCGCTGCCGGGGCACTGTGGAGGCCGGCACCGGAAAGGACTGTGGGGAGAAGCCAGAAGATTCCAGCATCTCTCTGAGAAACCACCTCTGCATTTCTGCAGAGACCAGCACATGCCCACAAAAAATGTTCCATGCTCTCAGCAAGCCAGGGGATTCTGGCTCTGGTGGGGGCAGGGGAGTGGTTGACTGGTTGCAAATGGACTTTTTCCCCTTCTCAAATTGCTTTTGCGTTGATACATTTCTGGGTGGGCCCCAAGCCAGTCTGTCATCCGCTGCAGAGCCAACCCTCACTCCTACCAGAGGGTGACGGGAGCCCAGAGCCCGGACCCAAAACTGTCAGGGGACTGCTGCTCTACTCGGGGATGGCTACGTTGCGGTCTGCATCACCAACAGGGCTGGATTCTGTCCCTTGGGCCCCAGCACATCTGGGAGCAGGAAGAAGGGCTTCAGAGGTCCATCTGGAGCTCCTGATGGCCTCATCCAAGTCCCCTGGGAAGTCCAGCTGTCCGGTCTCCTTTCCTGACTTCCTCCTTCCCCCGGCCCCAGCCAGCTGGCCCTCCCCAACCTGCGACCCACTTTGTCTGAGGTGTCTGGTTTCTGCATTTGTCAGTGGAAAACAATCACGATAGGAACACTACTACCTAAATGACAGCTTTGTTAGAGTTGTGGTAATTAACTGAGATAACCGGCATTGAGTTTATGATACGGTGATATAGTTAGAAATACATATTTGGTCTTTGCCTTGACTCCTGCTACAGAGCTCCAAAAACCCTGGAAATTTCCTGAGAGATAATAGAGGGGCATTTTTTGTTACACATAATAAGGCCCTCTCGACGCACACGTTCATATTAAGAAGTGACTATCCATGGCTCTTAGTAAGCTTCAGATTATACATGAAGTATTTGCAGTAGTTATCTCTGAAAAACAGAATGGTGGGTGATTTTCACTTTTTCCTTTTGTTTTATCAGAAATTCTCTACAGTTTCTAAAAAAACAGGTCACATTTGTAATCAGGTTGAAAGTCATGGGACACCTGGGTGGCTGAGTGGGTTAAGCCTCTGCCTTCGGCTCAGGTCATGATCTCAGGGTCCTGGGATCAAGCCCTGCATCGGGCTCCCTGCTCAGCAGGGAGCCTGCTTCCTCCTCTCTCTCTGCCTGCCTCTCTGCCTGCTTGTGATCTCTATCTGTCAAATAAATAAATAAAAGTCTTTAAAAAAAAATGAATGAAAGTCATAAACATTCGGATTACCATGTAAGACACATAGCCCCTGAACGCATACTGTGGGCTTCCTGGACTGCTCCCCTCCCTAGAACCCATATCAAGAAGGCCCCCGGCGGCCCTGGTGGAAGAGAGCCCGCGTAGTGAAATGAGAGAAGCTGTGGGGTGCCTGGATGGCTCAGTCAGTTAAGCATCTGCCTTTGGCTCAGGTCATGATCCCAAAGTGGCTCTGGTCATGATTCAAAGGTCCTGGGTTTGAGCCCTCTGTTGGGTTCCTTGCTCCTTGGGGAGCCTGCTTCTCCCTCTCCCTCTGCCCCTCCCCCTGCTTGTTCACCTGTGTGCGCGCACTCTCTCTCAAATAAATAAATAAAATCTAAAAGAAGAAGAAGAAGAAGCTGTAAACCGAGCACTCCCCTTTCTTCAAACGCTTCCGCCTAGGCACCACCTCTAACTCCCGCTGACATAGCCCTTTCTGCTTTAGGATGTCCCTGTGCCTCCTTATTCCAACTGCACCCCAGGCCCTCACAAGTCACGCCTTCCCCAGGAAGCCATCCCTGACTGTGGACCCCACAGGTCATTCCCGTCCTCAGTGGAATTCTTGGGTTCTTCTGCTCTAACTTCCGGTCAGTTGCACCCGTCTGACTGTGACTTCCTGGGGGCGGGGATGTTTCCTGCAGCTTGTCTCACAGGGCTCTGCACCCAGCTCTGAGTGGCCCAGAGCTGAGTGCAGACCAGGTGTGCTGTGTCGAACTGACCCAAGTGTGTCTGCAGCTCTTGGTGCCCCGTATATTGTGTCTTGTGTCCCTTGTGCTTTAGTGGAATGGGGATGCCCTTGAGCTCTGCCAGGGCTGTGACCTGGGTTCAGATTCTGACACTGCTCCCTACAGGCTGCGTGGGCTTGGACAGGTCCCTTTTTCACTCTAAGCCTCAATTTTCCCATGCATGTTTGTAACCTCATCCCTTAGGGTTAAAATTAGTCCCCAACTGGACAATACATATGTTTACGTTAGATAGTGAATACAACTCATTTAACACAATACCTGCCGAATAGTGAGTAGGTGAATAGTAGTGAATAGTGAATAGGTAGCTACCTACAGATTTTATTCTTGGAGTGACTATATCAACGAAACCAGAACTCAAAGGGGAGCCACAGGATGGCATAAACAAGGCATAAATGAAGATGAAACCAGGCAAACTTGGACATATGGTCTTCCTACTTAACCCCACCATTCCCTATGCGCTCCCGGAGCACAGAGCCCAGACTACTTTATCTCAGGACACCCCTGCTTCCACCTGCCTCCTGCCCCAGGCCAGCACCACCCCAGCTGGGGGCCACGGGGGCTTCTCGTCCCACAGCAGAGGACACGCATGGTGTCTCCTGCTTGGAGCCAGGGCCAGGCTCTGACCCTGGGAGGAGGGGCCTGCTTCTCTTCTGCCCTGGAGCTGGACCCAAGGCCAGATTCCTCCCCCGTCCCCACAGACCCCAGGAGACCTACCTCGAGGGGCTGAGAGGACACACACCAGCAGCCCCAGTTCTTTCTAGGGAGCAGAAGTATGTCCGGTGTGTCTATGATCAGTGTGAACCCAGCGGCCCCAGAGCTGATCAAAGTTCCCAGCAGTGGTCCCTCCCCTCACGTGGACAAGTGTTCCCGGAATGTCACCAGGGTCATAGGACAGGAGAGGAGAATCTGGAGCAAGGCCTCTGAAGAATAACAAAATGACCCTGAACTGTTCCCACAGACAGATCCCCACTGAGGCCAAAATGCAGCAAAGATCACAGGCCTGGCACATTTAGGGCCCCGGGGCATCCACCAGGCCTTCTAAGTTTTCCAGTAGGATGCTGGGGTGAGGAGCGGAGCCAGGGATCCACGCTGACACCCCCTCCCAGTGAAAGGCCGGGCCGGTGCTGGGAGCCTGACAGACGAACGGCTGGCCACAGACACCTTCCTGGCTCTCAGTGCCAGGAGGAAATCTAAGAGGGCTGTGGGCTTGTTCCTTGGTTTGCTGGTTTGTCTCATGAACTAACTTTCTAAACCCTCTCTGAGGTGAAAGGAGAGAAGATGGAAAGAGGTGAATTTGGGCCCAATACAGAGAGACACTCACCACAGGGCTAGCCAAGGAAGAAAAAAGTTGCTTTGGAAAATAGTGGTTTTCCTGGGGCACTGGGTGGCTCTGTTGGTTAGATGTCTGCCTTTGCTCAGGTCATGGCCGCAGGGCCCTGCTCAGCGGGGAGCCTGCTTCTCCCTCTCTCTCTGCTGCTCCCCCTGCTTGTGCTCTCGCTCATGCTCTCTCTCTCTCAAATAAATAAATAAAATCTTTTTTTAAAATGGTGGTTTTCCTGTCTGGAGATGTCCATCCGGGGGCTGCAGGATGAGGTAAAGAGAGAAAGAGAGAGAGTGTGTGTGTGTGTATGTGTGTACACGCATGTGTGCACACGCACACATAGCTAAGGGTGTCTTTGTTTTAAGGGGTGCGGTGAGAAGGCATGATTTAGATAAGCAGCCTCAGTAGTTTTCAACGGCCAGAGGCTACCATTCAAAGTAGACTGATGGCTTTAAAACTCATTGTGTGGTATTAATATCTATCTCACTCTTGTTCGTGACTTAACCAATATTTCTTAGGTATGCAAGTGGCTTTCATCAGCTAAATCCCAACGTTCTGAAGACTGTAGCAAGGAAACATCTTTCCGTGGAGACAGAGTACAAATCCACACTCTGGCAGAGGTAGGAGGGAGCGAGTCAGAAGGAAGAGGGGCTGGCAACACAATGCGCCCCACCCCATCCTCCACAGTACGCAGGCCAACAGCCACAGGAGACTACTCCAGGAACAGCCTAGGGCGGGAAACTGAGAGAAGGGGGCACCCCTCTGGAGGAGACCCACAGCCAGGCTAGGGAACCGTCCGTTCTGCCCTGCGCTCTGAATCGCTTCTTGAGGCGCTGACGTTGAGTTCTAGACAGAGAGCTTGTCTGTTTACCAGCGCCACGGTGAACCAGAGAAACTGGACATTCACTGGGATCTGGGTTCAAATTCTGATTATTCAACTAACCAGTCCTTACACAAAGTATTTAATCTCTGCAAGTCTTTGCCTGCCCATCTGCGGAATGGGTGTGGTAGCGAGCCAGGCTGGGTGTGTGTGCATGTGTGTGTGCATGCACACGCACACGCGTGAAATCGAACCGGGTAGGAGCAGCCGGCAGAACCCTGGGCATATGTGCGCATGTGCAGAGGGGAGACTTGCGTTAAGAACTCTAGGGACCTTCTGGGAAATAGGATGAGGACTGTAACCCCTTTTCCCATTAGCCAAATCTCCGGAGACCCGTCTGAGGCGACAGGCTCAGTGGTGAGGGAAGGACGACAGGTCCCCCCGCCCCCCGACAGTGTCCGGCCCCATGATACCGTGAACACATTACTGACCCGTTTGGGCCCAGCTTCCTAGGACAAGTTTACACCTGGCAGACAGGATCTAAGAGCTAAAAGAGCCCAGGAAAATACAACCAGAAGTGCCTATCCTGGGCACAGCAGTGGGACAGAACAGCAGAGCAGATCACCCCTTTCTCAAACACTGTGTCGCAACTGTGCAGCCCCTGGCATCCGGAGACCTGGAAAAGTCCTGCAGACACCTGGACACTTTGGAGGGAGACACCTTCACTCAGAGGGTGTCTTCTTAGGCCCTGTGACCCATTGAGACTGGTGCCAGGCTCTGACAGGAACGTGCAGCGTGAAGGAAGAGTCCCACCCACCTAAGTCTGTACGCATATGTGTTTGTGCGTATGTGCATATGTATGTGTGCACACAGACAGGTTAAATGAGTGCCTTTCTGGGGACATAAAAGAACCCCCAGTCTGGGAGTCTGGAGACCTGCTGCAGCGTGAGCTCAGGCATTAGTTCACTAGGTGACTTGAGGAAACTCATTTCCTGCCTTGATCTCAATTTCTTCATCTATAAAATGGGTTGAACCTATTCTTAAGGCTCCTTCCAGCCACAGTGGCCTAGAGATATCATGTGCTATTGCATTTAGGTTCCCCACTCACTTTCCAAAGGCTTTTTCTCAGCTCAGAATCTGTTCTCCACGAGGGTCTGCCTGGGTCAGCCTCGCACTCATGAACAGGAGTAGAAGCAACAGGTGTGAGATCCCTTCGCCGAGACATCCACGGAGAGCACATGTCCTGTGTACACCGTTTATTGTTGATTCTGTATACCAGATTTGTCATAGGCGGCATCCAGCAGACATGGACCCCCAACCCTGCCCACCAGGGCTCACACTCTATAAAACCCTGGGGGCCTAGAAATCTCTAAATGCGTCACCAAGCACCTGGGACTATTTGCAATGATTCTCTAAGCGAGGCAAACGTGATCTACTTTTGAAGGCAGCATGAAGGCAACGGGTTGGTGAAAACGATCTTCCCTTAGGTGAAGGAGAGTGCACAACTGACAGAAGTAGGGGCCTGGAGAAGCACCCGCCCCCTTCTCTGAACCACGGAGAGGGCTTCCTCCCTGAGCACCCCACTCACTGCCTCTCCAGCCACCCCAGGGTTCAGTTCTGACTGTGGGATCCATGGGCTGAACTCTGTGAGCAGTTTGTAGCTAAAGGCTTGGACACAGCAGTGTCTGGTTACCAGCTCTTGTACCTAGTTATCTCTAGCTGTCTGCTCTCCACCAGCTTCCTGAGGGTGGAAACGGATTCCTGAAACTGTTCTTTTTCTTTAGTGGGTGGGTGAGCTGAATGTTCGCCTGTATTGACAAAGCTTTTGATCCACATGGTAGCAAGGGAGGCTCCGATGGCTAAGATTGTAGGAAGCAACAGGAAAGTGATTCCCATCTTCTTTACGGATAAAAGCCCAGGACAGGCCATGAGGTCTTGTACAAAGTGTGAAGAGAAAAAGAAAACCCACAGCCCACTGAAAATGCTGCAGAAGAAAGAGTGGGTTTGGACCCGTTTCCAGGGGTAACAATAGTACCTATGCAGAGAGGTGTTGTCAAGCTTAAAGAGAAGATCCTCGTTCTGCGTTTCAAAGATACCTATACACAGTAGGCACTCTTGAAAAACAGTGGTTCTAACTGGCTTTTATTCTCTTTCCTCCAACACTGACCCTTCACTCCAAATGGAGGCTGCTGGGACTGGCAAGGTGACCTAGGGGCCAGTGAGCAAACAGGGAAATTAAAGTGGACTCCATGCCCTACCTCAGCTTGGGGGGACCAAGCAGCTCACTCCAGGCCTGAGAAGTGAGCAAATGCGATGTCTTTTTGGAAAGGGAACTCCATCCAGCTTTTCTGGCAGTTCCCTGAACAGACAACACGGTTCAGAGAACCAAAAGGCCTGCCATGGAAGAGGAGGCTCAAGGGCTCCATGCAATCCACTCAGGCAAGCTCAGAGCATCGGGTAAAGAATTCACCACTCCCAGCCAGGGGTGCTCCTACATGGAGACATCTGAGGACAGCTGCCCTCGGGCCAACCTGTGGCCTGGAGAAACATGTTGCTATCTTGGGCCTGGGAGGAAAGGAACTCCAGTGTCATGCCCAATGCCAGGACTACCCAAGGGTTCTGGGTTTAGAATGGCAGAAAATACTGGGTAAAAAGGACTCTCTGCCATCTCCCACAATGGCCTCAGGATCAATCGGGCAGGACACCATCAGTGGACATGATGCCCATGTCCCAGGCTCTGGGCTTACTTCCTTTTGGCCCCTGGCAAGTCTTGGTACATGTCCCCCAGTTGCTATAAATGTTCTGAAAACGTTTTGGAGACCCAGATTTACCTTGGAGAGAAGATGTCTTTTGCCTTTGACAGGCCCCATCTTTCCCAGATTCTCTGGGACAGAGAATGAAAGCTATACGGTGAACTAGTTCTTACACACATCCCTTCCTGGACCCTTCTTGTCGGGGACCTGTCAGCATCACGCGCGGAGGTCTGAGGGGATTTCTTATTTGTCTTGTGGGACAGAGGAAACTAGTAAGAGCCAGTCAGGATTTCCAAATCCTTACAGCACCTCCTGAAGTTCTTTCCTGGACAAACACAGAAACCTGAAACTCTCCATGTCACGGTTTTCACTTCTGAACTGGCAGACTACTTGTCGGGACAAAGACATGAGTTTCCACGAGCACAATTTCTTGACCGGTGTGAGTACATGGCTGGCAGGAAGGGTGGTGAATTTATGTGGCTAGCACTCAAGGAGGGCGATAACTACACCAGACAGCTCAAGTCTTCACAAGCAGGCCACAGGCAGCAGGAACTCCAGAGAGCCCCCCAGACGCAGGGTGACCTCTCTGTGTACCCTGACATTGCCTCCCATATGTAAGCATTCTGAACTTCCATGTCTAGCCGACTGGAACACTGATGGAGAATTTTACCACCCTGGAAAGATCACCAGGTTCCACTACACTTGGCTGTTCAATCGAAGGATCTCATCTCGGAACTATTTCACTTCCCCCAAATGGAAAGTGAAAATTAAAAGCAGATAGAGGCAGAACATGCCCAGAAAAGGCCCAGGCAGAGAGGCCTCTGCTGAGCAGCAGACAGCTCGCTGGCAGAGAAGCGTGTGTGTCTGTGGGGATCTCTGCTGTCTGCCTCTCACCGGGTCGTTCTGGGGGCCGCGGGGTGGGGGAATCTGCTAACAACGTACCCACATTGTCTCCTCCACCCCTGGCAGCTGGGCCTCAGCAAGGGCAGGCTGGCAGGGGCATCAAGGGGCCGACCTGGCTCATGGGGATCCATCTCCACCAGCCTGTCTTCTCCAGTAAGAGCCTGGGATGGAGGAGACTAGTGATGTCCTGTTTCTGGGTCTGGATACTGGTTACACGGGTGTGAACTGTTTGTGAAGAGACATCACGTGATCTACACAGTCACACTCCCACGTTTCTGTACGTGTTATACTTCGGTAAGAAGCTAAAAGAGACAAACCTTAGGGATGAACTTAAGGACGCCCTCCCCCCACACACCCCTGGTACCAGGGTGCTTTCTCTATCCAGTACCAGTAAGCTGATTTTCCAGGTTGTTAAAGGTCAGACATTCTACATATCTTATTCCTCAAAGGACCAACATTTTCCAAGCAAAATTTGCGGTTTGGAAATCTCTGCGAGGCTGACGTGTTGCCCAGGTGCCTGTCTTCCTTTCCCGGGTATCGATCCCGTGAGAGACGCTGACAGCGGCTCTCTCTGCAGGCAAGGAGGGACCTCTTTCACGGCGTCCTGAAAGCCAGGTGTGTGGCAGCTCTGAGGAACCCAGCAAAGGGAGTGGAAGCCTTCTGTGAGGAGAGAACTCACCCTGCCTTCAGGAGCAGAAAATCAAGAGAGACCTTTCATTTGCCGGGACCCGGGAGAGCCATGCCACGGCCGGGAGCGGAGCGAAGAAAGGGAAATCAACTTATATCCTACTTGGGAGAGAAGCTGTCCCTGTGGAGAACTATTCCCACAAAGTGAGCAGGCGTGGTGATTGAGTCTACTGAGGCCAGCAGGACCGGGGACGCAAGGAAGCTTGTTGTCGGAGGAGAGCTGGTGAGGCTGTGGAGAAGGGCTTTCTCAAATGAAGCTCAGGGAAGAGAATGAGAAACCCCACGGGGTTTTGCCTTGGCGGGTGGGATCTCCCTGGTGGCAGGAAGTCCCACAAGATCTGGTTCTCCTCTAGTTTTCTAGAGGAGAACCAGGCAGGTCAGGAAAAGGTGGTGTGCACCTTTCTCTTGGGGACCAGCGAGAGGGAGCAGGGATCACTCCCAGGGTTGGGGCGCAGCAATGAAACTCCCAGATCCTCCAGCAGCTGCACTGTTCCCCAGCCCTGCCCCGCCTCTTTAGCACTCGTTGGGTGCCTTCATCTGCATCAGGACTGTGTGGTCCCTCTTCTTGCAACAGCAACAGCAGATGCAGGCAACCAGAGAACAGACCAGGGCAATGATGCCGATGACAATGGCAGCGATGGCCAGCCCACTCTGGGCCTGGGTCATGCCCCATGTGCCGCGGTCTTCGGTGACCTCGATGGTGGTCAGATCGGTGTAGTCCTCCATGGGGCTGGTGAAGTCAGTGGTGGAGATGGAGGTGGTATCAGGGTAGCTGGGTGTGTCTGGGTACTGTGGTGTCTCCGGGTAGCTGGGCACCTCAGGGATCACTGGGACCTGGACACTGGGGACAACCGCATTGACGTTGATGATGATGAGGGACTGACCTCGGACGCTGGGTGGGCTGAAACACACCGGGAGAGTATCCGTCCCCAACCTGGGCTTGTTGAGCAGGAGCCAATTGTGGAGCGGAAGGATGTCTGAGTCACACCTCCAGGGGTTGTCATAAAGCCGCAGCTCACACAGGTTCCCCAGGTGATCAAAGATGCCCATGGGCAGGTTCTCCAGCTGGTTGTTCTGCAGCTGGATGGTCATGAGGCCATTGACGTGGGCGAAGATATTCCCAGGGAGCTGTCTGAGGCGGTTGTTCTGCAAGGAGATGTTCTGCAGGTTGACCAGCATGCGGAAGACGCTCCCGTCCAGCTCTTGCAGTGCGTTGGTGTGGAGGGACAGCTCCCGAAGCTCCGCCAGCCCGTTGAAGGCATCTGGGGAGATGTAGTTGATCTGGTTACGGCTGAGGATCAGCACCTGCAGCTGGCGGAGGTTGCTGAAGACGTTGTCCGGGACAGAAGTGATGTGGTTGTCGTAGAGCCAAAGCTCACGCAGGTTGTGCATCGGCCCAAAGATCCCCGGAGAGAGCTCCTTCAGGGAATTCCCAAAAAGGGTGAGACGGTTGAGCTGGGGCAGCTGCATGAAGATGCCAGGCGGCAACTGGGAGATGTGGTTGTTGGACAGATAGAGCTTCTGGAGGTTACGGTTGTTGTGGAAGAGGCCAGGGGAGAGCATACCAATCTGGTTCTGCTGAAGGGCCAGCTCCTGGAGGTTTCCACACCCATCGAACGTGCCCATGGGGATTTCAGAGAGCCTGTTCTCATACAGCCGGAGGACCTGGAGATTGCCCAGGCGCTGGAAAATCCTGGGCGAGAGGTGGGTGAGGCTATTCTTGCCTAGATTGAGCTTTGTGAGGCCCACCAGGTGGTCAAAGACGCCATCGGGGATATATTCCAGGTGATTGCCATGCAGCTGTAGCTCTTTGAGGTTGCTGAACTGGGAGAAGTGTGCCGGCTGGATCTGCACCAGCTGGTTGCTGGACAGAAGGAGCGACTCAAGGTTGTTCAGGCCGTGGAAGAGGCCAATAGGCAGAACCTGAAGCTTGTTGTTGGCAAGGCTGAGGTAACGCAGGGAGCCTAGGTTACGGAAGGCACCAGGCATGATGTGGGACAGCTCATTCTTCTCGATCCTCAGCGCGATGAGGGCTGAGATGTTGAGGAACGGGGACTCATTGAGTTCGGTGATGTGCGTGTTGAGGATCTGCAGGCTCATGGCATTCCAGGGCAAGGGGGTGGGCACTGCCACGATGCGTGCCCCCGAGCACTCCACCTGGGAGGCCCTGGAGCAGGTGCACTCACTGGGACAGCCATAGTAGGCCAGCCCCGCGCTCCAGGCTTGGCAGCCCACCAGCAGAAGAAGGTAATGTTTCAGCGGCATGGCCTCTGCAAGGGGAGAGAGCGCATGTTAGTCAGGGTCATCTCACCAACACTGCCGTTATATTTAAGCCAACATCTTTGGTGCAAAACACTGGCTTGCCTTCGAACACCATCATCACAGCCTCCAACTTACGCTACTATGGTCTGGTCAGTCAGTCTCCTCCACCTTCTCCCCATGCCTTTGCCCAAGCAATTCCCCCCACCCAGGGTACTCTTTGTCCTCATCTGAATCTTTCCCATACTTCCAAGTCCAGCTCAAATGCAGTCGTCTCTAGGAAGCTTCCCCAGATACCGTGAGTCAGCATTAGTTACCCTCCCATGCAGGGGGTCTTCCCCGTGTCCACTAGGTCCATGCTGTAGCTGGCACCGTATGGCATTTGCTCTGTTCCCGTCTGTGTCCTTCTCTAGTCGATAAGGGCAGGGATGTTCATCTTTCATCCCTATAGGTCCATTGAGGCGGGAACAGTATCTTATCTGGATATAAAATCCCCGGATCGCTCATCTGTGTATCCCCCAGAGCACCTGAACTTGCTGGTTGGACATGATCTCCTCAGGAGGAACAGATAGGAGATGAGACCAAATAAATAGGGCCTGAACCTGGGAGAAGATGCTAAGACCACACACTTGGAGGTCTGCTGGGCAAGCAGCAGCAGCCAGCTGAGGTGGGACGCACTGCCGATCTGGTGGAAAATGATACAGGGCAAGCTCAGCTCTTCCCCTGCCTGGTGCCCCACCCCCACCCCCACCCAGCACCGCCCTGCCCAGCCCCATCACCAGGACCGACCACCTGGCCCTTTGTGAATCTGTTCACAGGTGCTTAATGGAGACTTAATTCAAACCACCTTCCCAATGAAAGAAAATGATCTGGGCCACTTCCCATCTCACTGGAAGAGAGACAAGCTCTCTTTGGGGGAGCTAAGCCTATGCCTGGAGCCAGCCTTCTGAGTACTAGTTCCAGTTTCCACAAGGAAACAGTAAGTGACCTTGAGTAAGTCCCAGAAAACCTAAGATGCACTTTGAGCTCAAAGGGGATAGGGCCACAGGCATGGTGTTGATCTGGGGGTGGAGCCCAGTTCACGAAAGGTTGAATGTTTGAGGTCAGGGGTGATGAGAACTACCTATCTACATAATTAGAGATCACGTATACAATGTGGTGGGGATAGGAGATCTGGACGGAGCCCTACCTGCATGAATAGGTAAGAACCACTAACCAGCTGTTGGACCTTGAAGGAAACTTGGAGCCTTCAAGCTCAGCCTCCTCATGGGTTAAGTTGAGAGGATAACCTCCGCCCCCTTTTGAGGCCACTGAGAGGAACAGATAGTTGAATGGATGTGAAGGTGTCCCATACAGTGCTGTGCAAATGCGTGCGACTGTCCAGGCTCATCCACAGCATGGACTCTGCCAGGCAGGAAGGCCTCAAAGTGGTTTTGATCTTGGCATTCTTACTCCAGGGACTAAGGATTTCTGTGTCGGTGTAGAGCAGCCTCTGTAACTTCCCTCTGAGGTTCAAAGGAGTCTCTAACTTCCAAAGGGTTAAGAGCTGCTGATCATACATTCCCACTATTTTATGGGGATGAAGGAAGCAGGGAAACTGAGGCTCAGACCTTAAGGCCTGGAGCTCCAGATTCTTGGGTGAGCACTTTGATGCTCTTTTAACACAATGCATCTCCTTTTAATGAGCAAAAATCCTGAGTCAGAAGAAAAATTTCAGATGATGATGTGTAGGACATAAACTGGCTGGGTGGAGAAGGTATTTCTCAGGCTCTCTTCCTGAGCTCATGGGGTCCTAGTCTGGGCCCACGACTCAGAATAATCCAGACTTCCCCACCTGGCCTTGGGTCAATGCACCTTTATCCTGCCCTGTGCTGACAAGCCTGCTCTGAGGACAGAACCCAAGTTCACCACCCAGAACTTGATTTTTTTTTAATTTATTCACAGCCATCCAAGCTCTGACCTGTTGTAATCTTGCATTAAAAGCTTGATGGAGGAAAGAAAGAATAATAATTTGGCCAATAGAGTCTAGATGCTGAGTCATGGGGCCAGATGAAGTTATGGACACATCTAGAAGGACGAACCTACCTAGACAAAAGTCAAGTCCAGAACCTGAGAGTGGAAAATGAATAACCTAAACAGGGGGCACAGAAAAAGTGACTCAACATCCACCCCAGGAGAAAGATTTAAGGCTTTTTATTGATAGTAACAGAGAAAGGAGACTATCCAGAAAAACAAATGTGATCTTAGCCGGCACCATCAACAGAAGTATGAAGTATGGAACAAAAGAGGTGGTCCTCTTCCTCTGCCCTGCCCCGGTCAGACCACACCTGTCCTGCCATGCCCAGTCCCACCCTGAACTTCAAGAAGACTAATAACAAAACTGTCTCTTGAAGGCCTGCTAGAGAAGGGCAAGGGGAGGGTCAGGAGTCCCAGAAACCAGAATATCTGAGCATCTGTTGAAGGAACTATGCATGGATACCTAGAAGAAGAGCATCTGTGAAGGAAGCTACTGGCACTTTCCAAGGATACAGGAAGGACTGCCCTGGGACTCACTATGGCTTCCGAGGTCAAAAGTGGTGTGTCGAAGCTCTGAGGCAGCCGATTTCAGTTCACCCCCAAAGAGAGCTTGTCTGAATCAGAATGGACAACCCATGGAGGTGGTAAGCTCCCCATCACTGGAAGTGTTCAAGCAGAGGCTAAGCAACTGTCTGGAAAGGAAGCTGGACAGAAGATCCCTATACCTGCTGGGTACAGAACTGCATGACAGCTGATGGCCTGTCTATCTCCAGGACTTCAGGATTCTAAGGCTGAGTCCCAGAGCCAGGATAGGAGATCCATCTACCAAGATGGATCGTGCCTATGGTCCCAGGGGCCTGGATCGGCAGGTAGGGGTGTTTGGCCTCCCCCCGATACATGTGTGTGTGAGACTTACCTCTGGACTGATTTCCAAAAGGTGGAGCTCTGGGGCACCTGATGATGTGCTAGCTGGTACTTAGCTATCTTTAATGCCTACTCCTATCCCCAGCATGCTTCAGAATGGTGTCGTAGCCCAACTGTCAGAGACTAAACTAAGGGTCCATAACGCGGCAAACCCAAGGCAGTCTCTGTCCAATGTCCCCATCTGTCAGGGAGGGTGTGGGAGGAGGTGCCCTTGGAGGGCCCATTCCAGATCTTCTCTGCACCTGCATTCCCCAGCTGGGGTGGGGGCATCAAGCCAGCCCCAGGGGCTCAGGGCCAGGGCAGGGTGCTCCTGGTTTGGGAGGAAGAGAGAAAAGAGAATCCCCTTATGGGAACAGAGCCACTGTTGTTTAAAATGAGCCACACTCAGCTTGACAAATATTGCAAGAATTTGCAGATTTTCCTTTTTATAAACCCTCATGTCTGCACAGTGAGTCTACCCTGGCCCCACATGTGGTGGTTTCCTGTTTTCCAGCACTTGTCACGGCCACAAGGCACTGACTGCTCCAAAGGCCCTCCGAAGAGCCCACCTCAAACCCAGCTGCAGAGCCCTCTCGGGAAGGAGGGGCCATAGAAGCAGGGCTGGCCAGCCAGCTGGGCCCTGGGATGTGGAGCAAGCGGGGCAAACGTACTGAGCAGCCAGTGGCCCTCAGCAGCCCGGCACGCAGCAGCCTAATAGCCCACGCTGCCCAGGGCCGCTTGGCAGCTGTGACAAATGCCAGTTAAAGACCTACAAAGCTACTCTAATTATACCCTCCTCTCCTGGGCGGCCAAACGCGTTCCCCATCACTGCAACAACCCAGTCCAGCCCCCGTCCTAGGAGGAGGGCCAGCCTGGGATCTGTCAATCGCCCAGGAATTCCGTGAACCAAGCGGACAGACAGACAGCTCACCTGGACACTCCGACGCGGTCCCTCCCTCAGGAATAGAAGCGCCTGGCCCAGGGCTTGGGCTGTGAGTCTCTTCAGCGAGAACTACCTGTGACTCATGACTGAACGCATAATTGGCCTGGAAGCCCTGGGCTTTGTTGGTTGGTGGGCTGGCACTTTTTTGCTTTATTACCATCCTTCACATCCCCGAAACATGACGTCCCCTGAGAGGAGATGCCTTCTTATGTCAATGCAAAGCTTCTGGAAAGAGCCCGGCAGACAAATGTGCTACTCTGGTCTTGATGCTAAATTGGAGTATGAGTTTGGGTAAATTCTCCAGGCCTTAGTTTCCCTCCTGCAAAGACTTCCAAGGGCCCCCAATAGCACTGATATCTTCTGACCAGAAATCTTGAAAGGAAATATTGACTGAAACCCCACCATTCTCCTCATCATCCCCCATACAGGTCACCCTGAAGGGCCCAACACCTCCTGGCCTGGCCCCACCTTCACATGGAGCCCAGAAGAACTCATACCCAGCTACCTCGTTTCAGGAGTTTTCCTGGCAGGGAACCACTCCCCACCCTCCCCAACCCCCGGTAATCAGTACATCTTCAAATAGCCAGGAGCCATTTCATGGGATTAGGGAGCATCTGGTCCTGCCTTGTCCAGTGCACCTGGGGAAACTGAGGCCCAGAAACAAGAACTCCCTCCCTGGCCTATACCCTCTCCCCAGAGAGGTCTCCTTAACACTGACGTCATCGGCAGTGACAGGCTGCCCCATCCAGCCAAGGGAGGCATCAGGCTTGTGTTGCTGAGGGCTTCCATCCCGTGGCCTCACGTCCGTATCTCCGCAGCCCCCTCCAGCCAGTATCTGCTTCCATCAAGCTGCTCATCAGGCTCAGTCCAGCAGGCTCAGTCCAGCAGGTCCCAAATCACCGACTGAGAGGCTCAATGTATAAAGACGCTCCCATCTCATTAAACAGGGGGTACCCACCCTACACCCCAAATTAGTACATAAAAATCATATGGAAGATCCTGGGATGCTTGCTTCATAGACCTGACTTCACAGCACTGCAGCCATGAGGATTAAAGGAGTACTCCCTACAACACCCTTAGAGTCCTCCTTGGTGCTACTCTTGGTGCTCTACTAAATGTCAGTGACAATTCCTGTTCATTCTGCTGTGGAGTAAAACCAGGATCTCCACGGCTCCACCCACAGGGATCCTGATTCCTAGGTCTGGCTGGGCCCAGGAGTCTGCACTGTTTAACAAATTCCCCAGGTGACTCTGATGTACGTGCCTACTTTCGACACTTAGAAGCACCCCTTGGGGTGTGGCCCAGCCTCAAGACATGCTCTTGACCTGCATCATTTACTGGCAAGAACAGAGAGACTGAGCTCAGGACCAGGGAGGCTGAACGTTGGGCCACGACCTCGCCTAGAGACCTCTGCCCATATTTCCTTCCACAGCCCTTTCTGCAGCTGTGTCAGAAACCTGGTATTGGTGCTAAACTGAAGCCAGCCATAGAGGCTACTTCCAGAAGCAGTGCTTAGAGCCCGGGGCATCAGGGCGCAAGGGCTTTTTGAGACTATCCAGTCAAACCAACTGGTTATTTTGTAGATGGGAAAACTAAGGGGCCCGGAGTGGGGAGGGGACTAATCCAAAGTCACACAGTCAGTTGAAGATTCCCAACACCCAGAGCAAGACTCTACCGAAGTGTAGAGCTTGGTGAACCCCTGAATCTTATCACGAGGCTTCAGGACCTTATCAACCACGTGTGTGACAGTGCCTGGAAGGGGGGAAGAGGTGGCTTTACTCCTCTGTCCTAAAATGGCATCAGGCTCATATACAAGCCACCCTCCAGCTGCCCAGCATTATTAACCAAGGTCAAACGCCCCTCCCAACTCCCAGGCTGCACAGTTTGGGGGGCTGTTCTTCCTTAAAGCTGCTCTTATGCCCATGTTAGCTCAGTTTCACCTGGAGTGGCCTAGAAGAGTAGATGGAGGGAAGGAACAGAGGGGTTGCCAGGAGGGGTTAATCCCATAATTTCAACACACAGCCTCTTCAGGGATTTACCCGAATTAAGAACATTGCATCCCAAACACAAAGCATTCTGGAGCCCCAGGGGAAGACTGGCCACACCCTCACTCCTCACTTGGCTCAGCTGTGACCCCATCTCTCCTGGACCTTCAAAGCCGAAACATTGTTCGTTTGTTTAAAAAAGAAAATGAGTAAGAAAAAGTAATTCCTTTCCAGCCCCAGGGTTTGGGGAGGTAGGGCTTCCGGCAGAGACCAGAGCAGGGCTGTAATTAGCCTGGCAAAGCGGCAGGGGGTACAAACTTGCCAGCAGAGCAGGGAGAATCTCCCACTCGGGGCTGAAGGTACAGCCCCCTCCTCAGGCTGACACCTTGTGGACCCCAAATAGAGATGGATGAACCCCCACAAGGCATCTTGGCGACGCTTTCTAAATCCTGTGTCCCCAAAGCCCAAGAGGCCATGAAACCAGAAGATATAACTGTTGCTTCGTGGTCGGGATTCTGGGAAGCAATTTGCCGTGTGTAATCACAGCCTCGGGAGTACTTGCTGGCAGGACTGAGCTGGGACTGAGCTTCTCCCCTGCCTCTGTTTATTTCTCCCCATCTGGATCTACTCGCACCCACAGGCCCCCACTCCCTCCAGTTACTGAGCAAACCCCCATGGAGCGTCCACCAGCCCTGGGGGAGCCTGGGGTGCCCTGACTTTCTGCGGGGCGTGTTCAGAATGCTCCCCCGCCCCAACCTCACTCACATGCTGGTGTCCTCATGGCCAAGCCCGCCCGCTGACTCAAGACCACAGGCCAATGGGACTGTCTGGCCTCGAATGCACCCCAGATGTCCTATCCATACAGAATGAGAGACGTGCCAGCACTTAGAGAAGTTCTAGATTCTGGGGGCAGTGGTACCAACACAGATGGGAGCTGCGGGAGATGAAGACAGGATCCCAGATAATCCCAGGGAAGCTGGAGCCTGATGGGCAGGCATCCAGCACCTTCAGCCTGAGGGACACCTTCTCCAAGAACATTGCAGCCTGCCCTGAGGGAACACATTTGGCCCTGGCTCGCTCACACTCTGGCACAGGTAGGAAAGCTCTAGGAAAGTTCCGGGTTTTTTCAGCTGGTTCCTTGGCCTTGTTCTGCCTCAGTATTTGGGCAGAGACACCAGTAAAGCTACACCAGCATCACAATTTTAAATGCACACCACACTCATCACAATTCCTTTATGGGCCTGACCCCCTGCTCAGGACTGGCAGCCACGGCCACACCCGGACACATCCAGCTGGCCAGACAGCAAAGCCACCCAAATGGGGTGGCCTAAACCACACACAGGCTCAGAACCTGAAACAACTCTGAGTCCACCGCTGAGATCCAAACTGGAAATCTGAACCAGGCACGCCACATCGGCTGAGCTCACTCCTGCAGCAACTCTTAAGTCCCCAAAAAGAAGACAGACGTGTCTTCTGGGAACCCCTCCATGGGCCCCGGACAGACACACACACAGGTCGGGCCACCACGGGCCACTGCAGTGTGTGCTGGGGAAAAGCAGTGCTCAAAAAACCCAAATCTTTGAACAAGAGAAACTCTTCCCCCAGTGGAGCTAGTTCCACAAAGAGGTAAACTGGAGGGGTCACTAGTGTTCTAAAATTAGCAACTTTCAATACATCGAGCTCCCTGCAGAACATCTGGTCAGCACCCCCAGATTGACCTCTTGGGACGGTTGAGGGTCAGTGGGGCAGGAGGCCGGTCGGGGAGCCGCCGCTGAGGGGGGCTGATGGCCCCAAGCTGGCTGGGCAGTGGGAGGCCTGGCCCGGCACCCCTCCAGCTTGGCTCCACTTGGCCCCTTCATGAGAGCCCTCCCCCGGGGGGGCACCCCCCAGCCCCTGCCAGCCTTGCCCCAGGAGAGGCAGAGGCAGCGGGGTCCGTGGGCGGCGGGGTGCAGGGATGAGTCGGCGCTGGTGGGTCGGTGGGAGGGAGGGAGGAGGCGGGAGGCCGGCCTGCCCACTTACCAGCAGCGCGGAGCCCGCCCGCTGTGGACCAGAGGGAGCGCGAGAGCAAGACGGGGCTGGCTGACGGCTGCAGCAGGAGTGCGGCGGGCCAGCCCCCGCCGTATTTAACCGGTCGGGGCGTGAGTCAGCGCCAGGGGGGCCGTGCCAGAGGGAGGGGCGGGCGACCGGGCCGGGGGACACAGTCTGCCCTGCCCGCTCGCGTGCCCGACTGTCCTTCCGTCACGGTTTTTTTTATGGGACACATTTTACTCTTTTTCCCTTTCCTCCAGGGCTGTCCATCTCGGCTCCAGAAAAGCATTAACTCTTTCTTTTATCTTTCAAACTTTTTATTAAGATGTAATTGCCAGAAAATTGGCACGAATGATAGAAGGAACACTCTTACTTGTCTAACCCAATTTACATATTGTTCACATTTTGGCAAAAGCAGTTATTTTAAGTTCCAAAGAAAGATAGTTACTCCCCTCACCCCCAACAACCAAGTTCCGCCTAAAAACAATGTTTCAATTCCCACGGACATGGTCTTCTGTTCCCTCACTGCCCCCTCCCACAGGTGGGTGCGGTTGAGGGGCAGATTTAAGAATGAGAAGCTCCCAGAGCCTTTCACCCCGCTGCCACTCCTTACTGCCCTAGTGGGGGACAGGAAACCGGTTCTGTTCTTGGTATCACTAAGGGAGCCTGGGGAAGAAGAGAAAGAGTCCTCCTTGGTGAGGGGAGGAGCCTGCCAAACCCGGGATTCTCTTCCAAATTGTAGCCTCAGTAAGGCAAGAGCTGCACTGGGCTTGAGCCACCTGCCTGAGCCACCTGGCTCAGTTTACCCTCTCAGCCAAGTGGGGAGAGTGATATTTACACACCATGCCTCATGGAATGCCAGGAGCCTTAATTAATGTTTGCACTGTGCTTTGAGATCTGCGATGAAAGGCAGACATAAAAGTGCATAGTGTTATTACTGAAATAGTCACTTGGGTGGCTTGCCCTGGTCAAGCCCAGGACCTGAATCATGGCACATTCCTCTTCATTGGAGGCACCATGATTCAGAGCCAGCAACAGAATGCACCCAGTCCATTAAGTGACATGAGCCCAAGAGGGCTAAGGACTGCTTGGAGGGGTCTCCACATGGCGCCCAGCCTCAGTTTTCCAACGAGCCTCCCTTCCATTAATATGCCAGATTAAGCACTCCCTGCCTCTTATCACCCTGGCACTTCTGTATCTGCACAGTGGAGTTGTCAACTGCCTTTCCACAGAACCTGCTGGAATAAGAATACCACGCACACACCCCCTCCCCTTACCTTCTTTCCTTCTTCCTGATTCTAACATTCAGCCACTCCGCACCGGGAGCTGTGGACAACAGGCATGAATCATACCTTTTTTGCCCATGAGGAACTGACACGCAGGGTGGAGAGAGGAAGGATGGACATTTATGAAGCACCTGCTGTGAATCAGAGCCCACAGTCTCCTTGTCACAACTCTACAGTGTCCTATCTACACCAAGTTTCTCAACCTCGCCGCTACTGATACTTGGGACTAGAGGATTCTTGGTTGCGGGGAGCTGTCCTAGGTACAGACATTCATTGGAGATACTGCGGGTTCAGTTTCAGACCACCGCGATAAAGCAAGTATCACAATAAAGCCAGGCAAATGGATTTTTTGTTTCCCAGGACATATAACAGTTGCATTTATACTACACTGTAGTCTATTAAGTGTGCAATAGCATTATGCCTAAAATAGTGTACAGACTTTAGTTAAAAATACCTTATGGCTAAAAAATGTTAACTACTATCCAAGCTTTCCACAAGTCATGATCTTTTTGCTGATGGAGGGTCTGGCTTCAATGTTGGCTGATGACCGATTGGGTGGTGGCTGTTGAAGTCTGGGGGCGGCTATGGCAATTTCTTAAAATAAGTCAACAATTAAGTCTGCTGCCTTGATCGACTCTTCCTTTTAGGGACAATTCATGTGCAACATGCAGTGTTGTTTGATACCATTTTACCCACAGCAACGCTTCTTCCAAAATTGGAGCCAATTCTCTCAAACCCTGCCTCTGCTTTATCAACTACATTTAGGTTCTTCCTGAACCCTATTTTGTCATTTCAGCAGTCCTCATAACATCTTCCCCAGGAGTAGTTTCCATCTCAAGATGGAATCCATAAGAAATAACTCCTCATCTGTTCAAGTCTGATCATGAGATGGCAGCAATTAATTCCCATCTTCAGGATCCACTTTTTTTTTTAAGATGTTATTTATTTATTTGACAGAGAGAAATCACAAGTAGGCAGAGAGAGAGAGAGAGAGAGAGAGGAGGAAGGAGGTTCCCCCCCGAGCAGAGAGCCCGATGCAGGACTTGATCCAAGGACCCTAAGATCATGACCTGAGCCAAGGGCAGAGGCTTAACCCACTGAGCCACCCAGGCACCCCAGGCTCCACTTCTAATTCAGGTTCTCTCGCTGTTTCCCCCACTCCTGCAGTTACTTCCTCCCCTGGAGTTTTGGACCCTCAAAGTCATCCATGAGGGCTGGAATCAACTTCTTTTTTTTTTTTTTAAAGGAAGATTTTCTTTTTCTTTCTTTTTTTTAAGATTTATTTATTTATTTGACAGATAGAAATCACAAGTAGGCAGAGAGGCAGGCAGAGAGAGAGGGGGAAGCAGGCTCACGCTGAGCAGAGAGCCCGATGCGGGGCTCGATCCCAGGACCCTGGGACCATGACCTGAGCCAAAGGCAGAGGCTTTAACCCACTGAGCCACCCAGGCACCCCGCTGGAATCAACTTCTTCCAAACTCCTGTGAATATGGAATCACGAATGCTATTAATAGCACCTAGAATAGTCAATCCTTTCCAGAAGGTTTTCAGTTTGCTTTGCCCGGGGTAGGGGGGTGGCCTGACTGGCTCAGTCAGTAGAGCCCATGACTGAATCTGGGGGTCATGAGTTCAAGCCCCACTTGAAATTTTTTTTCCCCAGACCCATCAGAGGAATTACTATCTATAGCATATATGAAATATATTCCTTTTTTTAAAAACATTTTATTTATTTATTTGACAGAGAGAGAAAGAGAGGACAAGTAGGCAGAGTGGCAGGCAGAAGAAGAGGGAGAAGCAGGTTCTCCACTGAGCAGGGAACCTGATGTGGGACTCGATCCCAGGACCCTGAGATCATGACCTGAGCCAAAGGCAGCCACCTAAGGACCGATCCACCCAGGTGCCCTGAAATATATTCCTTACATAGTAAGACTTGAAAGTAGAAATGACTCCTAGGTCCATAAGCTGTGGAATGGATGTTGTGCTAGCAGGCAAGAAAACCTCATTATCCATTTCCAGCCGAACTCTTAGGAACCACGTACTTTGTCAAAGAGCAGTAATTTTTTTTAAGAGTTTATTTATTTATTTGAGAGAGAGAACATGAGCGAGGAGAAGGTCAGAGGGAGAAGCAGACTTCCCATGGAGCTGGGAGCCCGATGTGGGACTCGATCCTGGGACTCCAGGATCATGACCTGAGCCGAAGGCAGTCGTCCAACCAACTGAGCCACCCAGGAGCCCCAAAGAGCAGTAATGTTTTTAAAGGAATCTTTTTTGCTGAGGAGTAGGTCTCAACAGTGGGCTTCAAATATTCAGTAAACATGTTGGAAACAGATGGGCCCTCATCCAGGTGCTGTTGTTCCATTTATGGAGCACAGGAAGAGTAGAGTTAGCATAACTCTTAGAGGTCCTAGGATTTTCAGAATGGTCAATGAGCACTAGCTTCAACTTTAAGTCACCAGGTGCCTTAGCCGCTAACAAGAGAATCAGACTGTCCTTGGGAGATCTGAAGCCAGGCATTGACTTCCCCTCTCTAGCTATGAATGTCCTTGATGGCATCTTCTTACAACAGAAGGTGGTTGTTTAGTGTGGCTACCATCATGGATGATGAGCTAGATCTTCCAGAGAACTCTCTGCAGCTTCTCCATCAGCACCTGTTGCTTCCCCTTGCACTTTCATGTTACGGAGACAGCTTCCTTCCTTAACCCTGATGAACCCTCCTCTGCTGGCTTCCGACTTTTCTTCTGCAGCTTCCTCACCTCTATCAGCCTTCCTAGAATTGAAGAGAGTTAGGGCTCTGCTCTGGATTAGGCTTTGGCTTAAGGGGGTGTTATGTAGGGTTTGATCTTCTATCCAGACCACTTGGACTTTTTCTATTAACAGCAGTAGGGTTGTTTCTCTATTTTTTTGTTTTTAATCATTCGTGTGTTCACTGGAGCAGCACTTTTAATTTCCTTCCAAAACTCATCCTTTGTATCCACAACTTGGCTAACTCTTTGGTGCAAGAGGTCTAGCTTTTGGCCTGTCTCAACGTTCAACATGCCCTCCTCGTGAAGCTTAATCATTTCTAGCTTTTTTTAAGGCTTTTATTTATTTATTTGACAGAGAGAGACACAGTGAGAGAGGAAACACAAGCAGGGAGAGTGG
The DNA here is from genome assembly GCF_020171115.1 of Neogale vison. Classification (NCBI taxonomy): domain Eukaryota; kingdom Metazoa; phylum Chordata; class Mammalia; order Carnivora; family Mustelidae; genus Neogale; species Neogale vison. The sequence goes on from NC_058096.1 coordinate 116,054,063, forward strand.
GAGAGGGAGAAGCAGGCTTTCTGCCAAGCAGGGAGCCTGATTTGGGGCTCGATCCCAGGACCCTGGAGTCATAACCTGAGCCAAAGGCAGATGCTTAATGACTGAGCCACCCAGGCGCCCCTCTAACTTTTGATTTAAAGCAAAAGATGTGTGACTCTTCCTTTCATTTGAACACTTAGAGGCCATTATAGGGGCCGTTCACTGGCCTAATTTCAATATTGTTGCATCTCAGGGAATAGAGAGGACCCAGGAGAGGGAGAGAGGTGGGGGAATAGCTGGTCAGTGGAGCATTTAGTACACACACAACATCTATGGGTCAAGACCACTGTCTTGTATGGGTGCGGTTTGTGGCGATCCAAACCAATTGCCATAGTACCAACAAAGATCACTGACTGCAGATCCCCTTAATAAATATAATCGTAAGGAGAAAGTTTGAAATATTGGGAGAATTAGCAAACATGACACAGAGACACGAAATGAACAAATGCTTTTGGGAAAATGGTGCTGACAGACTTGCTCAACAGAAGGTTACTATAAATCTTCAATTTGTTAAAAAAAAAAAAAGGGCAGTATCTGTGAAGTGTAGTAAAGCAAATTGCAAACAAGTGAGGTGTGCCTGTATCATAGGGTGCTTAATCATCCCTGGGCTCTACCCACTAGATACCAGCAGCATCCCTCCCAAGTTGTGACAGCCAAAAATGTCTCTACAAGTTGAGAACACAGACACATACATGCACATGCATGGTTGAGAACTACTTGTCTACCAATAATTCTGTGAGTGGGGGTAATTGTCCCCGTTTTACAGATAGGAAGATTAAGGTCCAGAGCAGTTAATTAATTTCCTCAAGATCACATGCTAAGTGACAGAAAAAAATTCAAACCCCAGACTGTGAGTTGTGTGCTCTTCCCAGGACTGTGTGCTCATACACACATAACTGCTACAGGTAGAGGTGTGGCCGTGTTTAAATCGGTCTAGAGTAAGGATTTGGGCAAAGTCTTCAACATAAGGTGGCTAAGTGTGGGTGTGTTTGGAGGGATGAAGCTTGAGTTTCCTGCAGAAGGTGGCCTTACATGATGAGCAGGATCCAGAAGTGTGGGGACAGTGAGTCAAGGAAAATCATCGACTCAGACTAAAGAGAGAAGGCTTTCCACCAATGCTGAGTTTGGTGGGAGCCCAGGGGTTGTGGCAGGTTTCCCTGGAGAGGACGGGGATGTCTCCCTGAGGGGCATGATGTCCCTTGCAGGCAATAGGAAGACACTGGGGGTTTTGGAGGACAGTAGAGGCACAGTCAGAGCCACACCACAGGATGAACAGCATGGCAGGAGTTCAGGTTTCATGGAGGACCCTTGGCTGTCCACAAGGCACCCAATTTTCAAAGCACTCCTACTATCCTCTTTGGTCTTCATGACAGGACATGGCTTTCAGCACAGTAACCCAGTCCATGCAGGAAGGACCAGTTCCCCAGTGACAGAACCTCTGAGCTTAGGTCCCTGAGACCCCGTCTTTCATAGGGAAGCACAGTCTCTGTCACAGAGAAAACAAAATGGCCCCAGTCGGTCCCCAGAAGTGAGATCTGTTGGTGAAAGTAAAAGCCTGATTCACCAGCCACAGGCCCTGTGAACCTCAGGGCTCACTTTCCAGCCCTCCGGGAGAACCAGAAGGGCCATGTTGTCCCCTGAGGCTTCAGAGAAGTGCAGTCTTTCTCACCCATGCATGTTTCTTGAGTTTAGTTAATAACACAGAGTCCAGAGAACTGGAGGTGATGTTATCCTTTCTCCAGCACCCTGAGAGATGGAGTTGTGGCCCTGCTTGGTTCACTTCAGGGATGGGGAATTCAGGACCATATGGTGAAATTCTCTGGGTAGACTGGCAGGATAAAAAGATGGGGAACACCCAGGGCTTCTAGGGATGTGGGTGGTCTCACGCACTGCCGATGGGAACCTAAACTGAGAGAGCAACAGCTATCAAGCCTCAAAATGTGTAGAGCCATTCACTAGGGTCTGTGCCAAATACATAGACATGACTGTGTGTGTGCACAAAGCTACATGCCCAAGAAAGCTCAGTGCAGCACTGCTTGTAAAAACAGATTATTGTAAACAATACAAATGTCTGTCCATAACACAGTAATTCCATGCATTGCAAAAAGCCATACCAAGTAGCCAATTTTAAAAGATGGGTTACATTGGGCAGTTGGTTGTGTCTGACTCTTGGTTTTGGCTCAGGTCATGCATGGTCTCAGGGTCGTGAGATTGAGCCCTGGGTGGGGCTCCATGCTAAGCATCGAGTCTGCTTAAAAATCTCTCTCCCAGGGTGCCTGGGTGGCTCAGTTGGTTAAGCGACTGCCTTCGGCTCGGGTCATGATCCTGGAGTCCTGGGATCGAGTCCCACATCGGGTTCCCTGCTCAGCAGGAAGTCTGCTTACCCCACTGACCTCTCTCCTCTCATGCTCTCTCTCTTTCATTGTCTCTCTCTACCTCTCAAATAAATAAATAAAATATTTTTTAAAAAAATATCTCTCCCTCTGCCCCTCCCCACCTCTAAAATAAATAAATGAATCTTTGGGAAAAAAAGGGATACAGCTTTATTTGCTGAAGAAGAAAAATATACCTGATGTATTAAGCAGATATATATATAGATAGATACATGTAAATATATAAATACAAATATGATTGCCTTTATTGGTTTTAGGGGGAAATATACATAGATACCTCCTCAGTTATATTTCAACATATGGGAAATGTAGTGAGGAAAAGAATCTTCACAAAACACTAGAAGATGGTACAAAACATCAGTTTTCCAATTGAATGGCTCGCAGGGTCAGATCAGCAAGGCTCTTGTCCAAGCCTTCTCCCCCACCTCCCTTCTCCTCCTCCAGGTCACCCTGCTCTGCTCCCACCTGCTGCTCTCCGTACAGAGGCCCAGCTCTGTTGGAGGCAGAGAAACCACGAAGGCCCCACCTGGTCCCCTGCTCATTCCCAAGGCCCTGGCTGCTCTCTGAAGGAGGAATTTTAGGTTATTCCTGAGAGCAATGACTCTCAAAGATCAACAAACAGCCATCCCTATCACTCATGTGGACAGCATCTCATAACAGGACTGAGAAAATAGGTCGCCATCCATGTCTCTGTCGATTTTCTTGGTTTTATTAAAAAATGTCCGCCACACAGATGAAGAGGAACAGGAAAGAACAGTGCAGGTGAGAGAAAATTTCATCCAGTTATAGATCTGTATGTATGTGTGTGTTTCTGTTCAGACGTGTGTATGTACACACGCATACACATGTGATCTCTGTAGCTCTGTATACATGCTTAAAGAAGGGTGCGGAAGGGTGCGCCCACATCTGCTGTGGTAGGTAGAAGAGGGGATCAGTGACAAACACAAAATTTTTATCACTGCGTGTTGGCTTATGTTCCATTTAAATAAAAATGATTTCTTTTTTTTAAGATTTTATTTATTTATTTGACAGAGAGAGAGATCACAAGTAGGCAGAGAGGGAGGAGGAAGCAGCGATGCTCACCACTATACCACCAATGCCTGCTCAGAGAGGGAGGAGGAAGCAGACTCCCCGCTGAGCAGAGAGCCTGATGCGGGGCACAAACCCAGGACCCTGGGATCAGGACCTGAGCCAAAGGCAGAGGCTTTAACCCACTGAGCCACCCAGGTACTCCATAAAAATGCATTTCTGAGCTGTGTCTCATGGACCATTAGAACAACTGTTTTCAAAGACAAAAAAAAAAAAAAAAGTTCTACTCTTTCAAATATTTCTCTTTATTACTCTGAGACCTGACTCCCTAGAACCTCCACCCTTAGGTTCTCGTCCCCTCTTCAGGCCTCAGCAGGCCACCCCCTCATCTGGGGGCCATCGCATCAGATGTGTGGAACCCACAAACAGGCTCACTTCCTTCCATCTGCCCTTTAGACATATCAGGCACAGTCCCTTCTCTCAACCGTCCTGGTTGCTCCCCATGGGGCCCCGCGTTCACTCAGCAAACGGAGCATTCAGTAAGCGGCAGGTCCTGGCAAGATGCCAGGAAACAGTAGTGAATTCATCCCAAGAGGCACTCAAATGCATGACCGGTCCTGTTCAATTGTAAGGAGTATGTGGGATGGGGCCACCTGAAGGAGCCTCCCAGCCTTCCTGGGTCATGGGAAGAAGGCTTCCCCTAGGGGGTGGCCCTTGAACAAAGGGATGGGAGGATGAATGGGCATTTGGCCTCTGAGAAGAGCAAATCGCATTTGCAAGGGCTCAAAGGTACAAAAGACCATGGCTCCTTCAACACGTGGCAAAAAGTCTAAGATAACCAGAGAGCAGGGTTCGTGTGAGGGCTTAGAGGAAACACCATCCTACAAAGAGGGTAACGTGTAACATAGGAAGGGCCTCACCAGCAGGACTCATCCCACAGTCCCCAGAGCTGCTGTTTAGCAACGAGGCATGATTCTGCCCCCTTCCTGGGGGACATGTGGCGATGCTTGGAGGCATTTTTGGTTGTTACCACTTGGAGAATGCAAATGGCATCCAGTGAGCACAGCCAAGAGAGGCTGCTAGGGTGTGAGCAGCAAGAATTATTTGGACTGAGATGTCAATGGTGCAGAGCATGAGAAACACAAGCTTGAAAGATGGGTAGTTCCAGCAGCAGCATAGAGAATAGATCACTGGGGGGTATGGGTGGGAGAGGGCAGGAAGACCTGATAAAAAATGATAGCAGTAGGTCAGATGGGAGACCGTGAAAGCCTGAGCTAAAACAGGGCAGTGGACTGAATCATGAGGTGACAATGAGGAGTGAAACAGGTACAAGCCGGTGATGGGTTGGTTATGGTGGGAAGTGGGGTGATATACTGGGACTGTTACAGTACACATTAGGCCACCATTACAAGGTGAGTCCAAAATAGCAAGAGCTTAAACAAGGTGGATGTTTATTTCCCATCAAGCCTGGAATGGTGGCTTGACTCTATCAGGAACCAAGACCCCTCTGTCCAATTGCTCAGCCATCCTCAATCCATGTCCAAAATTGTTGCTCTAGCTCCTGCTTTCACATTCACATTCCAGCCAAACGAAAGGCAGGAAAAAGGAAGGGGCTCAGTCCTTCTCTTTAAAGGCATGACCTAGGGGCACCTGGGTGGCTCAGTGGGTTAAGCCTCTGTCTTCGGCTCAGGTCATGATCCCAGGGTCCTGGGATCGAGCCCTGCATCGGGTTCTCTGCTCAGGAGGGAGCCTGCTTCCCTTCCTCTCTCTCTGCCTGCCTCTCTGCCTACTTGTGATCTCTGTCTGTCAAATAAATAAATAAAATATTTAAAGGCATGACCTAAAAGCTATACACATCACTTCCACTCATAACCCATTGGCCAGGACTTAGACATGTGGCTCCCCCATCTGCCAGGGAAATGTAGTCTTGAGTTGAGCACCATATACAAATTAAAATTTTTGTAACAGTAGAAGTAGTGGGGATCAGCCATTGGGGGCTATTAGCAATCCAAGCCATGGGTGATAAAAGAGAAAAGCCATGAAAGGAACAGCCTGGTTTTTGGCATTGGATGGTGGTACCATTATGAGGACCAAAGGGACACCTGGGTGGCTCAGTGGGTTAAAGCAACCAACTCTTGATTTCAGCTCAGGTCATGATCTCGGGCTAGTAAGATCGAGTCCCGCATCAGACTCCCTCTGCTGTTCCCCATTGGTGTGCACTCGCTCTCAATCTCTCTTTAAAAAAGGAAAAAAACAAAAACAAAAACAAAAAAACAGAAAACATGGAAATGGAGGCGGTACGAAGGAAGGAGACAGACTCGTTTGGACAGGCTGTGTTTGAGCCTTGCAGGACCATAATGTGGACTGTCCAGTAGAGCCTGAAATCAGAGTCTGAGCTCAGGGGAAGGGTCTGGGTGGGGATAGAGGTCTAACAAACCGTAAAGGGGAGCTAGTCCAGCAATGGAACTTAATCTGGAGTCCATAAGCCCCACCCACTAAAGCAGCCTCTCTACACCTAGAGTCCTGAAGGTGCTGCCTATGAATTCCCTGAAATTGTACGTAAGTTTGTGGAAATGTACTGTACACTTTTTCCAAGGAGACAGCTTATGACTTTCATTAGATTCTCAAGGGGTCTGGGTGCAGAGTGAAGTAAGAAGAGGGTTCAGAATGTCAGTCTAGGTATTTCCTCCCCTTATTATTGAGGCCAGCAGAAGAAGAAGAGTCCACCACAGGGATCAAGAAAGAGCAATGAGGGTGGTCTTAGGAGCAGCAGGAGAGAGTGTCTGGAGGGGCCGCAGGGAGCAGAGCTTAAAAAGAATGAGTGGTCATGAGTGAGATCCATGGGTCTATGGAAGCCTGTGATAAGGACAGGCAGTGGTTTAGAGGGGAGTAGAAGGGGCAGGTGTAGGAGGCAGGCTTCCAGGAGGAAAGATTGGAGACAAGGCAAGTCGTGACTTTTTAGGATGGCAGAGGATTAAATATGTCAGAGATTGCATGGAAATAACCAGCAGAGAAGGAGGGACCGAGAAGAGCAAAAGTAGAGCAAATGATATTTTCCTCTTGAAACAGCCTCCAGACACCAACCTTAGCACTCAGGTGTTGTCCCAGCAGCACAAGCAGAAGTACCCACTGTCACAGAAAGGGCTCAGACTCATAGGGTGCTTTCCACCTCAGTCTGTCATTGGTTGGGACCTTGGCAAGTGAATCCACTTCTCTGAGCCTCTTTGTCCCCTTGCGTGAACTCAGATAACAACCTGCCTGATGTGAATGACAAAAAGATTAGAAAAAAGATCGTGTGTTAAATGCCCAGCTCAGGTCCTGATCACAGTCCATACTCAGTAGTGGGAGGGCCCTTCTCCCCTCCCCATCCTTCCTCTCGTACAAGATTGTTGCTTTTTAGCTCACATGAAAAAGGCAGTCTTTGAGGAAAGGACTTTATCATCTTCCTATTCATTCCAAAGGGGCAGAATTTGGTCCATTCGAAACACCGCACACCATCCTCTTGTGGGAAGAATGAAGCCAGAAACACTGGCAATATATAGAATAAGAACAATGAGACAAACAAACAGTCAACTTCTTGAAATCCCCAGTGACAGCGGCCACACTCATCCCTATCCATACCCAGTTATTAGTGGTGTTTCTCCAAGAACAGGTGTCATGAGACGGTTCTTGGTCCCCAGCGTTCTGTTCCTGATGATGATGACGGTGTGTTCAGAGTCATGAGTGTTCCAAAGAGGCTATTTGGTTGGAGGTTGTCAGGCCTGGAAGCAGTGGGTGGAGGAGAGAGGATTTCACACGTGAAAAAGCGATCTTCAAACAAACAACTCAATTAAAACACCGGCAAAGGACCTGAGTAGACATTTCAACAAGAAAGACACAGTGATGGCCAGTAAGCACATGGGGAGATGCTCACCACCACTAGTCATCAGAGGAACGCAAGTCCAAACCACAGTGAGATACCCCTTCACACCCATGAGGATGGCTGGTATCCAAAAAAACAGGAAATAGTAAGTGTTGACGAGGGTGTGGGGAAAATGGAACCCTGGTGTGTGGCTGATGGGAACGTAAAACAATATGGCAGTTCCTCAAAAAATTAAACGTAGAATTAGCCTGGGATCCGGCAATCCCATTTTGAGGTGTATACCCCAAAGAATTAAAAGCAGGAATGAAGCAGATATTTGTACACCTGCCCCATGTTCATAGCAGCATTATTCACTGTACCCCAAAAGGCGGAAGTAACCCAGGTATTTAAAAGGATAAATATGGTAAGATACTGTTTCTATGAAGTGCCTACTGTAGTCCCATTCAGAGAGGCAGGAAGAAGAGTGGTGGTCGCCTGGAGCCTGGGGGGCTGACAGGAGTGGGGAGATGAGACTTCACGGGGACAGAGTTTCAGTTGAGGATGACGAGAAAGTTCTGCAGATGATTACACAATATGGATATGCTTCATGTCACTGAACTGGACCCTGAAAATGATTAAAATGGTAAATTTTATGTTAGGTATATTTCATCCCACACACACAACAGTCCTCAGAGTGCATAATGCTGGGCAGAGTTGAAGACCATTGTTTAACTCATGAAAAGTTTTCTATGAAGTTAAAAACTTGGCCTTTCTAAAAATGTTAACAAAGATAAAGAACACACCAACCCAGTCTAAATGAGCTGGGTCCTGGTTTCCCTGCCGTACCCGGGTCGCAGAGCCTACCCTCCTGCTCTGGGCTGCCCTCAGCTCTCTCGCCAGCAGATGTGTCTGAGCCTTGGAAGAAGGCGGACTTGTCTCTGGGTGATGGGACTATGAGCCATCATTCCCTTCCCTATAATTTTGTCTTTTATATTTTCTTCACATTTTCTCTATATGACTTGGCACTTTTTATAAGGAAGAAACCATTGCTTAAATTCTCCATATTTTAAAGACCTTAGCCTACATGCCAGCCCCCATGAGCAAGGGCTTGGTGTTTCTCAGGCGGCATCCCCACCGCCCAGGATTAGCCCCTCCATGCGAGATATTCTTCTCCGGGGTGAGTCACGAAGGATGGAAGAGGGAAAGGTTTGCTCAGTCAGGGTACAGTCGGAAAGGCGTGGTGGGTGGAAACAGGCCTTTAGGGGATGAATGGGACTCTGAAAGGGTCTGAAGGGGTAGGTGGGCATTGTAGGTAAGGACCATGGGGATGGTTAGCCAACACCCTACTGTATTTGTGGGGAGTGGCCTTTTACAGAGAACCAGAATACAAAGCCCTTAGATATCAGCCTGAGAAACTTAAACTTTTTTCCATAGGTGGCTGGGAACCCAGGGGGGGTGGTGATCATTATTGTTTCTTTTTTTTTTTGGTAAAGGTTTTATTTATTTATTTATTTATTTATCTATTTATTTACAGAGAGCGCACAAGCTGGGGGAGGGACAGAGGGAGAGATAATCTCAAGCAGACTCCCCGCCAAGCACAGAGCCCAACCGGGGCTTGATCCCACGACCCTGAAATCATGACCTGAGCTGAAATCAGGAGTTCGCCACTTAACCAACTGAGCCACCCAGGCGCCCCTGTTTCATTTATTTTCCCTGAGACCCAGGCCTCAGGGTCTGCCTTCTTGTCCCACCAGCCTCCAGGACTGCCTAAGCCCAACCAGTAGGTGTCCCTGAACCTAGAGACTGATTCAAGTAAGTTTGCCAAATGCCTTCTGAAACACTGTAACACTGTTTTTCCAAGAGCCCATCCATCCCTTTCCCTCAAAGGGATTCGGGGAGAGTTGGAAAGGAGACAGTTAACAGAGGAGGGGAGGGAGGAGTCAGGGCTGGTTGTAGGAGGGAGGGAAAAGTTCTCTTTGGCCTCAAGCAATTTATTCGAGTTACATTTAATTGCACATTTTAATCTGAGACTTCCAAATTTTATGCCACAATAAAACAGGGCAGCCTTTGATATGTTTAAACTAGCAACTTCGCAGTCCACACGGCTGCAGCAACTTCCAGCGCGTCCCCACACCTAATTACAGGTCAGGGACGGGTGCTGGAAGAGCTGCTGTGTTTTCCTTAATTATTACATGAATGAACAAGTCTGTTTTGAATGTCTTGCATGACTGACGTTTACACAGAAACACAGGGGCACGTGGGCTACATTTAAGGAGCCTCATCCTTCCCCTGCTCCTTCCCACTTCAAGAAACCTGCCTTGCTTCTCCTCTCTCTACAAATTTCTCTCAGCATACAATCCAAAAAGGAACAGGGAAATGCCACTCAGCCAGATAAACAAGTTTGAGAAAGACATGGAAACCTAGGAGCTCAGAACATGGACCTCAGCAAGTCATTTCCCCCCATTGGGTGTCAGTTTTCCCATCTATAAAGTGGGAACAGGTATTACACTAGGTAACCATGTCTGGCAGCCTATTATTCTATGGGGGAAAAGTTCCTCTTTTTAGCTCATTTCATCTGATAAAGGGAAGGGAGGGGAAGGGAAAGAAAGTATAAGGAAGGGAAGGGAGGGAAAGAGGGAAGGAGGCAGAAACTGGTCAGAGTTCAGATTTCCATCCATCTTGACTAATTTCAGACCTTCTTGACTCCTTCACTGCCCACCACACAGAGTCAGTGCCCAGGACAAACAGCTGTTTAGTAAATGATAACTGAGACCCTGTTTCCATCCTTTTCCCATGGCGCAGGCACAGAGAGTGAACCAAGATGGTGGCCCCTCAGGATCTGGAGTTGAAGAAAGTTAGAAAGGGTCTTGAGCACAGGAGAGACTTCCATTAGGAAACTGAGGGGATTGTGGACAAGAATTCCGAGTGAGGCCCGAGTCCTGAGGAAGGAAGGAGTCTCCAGGGGCCTGGGGAATGAGGGCACAGAGTCCTAGGATGGCCCTGGTCTCCTCAGGCTGGGGGTCGGGACAGGGGCCAGCGGCTCTGGAGGGGAAGGAGGTGGTTTGCCTGGGTCCAGTTCAGGCTCACCCAGTCGCTGGCCTGTGCTCTCCTTCTGAGCCTCACAGGCTTCAGGGACTCAGTTCCAGAGTAAGACCTAAAGAGAGTGTTTCAAACTGGAGCCCCTTTGGAGGGTGGGCCCGAGCTAAGGCCCCTGTAATCTGCCTCCTCTTTTGCTTTTGAAAATCTCTAAGTCCAACCTCTGTTTTCAAGTCATTTATCCAATCACATACTCTGAAAGGTCGCAGTAGCTACAGTTCAGAAAGTCAGATATTCTGGTACCAATGTTCATCTCAGGCCTTTGCCCCGCCCCCACACCCCACACCCCTTTTTCTGAAGGACTTGTCAAGAAAACTAATAAGTTGCCTAGAGTTTTCCAAATAAAATCAGTGTCAGAAGGAATTGAGCTTCTCCCTTTGCTTAAATAATTGCTTAAAAATGTGTTAGGATCCAGAAACATTTTTGCTGCCTCAGAGTGGTCAGGATTCTCACACCACTACGGACTCCAGACGAGATCGGGCGCGTTCAGGGTGGTATGGCCGTAGACCCACTACGGACTCCAAACCATAGGTTTTGGGGGAGGGGAGGAAGAGGACAGGGACTGAAAGGGCCCTAGACTTCATCTAGTTTAAATATGCACTTCTCTAGGAAATGAAACTGCATTCCAGAAAAGTGGAAAATCCAGTCAGTGGTTGGGATTAGAAAATCCAGTCAATTGTTGGGATTAGAAAATCCAGTCAGTGGTTGGGATTAGAAAATCCAGTCAGTGGTTGGGATTAGAAAATCCAGTCAGTGGTTGGGATTAGAAAATCCAGTCAGTGGTTGGGATTAGAAAATCCAGTCAGTGGTTGGGATTAGAATTCAGTATTCTCTGTCTTATCCCACACTTTTGGACTATGTTCTTCAGAAGACCAACATGTTACTTCTTAAGACTTCTGGTCAACTTTTGCAGAAGAACTAAGACAGTTGAGATTGCCATTGTTCTTAATATGAAGCTTTTAGTTATTGCTCTGAAGGGCAGAGCACGTCTGCATGACAGGAATGCACGTAGGTCCCATGGGAGAACAGTCACCTGGATCCTTGGAATGACAGTCTTCTCTGGCATTGGCCATTTCCCTACTGGCAAATTAAGGGAAATGACTGAGCTCTATTTCTGACAGCAGAAGCTTTTGAAGACAGGAATGCAATGATGGTGCTTATTACAGCTGGGAACCTAGAATGAGGGAGGAAGTAGTTAACAGTACAGATGGAGGTCCCATGACAAGGGACAATCCACTCATCCCATCTCTCCTGGGGGGCATTTCATCACATCTTGGATGGAGTCATGGTCCTCAGTCCAGTGACTCTGGGTAGATCGGTGACCTGGTCACGTCAGAGAACTATGTGTCCATCCATATACCCATTCGTGTATTCTTTCTTATCTTCTCCTGCACGGTTCCAGAAAGGATTTGAGGTATCGCCAATAAAATGCAACCAAAAATTTAAGAGCAGGAAGGAAAGAAAAAAAAAAAGTGAAGGAAGGACTAAAAGAGATCTAGAAATAAGACCAAATGCCAATATCTCAAAGTCCCTTTCACAGTAGTTCATCCAACTACACACATGTGATTTAGGTATATTTATCTGTGTGACTACACAGACAACATTTTTTTAATCTTTCTTTTTTTTTTTTTTAAAGAGACAGACAAGGCCGACATGTGGGTTCTTTGGGGGTTTTTTAAGATTTTATTTATTCATTTGTCAGAGACAGAAAGAGTGTGTGCAAAAGCAGGGGGAGTGGCAGGCAGAGGGAGAGGGAGAAGCAGGCTCCCCGCTGAGCAGGGAGCCTGACGTGGGGCTCAATCCCAGGACCCTGGGATCATGACTTGAGCCAAAGGCAGACGCCCCCAACATGCGGTTTTGCCCTCTTCTTCTCTCTTCTCCCCACCTACAATGCCCACGTGTGGCGCGAAGTGCCACAGCCACAGGCTCAAATGCTACAAGCTACGGGGGGGAGTGGAACAGCCCACAGAAGCAGAGACGTGGGGGACACTGCCTAGTCTGCCTCTGCATGCATCGGCACAGGAAGTGAGCCGTCTCTAACTCGGCTACCCCAGCGACATCGGCCACCCCATCACCTGCGCTCAGCGTGGGTCTGAAACAGAAGGCAGCTAGAAGAAGCCGATGCCTGAGAAGAGAGGAGGGTGTGGCTCCCTGCATTTAATGGCTGGAAGGAGGATGCTCAGCCTGTGGGGGAAACTGAGGTAAGGCAACCAGAGAGGTAGGAAGTTGGATTAGAACCTTGCCAGGGTGGGCTGGACATTTGCCTCCTAGCTTTTTAGCAGGCAGTGAGAAAAAGGAAAACAAGTCCTTTTATCCCCCCAGATATGAGGATCCATGGCTGAGGAGGAGTATAGTGACCTTGGGACGCAGACCAGAGGAGCCTTTCTCCCAGGGGTCTGTGCGCAGTGGCCCCTCTGTCACTTAGTCCAAACGTTCTTGACACTAAGCATCCTCAAGACACACAGAACCATGAGTTCCATAGGGTTGCTTCTTTTTTTATTTAAAGATTTGATTTATTTAGAGAGAGAGGGTGAGAAAGCACAAGTGGGGGTTGGGGCAGAGGGAGAAGCAGACTTCGCCTTGAGCAGGGAGCCTGATGCAAGGCTTGATCCCAGGACCCTGGGATCATGACCTGAGCCGAAGGCAGGCACCCAACCTACTGAGCCATCCAGGCGCCCCCATGGGGTGCTTCTCACCACACTCCTCCATGGGCCAGTGGGAATTGCCATAATATAGGAAGCAAATTCTGCAGAGGACCCAGGACGTGTGGTTCGGACCCCAGCTCTCTGCACCTCTGGCCTGTCCAAGGCACAGACTGTAGGCTCTTAGGAGTGCACAGGCCACATCACACGTCTCCTTCCACCAACTCTCCCCTAAAGATTGTTCCCCTCATCAGAACATTTGAACATCAGGTGGCCAAGGGCCCAACCCTGCCCCTCTGCCCAGGATCAAGGTACCAGCTTCTCGGCAGAAAATACAGACCCACCCATGCTGGAGCGGCCCTCTCAGGAAATTCTGTTGCCTAAAAAGAGAGTCTTTAGTTGTCAGTTGTCAGTTGCCTGACAAATGAACCACCTTGCTTAATCTGAGCAGAAACAGGCATTCCTCCAGAAGAAAGGAAGATGCAGGACATGGTTTTCAGCTGGGCATTTAAGTGGCAGTCCAACCCTCCATCTATAAACCGAGTCCCAAGGGGTGGGCTCTGCCTCAGAGTCTGGCACTGCGGGCCCGTCAGGAGGAGGACATGTTCTGGAAGCAGTGACACCCGTGGGCCTGTGACTCAGCCACACTTTCCTCACAGGCATTTCCCCCTCAAGAGGGAGGCAGGGGGTGGGGCGGGAGGTCCACTTGCCCAGGGCCCTGCTGGCCCCCTCCTCAGGTCGCCGAGCCCCTCAGACCACCCTGGGCTCCTGGGGCCTCATCTCCACCACATGTCCGGGGCAGGGTGGCCCAGGAGTCCCAGGCAGGCCAAGAAGATCCTCGAGTCCACAGAGCCTCCCCCACCTGCGGGAGGTGTGGATGACTTTGAGATCCAAAGAAACCTCCTGAACTTACAGGAAACTGAGGCCAGAGGGAGGGAGAACTGGCCCAGGGTCATACAGTCAGGGAACAGCCAGGATGGGAGTCCACATGCTCACGCTCCCTCTTTCTCAATCTCTCCCTCTTGCTTCCCTGTCTCTCCAGGAAGCCCCTGACCTCGGCATGTCCAACCCCGGGTACAGCAGCACCTGCCGACATGATAGGCCCATGCAGGGGCCATCAGAGAGAGGCCGCATTCCAGGGAGGACCTGCCTCCCTTACCAGGGAGGCCCAGTGGACCTTCCAGATTTGAGAATTCCTCCCACAGAGCATGGCAGCTCACAGAGCACTTCCTCCCCCGTGTCTCACCATGACTGTTCCAAGGACGCCCATTGCCAGCCCTCCATGGGGGCAGGAGCAGGACTGCGATGACCAGGATGTCTCTCACTGCTGGGAAACGTGAAACCCCATGCTGGATGCCAGAGGATGAGCTTTGTCTTTGTGAGCGGCGACTGGCCAGCAGGTAACTGTGGGACACACAGACAGTGACCCCGGTTAGTAAGGAGCCTCGGGCCCAGCCGTGGCACAGATCGAAGGAGGGACTCCGATGGCAGCTCACCATGGTTCCCACCAACAAGGAGTATAAGAACCACCAGCCAATGCGTGTTTCTGCCAAGCATGGTATGGGCAGTGGGAACGCACATGGGGACAGGGACGGGCGCTTACCCTGAGTCCCTGCCTGCTCTGGGAAAGGCCCTTCCCCACTTAAGTGTTAGGCAGGTGCGGAGTGGGGTCAGTCATTCCAGTGCAGCCTGGGGTTGGGAGGGAGGGTCTGGTGACAGGGATGGGTCTTTGAAAAAACAGAGGTGGATGGATGGACATGGGGGGGAAGCGATTAGATTCAAGACCTACACTCAGGGTTCCAGCAACATCAGAATAGGGAGAACCTTCTGGTCCAGAGCCCCCACTTTATAGACGGGGATCTGAAGCCCAGCGAGAGGCAAGATTTGACTCAAGTCACACAAGCTGGTCAGTAGCCGATCAAAGATTTGATCCTTGGGAGGGCAACACTGGGTATCTAGTGGGAGGGACAAAGGCATGTGTGAGAAAACCAGACACACACTTTGGCTAGGGGCCAGCCCTGTCAGGACCATGTGGGAACCTAGCATTGAGCTTTTCGAAGCAATCTAGGACTCTAAAACCCATGGAGGCCTCTGCAGGTGGGAGAGAGCCCCCCACCCCCTTTCTAGCAGCAAGCTGCAGAAAGCTTACTGTTTGGGCAGCAGAAAACACTGTTTTTCACATGTTTGAGAACATGGACCCAGGGCACCCCACACCCACACTGGCACAATGCGTGCAAACTGATTTCCACTCAGCACCGCTCAGCTCGACAAGGCTGTGACCAAGGTCTCCAGTGGCAAGTGCCTCGGCAGTGGGTTACACCCATACCCACCCAGTTCAGCCCAGGGCTGGTTCGATTAATCACAGACTGTGTGAGGGAAAAGGGATCTTAATGAGCATTTACCAGCCTCACACCTATCTCCATCAAACACCGGAATGCCTTCCATCGTGGGGTGGCTCGGCCATGGGCTGGACTCCTCAAGGACAGACAGCTCACAGCCCCAGGTGGCGGGCCGCTCCAGCCCTGGATGGAGCTGACCCAGTTCTTCCTCGGACTCAGCCAAAATCTCTTCCCCTGCTCACCCTGTATTTCCTACCAGCTGGTCCTCATTCTATCCCTTGAGACCTTGGGGAACGCATTCCTTCCTTTTCCCCATACCAACCCTTTAACTGCATCTACACAGTGACCAGCACCCCCAAGTCCTCCCTGTTCTGGGCTGAACACCACTGGCTCTCTAAACCGTTTTCCGTGGGACTGGGTTCAGTCCTCCCCCAACCCTTCTCCAACCTATGCATTTTCTACTACACACTCTCTGCTCAACTGCTGTGGGTTCCCGGGATTGAACATGACATTCAAGTTGGAGGCCAACATCTCCAATCATGATGCATGGGCCCCTTCTCCTTTCTGTTATCTCGTGCTTTAAACTCCCCGATCTGAGCTTCAGGGAAGGCCATGGGAAGGCCACGCTTGCTTGGGGAAAGAGAGCTATGGGCACCCTGTGGCTAATAATTAAACATGTGTGGCAAATCCTGTTTTGCCAAACACTAGGAAGGAAGAAGATTTAACTCGGTATAGGCAGTGGGGACAAGGGGGAAATCCCCCAACTGCACAGTGTGCTTTGAAGTAAATGTGTGGGGTCCCATTGCAGGGGCCAGCTTCTGGGGGACATGCATTCAGGTGACAGCTGACTCTCAACACCCACTTTGCACCAAGCCTTGTAGTTCCATGATAGAAAGACCGTTCAGTAGTTAGCTTTGGTTAACTTGGTTAACCAAAAGTTAACTTGGTCCCAAGGAGCCAGTTAGGGAGATCAGTACACACGGAATTACAGCAAAATATTTCAGATGCTATCATGGGGGCGAGACAATGGGAAAGGTTAGTTTCCTATTACTGCAGTTAACAAATTAGCACAGACCACACGTGGGTCTCCCTGAGCTAACATCAAGGGGTCAGCAGGACTGGATTCTTTCTGGACTTTAGGAGACAAGCCTTATTCCCCAGCTTCTAGCAGCTGCCTGCCTTCCTTGGCTGATGGCCCTTTCTCCATGTTCAAAGCCAGCAGTGTTGTTGCTTCTTTGAATCTCTCTCTGTCTGACCTCCTGCCTCCTCCTTTCACTTGGGAGGACTCGTGTGATTACACTGAGCTCCCCTGGTTATCCCCATGATAACCCATCACAAGGGTTGTAACCCAATCACTTCTACAAAGTCCCTTTCTTGCCCTGTCAGGTAAACCGCGTTCCCAGGGGGCACCTGGCTGGCTCAGTCAGTTAAGCGTCTGCCTTTGGCTTGGGTCACTGTCCCAGGGTCCTGGGATGAAACCCTTGTCAGGCTCCTGGCTCAGCAGGGACCCTGTTTTTCCTTCTGCCTGTTACTCTCTCTCTGAAAAGTAAATAAATAAAATCTTTATTAAACAAACAAAACAAATCTTTGGCAGGCACAGGAAACAACCAACTCTGCCCATGGGAAGACCGATTGCATTTGAATGGATCCTTCTAGGCTCTGCAAGTGTTTATGCAGGAGAGCCCTGGCACAGGAGGCAAAAGGGATTCACAGGAAGAAGGTGCTTGCACAAGGCCTGGAGAAAAGAAAGTATGGCTAGAATTTTCCTTTTTTTCACAGCTTGCTTATTTTTGTTTTTGGAAAGACCCAACCTCTGCTCGGTTGCCACTAGGGTTTAGAGGCTTACTACTCTCCACGGCAGCTCATTTCTTCCTATAGATGACTTTGAACAGAGAACCTTTCTTAAACTGAACCGTCATCCCTGGAATTGTATTCCAGTACATCCCCTGGAATTGTATCCTTAAATTGAATTCGTCATCACTGGAAATGTTAGTAGATCTCACGGTGCCCAGGAGGTGGACCAGAAAGGGGTGCTGGGCAATGGGAGGGTCACGGCACACAGGGGTCTGCTACATTCAGAAGTTTCTCTGAGGTTCATCCATGGACAGGCTGTTCTACCTAGATGCCTCAGAGCAGGTCACCAAGGCCAATAACTTATTAGAACAATACCAATCCCAAGGCAGGATGGTCTGCAGAATTCCACTGATGCCACCTCCTCTACTCCTGTGCTACAAATCAACTGAAAAAAAATCTGAGCTGAGGCTGAATTTGAACTTGAACTTGAGGGGATGAAAACTCAGAAGCGCTAACATGTGGAGCTAGGGAGGAGGCCCAGCTCTCTGCCCTCTGCCGGAGACAAGCTGGGGTTCTGGTGTCCTCAGTCCAGGGGTCACCGCTGTCGCCCTCGGGATGGGTGAGGGAGGGCATCGGAGGCCCAGGAGCTCAGGGCTGGGGGCTGTGGAGGGAGGACGGTGCCAGAGAGAGGCTGGCCGAGAAGACATCTCCAGCATCCCTGATGTTCACTCATGCTCTGTTGAAATCCTTTGCCCCTGGGCCTCCTCTGCGCCAAGCAGCACCATTCTGGGTGCTGCTTTGGAGTGTGAGACAAGGGAGCAGACACCACCCTGCCCTCAGTGCTGAACAGAGCTTTAGTTTACAGCGCATTTTTATATCCATGACCTTCTCTGCCTCTCGCAACCCCCTGATGAGGGGAATTGAATCAGTGGCAGGGCTGACCTGCATCCGAGCCCAACTCACCGCTGTTCCCACCGCAAGTAGGCACCACCGGTGGGCTCTGATCATTCCTGCTGGGTCAGGGCCGGGCCTGCAGCAGTTGCTAATGAGGGCCTGCACTTGAGATTTCCAGCACCAGAAGAAACTCTTAACTCTGGGGAACAAACTGAGGGCAGCTGGAGGGGCGGTGGGTCGGGGGATGGGGCAACTGGGGGATGGGCGTGATCTAATGAGCATTGGGCCTTATTGCCCCTGATGAATCACTAAATTCTACCCCTGAAACTAACAATACAGTCTATGTTATATATGTTACATATATGTTAACTAAACTGAATAGAAATATTGGGGAAAAAAAATATTTCCAGCTGCTTCCTCTTGTTTCCTCCCCTTTCCACCACCTCTCCCCCCAACTCTTTTTTCTTCTATATCTGTATTTCTCTATTTCCCACTTCTTTTCTCCTTCTCCCCAGCCAAGAGCCCCACAAATGATGCTCAGCTCTCAGGGGCCCCTGCTAGGCTAGAGGAACTAGAACCCCTGAATCAGAATGCCTACAACCATGAACATGAGTGTCCCCCTGGTTCCCGTGTCCCCCAGTCAACAGGTTCCAGCTTAGGCAGTTGAGCCATCCATATCAGAAGCAGCATTGGGGGTGGGATCTGGGAAAGCTCTAGGCCAGAAGCTGGGAGAGGACCTCACATGACAGACCTTTCAGTCATAACCTTAGATATGTTACTGCCCCACCCTGGGCCTCAGTTTCCTCATCAGTAAAGTAGGACAATAACACCCACCTCCCAAGGCAGTTGTAAGGGCTAGGAGAATTGATTTCATGGTGCTGGGCATATATTCGATGTTTAATCAAGGTTGGTTGACTGTGGCAGCAGCTGGAGTACAGAGCCTCCTGAGGGCTGGACTTGGAAATATCAATATCTGTGCTGGGATAGTAAGAGCCAGGAAGCACCGAGAGAGGTAGAAAGGGATGGAGGAAGAGAGTCACGGGGCAGAGGCTGCTCATCGTTTTTTTCCCCTAGGCATCTCAGGTTCCCGGTACTCTGGACCCAGACACTGAGTGCAATTAATGCTTGTCTCTTTATGATCTTGATGAAATCATCTTGTAACATTCCAAATGCCTAATGAGGGTGTGTGCAGCTACTGGACAGAGAGTCCTGGAATCTCCCTGCCTTCGGCACGCCCTGGAAGTAATGGTGATTTTTAAAAGCTGGGAAGCCCAGAGTGACTTCTCCCCAAACAGACTTGCTCAGTCCCAGTGTCAGTATGGATTCAGAGTCCAGCCTTCAGTGGTTCCAGGAAGAGAAGCCAATTACAACTCTCAGTGGGTGGGGGAAGGGGTGGAGGATGAGGAGAATAGAGGGGAATCCCAAAGTACAGGAGGAACCCAGGACCCAGAACAAAGGAGACTCAATTTTGCCCAGGGGCTATCAAAGAAACTCCAGAGCTAGAAACTTGTAAACTAGAAATAGATGGGACTTTCAGTTAAACAGGTAAATTAGTCACACCCAGTTGTCTTCTCTCCCTCCTTGGATCTTACTTAGATGGCAGGAAAGGTATTGAAATGGTATAAACCCACAGCATCATAGGGAATGGGAGAGGTGTATAAGTGGATTGGAGACCTCAGCAAGTTTATGGAACAGAACAGTTGAAGGTAGGTAAGGAGAAGGAGGAAGTAATTACCAGCATGAGGAGAGAGAGCCCTTTTTTCTCTCAGAGCCATATGGAGGCCTAAAGATTGATTACACCAGGTACAGGGCAGGACAGATGAGATGAGCTATGGAAGTAAAAACCAGGGAGTTAATTGAAAGCCAGTACATGGGACAGTTGTCTCTATATCCATCGCTAAGAAAACAAACAAAAAAGTTATTTAAAGAAATTACAAGGCCCTGGAGAAAACAACCCTCTACAAACATTCTTGCTTGTAGAGATTCCTAGTATAATACTCAGCTTGCTACCCAGAGCCCTAAAATGAAGCTTGCCAGCCCACGACACTTGTCCACGTGTACAAAGTTCTCAAAGTCGGCTAACCCTGTTTCCTCACTTTTAAAATATGAACTGATAAACAAGGATTTAAGGGAAGGAAGCAACAAACAACAGCAACAACCACAAATCCCAGAGAAAAGAGATAGTTCAGAAAATAAAAGGGAAATCGAAAAGCTGCAAAATTTAAACTCTAGTGTCCAAAGAAAAATCCAAAAGAGACCACATCCATAAAAAAAGAATAAGAGTCTAGAAAAAGGAAAAATTAAAGAAGAATCACAGAAATGAAAAAATACAACTGCAAGAATTAAAATTTTAATTCAAGTGTTAGAAGACAGACTTGAGAAGTCTCCAGGAAGTACAAGAGAGAGATTGAAAAGAGAAGAAAAAAAGAGAAGATAAGAAATATTTAAAGAGAGGACAAAAAATTAGGAAAGTAATAGAAAAGAACTTCACAAAACTTAAGGATACCCCTCTCCTGAGAACCCTGGATGTTTTCAGCAGTGTGAATGAAATTGAAATAAAGAGCAACACATGGGTGGAACATATTGAAACCAGAACATTAAGGACATAGAGAAGGTCATAAGTCTTCTAAAAGAAACAATGAGTCAATTCTAAGTAATAACAAATTCTCACTGACAACCTTTGGGCAAGAAGATAATTTGAATTCAGAATTCTATACCTAGCAAAACTAGCAATCAAATATGAATGAAGAATAAAGAAATTTTTAGGCAAGGACTGAGAAAATGGGATATTCTCTGTATCCCCTTTATAAGAAGTTACACAATGAGGTGCCCCTAAGGTGGAATTTAAGTACAAACGTAACATTTAGAAAAACTGCAAGTGGTTCTTTAAAGTCGAAACTGTTGTTTTTTATGTTAAAAATGGTTGAACATCAGAAATTTCATTTGGTTCACCCTAACCCATCTGAGCAGAAATGTACAGTATATCAGAAGATTAAGTTCAATTACAAAAAAAGAAAAATCCTTAACCAAGTTTGAAACAGTCGAACCCAAAGTTAAATAACAAGATACTGAAGATGGTTGTGTGTTCCCTGGGGAGTGAAGACAGTAAAATCCACAGCATGTTTGGAAAGAGAAAAGATGGGGCACCTGGGTGGCTCAGTCCATTAAGCATCTGCCTTTGGCTCAGGTCATGATCCCAGAGTCCTGGGATCAAGCCCCACATCGGGCTCTGCCTGTTTCCTCCTCTCTCTCTCTGCCTGCCTCTCTGCCTACTTGTGATCTCTGTCAAATAAATAAATAAATAATCTCAAAGAAAAAAAGGAAAAAAAAATAATCACTAGGAGAACAACAGACAACAAACAAAAAACCATATATATATATATATATATATATATATACATACACACACACATATATGTATATACATGTATATGAGAGAGAGGAATTCAGATTTATTAATCTACCAGCAAGTGTGAAAAGAGGAGGGCAATAAAGCAAAAAAAAAGAAAAATAAAAAAAATAAAAAAAATTAAAAAAAAAAAGATAAATGAGAAATAGAAAACACAGAGTAACTCCATAGTAACAACACAATAGGGAGAAGCTAAAATAAATGTCAACAGAGCAATTTCAATTATTAACAGAAAGATGTTATCTAGATAAAATTTAGAAAAATCCCACTGTATGCTGCCTACAAATACACACCTAAAGTAAAGCCAAAGAGAAAAGGTAAAAATAAAACATAGAAAAATAGACACCATAGAGGGATAAAGCAAAATAAACTGGTATGGCTACAAAACCAAACCAAATGAAACCAAACAAATAAACAAAAAATCCACATAAAATAGAATTTTAAAAGAAAATGCTATAGGAATAAAGATTAATACTGAATAATAACTTTTTAAAAAGACCTATAAAGCCTTAGGACCTTAAAAAAAAACTTAAATAAATAACCTCACAAAATATTAAATTAACCAGGAATTTTAAATTTCTATGTGGCTATAATATAGTATATGCATGTGGCTATATATGTATTATATATGTGTATATATAAAGTATACATACAATACTTCTATATACTATATATCAATTGATAGAATTATAATAGGAACTTAAGAAATTCACAAACTTTTTTTCTGTAGGTCAGCAAACTAAAACTTAGTAAGGATACAGAAGTCTTGAACAACACAATTACCAAGCTTTATTTATTTTTTAAAAGATTTTATTTATTTACTTATTTGAGAGAGAGGGAGCATGAGCAGTGGGAAGGGCAGAAGGAGAGAGAGAAGCAGACTCCCAGCTGAGCAGGGAGCTTGATGTGGGGCTCCATCTCACGACCCTGAGATTATGACCTGAGGTAAAGGGAGACACTTAACCAACTGAGCCACCCCACTGCCCCAACAAGCTTTATTTAATGTTTGTATAACAACCTAAACTAGTTTATTTATTTTTTACGTTACTATGTACACCCAGTGTGGGGCTTGAATTCAGGACCCTGAGATCAAGAGTGGCATGATCCCCCGACTCAGCCAGCAGGGTGACCCGTGAGCCTGATTTAAAAGAGAATTTTTTTCTCAAGCACATAGAGCCATTTACAGACATTGCCTACATACTAGGCCATAAAACAAGTCTCAAAAACATGAAAAGAATTGGGATCACACAGGGGAGGCTCAGTCAGTAGACCGTGTGACTCTTGATCTCAGGTCGTGAGTTTGAGCTCCATGTTGGGTGTAAAGATTACTTAAAAATAAAATCTTTAAAAAACAAAAACAAAAACAAAAAATTGAGACAAAGTATTCCACGACTGAGTTAGAAGTCAATGCAGGAACGTTTCCTAAAAATTGGAATGAAAACATCAGAATGAAAGGCACACTTCTAAATAACCGAGTTCAAAGGCAAGCTTGTAATGGGAATGAGAAAATGTAGAAGGGGTGGATAACAGAGACCAAAGAGGAATAGCAATACCCCAGCCTAAAACAGGAGCGGCTAGCAGATCGGTACCTTGGGCAGACGGCCATCCTGAAGAAGAGAACGGTAGAAAACTACTGGGCTAAGAATCCCACCTATGACATCACAGGGAAGAAAAAACTACAAAGATTCGGAGAAAAGAGAAGAGAGTAAAGAAGAAAGCTGCCAGCGAATGCAACAGAAAACAATCATACCATAGAGGGTTGTCGCAAGGCCCAGTTTGCTCTTAGTAAAAGCTAATTAAACAGAAAAAATAGCGCAAGACGGATCAAGAAAGAGGAAGATGGGTCTGAACAACAGTGAGGACGAGAAAAGGACAACTACAGATACAAGAGAGATTTTAAAGCAACACAGAAATAAAAGTATGTGGAAAATATGGGGATAACAATTTTGAAAACTTAGAGAGAACAAGAACAATTTCCTAAAATATATATAATGTAACAAGAGTGGGAAATAGAAGATTGATGAGATCGCTAACCCAAGGAAGCCATGAACTCAGTGGTTAAAAATAAGCCACACAAAGGCACACATGTAGTAGGAGCCGGCTTCCAAAGCCGCCCCCAAGCACTCCTTGCGCCCAGGACTCCCGCTCCTTGGACAGGTGTCTCCCGTTCCAAGCAGGGCGTAAACCAGGAGGGTGCTGTGCAAAGGAGGAACCGTGACTTCCCAAGCTAAACTGTGAAAGACATTGTGACTTCTGTCCTGATAGCTCTCTCTGAAGGGATGAGGGATGCCCGGGGGGATACCAGCTGCCAGGTCGCGATACACGCCGGCAGCCCGATGAAGAAGGCCATGCGGCAAGGATCCTGCCATCGGCCAGCGAAGACTGCCAACCACATGAGAAACAGATCCTCCAGCTCCCGTCAAGACCGCTATAGTTCCAGCTAAGCTTCAGAGATAACCCATGAGAGATCCAGAGCGACAGCCACCCAGTGAAGCCACTCCCAGGTTTCTGACCCTCAGAAATGTGAGAAAGTAAGTTGAAGCATCTAGAACTTGGGATATTGGGGCGCCTGGGTGGTTCAGTGGGTCAAGCCTCTGCCTTTGGGCTCATGATCTCAGGGTGCTGGGATCATTCACATGGGGCTCTCTGCTTAGCAGGGAGCCTGCTTCCCTCCCCCCAACCTTCCCTGCCTGCCTCTCTGCCTACTTGTGATCTCTCTCTCTCTGTCAAATAAATATTTAAATAAATTTTTTTTAAAAAAGGAATTTGGGCTATTTTTTTTTTAATTTGGGCTATTTTTAATGCAGCCATAGATAACTAGTACACACACGATAAAACCAAGCCAAGATGGTGTTGGAAAGGAGTTTTAGAATACATTCAAGGAAAATGTAATCGCATTTTTTACAAACTGTTCCCACAGAAATTGTCCCCTACTTCATGAGTCTGTATAATTTGAATTATACTGTCAGGATCAGTCAAAATTTTCAAGGGAATCTCATTAATGAACAGATAATAAAAGTTCCAAACAAAACATTAGCAAACTGAATCCAACATCTGTTTTTTAAATGTGTGATTAGGCTTGGGTTTACTTGATAGGATTTTAAGAATGAATTCATTTTTCAAAATCTATACATTTTATTCACCACTTTAATGCGTTGGAGGAGAAATACTATACAAGCATCTGAATAGCCAAATTAAAAAAAAAAATTCAACACCTACTCACAATTTTAAAAAAACCACTCAGTGAAGTAGAGCTAAAAAGCTCACGTTTATCAATGAAGCATTCAAAGCGTTCGCTATCAGGATGCTTTTAAGGATGTTCCCTGCGACCATTGCTATTCAACATTGTACTGGAGGTTCTGGCCACTGCAAGCAAGATTTTTTAAAATACTAAGTTAATAAAAGGTATAAGGTTTTAATGGGAAGAAGCAAATTATTGGAATTATTGTTGGATAGGAGATAATTACATAAAAATGAATCCCATTTTTACATACTGGTAATAAACCATGAGAAAATGTAATTTTTTAAAAAGATAACATCTACAACAGCCACAATTCACAAAAGAGGAAGGAGAGCTAGGGAAAAACCTATCAAAATCCATGCCAGATTCTTATGCAAAAAGTTCTGAAACCTCATGGAAAGATTAGAGAAGACCCAAATGGACAGAAAGGCCTACCATGTTTACAGATAATTGCGCTAGGTATTGTAAAGGATGCAAATTCTCCCCCAGATTCTTTACAAATTCCCTGCAATTCCTGTCAGAATTCCAGCAGGTTTCTCGGTGCAGCTGGCCACACTGACCTTAATGTTGTATGGAATTGCAGAGGGATGAGATTTTCTCCAAGGAAGGACAAGGTGGAGTGGTGACGACACCAAGAATTATGAAAGCTACAGTAATGAAGACAGTGAGTTTCAGACTCGAGCAACAGGCCAGTGTTTTACAGAACCCAGAAGCCAACCCATGCACATAGGGAAAACTGAAAGTGACTGAGGGAACTTTGCAGACCAGCACGGAAAGGCTGGGCTAGGTGACGATCCGTCTGGGAGAGTGGCATGCACGTTTGTAAAACATACAGTTGGTTCCCTACATCACACTGCATAAAAAACAAATTCTAAAACAAACAAACAAACAAACAAACAAAAAACAAATTCCATGTGGGCTAAAGCCCTAAATGTGAAAAATAAAACTTTACAACTTTTCGAAGAAAATAGAGGAGACATCCTCTATGACTTGAGAGTAGGAAGAATATTTTTATTTCCCTTGAAGATTCTGTTTGAGAGATAACAGCATGCCTGCAAGTGAGGGGGTAAGAGGAACAGAAGTAAAGGGAGAGAGAATCTGTTTGGTTTTTTAAAGATTTTATTTATTTGACAGAGGAAGACACAGCAAGAGAGGGAACACAAGCAGGGGGAGTGGGAGGAGAAGCAGGTTTTCCTCCAAGCAGGGAGCCTCATGCAGGGCTCCATCTCAGGACCCTAGAATCATGACCTGTGCCAAGGGCCGATGCTTAACAACTGAGCCACCGAGGGGGCCCTAGAACATAATCTTTATAGGGCCACTGAAATCACTCTTTTGTATGTAGTAGGCCTTCAGAAAGTGAATGGCTATTCATTATATTTTGCAAATAGTTTTACTTTTTTTGTTTTGTTTTGTTTTCCCTGCTTATAATTCTTCTGACCCAGGCTCCATCTCATGACCCTGAGACCATGACCTGAGTCGAAATCCAGAGTGGGACGCTTAACCAACTGAGCCACACAGTTGCCTTGAATAGAAAGAATTTCTTAAATGAGATTCTTTTTTAAAGCACAAACCATAAAATTATATTGCTAATTTTGACTAGATTAAAATTAAAGCTGCCATTCCACACAAGACAGCATAAATAAAGTGAAATAAGCCACAAACGGAAAAAGAATCATTCCAAAGCATACAATTTACAGAGGATTAGTGTCCAGGATATGTAAAGAATTCCTACAAATCAATAATAGTAATTTAAAAAGACAAAATGCTCCATTATAAATGGGTCAGTGTATACAGACAGATAATTTTCAGAAGAAGGAATCTAAACATTTAATTATAAGTTTAAACATTTAAAAATAAGTGTAATGAACATGCAAACATTTAAAAATAAATTCAACTTCAATAGTTATCAGGGAAATGTTAAGATTAAACAATGAGATACAATTTCATACCTATCAGATTGACAAAAATTCAAAATTATAATGCCATCGAGAGTGGAGGAGGATGTGGAATAATGGGGAATAAAAAGAAAAGAAATGGAAATCCATGTTCATCAATAAGAGAACAGATGAGCCGTGGAAAATTCATCCAACAGAATATTATGCAGCTATTAAAATGAACTAGAGCCAAATGCTTCACATGGATAGATCTCAAAAAGTATGTGCGGGGGTGCCCAGCTGGCTGTCGGAAGAGCATATGGGTCTTGATCTCACAGTCGTGAGTTCGAATCCCACGTTGAATGTAGAGAATAAAATGTGAGCCCCAGGGAAAAGTTTGAAGAATGCTACATGAAGAGTCCCATCATTTATAGAAAATTTAAAAACTGGCAAAGCATTATTTCAGCCTATTCACGGTGGTAGACCTATGTAGTTAAGAGTCTAAAAGCAGGGACAGCAGGGTGGCCCATTTGGTTAAGCGGCTACCTTTGGCTCAGGTCATGATCCCAGGGTCTTGGGATCGAGTCCTGCATTGGGCTCCCTGCTCAATGGGGAGCCTGCTTCTCCCTCTGCCTCTGCCTGCTTGTGCTATCTCTCTGTCTCTCTCTAACAAATAAATAAATTTTAAAGAAAGAAGTCTAAAAGCACCACTAGGAATGTGGAATGCCACATTTATTAAGTAGCTCCCTACAGAGGAGTATGCACAGAGAAGACACAGGCAGAGGCTTTCAACTTTGTCACACTTCATGTTAAAAAAATAACTGAAGCGAATATAGTAGTATTTTATTAAGTGGGTTGAGGTATCCATAGCTCTTACCCCATAATTTTCCAAGTGTTTGAAGAGAATGGCCAGGAGTTCCTGGGAGATGTTTTAGTTGGAAGGGACACCAAAAGGTAAGGCCCACTGAAGGGTGTACTTGTTCTATGCTTTGCTCTGTCCCTGCACTTAGAACTGGGCCTGGTACAGAGGAGGTGCTCCACAGAGAGCTACTGAGTGCATGAGCAAATGCAAAGGCACTGAGGCAAGTCAGGACACTGTGTTCTGAGAGCTAATCCACGTAACAGCCAACGTGTGTTGAGCCACCTATGCTCCCCCTCAGCCACTGACTTCACTACGTGGCTTGGGTTATCTCATTTCATCCTAGAGACAACAGTATGGACCTGCGTCCTCCTCGCTCTCCTGGTAAGGAAACAGGCTTTGAGAGGTAGGTAGCTTGCCCAAGAATACAATGGTTAGGACTAGAGTCCACATTCCATCAAAAAGTCTGGGTTTTCTCACAAAACAAACTGAGGGTTGGGGGTGGGGAGGGGGAGGGAGGGGTGTTGGGTTATGGACATTGGGGAGGGTATGTGCTATGGTGAGTGCTGTGAAGTGTAAACCTGGCAATTCACAGACCTGGGGCTGTGTACCCCTGGGGCTAATAATACATTACATGTTAATAATAATAATAAAAAGAAAATTCTGGGTTTTATGCTGTAGGTAAGTCTTGAAAGGTAGAAATAAACAGGACAAGGTAGGGCCCAGGAGCCCACAATGCAGGGGGCACATCAACACAGACGCCAGGCTCCAGGGTGAAGGGTGAGTGGACCACCTGGCAGGGAGGAAGATGCTTAGAAACCTGAGAGGTGAGTACACAGCAGGGAACACTTGAGGCTGCCTGGGCCTCAGGGAAGGCTTTACCCACTTGGCCTGGAAGAAGTCCATGTGGAAATGCCAGGAACCCAGCTCTTCCTGCTCTGTATCCGACTGGCGTTCAGAGGACCCCTTGCTCTGGACCATGAACACACTGACCCCAACCACACAGGGCTGAGACCAACCACAGGTGAAGACAAGCTGATTTAATGTGATCTCCCATTTGAGAAAGTTTGCTCTCACCTTCCCATGCACAGAGAAAAAGCCAACTCAGAACTCTCCTTTTACAATCATGACAGCAGGAATAATTGCTTGCTCTTTAATAAGAGCTAACATTTATTGAGCATTGACTGTATGCAGGGCACTAGGTGGAGTCAGCACATGATTTATTGCCCTTAACTCTCACAAAAGCTCTGTGAGGGCAGGTCCTCTTTGTCCCTCTCCAGGGACGAGGACACCCAAGCTTGGAGAATTCAGGGGTCTGGCCCAAAGCCCTGTGCAGTTAATAAGTGGTGGGGCTGGGATTCGACACCATGGCTGTCCACTCTCCAGCCCATGTTTAAACCAGTGCTTCTCACAAGCACAGACACACAATAAAGCAACAAAGGCTTTATAGCTCTCAGCTGGGAGACTAAACGAGAACGTGATGCTACCATAATAAACCGGAAACCAAGCTTATCATCACATTCATGAACACCCGGCCCATGAGAGGTGCTCCATAAATGCTTTGAAATGAGGTGGCATTTAGTTCCAGGAAATGGAAACCAACCCAGTGTCACAATGACACACTTCACCCACAGGGGAAGCTAGGAGAAACTTAGAGAGCACGCACACATGCAGACAGAGCTCTCTGTGGCAGGAACGCTCAGTTACTCTGCGGGTCCAACCCCCTCGAGGCTTAGGCCTCCCAGCGACCTCCCCCTCCTCCCACTTCCGTCCCTGGGTGCTGAGAGGCTTTGGGCTCTGTACCTCAGTAGGCCTCCTCTGAAAACAGGCGCTGCAGGAAGGAAAGCCAGCCAGCACTCTCCCCAGTAGCCCACAGTTCAGAGATACATAAAGCGAGAAAAAGATAAGACAAGGGAAGGCACCCGAAGAGTTCTGCTTTTCTAGAGTAAAGAGAAGGATCCACCCTGTCCCCCAGGAAAAGCCACCGTCCCTGGGATCGCACAAGTTCATTTTATTGATTCATTTCATTAACATTTACCGGACCTCCCGTGCAGGAGACAGGTCCCGGCCTGGAGTTGGCTGGCTCATCTGCACCCTTCCTCCACCGGGAGGAGCCCAAACACACACACACACACACACACACACACACACACACAATCCGAGGCCCCTGGGGCACAGCGCATAAGGGTACACAAAGGCCAAGCGTACGCACCCAATTTAGCGGTGTAAAGACTCCTTCTGCGGGGTGGAGGGAGGAGGAGGGACAGCAGGAGGAGGGAAGGGGTGAGGGAGGGAAGGAGATGGAAGGGAGAAGAGAGAGGAAGACAGCAGCAGCCCGGCAGTATTCTCCCCCAGAGCCACCTCTGCCAACACTCTGGCCCCGTTTTAATTAGGTGCAAGGTTTCCCCTTTGCCTCGAACAAGAGCTCCCTCCCTCTCTCTCTGATTAATCTTCGAAAGAGCCGGCCGAGTTTAACCACAGCAAACACGATGATCCCCGTTATGACGGCCTGGGTAGCTAAAAGCAGAAAATAAAGCCCCCAGAACAGGCTGTGGTCTTGGCGGGCGCCAAGGCCGGCCGGGTGGCGGCTGGGGCAGGGCAGGGAGGCGGGCCGCGGGGGTGCGGGTACTCCGGGTCCTTGCTCCCAGAGCGGCAGGCTGGGGCGAGGTCCGGGGCCGCGGCACAGCGGAGGCAGGCTGCAGTCGCCGCGCCAGGGATGGTGGCCGAGCCCGACTTCCGCCAGCCGGGGCAATCCGCGAACGCGTCAACGGGCAGGGTCTCCAGCTGGCTGTGCTGGAGCTCGACCCGCTCCAGGCCGCGGGGGTGGTGGAAGAGCGCGCGGGGCCGAGCCCGCAGCCGGTGGCGGCGCAGCGACTCGCGGCGCAGCGGGTCGAGGCCGCGCAGCAGGGCGCTGGGGAGCGCGGCCAGGCGGTTGGAGTGCAGCGCGAGCTCCCGCGGCGCCGCCAGCCTCCGGAGGGCGTCCTCCGGCAGCGCGCGGAGGCGCGGGCTCACCGTCACCCCGAAGGCGCGCAGGCCGCTCAGGGGGCGCAGGGCGGCGGCGGGCAGGGTGCGCAGCCGCGTGCTGTTCAGCCACAGCTCCCGCAAGCCGGCCAGCTCCCTGAAGAGCACCTCCGGCACCTCTGCCAGCGGTTCTCGAACAGGGTCAGGAAGGGCAAATCTCCCGAATGAAGAAGAGCGCGGTGGACGGGGGCTTGGGGGTGGGGGGCAGAAACTCCAGGCGGTTTCTGGAAAGCGTCAGGTAGCTGAGGCTCCAGAGCGTGTCGAGGGCTCCGGGGGCGATGGAGCGGAGGTGATTCCCGTGCAGCGGCAGCTCCTTCGGGGCGCGCAGGGGGCTCAGCAGCCCGGTTCCCAGAGCCTCGAGCCGGTTCGAGTGGAGCGCGAGCTTCTCCCGCCTGGCCTGCGCCTCGAGCAGTCCCCGGGGCAGGTGGGGCGGATTGTTTGCCGACACGTCCCGCAGTCTCAGGTTCCCCAGACGGCTGAGCAGGCGAGCGGGAAGGACAGCGAGCTGGTTTGGGTTCAGGAAGAGCTCCGGCAGGTGAACCAGTTTTCCAAACATGTTCTGATCGATGTCCTTCAGCTCGTTGCGGTCCAGAAACAGCTGCTCCAGCAGCAGCACCTTGCCCACCAGCGCGGCCGGCAGGTGCGTGATCCCGTTGCGCAACAGCCGCAGGGTTTTAAGTTTGATCAGGTCGTAGAAGGCGCCAGGGGCGGTGGAGGCCATGGGGCTGTCGGTCAGCATCACGCGCTGCAGGACCGTCATGCTGCCAAAGCTGTCGTTCCAAAAGGTGCCAGGGCCCATTCGGAAGAGCAGGATATGCGTGAGGTTGGCGGGCAGGCCAAGCTAGGCGGGGCGGGCCACGGGGTCCCCGGAGCACTGCACGGTGTCCCGCAACACTCACTTGCAGGCCAGGGTGGGGGCAGGGGAACGGCTGGGCGCGCGGGGGTCCCAGCGCCGCGCACAGCAGGCGCTCCTCAGCATGTCTGCAAAGGCGACGGCGGGACGTCTGCAGGCGACACGCAAGGGCTGGCGCTCGGGTTCGAGCCTTGGAACCGTGCAGAGGCAGGAGTCTTTCGCCCGGACTGTCACTAACTTTGAATGTGACCCAGACACAACTAAGTAGCCCTCTTTTCCCAGGAGGGCAGATGTTCCTGGGTGGTGGAAACACATTCTCTTCACCCCCAGGGGTCCCATTCTTCGGTTCTGCCGATTTTCTACTCCCGGTTGAAAGCCCCGAGATTAAAGCGTTTTCCAGCTATAGTGAAAAGCCAGTGCTTTAAAATCTTTCCACAGAACTAATGAAAACAATCATTCTTACATGGAGGCTCGCAGACCTCACTGAGCAGGCCCCACGGTGAAGAGAGCCCTGCTCTTCCTGCCTTTCCTCAGCAGTGGCTATAACCAAGTCAAGACGGTAACAGCACAAAGTCTGGGAAAACAAGAGCAACCACCACCCGATTCCTTGCACAGTTGTGCTACGTGCACAGCACCTATGCTACACAAGCAGGAACACCCTCAAAGAGCGAACACCTTCAGTTAGCCACAGTGAGAAAAACAGGGAATACCTATCACTTTATGCCATTCATTATTCTCAGCGTTTTATTTACATTAATTCGTTCAGTCTTTACAATAACCCTGTGAGCTAGACCCTATTCTTATCCCGGGTTAAAGGATGATGAAACTAAGGCCCAGAAAGGGTAAGTAACTTAACCCGGGTCACAGAGCTAGAATCTGAGAACAGTATTTCTGTGTCTCAAAAAGGAACTATCATTTCTAAGATGCTTAACAAAAAATATGAACTCATGGCATTGAATTACATGTGAAATATATACAATACTACTACTCTGCCAAAACAACATTTCTCAAATGTAATTTTACGCAAATAATTTCTTGTACAAAATTTTACAATTTATGCCCATATCCAAGCCCTCAGTTACCTTGGCCTTACCGAAAATGGTGCTGTACAGGAAAGTAACTGAAGGACTCGGGGCTTTGCCTGTGGTGCAGCACTTTCCAAAGGAAGAGGGAAGTATCCTTGCATCCTGAGGATAAAGACTTTACCAGAATAAAAGTCATGGGAAGGACCCTATCTCAGAGGGAAGATTCTGGTTTTTAATGACAGAAAGCTTCAAACGGAAAAAGAAACCATATGTAATTTAAATCCTACTGTCAACCCTGAGTAAGAGCAGAAGAAAGAGCGGTTTCTCCATAAAACGGCACACTATGACAGTGATGCTAGGAGAGCTTAGTGACACGGCTGGATCACTGTGGCAACCATACTCCTGGATGGACCACACTTCTGTCCAATCTTCCTTTCCCCACCACATTGCCCCAATTCTCTATTCCAGTTCTCTTCTCCCACTCTGAGGAATAGTAAGGCCAAAAACATTCTCCAGTATGTTTGAAAATGGCACCACAGTGTTGAAGGGTGTTCGTATATTCAATTTAACTTAGGAATGTCCAGCTGCTTTCCACAGTAGTACCCATATGTAATGTCACCTACAGTGTATGACAGTTCCTGTGCCTCACAGCTCTGCCCATACTTGGAATTGATTTTTTCAATTTAATTTTTTCCATTCATATAAAGTCATTGTCTGTGTGGTTTTTTCATTCTTCCCCACTTCATGAGCTTGGGCATCTTTTCATATTTTTAATGCCCACTTGTGCTTTATTTTCTCAGAGATGTTGGGTTCTTTTGCCCATTTTCCTATATGCAAATTTTTTTAACTATATATTCTGGATGCTAATCCTTTTGTCATTTTTTTTTGTCGAATATCTTCAGCTAATTTGTGGTTTGCCTTTTTCAACTTCAAGATGTCTTTTGATGGACCTAAATCTTAATATAGACCAAGTTATCAGTCTATTACGATTTATGTTTTTTGTATCAAAGTAAGTCCTCCTCTCTTCCCAAGTAAGAAGAAGAAAGTTGTCCTATAATGCCTTAGAGTTTTATAGTTTGTCCTTTCTTTTTAGGTCCTTAATCCATATTGAACTGATATTTGCGTATGATGTGTTTGAGTGAAATCCAAGTTTATTTTTTTCCATTAACATAACCAGCTGTCCTGGTCCCATTTATATGTAACTAAACCCCTTCCTTCAGAGCTACAATGTCAGTATAGTCATGAGTCATATCTTATGAACGTGTGGGTCTGTTTCTGGGCTATTTGGTAATCCCTACACCAACACCATACTGATAGAACCTTCTATTGTTTAAAGCCTGAAAATATCCAGCATTTTAAGTGAAGAAAGACATTTTCATACTACAATGGTGGATCATACATTGTAAAAAACTTTGGGGAAAATATTTAGCAGTATCAACCAAATTAAAAAAAAATATATCCTTTGTCCAGCAGGTCCACTGCTAAAAATACGTCCTATGTCTAAGCTCATTAACATTTGAGCACAAAATGGGGCACCTGGGGATTCAGTCAGTAGAGCACTCTTGATCTCAGGGTCTGGAATTCAACCATTAGGTATGGAACCTATTTAAAAGTAACTGTGCACAAAAACACTGCAGGTCTGTGTGTAGTAGGAAAATAAAGAAAAATCCTAAGTGGCCACTAACAGGGAAGTAGTCATCTAAGTTATGAAACATCTGTGCACTGTGATGGCTTGTGGACTTTAAAAAGAACGAATCTGATACAGACCTCTCTCTCTGATACACAGAACCATGTGAAACAAGGGCAGCAGAGCATACACGTATGGTTCTATTTGTGTAGATTTTAAATCAGAGTAAGACTTCATGTCAGGCTCTTGTAAGCTTCTGTGGCCCATTTCCCCAAAGCACTCCGATCAGAATGACCTCCAATGTTTATTCTTTGAAAAAAGAACATTCTGAATGCCCAGAAGGGTATGAAGTTGCAGTCAGTAGAAGAACATTGTTGAGTCCATTTGCTGAAAAATTGAATGAGGTACTGAGAAGTATTTCAAACACTGAAGTCGGTGGTTCCTGTGTTTTCATGTCCTTTGAATTTTGGACCCATGTAACAGGTTAAAAACCCGCTATGCTAAGAGGCAACTTATGTATAAGTCACCCCGGCCTCTGTGGTTTGGCCTTTCCAAAGCAGAGCTGTCTGCCTGAATGAGACCTGCTTTTCTCCTCAGTGAGGGGAGACTCTCTGCACTGGAGGGATCTCTGCACTTACAGAGCAGTCACAACTCCAACTCTGAACAGTGACTGTCTCATCCAAACTCCTCCTACTCCATCCTTCCCTGCAATACATACTTGAAACACAGCACCTGGCAGTGACACCCTGGGAAGAGAGAGACATGCAGAACCTCGGCCCTGCCACTTCTGCTACACAAAACACAGTGAATGGGAAGAACCTGGGACCCTAAACTTCCACACCACCCAATCAATCACACCACAGCTAGCCACATAGGCCACAGCAGGAGGCAGGCCTCCTGTAGGACCTGAGACCCAGAAAGACCGCCCAGCCAGGCACAATGCCTTCTCAGGGATTTCTAGGACCAACAGTTAGTTCCACAGTTTCTCCCTTTCCGGGAGTGCTCCTTTTGCACCCATGGCTGCCACACTTCAAACTTACAATGCGTTACGTGACATTAGCTCTGCATTTGACCTTCCCAACTGTTAACAGATAAGCCTGTAGTCTTAACATTTTACAATATCCCTCAGACCTCCTTATACTTACCATCTGGTTCTACATTATATCTAATGAATGGGTTTCCACGGGATGGTCACACACATGATTTGGTATCTATGTGGGATGTGGTATTTATTCCCTTCAAAAATACAAAGTTAAAAAAAGGAAATGCACAAGTATGAAGTAGAAAAATAAATCCAAAAGGGCAGTATTTGTATGGCTAAAAGGTGAACAAATGTGTAAGGAGACAGAAAAAAAAAAAAAACATTATTTCATTCATTTAAATTTTTATTTTGAATAGCTTCAATCCAAAAAAAGATTTCATATGGTTATTTACAGTGAATGTACATTTATGAATGTATGCCTTTTCGACATCAGGGTACCATTCTTGAGCAGCAATACAATTTAAAAAATATAAAGATGCAGTATCATTTCTGATATAAAGTTACTTAAAAAAAATCCAAAGTCTTAGGGAATTCACAAATCATAACAGGAAGTAACTATCTTATTAATTTAATGTGCACATAATTACCAAATTTTATTACATTAAAAATGTGTAAATGCCCACAGACTGTACAAAAATTAACATCCCACATTTTGTCAAAAGTTCCCAACCACCTCCCACCATAAATATACAAAAGCCTATTTTCAGATATGTCAAAATTGCATGCGTGCAATCTTAGAATGTTTTCTAAAGCTTGAATTTTGCTCTTTTCTGGATATTGTACTATAGCCATTTGGGGAACAGAATACATAAACACTGATATGTTATTTGCCATGCCTCTGACACTGTGCAGTATCTTCACAAACACGGGAGACAAAATACATACAGTTAAGACTGCAACAGTTCTGTTTAAATGCCAAGTGCAATTTGGAAAGCTCTCGAATGTAAGAATTATAAAACTAATATAAAAAGTATTTCTTTTGTTGTTGGCTTAGCCGCTTTTATTCAAGCATTATTTGCAGCATTGCTTTACAGCAGTTGGTGCTAGAAGATACAAAACATATAGTTACCACTATTTATATTTGAGGGAGAAAAAAAACTTTGAACAACCCTGAGGGAGACACACATTAAAAATCTTGTTATTTATTTAAAAAGTTAAAAAGTTACATATCATTATTTAACAATTACTTTCCCGGACATTTCTGTCCTTAAGTATGTGCATAAATAAAATTTAAATCGGCAATATTTATTAATCTTTAATACATCAAAATAAGATATGTACAGATTTTTAAATTTCGGTCTGTATACACTCAAATAATTTAATGTGAAGTTTAGAATCAAAATTACTATGTAACGGTGACCTACAGAGAGAGAACTCAGTCTGTCTATGGCACTGAGTAGGACCCACACCTGGATTCACAGACATTCTTCAAATAACATTCTGGAAACCATCAATTGCAACTTGAACAACCCACCTTCTCTATGTTCAGATCCAACATCCTACAAATGCTCTTCCACCTACCTAAAAACCTCATTCCTTTGAAAACAGTATGGACAAATGAGATACAAAACCCTTATAAAACCGAAATGTTAAAAAAAAGAAGGGTGTAAAAAATACAGCTCGTTACGATCATGCACTTTAAGATGTTAAATACAAACAGATAACTGGATTTTTAAGCTGCTACTTAGCAATTACTTTAATTATATGACTCAGTATTTAAATCAAAGAATAAAATTTACAATTCTGGGAAATCACTTAAGAATAATGCTTGTACACACTGAAAATGAATGTGGAAATTAGAAAATGATCAAGAGGATAAGTAACTATAGAAAACAGTGCTAATTCACAGCTCAAGAGGTCTAAGATGCATAGCTTCATAGAATCATTCATGGAACAATTGTTCTTATCTAATGTGTATTAATATCTTATTCTACTTTTTGATGGAAAACTTCGATTATATTTTTGTAAGAATCATCAGTGACAATAGCAGTAACAGTGATCCTGAGTGTAACTTACATTTTCCTATAGTTACCTAACATCATTCAGGTCTCTGCAGCATAAAAAAAGAGAACCATGTGGTTCTATAGTTCTGGCTAACATTTGATAAACTGGTAAATATCTATCAGGAAAATAATGATCAGCTGGAAGTGGAAAGCACAAGCCTGCTACCAGTTAAGGAAGAACATAGGATAACACCACATAGTTTTAAGAGTTCAGTGTCCGTTTTATAGCAATATCAGTTTCCTTGTCTATCATAACTGTGGGCTTTGCCAAACTGCTGGATCTTACCTAGAAAGGCATTTTTAAAGTTACTTTAATTTTGTTTAAAATTTAAACATAACCAGACAAAAGAGAAAGGTGAAAAATACTTTTCACATTTCTTTTGGCTCGATGAATGTCTATTCTTTAACTTTATTTCAATTTTTCTTCCTCCCAGAAATTCTTACAACCAAAGAGTATCCTTTGTAAACATCCAATCTTAAATAGGTAAGCTCTGGCCTCTGGCGCCACCTAATGGCATAAAACAAACTCACCAAGTTCATACGGCTTTGAAAAAATAGCTGTCACTCAAAACCACTCGCTCATTTTTAAGCCTCATTATTTACAGAAGAGACATGTACCAACCCTTAAAAATTTTAGGAGGTTGAAGTCTAACTCAAAAACTAAAACAAAACAAAACC
Source organism: Neogale vison (assembly GCF_020171115.1). Taxonomy (NCBI): domain Eukaryota; kingdom Metazoa; phylum Chordata; class Mammalia; order Carnivora; family Mustelidae; genus Neogale; species Neogale vison. The sequence continues at coordinate 116,091,762 of NC_058096.1, forward strand.
CAATGTATTATTATCCTATGTTGTTAATTAGAAACATAGAAGAAAATAAAAATATTTAAAAATGATATAAAACCTGAGGGTGGGGGGAAAGATGCGAAGAGATATTAGACAGATTTGTATCTACTGCCAAAAAAATTTTTTTTTCCTAGTGAAAATGGTTCTACAACATCTAAGTAAAGTAAATTATGCTAGTGACAGCAGACATACCACAAGATCCATTTAATAGCTTTGAGGGACATCTGAAGAAGGCAGTGAAGCACCTTGCTGATTAGAAAAATAAAACCCAGGCAGTTTGTACAGAAAATATAAAACCATAAATGGAAATTACCTGAGTTGTTCTATAAGCAACACCATAAAACTCCTAGGCTATCAAAGGGAACTGGTGTATGTATATACAGAATTCTTTGGAAGAAATTTTGGAATCAAATGAAACGGGCTTTCTACCTATTTTCACTGAAGGCTAATTAACACCCATTTTATTTACCAATCACAAATTTAGGGCCGGTATGTAAACAAGGACTTTTTCTAATAAGGGGGTTGTGAAAATAAATTTAAATGGATAAACCAAGACTCAGAAGCTAACATTTAAAAACCTACCAAATATCACTTTCTTCTGTACCCTATATAAAGAGTATCACTGAGGGCAACAAGAAAATTCTAGAAGTATATATAATATGTAGTTACTGAATGAAGATACAGGACTTTACAGACTGATTATTAATTTAACTGATGGGTCAATCTTTTTTTTTTTTTTCCATTTATTAAAAAAAGAAGAAAAAAGCTATCAGCTACTGTATTAGAAGGGACATAAATTGAATTGTTGCCATTCTGATACAGAGGATCAGAATGTCCTAAAATTACATTCTCCTGCTACTAGTATACCACCAACAGTGATGCACTGCTATGTTATGGTGATGATTTGACATGATCCATTCTCCTTAACTAAAGCTTTAGCTTCTGTTGTTGTTTGAGGTTTTGGTGGCCATTCTGGATCAACCAAGAGCTCCTGAGCCAGATACATGTATTTTGCCTTTGGTATCTTCTTTCTACAGCGCAAGGCCCAGGACAAGCAGCATTTCCCCCACCGATCCACTGACTCCTAAGAAAATAAGGGGAAAAAAGAATGCACCAGTAGATTAAGGTCTGCTTGTTTTTAACAATTTTTTTTTTTTTAAAGCATAATACATCAAGACAGAAAGATAAGAGGAAAGGACTTCTGAGTACAACAAATAAATGAAAAAAAAATCCAAGTTAAAAAAAGTCAGCTTTTAATTATTTAGGAACATATTTTTTAAGATTAGACTTTAAAAATTATCAATGCAACTTCATTTTACTTAGTTTTATGTACCTATTCTCTTGTGTACATTTACATTTTTTAAACAACTTGCAGATCTGGATTCTTTAACACAAAATATCAAATGTGTTAAAATAAGTTTAAACTACTCAGAAAGGAAACATTTTTAATATTTAATATGGAAACCCTCATATTCTATCCCAGGTTAAACCACTGCTCCTAGCAATTTAGCCAGCTGACCATTTTTGGAAGAAAGCAGTGTAAAAATAATATTATTATTAATGTCATCTTCCAAAAAAATAAAGCACGATGAAAATATTGTTCGGCCAAAATTAGAACTCAGATCGTGTTTACTGTCAATCAATTCTTTTTACACATTTTCATCAATATAAAACATTTTTCATTTTATAATTATGTTTTCCCCGAGTGTTCCACTATTGGAAAGAAGTATACAGAAAGGTATAAAATCAAGTACTATTTCTTAGTATTATTTCATTACAAAAAGCTCTGCTGGCACTAAAATCCTTCTGGATCAGTCCTGATGTTTTTAATGAATGTGATCTTAGATAAATTACTCTTTGAAGAACAAGAAGGCAGTCCCTAGTTATTGTACAAAAATGTAAATTCAGAACAGGCCCTCAGAATTTAACTGAAATTTGAGATTTAAATAAAAAAACACTGAAATAAGAAAACTAAAATGACTATACTAAGACCTTAGTTATATTCACCTCTGAAGAACAGTCCATTTCTAATTATTTTGGCTGTTGCTCTTTCCAAGCAGAATTTAAATCCTAGGTTGTTTTGTTGTGCCATCAACATGTAACTCAAGCTGCAACTAGGTTTTCTCTCAACTGAAGTACTCTCATCAAAAGAAATGTAATAACTGAGGTAGGCATTCTCATGGCATTACCCAAAATGGTTTCATCATCAAGGAAGGCAAATTTGCCAGAACATGTTTTGAAACATGTGTTTCTAAATTGGCCAGCAGAGAACAAAAATAATTTTAAAACTCTTTAGAACTTTTAAAGGTCTTCTAGTTCACTGTGTCAACAAAACACAGTAAGCTACTCTGGTGCCAGGGATCACAGACAATAATAATAATCTGTATGAGGATGGGCGGGGGCCACTGGGCATCATCTATCTAGCAGCCTCTTCAATGTCATAGCTACAGAGTTATCCTACCCTTAAAAGACGTCTACAAGAAAGTATCTGGCATTAGGATACAAAAGAGACTAGGTACTAGGTGATCCAAGTAACGCACACAACTGACCCTTGAACAATTATGGGTTTGAACTACGCATGTCCAGTTAATGCAGATTTTTTTTGATAAATATAGTCACTATGGTACTGAAATTTTTCTCTTATGATTTTTTTCTTTAAGATTTTATTTATTTATTTGACAGAGCACAAGCAGGCGGAGTGGCAGGCAGAGGGAGAGGGGGAGGGAGAAGCAGGTTCCCCACTGACCAAGGAGCCCAACTTAGGGCTCTATCCCAAGACCCTGGGAGCATGACCTGAGCCGAATGCAGACTCTTTTTTTTTTTTTTCCTCCTTTTTAGCTTTTATTCTGTCTTCACATGGAGATGCCATGTCCCTCTGTGAATCCTCACATCTCAGTTTCTCCTTTCCTGGAGAGGACCAGCCTGTTTTCACTTCCCTTTCCATATATCCAGGGATCTTTCTGTCTCTGGTCACTTGGGCTATATTGCACTGGTTCTTGCTAATGGCACAGGATCTGAAGGCAGGCTCTTAACTGAGTCACCCAGGCACCCTCCTCATGATTTTCTTAGTAACACTTTTTTTTTCTCTAGCTTATTTAAGAATATATAATACATACAACACACAAAATGTGTGTTAACTGCTTACATTATCAGTAAGGGCAACAGCAGGCTATCACGAGTTTATTGTTTTTTTTTTTTAAAGATTTATTTACTTGGGCAGTGGGGGGTCGGGGTGGGGAGACAGTGTGAACAAGCAGGGGAGGGGAGCCTGACCTGCGGCTCAATCTCATAACCCTGAGATCACGACCTGAGCCAAAATCAAGAGCTGGACAGCTTATCTGACTGAGCCTCTCAGGCACTGCAGTAGTTAAGTTTTTGAGGAGTCCCAATTTATTCACAGATTTGGGGCTGCAGAAGGAGAGGGCGGTTAGCACCTCTAACACCTGTGTTGTTCAAGGGCCAACTGTAATTCCTGTCCACATACACATGTTGTGTAGGCACATACACAGTACACCTTAATATTTAACCTAACAGGGGACTCACTACTTGGATCCATCTTTTCCCCAGTGTTTAAATTCTTCAGTGTTAATTGTGGAAAAGATCATTGTTCCTAAATCAATCTGAAAGCTGTCATTTTTTTTACAGCTTGTAGCAGTGTTAAAGAACCACAGGAAAAGGCTAATGGTGAATGCTGACTTTAAAAAAAAGAAAAAACATATAGGTCTTTTCTGTCCAGATTGAAAGGCAATGCCACAATGCACAGCAGGCTGAATTAAGTCAAGTCACAGTCCGGTGTCTTCAAATTTAAGAAACAGACATGCCTAAGTCCACTGTTTTCTACCTGGAGGAAGTGAGGCAAGCAATAAAATTAAAGCTAATTTCACTGCAAACAGAAGCACAATAGAAATCTTTTAAAATTAAGGTGCATATTTAAAAAAATCTTCATTTCCTCATTAAAAGCAAGTACACTAGTAATTAAGACAAAATAAATTAAGTCACAAGAAACACTAGGGAATCCCCATCCCCCTTCCACTATAATTAGAAACATTCTGTTCTGTACACTTTCCCCAAATATCATACACACAAAATACAGGCAAGCATAGGTTTGTTAGTTTACAAACACAAACATACCACATACATTCTCAAATACAATATAATTCACCGGGAGAGAAAAAGAAAAGGTGCTACAGGCATGCTAGAATGAGGAATGAACCAAGGAAGAGATGATGGTAGCAAGAGAAAGGCAAGTTTGTGCCTCAAGAAGGCTAAGAGGTGGAGCATCACTGGGCCTAGAATGAGCACTCAGGTCTCCCCAAACATCTCGGCTTAAGTCCCCGAAGCAGGAGAACACTGTAATTACAGCAACTGGATCTTCTCATTTGCTCCCGAAAGGGATGGTTAAACAGCCAAGTGTATCCCTCAAAGACGGGCAAGAGGCTACCACAGGCCAGCAAAGAGACCACAAAGAACTTTCAAAAAGATCTACAGCTAAAATTCTCCTGCTTCTTAGACCATTCCAAGCTGTTCATTCTAGAATCCCAATGCCAGTTTACTTTAAGGACATGTTTTCATGGGTAGCATGTAAAATACAAAGCCATGCTTATGGGGAAAATGTTGTAATGATACTGTGGTTTTCATAATAGTCTTCTTCCATACCAATCCTGAATATAAAATAAAGACAATCAGAATAAGCATTCTATCTAAATAAGCTCAAATCGTATTCTAAGTGGCATAAAGATTACAGTTAATACTTGCTCTTGCCCACAAAAGGAAAACATAATCAGGCATAAATCTTCAGGCAGGATCAAACTACATGACATGATCCTAGGTCCACATCTACCATTAAGTGGCCTCAGTTTACCAGACATGGGATACTAACAAATCCTTCTTAGTAAGATAATATGCAGCACAGATCTTCCTAAACAGGGGTAAAGCTTTATAGAAAACTCTTCTTGCAATCAGAAACCCTGGATTTCAACTCCCTACTCTATCATTCATTAGATGCATAATGACTTGACAAGTCAACTGAATGTTGCTTCTTTCTATAGAAACTGAAGTCAGAAATACCTTAAGATTGGGAGGATGCTGGAGGTGTTGTACAGTGTGTCTTGTAGCTCACTGATATTCTAGACAAAGTTACTAGAGATTTTCAGTTAGGGCTCTTGACTTCCCAACCCAACTTTCTAAGACCTGGTGCCTAATCCAGGGTCTCCAGCTTTCAAACTTTCAACTCAACTCAGTGGTCCTTCGGTCTATATGGTAAGGAAGGGAAAAAATACAAATAGTGCTTTTCTTCCCCCAGAATACATACAGCTGGTTAAGAGTTGCAGCCTGAAAAGATCTCATGGGATTCTTAGTAGTAAAGAGCACAGAGCAGGCAGATGTGGAATGAGAGTTTGTGGCAGAGGAGAATTATTACAGCAACCACAGAAGTCCTTGATGTAGCAGGTTACTCTCATTTTCTTTTTCACCTTCAACCTTGGCACCAGGACATCTTGGGACTAAAAATTCTTAGTGGTGAGGCTCCTAGATGGCTCAGCATGGCTAAACATCCAGCTCTTGATTTCAGCGCAGGTCATGATCTCAGGAATCACGGGATGGAGTCCCATGTCAGGCTCCACACTGAGCATGAAGTCTGCTTGGGATTCTCTCTCTCCCTCCCTCTGCCCCTCCCCACGTCCTGCTCAAGTACACTCTCTTGCTTTAAAAAAAAAAAAAAAATCTTTGTGGTGAGGGGTTTGTCCTGCTTACTACTCTAGGATGTTTATTTAGTTATTTAGTAGCATCCTTGGCTGCTACCTACACTACATGCCTGTAGCAAGCCCTCCCCCTCCAACTGTGACAACCAAATATGCCTCCAGATACCAGCAAATGTCGGGGTGGGGAGGGGCAAACAGAACTGTCTGACTGAGAATCAGAGCCTTATGGTAATAGGACTAGCTGACTGGTTCTTGAAGGGTCACAAATAAGAAGTGAAACTGCATTACACATAGATGTGTCAGAAGATGAAACTATCAATCTGTGCTAAAACACTAAAGAACTTTTTCTTTCTTTCTTTCTTTCTTTTTTAAGATTTTATTTATTCATTTGACAGAGAGAGCACACAAGCAGGAGGAATGGCAGAGGGAGAGGGAAAAACAGGCTACCTACTAAGCAGGGAGCCCCACACGGGGCTTGATCCCAGGATCCCAGGATCATGACCTGAGCCAAAGACAGGTGCCTAACCAACTAAGCCACCCAGGTGCCCCCACAGAAGTCTTTTCTAAAACCAGTAATTTTTAAAAATGCTTTCTTAATCATGACTACAGGAACTGAAGACAAAAATTCCTGTCTACTCCACGAATCTCAAGACAAAGTGGCAGACACAGGGTCTGTGGCAATCCACGAGGATCTGCCTATGCTAGAACACTCTCCACCTTCACTTTCTACTCTGAATACTTGAGGCAGGACTTCACGTGAGAGACACAAACTCTTAAAAATAAGGAGGACAGATACTAATAAATTTCTAGAAAACAGGGATTTGGCAAATGACAGAATTTTCTCCCACTTAATTTTGGTTGTAGAGTGAGGACAAATTTCCAATTCAAATATTTTAAAGGAGGCTTATGATACCCACTTTTAACTAAATAGGGGTATAACGCCTCCTCAGAATCTGCGTTTCCTGTTTAAAGATTTTTTTTTTTTTAAAGTAATCTCTACACCTAATGTTCGGGTCAAACCCACAATCCCAAGATCAAGTGTCACCCGCTATACTGACTGAGCCAGCCAGGTGCATTTGCATTTCCTGTTTAGATCAACAGTTAGAGAACTCTTTGGAGTTGCTGAAAACCCAATGGAAACGTTTTCCTTGTCCTGGGCCTTTGCCAATACAAACATTTCATATGGGGACTGATGATATGAGCCAGAGTCTACCCTTTGAGGTCATGTAGTGAGGTAATCCCAGGGAAAAAACTTGGACACAGAGGATATTTAGCTAAAGACATGAGCCCCTGAAACAGCTGTGGCCGTATCACTACCCTGCTTTGAGAAAAAGGAACTGAAGCTGAAGCCAGACTCATACCATTACTATCAAAATCTCATTCTTCATCATAAAGCAGTAGAAAAGGAAATAGCATTCCACAGACCTCTTATAAAGAAAGCAATCTGTGATATTACTCTCGGCATCAAGCCTGCTGAACTAGCAAATTAAAGCTCAGGAAGTCGCTACTTAGGTAAAAGAAGGCTGAAAGTAAAGTGAATGGCCCAACTGAGAAATGCCAGGGAAACCTCTTGAACTCTGAAAGCTTTCCCCGTGCCTCAGGATGAGCAGAAGATTTAGAACTGACATGTTTTTGTAAAAGCACATCACCTACTGACAAATAGCAATGGGTCAGATAATGAGGTGGGGAGACATGGTACTGTCACGTTCTCTATACCTAAACGTGGGGATCAGAGCTGATTCAATGGTTTAAAAAAAATAAGACCGACCTTACATGTTACCTTGTACGTTGTATAAGTACATACATACAAATGCTTCTACACAAACCCTGTAACATATATTAGTTATAGCTGTATGACTGTAGGTTATAGCATATAACGATACTTCAACATCCAAACACCAAAAAATGGGTTTTACTCATTTGTTTCTCTTCTCTTTTTACTATGGAGCTTGCCTATCTGTCATATAACAGGCTACTGAATGGATCCAGACAATCAAAAGTCCTAAGCCATGATTTGTATGAAGATATGCATGGTCTCTGAGAATTTTTCTAAAGAGAGTCTGGAAAAGCTAAAAATCCATATCAAATTAAGGCACAGTAATTGCTCGTAAGAGATGAGAAATAACTCCTCAAACTTCTGGCCTCTGAACTCTGATTCATGAACAAGTCCCATCTCTTTGACTATAGTCATTTACATGAATCCCATTTAGGTTCTAATGGGACTCATGAAAACTGTAAACACAAAACCCAGAGAAAAATGGAAAACTTAACTCCCACCAGTGAGAACAAGACTTTTATAACACAACGAAAATAAGGATTGGAATGGAAAAGAGACTTATGAAGTATCTGAAGTCCTGAAAAGCCTGTAACAAATGTTTGCCAAGAATTTTCTAGGACTCCTTACAGGGAATGAAATGCCGGGCAATAGGGGAAAAGGTTGAGGCAACACACAACAGAACCCCATCCTACAGAAGGCAGGGCACACAACTAAAAGAGCCTAAATACACGTGAAGAATTGAGAGTAAGTGCTGATTTCCAACCTGTGGTGGCTGTGTGCTGGTGAAGCGATATTCTCCTTGTTTGTCTCGACTGAACACAACTTTCCAAAGGACCATGTCAAGGAAGAAGTTCTGAGAGATATTCCAGTGAGTTAAGAATTAAAAATGACTACGTCATTCTTTATTAATGTGCACATTTTAAAAGGCTCATACAATGCTGCATCATTAGTGAAAAACATGACTTGGTTTTCATATAGACAATTTCAGTTAATATTTGAAAAGGATAAAGTATAACAGGACTTTTTTTTTTTTAAAGAAAATTCTTGTAAGAAATGTAAATCACCATAAAATTCTTGATAAAATGGGGCCTCTAAAATTTCCACAAAATATGGCTTTTATTTGAATCCTTGCGTCTTTCCCATATTAAAATAATGCTTATAATTTGAGACTTTTTTCTTAACAATAAATTGTTCATTGAATAAACAAAATATTAATTCTGTATCTATGAGTATGACTTCATCAGAGTCCAACACAAATAACTCTTTTGATAGTGAGCAAGAATAATAAATTAAGAGATTATGAGAGGATTCCCTAAAAATTGTTTTTCTTTAAATTTTATTTTAAATAACATTTGTGTGAATAGATGGAATTTACACCATAGAAAAAGGAAAGCTTTTAAAATATATTATCTTGGATGTGCTTTCTAATGTCCACAAAATAGCAAAAATACTTTCCACTGGGCAACTTAAAAAGATCAGTAGCATAATATCCACACTGCCCACTATGGCCCAAATTTATAAATACCAAGTCATCTTTTAGAAAGTAACAAATTAAGCATAATTTTCAAGTCGAGAACTATTATCACAGAAGTATACACATTTTCCAACAAATTACCTAATTTTAATTCAAAAGTTTGCTCTAAAAAGAAACCCTTCACTTAAAAAATCACAACTCTCCTTCTTCCATTTCATATATTGCTATAGTAGGAGTGAATCATAACAGTTCTGAGAACAGACAGAATTTTATCAATAAGCAGCAAATAAGAACTTACTAGCTGCTTTTATAGAAGTCAACTTAAAGGCAATCCTAGTAGGAGAGTAACTATATAATATACAATGGATCAAAGAGGACGTAAGACCTCCAGAGGAAACTCAGAAGTAAATACCAAAGGAGGCAGTTCCAGTAAGCAGCGCCAGTAAGTTCACAGTGGTCATTATTTTATACTTTCAGTAAACTGTTATTAAAATTTATGTTTCATAGAGAAAGCCCCCTCCCTCTTTTCCTTCCTTAAATGGGAGATTTTATTTTATATCACAGGTCTCTGGTGGTACACACCCACTCTGATTTCATAGCACTGATTTACTAGTTTAGGGCCACCTGAGCACCAATCTTCTCCCCTTTCTACAGATCACTAATTTTTGCTATCTCACTGCTTATTTTCTCTTATATGTGTAAGTGCAGCTGTGACGTATCACTTAACCTAACAAATATTAGTTGTGTTTCTTTTCCATGGAAAAGGTCACAAGAGAGAGCTAAATCAATTTAACTAAAACGAGACTGAAACTTTTTGTGGGCTTTCATAATGTTACCTGTCCTCTTCCCCCAGGACTGATAAATCACCAAGAATCCCAAAGCAGCAACGTAGCCATCTGATTATCTGAAATGCTTACCTCCACCATGATAGATACAAGGGCATTGACAAGAACAATCATGAGCATAGTTATACGCCACTGATATGGTACACACACTATCTGTAAGACAAAAAATTTTTTATAAGACAAAAACTTTTAAAATTGTAGTGTGCAGTTTACAGCATTATATGATAATTTCAAATGTCACTGAATTCCTATTACATACCAAGCACCTTCATATACATTATCTACTCAATCCTTAACAATGCCACGAAGTATATCCACTTTTCAGAGGATAAAACTCGAAAGTTAACTCAGGGTTAAAAGAATAGGGTACAGAAACTGAGCTTAGAATCAAATCCTATTTACACAGACTGAAAAGGCCATGCTTTCTACTAGTTTATGAATTTCTAACAATTCCCTATTTTTAAACTAAAATCCTGTCTTTAAACAGTGAAGCAGATACTGATCGAATAATGAAGTATCACTCAAAACTCTATATACTGTTACAGAAAGAACTGTAAAAATCAACTTAACAAATACAGTCTAAGTTTTCACTTCAAAATCTGGTTAATTCCTAAGATCTAAAAAATAAAACAAAAAAATCCCATTCATGTGTTCACCTTTTAGTCAACAAATATTTACTGAGTACCCAGAAGACTGGACTAGGTGCGGAGAAGTAATACGATCTAATATGTTATAGAAAAACACCTATGACTCCAGCAAGAAAAGATTTCAGGGGTGGAGACTCCTATAGTGATCAAGAAAAGATGATGGAAGTCAAAACTAGTGATGAGGGCACAAAATAATAAATATATATTCGGTCTTGTGGCAACAGGAATGTCTTATCCTGAGCTTCTAAATGCCCCGGAATTTCCTGGGGATCATGTTTTTTATTCTAATTAGGCTACTCTTGGTGGGCTCCTGGATGACTTTAGGATGGGGCCTGGTCATCAGAAAGTCTAAGCCCTGATTAGAAGCTTGGAACTTCCGGCCTCATCCTCCTCGGAAGGGAGAGGGGCTGGAGACTGAGTTAATAATTGACCATGACATGATGAAGCCTCCTTTAAAAAAAAATCCCTAAACTTCAGGGTTTAGAGAGCTTCTGCTTTAGTCAACACATCCATGTGCTGAGAGGGTAGTACATTCCGACTTCACAGGGACAGAAGCTCTTACGCTCAAGACCCTTCCAGACTTTGGCCTATCTGCCTCTTCATCTAGTCGTATATCTGTACCTTTATTATAAACCAATAAAGAATAAGTGTTAACCTGAGTTTTACAAATTATCAAACCTGAGAAGGAAGTTCTAGGAACCCTGATTTATAGCTAATTAGTCAGAAGTACAGGGGATGGATGACTTGGGACTTTCAACTGGTATCTGAAGTTGGGGAGCACTCTTGTGAGACAGAGCCCTTAACTTGTAGGGTCTGTGCTAATTCCAGGTAGTCTGTATCAGAACTGAATTGTAAGATACGCGGTTGGTGTCCAGAGTTGGAGAATTAACATATTTGGTGTTAAAAGTATTGTGAGGAAACAAAAGCTTCCCTTTAGGTGGCAAATGGGATGGAGCAAAGCTAAAATAGACTGAGAGTAAGAAAACAGAGAATCTAGCAACTGACTGACCATGCAAAGAAGAGAAGTACACATATACACACACTTCCAACTTGGATAAACAGTGGTACCAAAGAAGACAAAAGCAGGGTTGAGGGAGAACATGATGATAAGCTTAGTTATCAAGATGCTGAAAGAGAGAACTGACAGGTGAACCATGCGTATAATATTCAGTATGTCAGTGGATATTCAATTTTAAAGCTCAGTTGTGAGAGCTAGGCCAACACAGAAGATACTGAGGGGGAAGCCAGCACTACAGACGAGCTCATCCAAATATACAGAGTAACATGAAGAGTATCATGTGTGAAACATTAACATTTAAGGAATAGAAGGAGAGTCTGGAACCACCATGAAGACTAAGAACAAGGAGTCCTGGGGGTAGAAAAAAATGGGAAGGAAGTACAGCATCACAAAATTACAGTCTTGAAAATTACTGGCTAACTTGTCAAAAACTGACAAGTGGTCAAGTAAGGCTGGAAAAAAACTAAAAGGACAAGTCCACTGGATTTAAGAAGAAAGCTGTTAATGCCCTTGACCAGGATAATTTCATTAGACTGGCATGGGTAGAAGCCAAACTATTTGATGAGTGTGTGAGAGGTGAGTCAAATGCTGCACTCTTTCAAGAAATAATGTGAAGCTGAAGACACATGCGGCAGAAGAGAAACAAAAATGGATTTTCTTCTGTCTTCTTCTTTTGCTTCAAGTGCTTATCTAAATCCCTCAATGAAGCACATGGGAAAACAAACTCATATACACACTGCTGGTTCAGACTATAAACTGTCATCCTCTTCTAAGTTCAGTAACACAGCTGCTTGTACCTGAGACAAACCAACTATGAGCCCGGGAAAGACTGTAAGTATACTCCTGTAATGCCGTACTACAGAGTAGTGAAAATGAAACGCACCAACACAGACGCATCTTAAAAATAATGCTAATGGGAAAAAGCAATTCCAGAAAAATTCAAACAGTAAGACACCACTGTCATACAAGTTAAAAGCAAGCAAAACTATCTGTCCGGCTTCATACAGTATGGTAAGTGTATAATGAGAGAAAAAATGAGAAGAGTGGTTCCCTCAGGGTGTTTGGAGAAGGGTATGCTATAGTGCCTTACTGGTGTTGGTAATGTTAATGATTTCGGTTGGATAATGAACTCGTGGTATGTTATTTTTATTACTCTTGTGCTTAACAATTTAATATACAGAACAAGTATTTCATCATGAAGTTTTTAATGAAAAGATGAACTCAGTGGAGTTCACTTTTAATGAAAAGATGAACTCAGTGGACAGTGAAGAGGCAGTAGGTACAGACTATTCATGAAGTAGGTTGAGAAGGGACAGATCAAGAAACAGAGTCCAAGTTCTTTATTTTTAAAGACCAAGGGACATTTGTTTGTAGATAAGGAAAGGGAACCAGAAGCAAAGACTGAAGAAACAGGAAAGAAACTTAAAATATCAGCTAGACTCAAAGCTGTTGTTTCAATTATGTTCTTTATTCTTTTCAGGGTACATATGGGTTAATATAACTGCATTTTAGAAAATTCAGAAGGGAAAGATTATGGGGAAAACAGCCTCTGTCCCCAGTAATAAGAGAGCAAAGGAGGGGGTAGATCATAAGTCCTAGAAAACCTCCAAAAGTCCCATTTGGCTGTGTAAGTATCATGTAATACTAATGCGTCATTTTCTATTACTGCCTTACTGCTGCTATCCTACTTATCATCGCCCTCAGACAACCAGTAGTAACTGATATGCTGAACCCTTACCTGAAGAACCTGGTCAATAGAGGCAACTGGATGCAACATGATGAGTAATATGAAAACATACAAAATCATCACAGACACAACAAAAAAATCTGAAAAAGAAAGTAAAACAATTAAATTAGAAGTTCCTTAAAATAAAAATGCATATAATACAACTGGCATACTGGCAATCTTAAATTTGGTTTTGAATATATCTATTTAGGTTGGTGAAGTATATAAAGTCTGTTTTATGTTATTTTCTAGAGTATAGTACATTATTTAGGCTCAAAGATTTCACTTATGTGATACAGCATTTATAAAAGTAAAAGACAGACCTTTATGGACATTTATTTCTCTTTTTCCCATAGATAGCTACTCTGTAAGATAATCAAGCCCATATATAATTGACAGGAGACTAGACTATGTACAGCAAAATGAGATTATCATTTAAAAGAGGTATGCACTAATTACAGTTGACTATGAAAGTACTGAACAACACTTATTCCCAGTATTGGGTAAGCTATAATCCTAAATAAAGGCATTCTAGTTTGACCATATTTCTGTCAAATGAATCCTACTTTCTCAATGACCTCCTCTGTAAAAATATTTCCAAAGAAAATGTTGGCTAAAATCCAGAATGTGAACTGATTTACTATTTTAAATGTGGGCTCACCACTTGCTGCAGTAGCTGGGAATGTTAAGTTCAATCAAGCAGTACTTTGCATTACTTTCCTAACTCAAAAATAAAACTCCCTGCTCATGGCCATTCTGTTAACTGTGTACATACACGCATTCATCTGTACTTGTATAAGCATACTCTTATATAAGAGCCTTAATGATCAGAAATTTCCCCATTATACTAATATTCCCCAACATTTTCCCCTTTTTTCTTTGGCTTGGATATTTATTTACAAGTTCTTATTTCAGGTCATCTTGAAACTTAAATGTTATTGTAATTTAGTAAAACCATGTAAAACTAAAATTTTATCAGAGAGCCTTCAGATTTGGTAAAGAAGTTAATATCCTATTTTATGGACTATAAAAGGATCTCATACTATTTTTAAATGTAGGAGTCATTTACAAATAAAAAAAACTGTTAGTATGTCAGTTCAAAACCACAGGCCAATATTTACTGTCCCACAGAAATAACAGTGTATATAGTTATTTTGTATATATACATTAATATACATATTTATTGCTGTAACAACTTAGGCTGGAAGTTCTATTAACATTCATGCCAAAGGGGGGAAACTTTTACTTTGAGTCACTGACCAAGAGGATAAAGAATTTAGAACACATGTTAGATTTGTAAAAATTTTTTTTCCTTCAATTTTTATTTTTTAAAAAAGTATTACTAAACTGTAAATGGGAAATATAATATTCTATTCAATAAATGTAGCAACCAAAGCAATATGTAAGTTAATTCAAATAGTTATTATGGACAGTTAAAGTGTTTAGAAAGTGCTAGTTGGGAGTACAGAAACACATATAAAACAAAATCAGAAAAAGGACAAGAAGAAATGGTCAGAATACAAATGCTAGAGAATACAAATAGAGAGACATGGAGACAGAAAAAGTTATTTCAAAACAATAATAGCCCATATTGAGTATTTTCCAAATCTTACTGCATTTTTACAGCTATAAGCAAAATAGATTTGTAATCTAGTTTCTGATATATTGCCAGAAAACATTTTTTTACTCAGGCTCACAAACTTCTTACATCCACCTCAACAGTATTTCTCAAATCTTCCTGTCTTTCTCCTAGAGCCACTCCCTCTGATCACACCTCCAAAAACCCACCAAGATTTCCATGTGAAGCAGAAAATAATTAAACCTCTCCTTTGTTTAGCCAGGGGAGAAAAAGAGGCATGCCGTTCAAAGGAATCTGACAGCAACAATGCATGGCTGACAGATGTATATAAACACTGAAATGAAAAGATCAACAGAGAAACCAAGATGGGAAAATCAGGTTTTCATCTTCTAGTAGACTGTGCTCTCTGCTCCTGGACAGTCCCGGCACTGCTACTGAAGTACAAGTAATACTCTTCACGAGAACACAGCAATCAAAACAAATCCTGTGTTGGTGGTGACTGGAGATCAGCGAAGAATGTTCTGCACGTTACAAATTCAGATTCTACCACAAAGCGTGTGAACATGAACAAGTCCTTAGGAGTCAAGGTATCTGAACTAATAAGATGGATATGATGAGGATACCATAAGGAAGAGCAGACTTGGTTCTTAAAATGCAAATCATTTGTAAATTCAAGTTATTATTATTAAATATGTCCCAACTTACGGCATCACAGACTTGTTAATGATACCAGATGGTTTTGATGGAATATGGCATCAAAATCAGGCACCATAAAGGATTTCCTGTATGCTCGTTCCCCTTAGTATATGACTCAAAAATAAAACCTTACACAAAATAAATAAACCTACAATACTCGTTCATGATTTTGATATATACTCCTCTTGCTGTTCCTTCCTCAAAAATATGAACTGGAGTATTCTAACCTATAACCACAAGTTTCAAGTCTTTGAAAGGACACCTTATCCTGCAGGGCCTCTAGGTATCTGCTCCACCCAATTCAGACATGGCAGAGGAACAGGAAAAAAACATGCATAGACCCTGAAGAGGAGACACTAGCAGTTCAGCAGTAACATCTTCACAGACTGAGAAAGGACTTTGGTGTCACAAGCAGAAAGTTACAGGAGGCAAGTAAGAAACTGTAGCAAAAACCAAAGCCAAATCCCAAGAGATCACATCTAGTTAAATGACAATGTAAGAATTAAGTCCACATCATCATGGTCCTTGAAATGACAGCATGGTTAAAGGAGAAAATAGAACTGGGCTAAGCTAAAGCTGAAAATGGGTCACCGCAGACTGAAATTCAGTTTGATTCAGAATCCAACCAGTGGGAGAGAACAAAAACCTTCTGACGAGAATGCCTGAAATGCCTGAGATTGAGATTTAATTTTTAAAAAACAATAATCTCAAAATAGGTTTAATACATTTCACTGCTCAGATATAAAGATCAGCAACCAGCAAGTCCTAACAAAGAACGGCTGTCAATTCTAAAGGAGAAAATGAAAAACTAATGTCAGCTCTAGCAAAGCCTTAACCTCTCCCCATTCATTCCCAGTCTTACTTATACTTTACACATTACTTTATACAGTTAGACTTTATTTCTTTTTTTTTTTTTTAAGATTTTATTTATTTGACAGACAGAGATCACAAGTAGGCAGAGAGGCAGGCAGAGAGAGAGAGGGAAGAAGGCTCCCTGCTGAACAGAGAGCCCGATGCGGGGCTCGATCCCAGGACCCTGGGATCATGACCTGAGCTGAAGGCAGAGGCTTTAACCCACTGAGCCACTCAGGCACCCTAGACTTTTATTTTATCACTTTCTTTATTCATCAATAACTCCAAGATTTAAGGGGCTCCAATAAGAGACAGAAACAAGATGTGAAAATCAGCAAAATACGTTTACGTTGTCTTTAGTGTTTTTATTTTATTTTTTAGGAGGCATGTTTTAAGACAGCATGCACTCTGTTTATCCACCAACAAACACACACAGGCTATTTGTATTTAGGACAAAGGTTTTGTGGCTGTATTTTTTTTTTTTAAGATTTTATTTATTTATTTGACAGAGAGAGATCACAAGTAGATGGAGAGGCAGGCAGAGAGAGAGAGAGAGAGAGGGAAGCAGGCTCCCTGCTGAGCAGAGAGCCCAATGCGGGACTCAATCCCAGGACCCTGAGATCACGACCCAAACCACCCAGGCGTCCCAGAGTGAAGCAGGCTCCCCGCTGAGCAAGGAGCTCGATGCAGGACTTGTTCCCAGGAGCCTAGAATCACAACCTGAGCTGAAGGCGGCGGCTTAACCGACTGAGCCACCCAGGTGTCCCTTGTGGCTGTATTTTTTGCTAAACACAATTTTTAATACTAGGTTTTAAAAAAATAGTCCAGTGATCAACAACTGAGTTTACTACTTATTGAAGTCAATTTGAAACTAACTGAAAATACAAAATATCTTAATACAAAATTAAATGAGAATACAAAGCCTTTAATTTTTTTTTAAATTTTCCAAATGATACAAAAGATACATTTTAAAAACAGGCAATTAATAATCTTTTTTTTTTTTTAACTGGAGAAGCATGGGTAGGGTGGATTTACTTAGCTCTCTAACTTCTCTGACATCGCTGTCTTACTTATCAAACAGTCTGAACACCAGTTTTCTTATATAAAGAAAGCATTATTCTCTGATAGATGTTTTAGCCACACTTGGGCATGCTTCCTTGAAATATAAAAATATGGAACTAAAAACAAAACATGTATGTCAATTTTAATTAAGTTCACTTTAACCAAAGCTAACTTTAGTTATGAAGTACTCTTAGAAGAAGAAGTGACTGACCTTCTATGGAAGTCTTTTTGTCCCAAAACATACTTCCAATATGTCTCTCAATAATACAGATTCTGCTTTTTAGATAATGGATTTTTGTTTTGTTTTGTTTTTTCAAGATCTATTTATTTGGAGGGGGTAGGGGCAGAAGGAGGGAAAAGAGAGAATCCTAAGCAGACTCCGAACTCTGCGCAGACTGATGTAGGGCTCAGTCCCATGACCCTGAAATCACGACCCAAGCTGTCAAGAGTCAGTTGGAGGCTCAACCAACTGCACCACCCAGGTGCCCAGTATCAGTTTAAAAAAAAAAAAAAAGTAAAAAGTAAAAACAGATTTCAATATTACTGATAGGTGAACAGTCTTAACCTGTCCAAAACAGAAACTAATAAAATGTGACCTACAAACCACATAGTGTAGAAAAATAAATAAGACATATGGGAAAATGGGGGCGCCTGGGTGGCTCAGTGGGTTAGGCCACTGCCTTTGGCTCAGGTCATGATCCCAGGGTCCTGGGATCGAGTCCCGCATTGGGCTCTCTCCTAAGCAGGGAGCCTGCTCCCCCCCCGCCCCGCCTCTCTGCCTGCTTGTGATCTCTCTCTCTCTGTCAAATAAATAAATTATTAAAAAAAAAAAAAGACATATGGGAAAATGCTTTGTAAACCCTCATGAGATAGAGATGCTAGCAGATGTTACTTACACTTCTGTGACCTGACAGTCTGCCAACCAGAACACCGGCATTTCTTTCTAACTACAGCAAAAGAATGACTACTATTTATTCTAAAATACTGCAAAAATCTAAAGTTTTTTATGAAAAAAATTAAGTTGTCCCACATGTTAATAGTATATTCTCAATTTTTTAAAAAATTAGCACTTTATACACAGTAACTGATTTTTTTCCCCATAAACCCTAGTTTTGATCAATAGAGAAGCTATCTCCTACTGCCATAGTTAGATGAGTCAACATAGGCGCAAGACTCCATTTTACTGACACTTTCAGCAGTGGATGCAAAGGTGACACCGATGAAGAATTCCAGGTGAATAATGTCTGTGCCAGTATCAAGAATGATGACAAAGACAGCTGGCACTGTGCAGACCACCCAGAAGCAAAGTATAATACCCACTGTTCCAACTGAAGAACCTCTGTTCCTGTTTCTAATTCTAACTCTGTCTGCAATGGGCTGTAAAAATAAAAGCTGGAGCCAGAATCAACAGTGTGAAAACCAGGATTGTTTAGAACTGGTGGCTTTAATTTTCAACTTTAGAGTGGCAGCGACCATGAGAACAAAACAAGACAGTAAACATCTAAATCACTAGGTTCATTTTATGTGAAGACCCATTTCACTTTGAAAGAACAATTTCAACTCTACTCTTCTTATATTATTTTTAAAGAAAGAAAGCAGGATAAAAATCACAAATGCCAAACTTACAATTCTTGTAGCAAGGCTGCCTGAAGGGTTTTCCTTTTGAAAAGGCAATTGCCACTATGAGGTACTGAAAACTGGAGATAAAAAATACTGTGGTATTTTCATAATTTTGAATATTATGTGTATCAACATTGCTTTCATTGTACAAATGTGAAGAATTCCAATATAGGCTTCTCGTTGTATTACAAGCACTAGAACACAAAACATTTTTACATTACTAAATACAATACTCATTTTCCAAAAGGAACCAACTTTACCTTAACTATCTTAAATCACTCCCATTAACAGAAATAAGGTTTTTATAGGAAAAGATCCAACAATATCAAGGTAAAACATACAGAACAGGCAACAGAGTGTTAAGGGTCTCTTCTCCTTATATTCCAATCAGTTAATTCCAATCATATTTAACAAGTCCCTCTTACTTTTTAAACTTGGAGATGAAACTAATATCACACTGTACATTGACTATACTAAAATTAAAATTTTAAAAAAAGAAACACAACTAAATTTTAGGAGTCATTTTAACATGGTAAAGGTTCACAGACCTTAAGTTTGACCTTAGCCCTACCACTTTTTAGTTTAACCAAGGAATTATTAAATTGTTAAGCCCCCATTTCCTGGCCTGTAAGGGTGGGTATCACCTGCACTATCACAGGGTTTCTGTGGGGAGTAAGATAACTCATGTAGATGTCCAGCAAAGCACTGAGTACTGTCAGTATTCTGTGGCTGTGGTGCTCTCTCAGCTCTGCTTCCAGTGGGCACGACTGTCAAACATGTATCACACCCATTACCAAAACATTAGTTACATAAGCACAGGCAAGCAGTAACAAAATGTTAATCTGCTACAAATGAATTCTGGAAAGATTCTCCAGAACAATTCCATCTATTCCTTTGCATTGCAGTGTTTATATGTACATATAGGCAGACATTAATGTTAAATTTTTCAGTTTCCCAAAACTTTTAAAGACAACTTTTAGTCCCTTCATCAAGCAAGCTATAATGTTTGTATATAAAAAATGTAATTCTACAAAATTACATCAGGGTATAGTTTACATGTTGTTTTGTTTTTTGCAAGCCTGATATCAAGACCTAAGCTAAGATCAAGAATCAGATGCTTAATTGATTGAGCCACCCAGGGACCCCAGCTTATACATTTAATTAATTAAACTAATGTTATAATCTGTGACTGATAGAACACTCTACCCATAAATAAGAGAAGCACTTGGTGTTTTTGTTTTTTTTTTTTTACAAGTTTTTTCAGATTTTAAAATGTCACTTCCTAGGTCTGGGGTAGAAAAGTTAGATGGACAAACATTCTGGGTTTAGAGAAGAGAACACTGATTAATTTCAATGCTCCCATTTTACAGATAAGCTCAGTAGCTAATTAAGAAACTGGTCCGATATCCCCTTCTTGGTAATGATTATGAAGAACCTGCCTGACCATCTTTCTAAAAATAAAAGGAGTTACAATGATATAAAGTCAAATATAGGCCAAATAACT
Organism: Neogale vison; assembly: GCF_020171115.1. NCBI lineage: Eukaryota > Metazoa > Chordata > Mammalia > Carnivora > Mustelidae > Neogale > Neogale vison. The sequence goes on from NC_058096.1 coordinate 116,112,276, forward strand.
GTTTAATCAAGCTGCCTGCAAAATTTATATAAATTCTAAAACTTATTTCTACTATGCATATATGTTACACACATTCCACAGATTTTTTAAATGGATTGACCAACTTACTCTGACTGTGGCTGCCATACTTCATACCAAGGTTGCTGCTTGACCCAAAAAAACCCCAAAGATTGAAATCCAATGCAGATGATGATCTGAGACAAAACGGAGAAAAGAAGGGCCCCAGATATAAGACCTGAGGGTGGTCTTTGCGCCACGAGTTCCTTCCAGGCAGGATTTAAACTCACTATAATGAGAAGGAAAAGGGGAGAAGTTTTTATCTATATAGTTGTTATGTAATACATAATCAGATTCACTTAGGAACTTAAATTCATTTTTGTCTAACAAATCTTTAATATGAAAAATGTCCAAAATCCAAGCCAAATGTCATGCATATTTAAGTCAGCTGTAAAAGTAAACAATTTAGGCTTTTTCTAAAGTATCTCACCAAGTACTTTTATTTTTTTATTTTTTTAATATTTTTTATTTATTTATTTGACAGAGAAAGATCACAAATAGGCAGAGAGGCAGGCAGAGAGAGAGAGGAGGAAGCAGGCTCCCTGTCAAGCAGAGAGCCCGATGCGGGGCTCGATCCCAAGACCCTGAGATCATGACCTGAGCCGAAGGCAGCGGCTTAACCCACTGAGCCACCCAGGCGCCCTCACCAAGTACTTTTACATTAGCCTACTGAATTTCAGAGAAATACCAGTACAAGTAATAAGAATACTAAACAGAAACATATAAACTATAACATTACCGTGCTTATATGTTAATTAAGTTTATATGTTAACTATGTTTAAGAATTTATTTCTGAATATTTAATTAAAAGCTATAGTAAAAAGACATATTTTCTTCCTCTTAAGACATTAACACACACACACAAAAAGAAGACATTAACAAAGGTTGAAAGCTATATGAACAGTAATCAAAAAAAGCTTTGATAACTTATTAAGGTGATGTCCACCAAGTTTCTCTACTGTAACATTTCTGCTTTTCTTTTTGTAATTAGTTTGTAAAAAGATATATAAAAATCCTGTTCTTCATTAAACTTCGACTCGACAAATTCCCTAAACTAGTATTTAGGGAATAGTATTCCCTAAGGATTGTCTAACTCACTGGTTCTCAACCAACATGATTTTGCCCTGTAGAGAACATCTGTTAATGTCTGGAGATATTCATGGTTGTCAAAACCAGGGGAGTGTTGCTGGCATCTAGCAGCAGGTAGAGACCAGAGATGCTCGTAAGCATCCTCTAATGCACAGAAAAGAAGCATCTGGCCTAAAAGGTCAATCAGATCAGTGTATTTTCATGGTTGAAGTCCATCATTCCTTCTATAGTTATCAGTTTGCATTTTCATCTAAGGAAGAGCTTTCTCTTCTCTCCCTACTTACTTATTTCTAATATGGACTTGTGAATTTTTATTTGATTAAGCAGGTCATATCCAATTACATCATTATTTATTCTGACATAAACACAAAGACCAAAATCAACCACTATCTTCTGTTTCCTCATATGGTCTACCTAGGGATATGGCATCACTTCCGCCATACTCCTCCCAAGAATTCACAGTCTGAGTCTAATGAGACTACTTCAGACCAGACAAATCCATTTAACTGATTTCTCTTCTTTCATAAATGTCAACACCAAGATGTCCCCCAAGAAAGGCTGATGTAATATTCTGGATTTAAAAAGATATAAGTGGGATGCCTGGGGTGTCTCAGTTGGTTAGGCACCTGCCTTCAGCTCAGGTCATGATCCCAGGGTCCTGGGATGGAGCCCTGCACTAGGCACTCTGCTCAGTGGAAGAAAAAGATGGAGAAAGAAGAGTAAAACAACGAGAGCAAATAAAAACAACTAGTAGTTTAAAAAAAAAAAAAAAAAGAATTTATAGGAAAGAAGTATGCCCTATGTTATAATTATTGATATAAATTTACCAAAGTTTAAGGAATTAATCAGAATTTCATATGCTTTTAAATCAATACTAAAGCAAATTACTCACTTGTAAATACCACTACCAAAATGATTGCCAGATCAATGAAAAGAAACTGGAAGTCTCCCAGGTTACTTAAGATCTGCAAAAGTAATTTTAAAAGCATAATTAGTTTTCAGAAACTATTTTTATACCACTTTGCCTGGCTTTAGATTTTTCTTCTCTGATTTTAGTTCCCCCACTCTACCCACGCCCCAGCCCCCACCATCAATAACAACTTTAAAGTAATATTTGGACCTGCTTAAAAATTAAAGTACATTTGCCTTTGATAGTAAAATCTTTTAAGCTTTTTGACAAAAAGAAAATACAAGCTCTTACTTATTATATTCAACACCCTTGGAAATTAGTATCTCAAAGCTTCCTAAAATCCATCTAACACCATCCCTCCTGATCCTTTCTACAAATGGTAGAAAGGGATAACTTCACAAAAACTCCGTGGGATGTCACTACTGTTTGTTTTGAGAAAATTCTAAAGTGAGATCACTTCAGTTATAAAATCTGATGGAGTACCTACAGACATCACCGTTTACAGTTTTCTCCAAATGCATAAAGTCCTACAAACCACTACTGAAACATCTTTCTCACTCTGGCCTTTTTCTGTAAATGTTTAGCAGAGTTAACTACAAATGTGAAATATGTCACAGCTTAACATTTTGAAGAGCTCTCAGAAAGATGCCCAACCTGTGCTAAAGGCAAAAAAAAAAAAAGAATACAATCATCTTTTATTCACAAAGCTTTAGCCACAACTGTCAGCCTTAAAGAAAATGCTATTGCAGATTCATGAGATTTTCAATCTGCTACTCAAAATATAATAAACTAAAGGAAAATTTATAGATGCTAGTTATGTAAGTTCCCTAATTAGTGGATGCATACATACTCCATTTTTTTGGTTTAAATGCCTTAACAAAAGCACCATCTCTGTAAGCCAAGTCAGTACTCACGGAATATAGCAGAGTAACACTGAAGTACTGTATAATGCTGTACAAAGCCATAAATTTAAATACACAGAAAGAAGTCATTAAAGCAGCACGGCCTTCCCTGGGAAAACAAATGTTGGCATGTCAATAAAAGCATTTGAACTCCTCTTCCAAACCACAGTAATATCCTGACTGATGAACATCAACATTCAACAGCTATGACAAAGCACTCTTCTACCAAAAGATCAAAACTAAAGCAGAACCTGAAAGAGATGAAGAGTAGCGACCTGCTGCTAATGAAGTCAGAGATCGAATATACTAACACAGCATCACAACAAATTCATATTAATTTCTATGATGATTTTTTTTCTACGTTAACAGAGCACATCACAAAGAGATAATGTTGAATTTGTGCTACCTGATAAGGTTTGGCACACAGGAAATACTAGGAGTTTTGGAGGTAAAGGGAGATGCCACTGAAGCCTCGAGCTCTGATAACGAAATGCCTCCATGTGCCCGCTTCAAAGCCTAGTGTTTTGAAGAAGAAAAGAGGTTAAGTTTTATAAATGTGACTTAGCCTAAAGAACTATAAATCACAAAAACCATACTTACACCACAATCATTTGCACCATCACCGCACATCCCAACAAAGTAACTAGAAACAAAAATTACATTAAGATTTTGATTACCTTTTTAAAACAAACAACATTTAACTTAAGATTCCTCCTATGTTATTATGAAGAGCTAATAGACTGAGACCTCCCCACTGGAACTAAACAATCTTTTTATCGCAAGGACTACAGGCATGTTGCTTTTGCAAATGGCATCAGCTTGCAAGTCAAATGACCTGGATTATTGTCCCATTTCTGTCACAAGCTGGGCAAATCAGTTTATCATCTGGCACCTCAATTTCCTTATCTTGAGAGCAAAGGTCTTGGGTCTGTACAGTCTTTAATAACCTACTTTTACACTAAAACTTAAACATAATTATTTACACAATCTATGAAGTCACTTCTACAAGCAGAGTAAATGAACTCTACCTTACAGATATTACCTGGAAAAGGAATTGTAGATATTGTACTTTATCTAAACAAATTAGCACATGAACCTCTTTTAAAAAGGCATTTCAGAGCTGTCACCTATCTGATAGATGACAATACTATATACATGAAATATTAGTTACTTTTCTGGTTTTGAAAATGACATTAAAATCCATAAAAATAAAAAAACAAAAACAAAAACAATACTTACTCTACATTTTGCAATGCTTCTATTAATTGTGTTTTCTGATCAGGTGCCATACGAGCAAACACAGTGCCATGCAACATCAACTAGAAAAAAATAAATTTCTTTAAAATACTGTTCACAGTTTATTCGTGTGAACACACACATACATAAACCCATGTCACTAACCTTAGGAGCAAGGTCTTGGAAATGTTCTAATATCACTGAAAATGATTTTCCATTCATTGCAAAATGGTAACGAGTCACCTGAAGATCCTCTAAGCTATCATGGACCAGTTTAATTGGAATAGCCTGTGTATGAGACATTTAAAACAATATTTAGGCAGCCAGACCAAGTAATAAAATCCTATTTTAAATACATTTGATTTATGGGGCGCCTGGGTGGCTCAGTGGGTTAAGCCTCTGCCTTCAGCTCAGGTCATGATCTCAGGGTCCTGGGATCAAGCCCCACATTAGACTCTCTGCTCAGCAAGGGGCCTGCTTCTCCCTTCTCTCTGCCTGCCTCTCTGTCTACTTGTGATCTCTCTCTCTCTCTGTCAAATAAATAAATAAAAATTAAAAGAATTTTTAAAATAAATAAATAAATACATACATACATTTGATCTAGGAGTGCCTGGGTGGCCTAGTTGGTTAAGCATCTGCCTTTGGCTCAGCTCATAATCCCAAGAGTCCTGGAAGCAAGCCCAGCATCGGGAGTCCCTGCTCTCAAGGGAGGCTGCTTCTCCCTCTGCCTCTACCTGCTCTTCCCCTGCTTGTACTCTCTCTGTGTCAAATAAATAAAATCTTTATTTTTAAAAAAATCACATATATATTTGATCTAAAATGAAATTTTTATTTGATAATTTACATAAAACAATGAAAGTTTAATGTTTATTAAAAGTAAAAGGAAATTCAGTTTTTATAGGTAGATTACCTATAGTGGTTATTTAAAAAACAACCAACCAACCAACAAAGGCTAAAAATCAGCTTCGGTATGAAATAACACATGGACTAAATATTATAGACCTCCTGCATCATTTATCATTACTTTTAAAATAGCTGCCTAGGCAGCTCAGTCTGTTAAGTGGCCACTCTTGGTTTCGGCTCAGGTCGTGATCTCATGGGTGGTGGGATCAAGCCCTGTGTCGGGTTTCTAGCTCAGCAGGGAGTCTGTTTGGGGATTTTCTCCCTCTGCCCCTTCGCCCATTCTAACACACTCTCTCTCCTCTCTCAAATAAATCTTCTTAAACGGTTAAAATAGGATAAATATCTGGAATTTTCATACTTTAAAATGGTGCTTCTCAAGTTCGGGCTAAATTTTCATTCTTTAAAATGGTGCTTCTCAAGTTCGTCAGAAATCACAATTTGAGGTAGCTGGGTCTCATCCAGCCCTGATAAATCAATCTCTGAGGATGTGGCCCAGGTGTCTGTTTTCATTTATTTTCTGTTGTGTTGTGTTTTTTTAATGCACCACCTTTTATTTTTTCAGACTAAATTCAAACAAGCAAGCTTCAAAAAGGAAAATTCTTCTTGACATTACCTCTGAGTCAATTGCTGATGAATTACTGCACTGTGTTAGGGTGTCTGCATAATGCCAGTTTATCTTGGCAACTTTCCCATCCTTCGGAGGTAATGCTTCAGCAATAATAACTTTATCCTGAGGTAGTATCATTCCACAGTCTCTGGCCACAGAAACAGCAGTCAACATATTGTCACCTAATTTTCAAAATATTGAAAATGCATTACAATTAAAATGGAAACATAAATGTATTCAACAATGAATATTTATCAAGAATACCTACTACCCCATCATTGTGCTTGGCAAAATGAAGATAATGTACAGTATTACTCTTGAATCTTAAAGACAACAAAAATCAAAACATACTTTACAAAGGAAGCCTCAAATAATTCAAGCACACATATGCTGAATAGTCATACCATTCTCACAATTACAATTTTTAAAGCCAGATACACTGTGATCTCTTTCGGTCAGGCACTAGTAGTACCTAGCGACACCTGGAACAGTGCTGCACATGCATAGAGCAGGTGCTCAAAAAATATCTGTTGGAATAACTTAGGAGTCACTGGGTCTGTACAAGAATACCTAGTATCACAGGAAAAAAGGAACAGGTTCCGAAAGCAAAACGATGAGCCAGGTAAACAAGAATACAATCTTCACAAGATAGGAAGAGAAGATAGATATCCTCTCAGTCAGGAGGAGAGAAATGAAAAGAAGCCCTATAAGGATAGGATCAAGAAAATATCCACACATGTGAGAGGAATGTGAAAGGTCTGCAAAGCCCACTGCTGCCAAAACTGAAGGGCAGCAGGATTTCTTCCCCCAGTTCCCACACACTATTTCCAACGGTGGCCTCTTGTGACCAGACAGACCCCCCATGGGACAAAGGTCACAGTCCGTCATGGCAGGGAAAGAGAGGAAAGAGACAGAGATGGAAAGTGCTTTGAAGGAGCAATCCTTAGAACCAAGGAATTGCTGGGATGCTAATAAACTTCTACTTGAGCTACACACTGGTAAGTTTGCTATTAGATGGATCTCAGAGTCTGAAACAAAAAAACGTCAATTGCTTTTTCCCCATAAGTCTTAGTGAACACATAAATGAGCCATAGAATGATTATCTTAATTCTTAATATTTACTAAGAAAAAAATACTTAAGAGTTGCCACAATTTCATACAACTAAGGAATGGGAATTATCTAATATCAACAATATAGTAACACCAGAGAATCATTTGGATATAGTCGTCAGAAATCAAAAACCAATCAAACAATGGCTATTTTCACTAGTACACATTCAGGCAATGAAAATAAACATACTCTTACACATAAAAGTGTAATTCTAACAAATATCTATTAGTCATTTTCCATGCATCTGGCATGGTTCTAAAAACTGCACAAGACCCCAAAACGAACAAAACATTCTCTTAACTCTCTAGAATCTTATGCTCTAGTACAGAAAACAAATCTACAAACAGCTTACACAAAATAAAATAACTGCTATAAAAAGTATATGATTAGAGGAACAACAAAAAGAGCAAAATCTAAATTTTTACAATATGCCCTTCACTGTTTTACTACTTTTATAAAAAGAATTTGCTAGCCTCAGGAGAGTTCTGCAAAGTTATCTTATACCTTTAAAAAACACTCTGAGTTGAAATGGGACAAGGTAGGATGGAGTCACTATATGCTTTTGTAACTAATCATTCCACAATATCCTATAACCCGAACTCTTAAGAGTCACATTCAATTTTTCCTGTGTCCTTTTATAAAGTCTAACCTGTGACCATGACAGTGCGAATGTTGGCTTTATGCAAATCTTCAAGTACTGCAGGGGTTTCTTGCTTTAATTTGTTCTGCATTACAATTAATCCCATAAAATCCATGTTGTTTTCAATGACATCTCTGCAGAAAAAATAAATTTTAACACAAAATGGTTTAGTCCAGAGAACAGATACTTTTCTCTTCTTATTAATAAAGCAAATTAAAATTCCCATAAATTACAAATTGAAACATTTTATATGCTGAATAAGCCATATATATGTGTGATCGAGCTTAATATCTCAAAAAATTCATATCTGGAAAAATAATTCCCAAGAGGCATATTTTGAAATAAAACATTACCCTTTGAAATGTGAGAAATAAGGATAACGTGAGAATGTTATCTTTTAAAACACTGAACACCTGAAGTACTGAAAAATGTTCATCTTGTATTCTACCCACAAAATGAATGAGTATAAATAAATCTATGCTTTACTGGCCCCCAAATATAACACAGCCTAACATAAATGTTAAGAAAAAAGGAAAAAACTTGACCATAAGCACATTCAACATTGTTATACTGCATTCATTATTATCAAGCCTTTGATGATTTTGGAAGTGATCAAATTCTTTTTTTAAGATTTTATTTATTTGAGAGAGAAAGAGTGAGAGAGTACAAGAAGGGGGAGGGTCAGAAGGAGAAGCAGACTCTTCACTAAGCGGGGAGCCCAATATGGGGCTCAATCCTGGGACTCCAGGATCATGACCTGAGCCTAAGGCAGATACTTAATCAATGAGCCACCCAGATGCCCCTAAACTCTTGATCAAATTCTTGATCCTGGCAGTGTGATACAAAAACTATTTAGCAGTCTGACAATGGGCCCCAGAGATGGGGCTCTTACACTATTTATTAATATTCAGGGCACCTGGGTAGCTCAAACATTAAACATCTGTCTTCGGCTCAGGTCATGATTCCAGAGTCCTGGGATTGAGCCCTGCCTCAGGGTCCCCATTCAGAAAGAAGCCTGCTTCTCCCCCTCCCTCTGCCTGCTGCTCCTCCTACTTGGGCTCACTTGCTCTCTTTGTCAAATACATAAATAGAATCTTTAAAGAAAATTTCCTTTAAAAAATATGTATTAATATTCAATAACTATCAAGATGCTATTCCTTCAAAAGTTAAGTACCCACTCTGCACCAAGTAGCACTACTATTCCCTGGAAGGTCAAAGATGAAAAGGTATGATCCCCACCCTCAAGGGGCTTTTGTGGGAAAACAGACATGCTGGCAAAGAGATATATGCAGGGGCGCTCAAGTAGCTCAGTTGGTTGAGCATCCAGCTCTGGTTTGGCTCAAGTCATATCTGAGGCTATAAGATCAAGTCCCATACTTGGTACAGAATCTGCTTGAGATTCTCCCCAGTCTGCCCCTCCTCCCTCCCTCTCAAATAAATAAATAAGTAAAACCTTTTAAAAAAGTGTGCATGCAAAAATAATATGTGCTTCAGCATCATCATGGAGATGGCTACATTTTAAGAAATCTCAAGCTACTGAGGTGCCTGGGTGGCTCAGTGGATTAAGCCTCTGCCTTCGGCTCAGGTCATGATCTCAGGGTCCTGGGATCGAGCCCCACATCGTGCTCTCTTCTCAATGGGGAGCCTACTTCCCCGGCTCCTCTGCCTGCCTCTCTGCCTACTTGTGACCTCTCTCTCTCCGCCAAATAAATAAAAATAAAATCTTTGGGGGGGGGATCTCAAGCTACTAAAATTCTATCACAGAATTATTTTTTTCTTTTTTTTTTTTTAAGTAGACTCCACACCCGGTAAGAAGCCCAATGCAAGGCTTGAACTCACGATCCAGACATCAAGACTTCAACTGAGATCATAAGTTGGACACTCAACCAACAGAGCCACCCAGGTGCCCTAGAAATATCTCCCCCCACCCTGCCCCCGGGATGGAGAAAGAAGATTTGAGGTTAGGAACCAAAATTTCAGACTTCCAGTAAGAAGTGGTTTTTTGACACAAAATTCAATAAAGACACTTTAAGTACAAAACTCTAAACCCTAAACAATCTTTGAAATATAATTTATAACTATGGGTAGTAAAGGTATTAAAGAATAGTTAAGAAACAATATAAAATGACACTGCTGGTGGTGATAGGAGAAATGAGCCTTTAAGTGAAAATGCACTTCAAGGAACAAATCTGTACCAATGTGAAACCCTAGGGTCGAAGTACTATAGCCATTTTCCCATGACCTGCTAGTTTCTGGCTACTACTGGTTTCCTAACAATAAAATGACACAGGTCATGGAAATTTTGTCCTCTAATGAATGAACAATACAATATTCAACTCAAGATGTAGAAGTTCAAGCAGTAAGAGAAATGCCAAAACCTGCCCCCAAGAGAGAGGTGGTCTTGGTTTTACAGATGCCAAAGAAGGAGAGAAAGAGAGAAAAGTTGACAGGGATAGGATATTCTGGGCAGAAGGAATAGCTTATTCAAGGGCATGGAAGAATGTCTGATTAGGACAGGCTCAAGAACTACAGACAAATCAGTAGTTAGTCTTTAAGGGGAAAAAAAGGCAAAAGGTGGAGCTGTAGAGAAAGAAGAGCCTCGTGTGTCCTTCATAGAAATTAGAACACGGTATTTTACAGCACCTCCCAACTATACATATTGATCAGTCCCATCAGCTGGCTACTGCTTTTCTTTTTTTTTGAAATGTTCATGCTTAAACCACATCCCCCAAACATTCTGTGTGAACAGGCAGAAATCCTAACATAGCTTTTCCTTTTAGCTATTGGGCTATCTGCTCCACTCCTTTAGTTCTCATTCAGAAAACCAGGATTCTACTATAAACACTGCCCTAAGTCTTCAGGCTTAGGAATCATCTGCTTTTCAAAAGCTTGCATTAGGCCACTTTTACGAAAGACCTACATCGGTACTTGTTTTCAAAAACCCAAAAAAATCTGAAGACTTTTCACTTTCAAGAAAAAAGGGGGAAAGGCAAAAAGAGGATTCAGCATTTATTTTGCAGCAAGCCAATTCAGAAGCAGTGCATGCCCAAGCAGCTGGGAGTGGCCCTCCCAAGCTCCTTCCCTGGGTATTAACAGTCAGCACCTCAGCATCAAGCCACATATGTCTGAACTGTGCCTGTGAGCATCTTGCTCTATCTCGATTTATTGTGCCTGCATTAGCAGGCACGTGACCCAAGTTATGAGAGCTTAAGAGAGATTATTTTTGGGGTCTGGAAAAACTCAAGAATTTTTTCCACATAAATTAATGGTAACGGTTTCCTCGCTTTAATTATTTAATTATTTATATATTTATTTATATAATTATTCTGGCTTATGAACAGCTTCAAAGGAACACTCTACTTTTGCATAGTAGGAAAAGGCGTAATTAAAAGAAGCGTTAACAGTCTGTAATTTAACCACTGCCCTATTGTTGTGCTACTGACACTATTTAAACCTGAACCTGGGGGGGGGAGTTGGAAGAGGGTGGTGGGGTTATGGACATTGTGGAGGGTATGTGCTATGGTGAGTGCTGTGAAGTGTGTAAACCTGGCAATTCACAGACCTGTACCCCTGGGGCTAATAATACATTACATGTTTATAAAAAAATTAAAAAATAAAAATAATTTAAAAAAAAAACCCTGAACCTGTGCGTAACTTGTGCATAACACACATAGGAATAGCTCTTTAAGCTGGATTCCTAGAACTGCACTTGCGAGATTAAACTGTATAAGCAATTTAAATTTTGACAGGTACTACACATGTTCATTAAAATTTTCTCAAGTCTTCACAAACACTGGATATTATCAATCTTTTTAATTTCACGAACCTCAGGAGAGAAGTGATGTCTCACTGTGATTTTATTCTGTAGTTCCCCAAAGAACTAAATAATGTACTACAATTTCCATTTGTTCATTGGCCATTTGTATGCCTTTTTCTTCTTCTTTTTTAAGATTTTATTTATTTATTTATTTGAGAGCAAGCAAGTGAGCACAAGCAGGGGGAAGGACCAGAGGGAGAAGGAAAAGCAGACTTCCTACTGAGCAGTGAGCCTTACGAGGGGTCCTGGGATCATGACCTAAGTCAAAGGCAGACACTTAACTGACTGAGCCACCCAGGTACCCTTGTATGCCTTTTTCTGATTTTTTATCTGCTTCTATCACTTTCCCTTTTTCCAACTACATTTTATGTGTTTTGTTTCTTTCCTGATGCATATTCCTGATGGTGACCTCTTCTAGCAGATGATGAGAGGCCATTTACTAGAATTCCAGGTAGGAGACTGGTATTAGAACTCAATGTTAAAAAGCTCTGGAGGCACTGTGGAACACAAATTGGAGAGAGGAAGACTAGAGAAAAGTAAATGTGATGATGGCAATGTCACTCAACCTTTGGGAGTTGGGAAAGAGTATTGGCATAATTGGTTATTGTGACCCATGAAACTCTGACCAAAATAATACTTGGTTCCAACCACTGGGCAAAACCAAGTAGATTCTTTGGGAAGACCAAAATACAAGAGAATTATGCTTACATTTTAAAACTGTATTCCTAAAACATGCCTGACACATAGCAGGCACTAGATAAATATTCAACAAACAAAGTGGTAAGAGTTCTGAAGAGCTGTACTTGTATCTCAATCACCTAAAACAAAACACTGCATTAAGTGCAGTTGCATACATTCGACAAATATTTAATAAATACAACATACAAATTGCCATATATGACTCATATAAACGAACATTATTGGAAAAACTGTAGAAAAAACGTTCATCAACCTTACCTGCTGATATTCTGTACTTTATGCCATGTGAGTTTTGACTCTAATTTTCTGTGCGCAAGAGCAATCACACGGAAGCCCTGTTTAGTGTAATCCTCTAAAACTTTTTCAAAATCAACAGGAACTTTAAAAAGGAAAAAATTAATGTTATTGTTAAAATTGCAAATACAATCTCACCCAAATACCAGAATTTCACTCAAAGCCTAGTTGCTTCCTTACCTGTTTCAGGTTTACAAAGACTGGCAATGACCTCAGGCGCTCCTTTCATGTAGGCATCCATCTTCTTATCCCCCAGCACCCTTGCAACCACACTCATACGTTGCAAAGCAGAAGAAAATGGGAACTGGCGAACAATTCCTATCTCATAAATAGCCTGTGTAATTTCAAAAAGATGCATAAAGCATTTACTATTTTTTCAGAATTAAAGCAAGTACACTTAAGTAACAAGTAAACATTCTTTACTTACTGGAAGTTCAAACAGCTCCTAAAAATAAAGCGAAAAGAAAAAAGAAAATACCATTTAGGTTCATTAACGTGCTCAAGTTTAAAAAAAAAAAATGAAAACTTGATACATCCACAAAACATTACTTAAAAAATAGCAAGGACCTTTGATTATTTCAAACTCAGCTTTCAAGACTGCTTCTCTACTACCTCTCATTTAATAAAAATACATCCTTCAGTATTTTCAAATAATTTTGCTATCCTAAAATATTAACATATTAAGTACTAAAAGAAACTAAGGGGGAACATAATTTAAAATTCACCTAAAAATAAAGCCTTCCACGTATCTTTTACTGAATCCTAAGAATACAATTGCAATTTATTATTTTTCTTCTCTCTTTTTTTTTAAGATTTTACTTATTTATTTGAGAGAGAGAGCGAGAGAGAACATAAGAGCAGAGAAGGTCAGAAGGAGAAGCAGACTCCCCATGGAGTTGGGAGCCCGAAGCGGGACTTGATCCCAAGACTCCAGAACCATGACCTGAGCCAAAGGCAGTTGCTTAACCTACTGAGCTATCCAGGTGCCCCTACAGTTGCAATTTAAAAAGATAAATCACCATGTATCTAAATCACAAGACACTAAGTTGCTCAATAAACAGGAAGGAAAAGTAATGGTAAAGAGAATTAAATCTTAATGTTTTACAAAAATAGTGCTTGAAACACATCAGGTGTGTAGCTTTGGATAAATGCAGTTAAAATACTCTTATCTGGGGACGCCTGGGTGGCGCAGTTGGTTGGACGACTGCCTTCGGCTCAGGGCGTGATCCTGGAGTCCCGGGATCGAGTCCCGCATCAGGCTCCCAGCTCCATGGGGAGTCTGCTTCGCTCTCTGACCTTCTCCTCGCTCGTGCTCTCTCTCACTGTCTCTCTCTCTCAAATAAATAAATAAAATCTTTAAAAAAAAAAAATACTCTTATCTGCATAAGTTAAATAAAGGACATGTGATTTCATCTTCTAGCAACATTTCAAAATGAGGATTAAACATGAGCATCAACAGTTTATTATCCAACTTAACGTGATTTCACACCATTTCTTGGTTTCCTGCAGGTGTGGATTCAGGAAGCAGCTGTTTCGCTGGACGAACCACAGTGGGCATAATTCGATTATGAAGTGCTGTTTCCTCTTCAGTTGCTTCTTCCAGAATCTGAAAGGAAAATATCCAACACATTACTTCATAAAATTCAATTCACTGGTTCTACTTTAAAAACAAAACAAAACACTAAAAAACATTATGGTTACCTTCAGTAATTTAAAAAAAAAAAAAAAAGGCAGTGCTCTACTAGTGAGTAGAGTAAAATATAAGCGAAATTAGTTAAAGTTCTGACAACCCATGGAAGATGAGAAGCAGAGGTTAGAAGTGAGATAAAGAACCAGAGAACAGAGAAAAACTTCTCATTTTGCTCTTACAATCTGCTGAATTAGATTCTCTGCAAAAAAAAAACCAAACAAAAGCAAACAAACAAACAAAAAAAACCCAGAAGATTCCTGCAGTACCACAAATGTTCAGTCTATCATCCAGGGATTATCTTCTGCTACCAGGAAAGGATGCAAAAGTATACAGAGCACAGGGGAGGATTTAAAATAGCATCGTAGGGGAAAGCTGAGCTCGCCTTGTCCCTCAAACACAGCCAGATCAACATCCAACCGTTCTGAGCAAGTAGGAATAAGAAAACAATCTGCACAGCTGGAGAGAATGTGGCAGATGCAGGGTTTGGAGCCATGAACTGGGAGGGGAGGAAAGCCAAGGAGCCCCGAAGGAGCAGGAACCCTTTCAAGCAGCAAAGTAAGAAAGAGGGAGAGAGCAGGAGAGACCCCAGCAGGTGGGGAGCACACTGTAAGCCAAGACCAGGAGACCCTTTGGGTCACATGTGGGAGACAGTGCTGCTTTCCCATCATACATTTGGAAGAGCGTATTTTGCCTCTCCAAGGACAAAAAAGGTCAGCTGTGAGCCACTGAGCTCAGCAGGGACAGAGGTGTGCACAGAGGGCAGATAACCTCCCAGCAGCTTTCCACTCTGAGCCACAACAGACCTAAACCAATGAGTGCAGATAACCTCGCTTCCACTTTTCGCTGTCTACCACAATGGATTCAGCCTCTGTCAACTGCTTTTCTGAGACAGAGTCGGGGACTGAGCTGCGGCTTTCCGCTGTGAGTCACAGGAACTCTAGCCTGTGTGTGTGTGAGCTGTATGACTGTTCTTCCCGGACAACATGGTACTAGTGCACCACAAGGTTCTCCTCCAGGATAGGGACGGGAGTGGGTACACACCTTGCCAGGCCCCTTGAAATTTGGGAGTTTTGAATCCCAGCCACAGGCTGGAGATAAAAATATAGAAGATCCGTGGCACCAAGGGTACTGACAGCCCAGGAACCAGACAGGTAAAGAACAGGGAAATGACAAAGGCCTGGGACACAAGAAATTATGGGCTTTTTTGAGAGGGCCTCCTGCAGAACGGTAGCCAGGAGCTCCCTCCCCAGGGACAAGAAGGTAGAATGATGCCATATCCTTCCTCTTCCACCACCATCCCTGCCCCACACCAGCTCTGTGCAACTTCTGAGAGAAACACAATGCCTCCCCGGAGGCTGCAGTCCCCTACACTAAACCCTGCCCCCTGACCTGACAGGGGCGTCTTTACAAGGGCAAGCCAGCCTGTAAACCAGCACAGCACGCCTCTCCCTCAGAAGACCAACATAGGCTTCCACATGTACCAAGTCTACTGATTAAAGAGTGCTCCAAAATGTCAGCTTCTGGTGGAAAGAGGACCAGACTTGCTTCTTCTTTTCTTCCTTAATTTTTAAATTTTTTTAATTTTTCCATTTCTTATTTTATCTTTTACTTTATATTTTTTCTTTCTCTCTTCTCTTTATCTTTTTGGGGGGGTATCAGACTTATAATTTTTTGTTCATTTGTTGGTTTTTTTTTCCTACTCTTATTTTTTAGAACAGGCTTATATATTTTTTCTTCTTTTCTTCTTTCCTCACTCTTTTTTCTTTCATTCTTTCTCATTCTTTGGCATCAGGAGTTTACAGTTTTTTGTCTGTCTGCATTTTTGTTCCTTTTCTCCTGTCTTGGATCAGGCTTTTTTCTTTCTTTCCAAATTAACAGACAAATCAAAGCACACCAAGTTAAAGATCCAAACACTCCCCACTACAAGCACAGAAGGACTCTGTAGAGGACAGACCAGCTGGATAGAGAAGCCAAAACACAACAGCAGAGTGCACACAGCACACACCAGAAACACTTCTGAAGTTTTTGTTACTTTTTTTTTTTTTAAGATCTTATTTATTTGAGCGACAGAGTACGAGCAGGGGTAGGGGCAGAGAAAGGGAGAAGCAGACTCCCCGCCGAGCAGGGAACCAGCAGGGCTAAATCCCAGGAGCCTAAGATCATGATCTGAGTTGAAGGCAGCTGCTTCACTAACTGAGTCACCCAGCTGTCCCTTCTTGTTGTTATTGGGGTTTTTTCCCCTCTTTTTCTATTTTTCTTTTCTTGACAAATGACAGGATGGAGAAATTTCCCCCAAAATAAAGAAAAAGAGGTAATACTCATAGCCAGGGATTTAATCAATATGGACATAACTAAGATGTTTGAGCTAAAATTTAAAACAACAATTATAAAGATACTAGCTGGGCTTGAAAAAAGCAATGAAGGCATGAGAGAATCCCTTACTATACAGATGAAAGAATTAAAATCCAGTCAGGCCAAGATTAAAAATGCTATAGTCAAGATGCAGTCCCAAGTGGAGGTCATAAAAATGAGGATGAACAAAGCTGTGATACAGAGGATAAAATTATGGAAATAATGAAGCTGCAGAGATGAGGGAAAGACTATTAGATCACTAAGGTAGATTTATGGAACTCAGCAATTCCATAAAGCAAAATAATATCCATATTACAGGGGTCCCAGAAAAAGAGCAAGAGAAAGGGATAGAAGGTTTACTTTAACAAATTATAGCTGAGAACTTCCCTAATCTGGGGAAGAAAACAGGCATTCAAGTCCAAGAGGCACAGAGAACTCCCCTCAAAATCAACGAAAAGTGGTCAACACCACAACAGATTATTACAGTGAAACTTGCAAATTACAAAACCATAAAGAGAAAATCCTGAAAGCAGCTCAAGACAAGAGGACACATAAAGCTGGCAGCAGACCTGTCCACAGAGACCTGTCAGACCAGAAAGAACTGGCATGATATAGTCAATGACCTGAATGGGAAAAATATGCAGCCAAGAACACTTTATCCAGGAAGTCTTCATTCAGAATAGAAGGAAAGATAAAGAATTTCCAAGACAAACAAAAACTAAAGGAATTCATGTAACTAAACCAGCCCTGCAAGAAATATTAAAGGGGATGCTTCAGGCAGAGAGACCAAAAGTAATAAAGACTAGAAAGGTACAGACACAATCTACAGGAACAGAGAGTTAACACATAATACAAAAGCACTAAATCAGTATCTTTTTTTTCCAGAAAAAGAAAAGTTTTATTCAACCAAAAGTCAGCATTAACTGCTTTCCCCCCAGTGACAAATTTCTCCAAATACCATATATTTATAAAATTCAGCATGTTAAAATTTACTCAAATCTTTCAATTACTTTTCTCTATTAGAGAATGTTCTCTTTCTTAGAGTTCCAAATGATAAAAGAGATGGTAATCTGTTGAGAAAAAGGTCAGATGAGTGTAATGGATATGGCAAAAGTTCTTGGCCCAAGGCAGTCATTCCCTATGGTGGTCTGGGAGTTCAGTGGTCAAATGTTGTCATGGAAAACTATAGGCCCAGCCATATCTGATAACCAATGTAGACTGCTTTTAGATCCATTTTTGATACATATAAATTTGTAACTTTCAATAATTATTCTGAATGTAAAATGGACTAAATGCTCTAATCAAGACACGGTATCAGAATGGATTAAAAACACAAGATCTGTTGATAAGCTGCTTACAAGAGACTCATTTTAGACCCAAAGACACCTCCAGGTTCAAAGTGAGCATTTATTATGCCTCTCTGCCTACTCTCTCTCTCTGCCAATGGACATCAAAAGAAAGCTGGAGTAGCCATCTTTATATTAGACAAGCTAGATTTGAAACCAAAGACTATAGTAAGAGATGAAGGACACTATACCATAATAAAGGAGTCTATCCAATAAGATCTAACAACTGCACACATGTAAGCCTCTAACTTGGAAGCAACCAAATATATAAATCAATTAATAAAATTAAATAAGTCAACTGATAATAATACAATAATAGTAGAGGACTTTAACACCCCACTCATAGCAATGGACAGATCAACTAAGCAGAAGATCAAGAAGGAAACAAGAGCTTTGAATGATACACTGGACTTGATGGACTTGAAAGATATATACAGAACACTTACTCTAAAGCAGAAGAATGCACATTCTTTCCAAGTGCACATCGAACGTTCTCGAAAATGGATCATATGCTGGGTCACAAATCTGGACTCAACTGGTACAAAAAGAGTGAGATCATACTATGTGTATTTTCAGAACACAATGTTGTGAAACTTGAAGTCAACCACAAGAAAACATCTGGAAGGACCACAAATACATGGAGGTTAAAGAATATCCTACTAAAGAATGAATGGGTCAACCAGGAAATTAAAGAATTAAAAAAATACATGGAAGCAAATGAAAATGAAAACACAGTTCAAAACCTTTGGGGTGCAGCAAAGGTGGGCTTACAAGGGAAGTATACAGCAATACAGACCTTCCTCAAGAAATAAGAAAGGTCTCAGATACACAAACTAACCTCACACCTAACAGAGCTAGAAAAAGAACAGCAAATAAACCCACCTAAACGTAGCAGAAGAGAAATAATAAAGATTAGACCAGAAATCAATAAAACAACAGATCAACAAAACTAGAAGCTGGTTCTTTAAAAGAATTAACAAGATTGATAAGCCCTTGGCCAAATGTGTCAAAAAGAAAAGAGAAAGGACCCAAATAAATAAAATCATGGGGGCGCCTGGGTGGCTCAATGATTTAGCCTCTGCCTTCGGCTCAGGTCATGATCTCGGGCTCCTGGGATCAAGGCCCACATCGGGCTCTCTGCTCAATGGGGAGCCTGCTTCCCCCCCCTCTCTCTGCCTACTTGTAATCTCTGTCAAATAAATAAATAAAACCTTTTAAAAATAAATAAAAATTAATTAATTACTTTTTTAAAATCATGAATGAAAGAGGAGAGCACAACCACCATCAAAGAAATATAAATAATTACAAGAGACTACTATAAGCAATTATATGCCAACAAATTAGGTAATGTGGAAGAAATGGATAAATTCCTAGAAACATAGAAACTACCAAAACTGAAACAGGGAGAAAGAGAAAACCTGAACAGAACCATAACCAGCAAGGAAATCGGATCATTAATCAACAATCTCCCAACCAAAAGGACTCCAGGGCCAGACGGCTTCCTAGGGGAATTCTACCAAACATTTAAAGAAGAATTAATACCTACTCTTCTGAAACTCTTTCAATAAACAGAAATGGAAGGAAAACCCAAACTCATTCTATGAAGCCAGCATAACCTTGACCCCCAAACCAGAAAAAAACCCATCAAAAAAGAGAATTATGGACCAAAATCCCTAATGAACACGGATACAAAAATTCTTACCAAGATCCTAGCCAATAGGATCCAACCATACATTAAAAGGATTATTCACAGGTGCCTGGGTGGCTCAGCTGTTTAAGCAACTGCCTTCAGCTTGGGTCATGATCCTAGAGTCCCGGAATCATATCCTGCATCAGGCTCCCTGCTCAGCAGGGAGTCTGCTTCTCCCTCTGACCCTCTACTTCTTGTGCTTTCTCTCTCTCTCAAATAAATAAATAAAATCTTTTTTTTTTTTTTTTTTTTAAAGAAGGTTTATTTGTCACGATCAAGTGGGATTTATTCCTGGGCAGGGATGGTTCAACATCTGCGAATTAATCAACGTGATACACCACATCAAAGAAAAGATCAGAACCATATGACCCTCTTAATAGCTGAAGAAAAAGCATTTGACAAAGTACAGCATCCTTTCTCGATAAAACCCTCCACAATGCAGGGACAAATGGACATACCTCAACTTCATAAAAGCCCATATATGAAAGACTCAAATATCGTCCTCAACAGGGAAAAACTGAGAGCATTTCCCCTAAGGTCAGGAACATAACAGGGATGTCCACTCTCACCACTGTTATTCAACAGAGTACTGGCAGTCCTAGCCTCAGCCATCAGACAACAAAAAGAAAGAAAAGGCATCCAAAATCAGTAAAGAAGTCAAACTTCCACTCTTCACAGACAACATGATACTATATGGAGAAAACTCACGACTCCAGCAAAGAACAGCTAGAACTGATACATGAATTCAGTATGCAGAATGCAAAGTGGCAAGATATAAAATCAATGCACAGAAGTCTGGTGCATTTCTATACAGAAAGAGAAATCAAGTAACTGATTCCACTCAACAAACAACTGCACCAAAAACTGTTAAGATACCTAGGAATAAACCTAACCAAAGAGTTAAAAGATTTTTTTCTCTGAAAACTGAAGAACACTTATAAAAGAAATTGAGGGAGACACAAAGAAATGGAAAACCATTCCATGTTCATGGATTGAAGAACAAATATTGTTAAAATATTTTAACATTAGACATTAAAACATTTTAACATTAAACATTAAAATATTTTAACATTAATATTTAACATTAATGTTAAAATATTTTAATATTTTAACATAGGCTTAAGTATAAGCCTATACTACCCAAAGCAATCCACACATTCACTGCAATCTCTATCAAAATGCCACAAGCATTTTTCACAGAGCTGGAACAGACAATCCTGGAATTTGTATGGAATCAGAAAAACCCCAGTATGGTTCTGGCACAAAAACAGACACACAAATCAATGGAACAGAATACAGAAACAGAATAGAGAAACTCAGCTCTGTGGTCAACTAATCCTCAACAAAGCAGGAGAGAAAATCCAGTGGAAAAAAGACGGTCTCTTCAACAAATGGGATTGGGAAAATTGGACAGCCACGTGCAGGAAAATGAAACTGGACCACTTTTTTACACCATACACAAAAATAAATTCAAAATGGATAAAGACCTAAATAAGACAGGAATCCATCAAAATCTTAGAGAACACAGTCAGCAACCTCTCTGACCTCAGTTGTAGCAAATTCTTGCTAGACATGTTTCCAGGGGAAGCAAAAATGAACTATTGGGACTTCATCAAGATAAAAAGCTTTTGCACAGCAAAGGAAACAAGCAACAAAACTAAAAGGCAGCCTATGGAATGGGAGAAGATACTCAAAAAGGTCTTATCAGATAAAGGGCTAGTACCTAAAATCTGTAACAAACTCACAAAACTCACCTAAAAAACCAAAAATCCAATCAAGAAAATGGACAGAAGACATGAATAGACATTTCCTCCAAAGACATACAAACGGCTAACAGACACATGAAAAAATGCTTGACATCACTGGGCATCAGCGAAATACAAATCAAAACCACAATGAGATGCCACCTCATACCAGTCAGAATGCCTAAAAGTAACAACTCTGGAAACAGATGTTAGCAAGGATGCCGAGGAAGGGGAGCCCTCCTACACTGTTGGTGGGAATGCAAGCTGGTGCAGCCACTCTGAGAAACAGTATGGAGGTTCCTCAAAAAATTAAAAATACAGCTACCCTACAACCTAGCAATTGCACCACTAGGTATTTATTCAAAGGATAAAACAACAGTGAATCAAGGGGCACATGCACCCCAATGTATATAGCAGCAATGTCCACAATAACCAAAATATGGAAAGAGCCCAGCTGCCCATTGACAGATGAATATATCAAGAAAATGTGGTACGTGTGGCACACAGACTCACACACAAACACACACACCAGAATATTACACAGCCATCAAAAAGAATGAAACCTTGCTATTTGCAATGACATGGATGGAAATAAGTCAGCACTGAGTGTTATATGCAACTGATCAATCACTAAATTCTACCCCTGAAACTAAGAATATACTATATGTTAACTAAATTGGATTTAAATTTAAATATGGAACTCAGATATGGTTAGCAGAAACACTGGATCAAGCACATATTGAGGCACAAAGACAGGAGTTTAGTGTTTCAGACTGAACATTTCTGATTAAGATACTACTACCCTAACTGCCTGAAAATTAATTTAAAAACACTTATTTTTGGTGAAATAATTCCAACAAAATGTGTATTAAATACACATATACACAAAACAATAAACTAATTTGACTTAAAAATGAAGGAATCAATCAATGGGAAAATGACTGGGAAGGGAACTGTGTCTAATTAACCAAGTGGATAGCAAGATGTTTTAACATGTCTGAAATTGAAATATATCTTATATGGCATTGATCACATCACATAACAGCAGTGTCTGGTTATGTGAAAACATTCCATTGATACTTTGTGGTAAGCTCAAACATCGAGCAACTCTGAGTAAACAAAACATACTATTGTACAAACTTAATTATAAAACCAGTTGTTTTTTAAGACCTACAAACAGAACACTCAATCTACTAAAAATCTGTTCAGCTGGACAGAAGTTTTAGAGAACATCAAAATTGATCAGTCTTATTCTGCCTTACTCTTAAATTTTTCTCTGTAAGCCTTTTGAGAATTAAATTTGGTAAGCTTTTCTTTTGAGCTATCAGAAGATGGCCAGCCATTCATCTCCCTCCCTGTCAAAACATTAACCAAAATACCAATAAAGAAATAAATAACCAAATAAATAAACCTACAGAAGTAAACAGAAAGTTTAAAAAAAAAAAAAAAGGAAAAGGATTTCAAATATAAATATAAAAGGCAAACTGAAACATACTGATGGATATACCAATGAAAGAAACAATAGTAGCCCAGAGTAAATACAAGTGGACATACAGGAAAAGTACATTTCTGAACAGCCAGAGTGGAGCTAAGCCAAAAAAAAAGAAAACCAGGGTCACCACCTAGAGATATGAACT